>NW_018743199.1:3681054-4881054 GCF_001683475.1 Chenopodium quinoa | reverse complement strand
TCAAAAAAATTCCAAAATTAAAGGCTATTATCCACGCTTTTTGAGTAATTTTGGAGGATTTGGGGTTCGGTGTCGAAGAGTCTTGTGATCTTAGCTAAGGAATACATCTTGGGGTCATATAATGTCATTTGAAAGCATATAGGACCATTATATGTTGTCATAAACGTATGTGGTAGCCTTGAGTTAACGAAACGGTGCAAACTGTAAACATGTGTAAATTTACCGTTTAAAGGCAAGTTGCACCCACCCAATCGGACTCCTGAAGGGTATCAGGAACCATGGTAATCATATCGACAATTTTTATATCCGGGCGAAAAAAAAGTCGAAAAATTCTAAAATTAAAGGCTATTATCCACGCTTTTAAAGGAATTTTGGAGGATTTGGGGTCCGGTGTCGAAAAGTCATGTAATCTTAGGAGATACATCTAGAGGTCATATAATATCGTTTGGAAGTATATATGACCAATATATAATGTCATAATAAGCGTTTGTGGTAGCCTTGAGTTAACGAAATCGGTGCAAGCTGTAAACATGTAAATTTTGCGTTTAAAGGCAAATTGGATGGTTCTGCCCACCCAATTGGACTCTCGGGGGGTATTAGGGACCATGGTAAACATCTTGGCAATTTTTATTTCCAGGCGAAAAAAAGTCAAAAAATTCCAAAATTGAAGGCTATTATCCACGCTTTTTGAGTAATTTTGGAGGATTTGGGGTTCGGTGTCGAAAAGTTTTGTGATCTTAGGGGATACATCTCGGGGTCATATAATGTCATTTGAAAGCATATAGGACCACTATATGTTGTCATAAAAGTCGGTGGTAACCTTAGTAAACGAAATCGGTGCAAGTTGTAAACTTGTGTAACTTTACCGTTTAAAGGCAAGTTGAACGGTTCCATCCACCCAATCGGACTCCCGAAGGGTATCAGGGATCATGGTAATCATATCAAAAATTTATATATCCGGGCGAAAAATAAGTCAAAATATTCTAAAATTAAAGGCTATTATCCACGCTTTTAAAGGAATTTTGGAGAATTCGGGGTCCGGTGTCGAAAAGTCTTGTAATCTTAGGAGATACATCTAGAGGTCATATAATATCGTTTTGAAGTATATATGACCAATATATGTTGTCATAATAAGCGTTTGTGGTAGCCTTGAGTTAACGAAATCGGTGCAAGTTGTAAACATGTAAATTTTGCGTTTAAAGGCAAATTGGATGGTTATACCCACCCAATTGGACTCTCGGGGGGTATTAGGGGTCATAGTAAACATCTTGGAAATTTTTATTTCTAGGCGAAAAAAGTCAAAAAATTCCAAAATTGAAGGTTATTATCCAAGCTTTTTGAGTAATTTTGGAGGATTTAGGGTTCGGTGTCGAAAAGTCTTTTAATCTTAGGAGATACATCTAGAGGTTATATAATATCGTTTGGAAGTATATATGACCAATATATGTTGTCATAATAAGCGTTTGTGGTAGCCTTGAGTTAACGAAATAGTGCAAGTTGTATACATGTAAATTTTGCGTTTAAAGTTAAATTGGATGGTTCTACCCACCCAATTGGACTCTCGGGGGGTATTAGGGACCATGGTAAACATCTTGGCAATTTTTATTTCCAGGCGAAAAAAAAGTCAAAAAATTCCAAAATTGAAGGCTATTATCCAAGCTTTTTGAGTAATTTTGGAGGATTTGGGGTTCGGTGTCGAAAAGTCTTGTGATCTTAGGGAGTACATCTGGGGTCATATAATGTCATTTGAAAGCATATAGGACCACTATATGTTGTCATAAAAGTCGGTGGTAGCCTTGAGTTAACGAAATCGGTGCAAGTTGTAAACATGTGTAAATTTACCATTTAAAGGCAAGTTGAATGGTTCAACCCACCCAATCGGACTCCCAAAGGGTATCAGGGACCATGGTAATCATATCGACAATTTTTATATCCGGGCGAAAAAAAAATCAAAAAAATCTAAAATTGAAGGCTATTATCCACGCTTTTAAAGAAATTTTGGAGGATTTAGGGTCCGGTGTCGAAAAGTATTGTAATCTTAGGAGATACATCTAGAGGTCATATAACATCGTTTGGAAGTATATATGACCAATATATGTTGTCATAATAAGCGTTTGTGGTAGCCTTGAGTTAACGAAATCGGTGCAAGCTGTAAACATGTAAATTTTGCGTTTAAAGGCAAATTGGATGGTTCTACCCACCCAATTGGACTCTCGGGGGTATTAGGGACCATGGTAAACATCTTGGCAATTTTTATATCCAGGCGAAAAAAAGTCAAAAAATTCCAAAATTGAAGGCTATTATCCACGCTTTTTGAGTAATTCTGGAGGATTTGGGGTTCGGTGTCAAAAAGTTTTGTGATCTTAGGGAATACATCTCGGGGTCATATAATGTCATTTGAAAGAATATAGAACCACTATATGTTGTCATAAAAGTCGGTGGTAGCCTTGAGTAAACTAAATCGGTGCAAGTTGTAAACATGTGTAACTTTACCGTTTAAAGGCAAGTTGAATGGTTCCACCCACCCAATCAGACTCCTGAAGGGTATCAGGGATCATGGTAATCATATCGACAATTTTTATATCCGGGCAAAAAATAAGTCAAAATATTCTAAAATTAAAGGATATTATCCACACTTTTAAAGGAATTTTGGAGAATTCGGGGTCCGGTGTCGAAAAGTCTTGTAATCTTAGGAGATACATCTAGAGGTCATATAATATCGTTTCGAAGTATATATATGACCAATATATGTTGTCATAATAAGCGTTTGTGGTAGCCTTTAGTTAACGAAATCATTGCAAGTTGTAAACATGTAAATTTTGCGTTTAAAGGCAAATTGGATGGTTATACCCACGCAATTGGACTCTCGGGGGGTATTAGGGACCATAGTAAACATCTTGGAAATTTTATTTCCAGGCGAAAAAAGTCAAAAAATTCCAAAATTGAAGGCTATTATCCACGCTTTTTGAGTAATTTTGGAGGATTTGGGGTTCGGTGTCGAAAATTCTTGTGATCTTAGGGAATACATCTCGGGGTCATATAATGTCATTTGAAAGCATATAGGACCACTATATGTTGTCATAAAATTCGGTGGTAGCCTTGAGTTATCGAAATCGGTGCAAGTTGTAAACATGTGTAAATTTAGTGTTTAATGGCAAGTTGAATGGTTCCACCCACCCAATTGGACAGGGACCATGGTAATCATATCGACAATTTTTATATCCGGGCGAAAAAAAAAGTCAAAAAATTCTAAAATTGAAGGCTATTATCCACGCATTTAAAGAAATTTCGGAGATTCGAGGTCCGGTGTCGAAAAGTCGTGTAACCTTAGGAGATACATCTATAGGTCATATAATATCGTTTGGAAGTATATATGACCAATATATGTTGTCATAATAAACGTTTGTGGTAGCCTTGAGTTACTGAAATCGGTGCAAGTTGTAAACATGTAAATTTTGCTATTAAAGGCAAATTGGATGGTTTTACCCACCCAATTGGACTCTCGGGGGTATTAAGGATCATGGTAAACATCTGAGAAATTTTTATTTCCAAGCGAAAAAAGTCAAAAAATTCCAAAATTGAAGGCTATTATCTACGCTTTTTGAGTAATTTTGGAGGATTTGGGGTCCGGTGTCGAAAAGTCTTGTGATATTAGGGAATACATCTCGGGGTCATATAATGTCATTTGAAAGCATATAGGACCACTATATGTTGTCATAATAAACTATATGTGGTAGCCTTGAGTTAACGAAATCGGTGCAAGTTGTAAACATGTGTAAATTTACCGTTTAAAGGCAAGTTGGATGGTTCCACCCACCCAATCGGACTCCTGAAGGGTGTTAGGGACCTTGGTAATCATATCGACAATTTTTATATCCGGGCGAAAAAAAAGTCAGAAAATTCTTAAATTGAAGGCTATTATCCACGCTTTTAAAGGAATTTTTGAGGATACGGGGTCCGGTGTTGAAAAGTATTGTAATCTTAGGAGATACATCTAGAGGTCATATAGTATCGTTTGGAAGTATATATGAGAAATATATGTTGTCATGATAAACGTTTGTGGTAGCCTTTAGTTAACGAAATCAGTGCAAGTTGTAAACATGTGTAAATTTACCGTTTAAAGGCAAGTTGGATGGTTCCACCCACCCAATCGGACTCCCGAAGGGTATCAGGAACCATGGTAATCATATCGACAATTTTTATTTCCGGGCGAAAAAAAAGTCAAAAATTCTAAAATTGAAGGCTATTATCCACGCTTTTAAAGGAATTTTGGAGGATTTGGGGTCCGGTGTCGAAAAGTATTGTAATATAAGGAGATTAATCTAGAGGTCATATAATATCGTTTGGAAGTATATATGCCCAATATATGTTGTCATAATAAACGTTTGTGGTAGCCTTGAGTTAACGAAATCGGTGCAAGTTGTAAACATGTAAATTTTGCGTTTAAAGGGAAATTGGATGGTTCCACCAACCCTATCGGATCCCGAAGGGTATCAGGAACCATGGTAATTATATCGACAATTTTTATATCCGGGCGTAAAAAAAGTCAAAAAATTCTAAAATTGAAGGCTATTATCCACGCTTTTAAAGGAATTTTGGAGGATTTGGGGTCCGGTGTCGAAAGTATTGTAATATAAGGAGATTAATCTAGAGGTCATATAATATCGTTTGGAAGTATATATGCCCAATATATGTTGTCATAATAAACGTTTGTGGTAGCCTTGAGTTAACGAAATCGGTGCAAGTTGTAAACATGTAAATTTTGCGTTTAAAGGGAAATTGGATGGTTCCACCAACCCTATCGGACTCCCGAAGGGTATCAGGAACCATGGTAATCATATCGACAATTTTTATATCCGGGCGAAAAAAAAGTCAAAAAATTCTAAAATTGAAGGCTATTATCCACGCTTTTAAAGGAATTTTGGAGGATTTGGGGTCCGGTGTCGAAAAGTATTGTAATATAAGGAGATTAATCTAGTGGACATATAATATCGTTTGGAAGTATATATGCCCAATATATGTTGTCATAATAAACGTTTGTGGTAGCCTTGAGTTAACGAAATCGGTGCAAGTTGTAAACATGTAAATTTTGCGTTTAAAGGGAAATTGGATGGTTCTACCTACCCAATTAGACTCTCGGGGAGTATTAGGGACCATGGTAAACATCTTGACAATTTTTATTTCTTAGCGAAAAAAAGTCAAAAAATTCCAAAATTGAAGGCTATTATCCACGCTTTTTGAGTCATTTTGGAGGATTTGGGGTTCGGTGTCAAAAAGTCTTGTTAGGAGATACATCTCTGTGTCATATAATGTCGTTTGGAATCATATATGACCATTATATGTTGTCATAAACGTCTATGGTAGGCTTGAGTTAATAAAATCGGTGCAAGTTGTAAACAGTAAATTAACCGTTTAAAGGCGAATTTGATGGTTCCAACCACCCAATTGGACTTTCGGAGGGTATTTAGGACCATGTTAAACATCTCGACAATTTTTATTTCTGGCCGAAGAAAAGTTAAAAAATTCCAAAATTGAAGACTATTATTCACGCTTTTTGAAGAATTTTGGAGGACTGTGGATCGTCGTCGAAAAGTCATGTGATATTAGGGGATACATCTCTGGGTCATATAATGTCGTTTGGAAACATATATGATCATTATATTTTGTCATAAACGTCCGTGGTAGCCTTGAGTTTAAGAAATCAGTGCAAGTTGTAAACATGTGTAAATTTACCGTTTAAAAGCGAATTTGATGGTTCCACCCACCAAATTGGACTTCCAAAGGTTATTTAGGGCCATGATAATCATCTCGATAATTTTTATATCCGAGCAAAAAAAGTCAAAAAAATCCAAAATTGAAGGCTCTTATCCATGCTTTTTGAGGAATTTTAGAGGATTTGGGGTCCGGTGTCGAAAAGTCTTATGATCTTAGGTAATACATCTCGGGGTCATATAATGTCATTTGAAAGCATATAGGACCACTATATGTTGTCATAAACGTATGTGCTAGCCTTGAGTTAACGAAACGGTGCAAGTTGTAAACATGTGTAAATTTACCGTTTAAAGGAAAGTTGGATGGTTCCACCCAACCAATCGGACCCCCGAAGGGTATCAGGGACCATGGTAATCATATCGACAATTTTTATATTCGGGCGAAAAAAAAGTCAAAATATTCTAAAATTGAAGGCTATTATCCACGCTTTTAAAGAAATTTTGGAGGATTCGGAGTCCGGTGTCGAAAAGTCTTGTAATATTAGGAGATACATCTAGCGATCATATAATATCGTTTGGAAGTATATATGACCAATATATGTTGTCATAATAAACGTTTGTGGTAGCCTTGATTTAACGAAATCGGTGCAAGTTGTAAACATGTAAATTTTGCGTTTAAAGGCAAATTGGATGGTTCTAACCACCCAATTGGACTCTCGGGGGGTATTAGGGACCATGGTAAACATCTTGGAAATTTTTATTTCCAGGCGAAAAAAAGTCAAAAAATTCCAAAATTGAAGGCTATTATCCACGCTTTTTGAGTAATTTTGGAGGATTTGGGGTTCGGTGTCAAAAAGTCTTGTGATCCTATACATCTCTGTGTCATATAATGTCGTTCGGATGCATATATGACCATTATATGTTGTCATAAATGTCCGTGGTAGGCTTGAGTTAACAAAATCGGTGCAAATTGTAAACAGTGAATTAACCGTTTAAAGGCGAATTTGATGGTTCCACCCACCCAATTGGACTTTCGGAGGGTATTTAGGACAATGTTAAACATCTCAACAATTTTTATTTCTGGTCGAAGTAAAGTTAAAAAAAATTCCAAAATTGAAGACTATTATCACGCTTTTTGAAGAATTTTGGACGACTGAGGATCGTCGTCGAAAAGTCATGTGATCTTAGGGGATACAACTCTGGGTCATATAATGTCGTTTGGAAACATATATGATCATTATATATTGTCATAAACGTCCGTGGTAGCCTTGATTTAACGAAATCAGTGCACGTTGTAAACAGTTAAATTTACTGTTTAAAGGCGAATTTGATGGTTCCATCTACCCAATTGGACTTCCAAAGGGTATTTAAGACCATGATAATCATCTCGACAATTTTTATATCCGAGCAAAAAAAAGTCAAAAAATTCCAAAATTGAAGGCTATTATCCACGCTTTTTGAGGAATTTTAGAGGATTTGGGGTCCGGTGTCGAAAAGTCTTGTGATCTTAGGGAATACATCTAGAGGTCATATAATATAGTTTGGAAGTATATATGACCAATATATGTTGTCATAATTAACGTCTGTGGTTGCCTTGAGTTAACGAAATCGGTGCAAGTTGTAAACATGTAAATTTTGCGTTTAAAGCAAATTGGATGGTTCTACCCACCCAATTGGACTCTCGAGGGGTATTAGGGACCATGTTAAACATCTTGGAAATTTTTATTTCCAGGCAAAAAAAGTCAAAAAATTCCAAAATTGAAGGTTATTATCCACGCTTTTTGAGTAATTTTGGAGGATTTGGGGTTCGGTGTCAAAAAATCTTGTGATCCTAGGAGATATATCTCTGTGTCATATAATGTCGTTTGATTTCATGTATGACCATTATATGTTGTCATAAACGTCCGTGGTAGGCTTGAGTTAACAAAATCGGTGCAAGTTGTAAACTGTAACTTAACCGTTTAAAGGCGAATTTGATGGTTTCACCCACCCGATTGAACTTCCGGAGGGTATTTAGGACCATGTTAAACATCTTTACAATTTTTATTTCTGGCTGGAGAAAAGTTAAAAAATTCCAAAATTGAAGACTATTATTCACGGTTTTTGACGAATTTTGGAGGATTCGGGGTCGTTGTCAACAAGTCATGTGATCTTAGGGGATACATCTCAGGGACATAAAATGTCGTTCGGAAACATATATAACCATTATATGTTGTCATAAACATCCGAGGTAGCCTTGAGTTAACGAAATCTGTGCAGGTTGTAAACAGGTAAATTTAATGCTTAAAGGCAAATTGGATAGTTCTAGCCACCCAATTGGACTCCCGAAGGGCATCAGGGACCATGGTAATCATCTTGAGAATTTTTATATCCGAGCAAAAATAAAAGTCCCTCCTAGTTTTTGTTTAGTTTGTTTTGTTTTAGTTTGGTGTTTTGCTTGTTTTATTTTCGTTTGTTCTTCTTTTTCTTGAAACTACGGCAGCTAATGCGCGCAGTGTGGCCAACATTTCGGCTTTATTTTCCTTGTATTGTGTTTGAACTTAACATGCATGGAGTTAATTACATAATTTAATTAAAAATGCTCAAAAGTTAACGAATAGGTTTGCTCCAGTTGGCGTAGTCTTTACTCAATTGGCGTAGAGTCTTTCCAAATGGCGTAGGTTCAACCTAGTTTGTGTGGGTTCCACTTAGTTGGCGTTCGTTCAACCTAGTTGGCGTAGAATAATCACTACGCCATCGGTTGAACACCACGCTAACAGCTTGAACACTACTCCTACAGGGTTGAACACCATGCCAACTGCTAAAACAATATGCCAACAGGGTTGAACACCACGCCTGAGTAGGATTTAGTTGGGTTTATTAGAAAAAGTGTACTTAGAGCCAAAGATACTATTGGCGCTACCAACTAATAAGTTTTGGGTCGATTTAATGGGGTCGTGGGTAAAGTTCAATATTGTTGGCGTAGAATAATTCCAGTTGGCGTAGAGTCTTTCAAAATGGCGTAGGTTCAACCTAATTGGCGTGGGGTCCACTTAGTTGGCGTTTATTCAACCTAGTTGGCCTAGGATTAGTCCTAATACAACACCAACTGCTAGAACGCTACGCTAACGGGGTTGAACACCACGCCAACTGCTAAAACCTAAGCCAAGTGGGTTGAACACAACGACTACTGCTAGAAAACCTACGCCAAAATGGTTGACCCGTTCCATCAGGATTTACCCAACGCCAACTCGGTTAAACCTACGCTAAAATGGCTTTAACCCACGCCAACTCGGTTAAACCAACAACAACTGTTAAACACCTACGCCAAATGGCTTTAACCCACACCAACAGAAGTTTAACCTACGCCAATTTATTAGTTATACATTTCTTTCTAACTAAGTTAGGGAGCATAAGAGCATACTTCTTCATTAGTTTAGTCTAGGCAGCATCAAATTCCCTCTCCGACTCCACTTAGTTATAGTATAATTGCGTAGAGTTTATTCAAATGGTGTAGGTTTCTCCTAGTTGGCGTTAGGTGCACTTAGTTGGCATTGGTTAAACCTAGTTGTCGTGGGATTAGTCCCGGTTTGGTCAACGCCCAGTTGGCGCGGGGTTCAACATTATTGGCAACTATAAGGACACTACGCGACCTGGATTAACCTACGCCAACTCAAATTGAACACCACACCAACTACTAGAACTTTGTCAACTTTTATAACACTACGCCAAATGGGTTAAACACCACGCCAACTGCTAGAACACCACAACACCTACGCCAAATTGGTTTCCCCTATTCTAAGTACACCGCAAACCAACTGGGTTGACCCAACGCCAACAGGAAGGACACTACGCCAAGGTTGAAACGACACCAACTAAGAAGAACCTTGTTCATAAGTAGAACCTACTCCAACTGGGTTGAACCTACGCCAACTAAGTAGGAGCTTGTATGTAGAACCTACGCTGAAACCATTTTTTAGAAAAGCATGACACAACCAACACGAAAAGCATGCTAAAATAAAATAAGAATGGACTATTTGAACTTTCAATGCGATGCGACTTAGGGCCCTGAGTACTTTATAGACATCTTTATCGGTATCTTATGGTTTCAAACCTCCTTATATAACCCCATGAGTCATCTAACACATTCAGTTCATTTTTTGAAAAAATGTCAAAAAAAAAATGATTTGAAATCGTGTATTTTATCCTTCAATTTTGGACAATTTTCTACTTATTTTGACCCGAAAATAAAAATTGCCGATATGCTTACCATGGACCCTAATACATCTCGGGAATCTATTTGGGTGGGTGCAACCATCCAATATGCCTTTAAACGGTCAATTTACCCGTTCGAAACTTGCACCATTTTTGTGAACTCAAGCCTACTAGGGCTACCACGGACATTTATGCCAACAAATAATGGTCATATATGGTTCCTAACGTCATTATATGACCCTAAGATGTATCCCATACGGGTTCAACACTTTTCGCCACGGGACCCCGAAACCTTAAAAATTTCTCAAAAAGCGTGGATAATAGCCTTCATGAGGGAAATTTTTTTGACCATTTTTGCCCAAAAATAAAAACTGTTGAGATGCTTACCATGGTCCCTAATGCCCTCCGGGAGTTCAATTGGGTGGGTAGAACTATCCACTTTGCCTTATAACGGTCAATTTACCCGTTAAATACTTACACTAATTTCGTGAAATGAAGTCTACCACGGACATTTTTGACAACATATAATGGTCATATATGATTCTAAACCTCAATATATGACCCTTATATGTATCCCCTAAATTATCAAGACTTTTCGCCACCGGGCCCAGGAAACCTTGAAAATTCCTTAAAAAGCGTGAATAAATAGCCTTCAATTTTGGAATTTTTTGACCATTTTTCTCTCGGAAATAAAAATTTCCGAGATGCTTACCATGGTCCCTAATACCCTCCGTGAGTCCAATTGTGTGGGTGGAACCATCCAATTTTCCTTAAAACGATCAATTTATTCATTTTCGTACATACCTCTAGTATTGACTATAAGCTTTCACGGGGCCTATACGTAGCCTGGTAATGGTCATACATGGGTCGAAACAATATTATATGACCACAGAATGCATCCCATATTGTTCCGTGAAATTCTGACACCGGACACCTCTTAAATCGCTCCGATTTCGTGTATTATATACTTCATATTTTGCTTTTGTATATATTTATGGATGACTCTAACAAGATAGTGTGTGTAGATAAAATATTTAAATACGATTTTGTGTAGACTTTGATGACATGCATTTTTTTGAAAAAAGGAAAAAGGAAGCTTGCTATTGACTAGATTATCCAATAATTTATCTCAAACATCCTTTTCTATTTTAAATCCTCCACAAAAATACCTTAGCTTCCTTTAATTCTTTTGATTTCATTAATCGATTATAGGTCCACTATATGTCCTTTATTTCTATTGTTAGAATATAGAATCAATTTGTTTTAAGTGTTAGCGAGAGAATGAATATATAATCCTAATAACTACTTGTGGTAACTAACAACTAAGATGGTTATATTTTAGAGGCGATGCAAGATTTGGATGATGATGAAAGTCATTGTAGATGTTAACCTAAAAATAATTGAGGAAGTATAAATGGAGTGTTGTGAGACATGGTGAAATGTCTCACAACTATTAAAATAACATAAAAATATAAGGTAGAGAGAGAAGGGAGGAGAGATATAGGAAGAGTGAAAGGGTGATGTGATCCCCACTAAAACTTTTCAGATTTGTATCACGTGCAAAAACTGACAAATATTTATGGGAACCACTACCACTGAGTTTATATATATTTTGTTCCACTAAAACTATAGTGGAGCTTTTTGAAGTACCACTAAGACTATATTTTTTTTTATCACCGAGCGTGTATTTTGTACTACTGAAACTCCAGTGATATTATTTAATAACTCAATGAGATAACTTTAAACTGATGTCTGAAATGCCTACATTACCCTTGTGAGACGTGACTTTATTGTCTCACAACCCTCCGTTTGGAAGCCCTTAAAATAATTAGTCATCATCCCTTAAAATATTATTTGCAACGATTTGACATAAAGTAGAGAGGAAAAAAGTCTAATCGTTGCAAATAATATGTAACGGAGGTTATATTAAAAATCATGGCAAGACATGAATTTTGCCATGTGTCACCAATTTTGCCATTTGACATATGATGTGTCGCCAAATCATACCATAGCATTAATTATTGAAAAACTCCATGCATTAACTTCCATGTATCAATATTAAGTTTAATTAATTGATAAATTATGACAATTTCCCTTGGGATTAACTCCTTAATAATTATAAAATAATAAAGTTTGTAAGAAATTAAACATTACTCTATTTTTATTTTGTGCATTAACTCATAAAATTGTAATCATAGAGTAAAATATTTTTGTGCATTATGGAGTAGTATATATTTTGACATCAAATTTATAAAGATTTGATTTATCATATTTTTATGATTTTAATGTAAGAAAATTATTCTTAAAGTAATAAATTTATAATGACCTGGGGCATCGCCCGGGCCAATAACTAGTTAGAAATTTAAAACTAAAGACATGCCTTATATATAGTTGTCTTAGAGTAGCAGAAAGGGATGACATACCTAAAGATGGCATTGGGTTGGGTCGACCTGTGACATGACGTGGCCTAACATAACACTTGACACGACACGTTAACAAGTAAGACGTATTGTGCGCCATTTTTTAGAGAAGCATGACACAACCAACACGAAAAGCATGCTAAAATAAAATAAAGAATTGACTATTTGAACTTTCAATACGATGCAACTTATAAGCAATGAGTCTGATCTATAGATCTAGTGGTAAAGGCAAACATACCTGATACAATCCACTATCATCTTTAATTTAGAACCTTATAAGTCTCACCGATCAGAAACCTTATCCTTTGCCATTTTCAAAACTAACATGAGTAACTCATTAATTAAAGGAAAATTTTTAATTTACCACCCAAAAATGTAACCATTTTCTATCTAACCACCCAAAAAAAATTATTTTAAATTATCACCCCATAATTTAATTATATACTCAGATTACCACCCAATTTGATTTTCATTCGGAATTCTATCACGTGGGCCCCATTCAACGGCTAAAAATGGCTAATTTTTGCCTCTATTAGTTTTCCTTCCCCGATAGTTCCTACAAATCAGTTTGCCTAACTCAATTTGCCATCCCATCTTCAATTTCTCCTCAAATTCTACAAATTGAAGCTCAATTGTAACTGCAGACGCAACCCTAACTGCCAGAGAAAATCATTTCGCTTTAGGTAACCATTTTTTTGTAAAAATAGGGTTCTTGTTTCAATTAAATTGGGGGAATTTGTGTGGTTACTTAATTAGGGCTTTGTAGGCGATTTTATTGATTTCTGTAGGTTATTAGGTTATGTACTACTATTGAATTGGGGTTTCTGTTAAATTGTGTGGTTGAATTTGAAATAATTTTGCTGAATTTATAGTTACAAATTGTTGGGATTGTTTGAGTTGATTGCTTACCTCTTGCGATGCCATTCAGGAAGCAAATGATTCTTACTGACCTAAGAAACTGATCCCCAACAAACAAGCCCAAGATGGCGATTTCTCTTCAGCAAAGCTTCTCCAGTAAAACCAACTACCCTCGAATAAATGCGTTGCAGAACAATTAGGGTTTCAAAAGAAAATTAGAATTAAGAAGAAAAGGGGAATTTGCTGTGAATTAAGGGAGAAAAATGAATAAGAATGGAGTTGGTTGACATAATTGAATGAGAAAGAGAAAGAAATCGAGAAAAAAGTAAAAAAAAAAATTGGAGGGAAGTAACTACTGTGGGCCCATATGACAGAATTCCAACGGAAAATCAAATTGGGTGGTAATCTGAGTATATAATTAAATTATGGGGTGGTAATTTAAAATAAATTTTTTTTGGGTGGTTAGATAGAAATTGGTTACATTTGTGGGTGGTAAATTAAAAAATTTTCCTTAATTAAATACTACGTACCCAGTAGCTTGTTGAGTTAGGGGCGATCATAAACACAAGTACGATTGAAGAGTTAACTTAAAATAAGATATGATTAATGGATATATTTACTTTAAATAAGTAGGGAAGGGGGCAACATCCTATTTCTAAGAAAGACCAAATATGATTCGTTTTCCTGAAACGGTGGTGCATCCACAATGTGATGGAGACAAGATCCATAACTAATCTCATGGGTTGTAACACAAGATTATTAATGAGCATAATTTGATAATTAAACCGTATAAATTATATGCAAAGTAGCCAAACTTTCGCTAAGCACTGTCTGCTAAATATTGTTTAAGCACCATTATGTTATTGGTTACAAAAGATTCACCTTTGTTGTAAAATCTTTGAGATTCCTTGCCTTTTGGAGTCACGTGCGTGACGTACCGTATGCTTCCCACTAAAGTTAAATGATGCCAGAAATAGGTTACTAGTGAATATGTGAGTGACTGAGTGAGTATAATTTATCTTCATTCATTTTGGTATGCAGAGAAGTGAGAACGTGAGATAATTTGGAAAGATACTTTCAAGTTTGTTTGCTCTTTTTTAGTACATGCATGCGCTTGACTGGTTCAGCTATTTGTACCCGACTATATTATTAATTCTACGTATACCCCTAAAAAAATACATAGTATATGTTGATATGAGTAATTCCTTACAAGTTACTCCGTACAAACAGTCAAATACATATGGTCATTGTTTTGATCATTTAGACTAGATGAGTATGTAAAAATAATGGGTGTACTATATCACATTCATTTTTAAGTACATTTGGGTGTATAATCAATGATATGAACATTTATGAGTAATATAATTTGTAATCTTTGGATGTTGATGAACTGAATTTCATTGATTTCAGCTTACATAGTTGCGCGATTTCGTTTTATGTATCAGTGTTTAATATCTCTAAATGGCTTCAATAATGATGTTTTAGATGTCACAATGATGAAGTAGTTGTAGGAATATTAAGAATAAGGGTTTGTTCTTTTACGTTGAAATTCGGTTCGGTTCAGTTCAGTTCAGTTAGTTCAGTTCAGCTTCTAATTTCCTTCTCTTATAAAACATTCAGTTCAGTTCAGTTCAGTTCAGCTCAGCTCAGCTCAGCTCAGTTCAGCTGAGTTCCGTCAATGAGAACAAACCCTAACTTAAATTTAAAAAAGAAATGAGAATGACTTCCAATAAAAATATACAAGTAGTAAATTTGTAGAGGGCTCTGAGCAATGAGCCCACAACAAAGACTTAAATCCTTTTGGAATATACGGAGTAATCCATCCAATTAATGCTCGGCTAACAAAAGTGAATGGTCCATTATCAGCCCAGCTAAATGGGCCATCCAACCAGCCCAGGATCCAGGCCCAGGGGATCTGTTCCTTTTTATTACACACACATACTTTTATTGGTGATTGCTTTGTTACTTTATTGAACCCATGTGTTAGCTTATAGTTTTCCTTTCGTTTAAATTATTACACTAGCTCCTAGGCCCTATTTAGTCAACTTAATTTTCACTTACTTTAAAAAACAATGATTTCTAATTTAGGGTAATTAAGGATAGCCCACAATTAATTCATAGCTAAACTGAGTTCTATAAAGTTTGGCAAAGTATATCAAGTACACTACGTATATTCAGATAAGTGAACAATGTTGTTAAAAAAAAAAAAAAAGTGACACTCTTGGTAAATTGGATTATGATGTGAAGGGATAGGCTATATGGATAAATTACGGAGTAAGATATGTAGTTTTTCACTTTCCTTTTTAATTCATATAAACATGATTATATTTTTTGGTGGGAATGAACTGGATTAAATTAAAAAGTTAAGGTTCATACAGACCACGTTAGTTAGGTGACATGCCACCATAATTAGAGGGTCACCGTGGGCCAATACAATTGTCTAGATTAGAGTTATCAAACGACAAAAGATTAGAATAACTAAGTAGTACATTAAACTGTAGAAGCCACTCGTGGTCAGGCAAGTTGTTGACAGAGGTAAGGCCTAGGTCAGACTTGGCTTTCCTGGCAATGAAATCCACCTGCTTCAGTCTTGGCATGGGAACATACACCAGAATTGAAGAAGGTCCCTGCAAATAGAGCTGTCAATTTGGGTAAACGGGTAAGGTTTGGGTCAGATAAGAATGGGTCGGGTCAATTCGGATTAATTCCATAACCTATGCGGGTCGAGTTTGGGCTGGGTCATGCTTTAGTCGGGTCACATCGGGTCATACTTCTTATTGGGTTTTGGTCGGGTGTAGATCAGGTTACATTCGGGTCAACTGAACAATAGGTCGGGTTTAATTCGGGTTTTCACGGGTTAAGGTAATTGGCGGGTTCGAGTTGGGTTCGATTGAAGTCAATAATTTGCGGGTTATAACCAGGTCAAGTCATTCTCAGGTTTGAGTCGGGTTTAGTTCAAGTCAATAATTTGCGGATTATAATCAGGTCGGGTCATTTTCAAGTAGTGTCATTCTCGAGTTCAAGTCAATAATTTGCGGGTTATAATCAGGTTGGGTCATTTCCAAGTCGGGACATTCTCGGATTCAAGTCGGGTTATGTTAAAGTCAATAATTTGCAAGTTACAATCACGTCGGGCCATTTCTAAGTCAGTTCATATTCGGGTTCAACTAACTATAAATAAATAATTATCATTTTTATCAAGCTAATTATTTCCTTTGACTAATATACTAGGGAACTACTCCTTTCGTTTTAAAATACTTGCTCCATTTCTCCATGCGCGGAGTTTTAGGAGAAATTGAAGAAAGTAATAAAATATGGAGGTGGTAAGCTTGGTGGAAGAATAAAAAATTTTAAAAAAAAAACAAAAGTAGTGGAGATAATTGAAGGAGATAGAATATGAAATTAATATTGTTGGGTCCACTTGGTGAGAGAAATTAATTAAATATTGTAAAAGTTTCCCAATTAAGGAAATGGGGCAAGTATTTAAAAACGACCGGAAAAGGAAAGTGGAGCCAGTTTTTAAAAACGGAGGGAGTATAGTCTATAATTTAGGAAGATAATTATCTCATTTGACCATACAACAAATATATACTATATTTAACTCATAAATTTGAGGATTATGCTCCTTTCTTTTGCTGGCATGGACTGACTTGGTCTCCCTAGACAAAATGCTTTAATCAACAATAATAGGGTGGTCTAAATTGCATATAAGGTGATTTGAAATCGGGTCAGGAACAATTTGAGTTGAATTTAGGTCAGGTCAATAACAAGTCGTGTCAATTTCGAGTCAGGTTAGTAACATATCGGGTTGAATTTTTGGGTCGGGTAAGTAATAGGTCTGCTAAAATTCGGGACGGGTCAATAACAAGTCAGGTTGAATTTTGGTCAGGTAAAAAACAAGTCGGGTTGATTTCGTGTCAGGTTTGTAACAGATTGGGTTAAATTCGGGTCTGGTTAGGAACGGGTCGGGCTGATTTCAGGTCAGGTTAGTAATAAGTCGCGTTAAATTTGGGTTTTGACGGGTTAAAACGGGTTAGGGAAAATTTCGGTTCAAGTCGGGTTCGGTGCAAGTTAATTAAATTGGCCGTTATAAACCGGTAAATCGTAGCAAGTTGTAAACCAGTAAATTGGTCGTTTAACAGCAAATTGGATGGTTCAACACACCCAATTGGACTACCGTAGGATATTAAGAACCATGGTAAACATTTCGGCAATTTTTATTTTCGGTCAAAAAAAGTCATAAAATTCCAAAATTGAAGGCTAATATCCACTCTTTTTGAGTAATTTCGGAGGTTTTAGGGCCCGATGTTGAAAAGTATTGAAATTCTAGGGGATACATCTCGAGGTCATATAATGTTGTTTGGAACCATATATGATCATTATTTGTTGTCATAAATGTTCGTGGTATGCCTGAATTAATGAAATCGATGCTAGTTGTAAAGCGGTAAATTGGTCGTTTAACAGTAAATTGGATGGTTCCACACACCCAATTGGATTCCCGGAATTTATTAGGGGTCATGGTAAACATTTCGGCAATTTTTATTTCCGGACGAAAAAAAAATATCAAAAAATTCCAAAATTAAAGGCTAATATCCACCTTTTTTAAAAAAAAATTTTTGGAGACTTCGGGGTCCAGTGTAGAAAAGTCTTGATATTTTAGAGGATACATCTCGTGGTCATATAATGCCGTTTGGAACCATATATGATCATTATATGTTGTCATAAATGTTCGTAGTGTGCTTGAGCTAATGAAATCCGTGTAAGTTGTAAACCGGTAATTGGTCGTTTAAAAGCAAATTGGATGGTTCAACCAACCCAATTGGACTCCCAGAGGATATTAGGGACCATGGTAAACATTTCGAAATTTTTTATTTCCGGGCTGAAAAAAGTCAAAATTTACCAAATTGAAGGCTAACATCCACGCTTTTTGAGAAATTTTGGAGGATTCGAGGCCCGATGTCGAAAAGTCTTGAAATTCTAAGGGATACATCTCGGGGTCATATAATGTCGTTTGAACCCATTTATGATCATTATATGTTGTCAAAATTATTCGTGGTAGGCTTGAGTTAATGAAATTTGTGGAAGTTGTAAACCGGTAAATTTCTCGTTTAAAGGCAAATTGGATAGTTCAACACACCCAATTGGACTCCCAGAGGGTATTAGGGACCATGGTAAAAATTCCGACAATTTTAATTTACGAGCGAAAAAAGTCAAAAAATTCCGAAATTGAAGGCTTATAACCACGTTTTTTGAGATATTTTGGAGGTTTTCGGGGCACGGTGTCGAAAAGCCTTGAGATTTTAGGGAATACATCTCGGGGTCATATAATGACATTTGGAATCATATATGATCATTATATGTTGTCATAAATGTTCGTGGTAGGCTTGATTTAATGAAATCGGTGCAAGTTATAAACCGGTAAATAGGCCGTTTAATGGCAAATTGGATGGTTCCACCCACCCAAATGGACTCCCGAAAGGTATTAGGGCCATGGCAAACATTTTAGCAATTATTATTTCCGGGCAAAAAACGTCTAAAAATTCCAAAAATAAAGGCTAATATCCACGTTTTTTGAAAAATTTTGGAGGTTTCGGGGGCCGGTATCGAAAAGCCTTTACATTCTAGGGAATATATCTCAGGGTCATAAAATGTCGTTTGGAACCATATATGATCATTTTTTGTTGTCATAAATGTTCGTGGTAGGCTTGAGTGGATGAAATCATCTGTGTAAGTTGTAAACCGGTAAATTAGCCGTTTAATGGCAAATTGGATGGTTTCACCCACCCAATTGGACTACCGGAGGGTATTAAGGAACATAATCAACATTTCGGTAATTTTTATTTTCGGGTGGAAAAAGTAAAAAAATTCCAAAATTGAACGTTAATATCCAAGCTGAGAAATTTTGGAGGTTTCGGAGCTCAGTGTCTAAAAGTCTTGAGATTTTGGGGAATACATATGGGGGTCATATAATGCCGTTTGGAATCATATATGATCATTATATGTTGTCATAGATGTTCGTGGTAGGCTTGAGTTAATGAAATCGGTGCAAGTTGTAAACCGGTTAATTGGGTGTTTAAAAGCAAATTAAATGGTTCCACCCACTCAATTGGACTCCTGGAGAGTATTAGGGACCATGGTAAACATTTCGTCAATTTTAATTTTCGGGCGAAAAAAGTCAAAAAATTTCGAAATTGAAGGCTAAGATCCACGTTTTTGAGAAATTTTACAAGTTTCGAGGCCCGGTTTGAAAAGCCTTTAAATATTAGGGGGATACATTTTGGGGTCATATAATTCCGTTTGGAACCATTTATTATATTAAACGTTGTCATAAATGTTCGTGGTAGGCTTGATTTAATGAAATCGGTGAAAGTTGTAAACCGGTAAATTGGTCGTTTAAAGGAAAATTGGATAGTTCAACCCACCCAATTGGACTCTTAGAGGGTATTAGGAACCATGGTAAAAATTTCGAAAATTTTTATTTGCGGAGGAAAAAAAGTCAAAAAATTCAAAAATTGAAGTCATATCCACGCTATTTGAGAAGTTTTTATAGGTTTCGGGTCACGGTCTCGAAAAATCTATGAGATTTTAGGGAATACATCTCGGGGTCATATAATGACGTTTAGAACATATATGATCATTATATGTTGTCATAATGTTCGTGGTAGGCTTGAGTTAATGAAATCGGTGTAAGTTGCAAATCGGTAAATTGGTCGTTTAAAGACAAATTGGATGGTTCCACCCACTCAATTGGACTCCCAGAGGGTATTAGTGGTCATGGTAAACATTTCGTTAATTTTTATTTTCGGGCGAAAAAAAAGTCAAAAATTGAAGGCTAATATCCACGCTTTTGAGAAATTTTGGAGGTTTCGGGACCCGGTGTCGAAAAGGCTTGAGATTTTAGGGGATACATCTCGGGGTCATATAATGTTGTTTGGAACCATATATGATTATTATATGTTGTCATAAATGTTCGTGGTAGGATTGAGTTAATGAAATCGGGACAAGTTGTAAATCGGTAAAATGGTCGTTTAAAGGAAATTGGATGGTTCCGCCCACCAATTGGACTCCCAGAGGGTATTAGGGACCATGGTAAAAATTTCGACAATTTTTATTTACAAGCGAAAAAAAAGTCAAAAAATTCCAAAATTGAAGGCTTATATCCACGCTTTTTAAGAAATTTTGGAGGTTTCGGGGCACGGTGTTGAAAAGCCTTGAGATTTTAGGGAATACATCTCGGGGTCATCTAATGAAATTTGGAATCACATATGATCATTATATGTTGTCATAAATGTTCGTGGTAGGCTTGATTTAATGAAATTGGTGCAAGTTATAAACCGTTTAATAGGTCGTTTAAAGGCAAATTGGATGGTTCCACCCAGCCAGTTGGACTCCTGGACGGTATTAGGTACCATGGTAAACATTTCGGCAATTTTTTATTTCCAGGTGAAAAAAAGTCAAAAAGTTCCAAAATTGAAGGCTAATATCCACGTTTTTTTGAAAATTTTTGAGTTTTCAAGTATAGCTGTCAATTCGGGTAAATGGGTCGGGTTTAGGTTGGTCATACTGGGTCGGGTCAACTCGAGTCAGGTCAATTCAGATTAATTCCATAACCTATGCAGGTCGGGTTTAAGTTGGGTCATGCTTGAGTCGAGTCACGTCGGGTCATACTTCTTATCGGGTTTAGGACGTGTTAATAACATGTCGAGTTACATTTGGGTCGGGTGAATAATAGGTCGGGTTTAATTTGGGTTTTCACGGGTTACGGTAATTCTCGACTTCGAGTCGGGTTCGGTTCAAGTCAATAATTTGCGGGTTAGAATTAGGTCGGGTCATTCTCGAATTTGAGTCTCGTTCGGTTCAAGTCAATAATTTGCGGGTTATAATCAGGTCGGGTCATTTTCAAGTCGGGTCAGTCTCGGGTTCATGTCGGGTTCGGTTCAAGTCAATAATTTGCGGGCTATAATCAGGTTGGGTCATTTTCAAGTTGGTCATTCTCTGATTCTAGTGGGGTTATGTTTAAGTCAATAATTTCCAGGTTACAATCAGGTCGGGTCATTTCCATGTTAGGTCATATTCGGGTTCAACTAACTATAAATAGATAATTATCATTTTTATCAAGCTAATTATTTCCTTTGATTATAATATATATGACAATATAATAGGGAACTATAGTCTATAATTTAGGAAGATAATTATCTCCTTTAACCATACAACAAATATATACTATAGGATGATGCTCCTTTCTTTTGCTGGCTTGGACTGACTTGGTCTCCCTAGACAAATTGCATTTAAGGTAATTTGAAATCGGGTCAGGAACAATTTGGGTTGAATTTAGGTCGGGTCAATAACAAGTGTTGATATCGAGTCGGGTTAGTAACTGATCGGGTTGAATTTTTTCGTCGGGTTAATAATAGGTATGGTAAAATCGGGTCGGGTTTGTAACAAGTTGGGTTAAATTTGGGTTGGTTTAGGAACGGGTCGGGTTGAATTCAGGTTAAGTTAGTAATAAGTCGAGTTAAATTCGAGTTTTGACGGGTTAAAACGGGTTAGGGACAATTTCGGTTCAAGTCGGGTTAGATTCAGATTAATAATTTACGGGTTACCGGGTTGGGTAATCTCCATGTCAGTTCTTGTTCGGGTTCGAGTCTCACATACTCGGGTCAACTCGGGTCTAGGGTTGGTTTCAGTTCGAGTCAGGTCGGGTTTGGATCACCATTTTTCGGGTTCAGATGGGTCGGTTAATAATCGGGTTTGAGTTATTATTTCAGGTCGGGTCAACTTTTGACAGCTCTAACAGCAGATCATGTACAGATAACAGGATTAATCAGAAGGAGTGTTAGGAGTGTCATGGTTATTGATACCAATAACCGCCCTTTGACAATCAGAACAAATCACAGCATCAAACCAATGTTTAACTTGTATCAAATAGAGGCCTGCCATTATTACTAAAATTTCAGCAATTAAGGTAGAATGAGCAATGATATATCTTGCAATTCCACCTAGGCAACTACCAGAAGAGTCCATACCCAGGCAAGCAGGAGGATATGGTTGGCAGAAGAGGGGTTGGAGGGAGCAAGAAGGAGGGATGCGAGCAGGTTGGTTCATAAGGAAAGTAAGCTCAAAGGATAGCCTTTTCAGGGAGTTAATGAAGGAAGGGATAGGGATGGAGCTTTTCTGGAAAATCCATTTGTTTCTTCTATGCCATATTTTCCAAGCACAAAGAGCAAATATGGAGCACCAAGGTTGCTGCAGGAAGGGGTGAACTGAAGAAACCGACAAATTTTCTTGGTCTGAGAGAAGACGGAAAGAAGGGGGGATAATTCATGCCACACCTCTAAAGCTCTAGGGTAATCTCTTAAGACATGTAAAAGATTCTTGATCCGCAGGGAAGAAGGTGCAGAAGGATGAGGTGGTGAAGTGTTTAGAGAAGAGTGAGGTTGGAAGTTTTCCCCAAGCCACCTGCCAATCATAGAAAGATATTGGCAGGAGAGCAATCCAGGCCCCAAATTTGGCTCCAAATGTCATCAAGAGGCTGGTGAGAGTGGATGTTCAACCAGAGGTGGTTGTAGGCTAGCTTACAGTCAAAGAATGATCCTTTTCCAAGCTGGCAGAAGGGAATGTCATCCTTGTTGGGGAAGATGGGGATTGATTTGATTTTGGAGATGATATTTGGAGGAAGGGAGAAGGAAAGGTTCCGCAAGTTCCAGCCTTGATCAGAAATGATGGCATTCAGTTTTAGGTTCAGTTCATGCTCGGGAATGCAATGGGACCAGCAATTACGTCCCTCAAGGGACCACAACCACTCCTCAAGGGAGCACAACCACTCAAGTTGTCATGCCAAAGGATGCAGGAGTTCCCATTTCCCACCGGCCACTAAGTAAAGTGAGCATAAACATCCCACCCTTTACCTAAGGCTTGCCAAATGTGTGAACCATTCTTGAAAGAAGTGGGAATGGTTCTGATGATTTGGGAGGAAATGTTGCTAGAATTATATGATACAACTTTGGCTCTTATTTTATTTACATCAATGTATATATACTTGTATTTTCAATATGTATATATTAAAAAAAAGTTATGACATCTTTTTGGATATTTTGTGAAAAACTACCTTTTAAACTTTAAATTTTGCGAGAAACTACCCTAAAAACAAAATGTTGTAATTAACTACCTTAAGTATAAAATGTTGTAATTGACTACCTCCCACTGGAATAACACATTTGTTTTTTATTTTACGGTGTTGACCATGTCATGTGAGGGTCACATGACCCTTTAATGACTTAATTCCCCCCTTTTCTCCCAAATTTTCCCGCTTTATACCAACTCTTTTCCTTAACAATATGATTATTCATGTTTTATATTGTATATTTGCAACCCCTTTGATAATTATATGGGCTGAATTGGTGTAAAGCGGGAAAATTTAGGAAAAAAAGGGGAATTAAGTTATTAAAGGGTCACGTGACTCTCACGTGACATGGTCAACATCGGGAAATAAAAGTCAAATGTGTCATTCCGGTAGAAGGTAGTCAATTAAAAAGTTTAATATTTTATAAGGTAGTTAATTACAACATTTTGTTTTTAGGATAGTTTTTCGCAAAATCTGGAATTTAAAAGGTAGTTTTTCACAAAAAATCCTATCTTTTTACTTCCCAAGTTTCATAATAGCTATGACAATTGGAGATTTGAACAATTTTTAAGGTATGTATTTAGTTATGATATTTTAGAAATTAAAGTGTAAAACTTCACATTGAAAATTACATTTCATGATTTTTATACATTACAATATTATTCGAAAATTCAGTTATTTTTGGAAACTTTGACCATGAAAAAAAGTGTTAAATGCATTATGATATAAAGACGTAAATATATTGTACATGTTACCTTAAAAATGCACCCTAGTCATAATAATTGAACTGATAAAAATCCAATTCCAATACTGATGGTTGAGAAGATCCAAGCACCCACCAAATATATTTAAAATTGTCTCAGAAAATGATTATATAAAACCGCAATGTACTACTTTTTTATGATTTGATGAATGACACGCCTTAGCTTGTAGATTAAATTTATAATATATGATGCTCTTTAACTTTGTTGGAAACGGCAACTTTATATGTTTTTATTGTAAGCTTTTTGGATAGAAAGAAAGTATAACCTTATCTTAAGTTGAAGGGGCATAAACTCTGATTGATAAAATAGGATCTTCAACTCCCTTCACTTTTGGGATAGTTGCTCATTCATTGGAACTCTGTGCAGTGGTCCTTCATTCATTCTTTCTTACACATTCCTTCTTCAAACTCCTACTTCTGTGCTCTACACCTAAAGTCAGTCCACTTCCATTTGTAACTTTATTTCATCATCACAACATTATTATGGAGTATTTCACTACTTGGATATGCATGTTTATATAGTTATTGTCAATCATCTTTCAGATAGAGGTGATAGATCATAGATAGATGCAACTAAGAATACCGTTCGAGTCGATTTCACTTTTTATTAAAAAAAAAAAAATCATGTAATGTTGTGCACACTTGACTCCTACACAATATTATCACCAAAAGTAACTTGTACTTGGTACATTTTACGTGGACACGAATATTGAATATAGCCTGTTTGTATACAACATTATTGGTAAGAAACAACATGCTTTAAAGAGAAGCACAAAAGGCAAGTGTAAATGACCTCTAATAAAAGTAGCATGCAACTTTTTCTCAAAAAAAAAAATCTAAAATCTTAACCAAAGAAAGAATCCAAGCTAAGGTCTCATATTTCCCTTTCATGGACATAACAAAAAAGCTAAGAGAGATGAGCTAAAGGATGTGATGGCAATTCATTCATTTTTAAGGCTAAGGATCACTAATAATAAAGGTTGTTTTGTTTGCTCTCCAGCAATGAATATGGGACCAATTGCCACCCACTTATTGCTCTATGTACTTGACTTCAAACTAAAAGGACACTTTGAACATCAGATTATAAATAAATAAAATAAAAGTTGGAGGCAGATGCTTATGTAGTACTTCTTCATATATTTCATACATAGTTTCATATACTTCGTATTAAATTATAATTAAACTGTTAAATATATAAATGGTATAATTTTTGCATTGACAATCATTTAAAGTTGCAATTAAAAGAGAGCGAAAAAAGTAGTATGAATTATGAAAGCTTATAAATATATAATTTAAGTCACTAATAAATAATACTCTATCTTTTTTTTAATTTAATATTAATTTTCATTTTAATTTAGATGATTGAGATCCAAAGAACCATGTTGCATGTTGAGGGTTTGGGGGTATATAAACTGACCATCGGCAGTAGTTGATTTTGGGACATTTGCTAATCTGATCAAACGAGTTCAAATTTTGTCAATTCAAATAGCGTGATGTGTTTTTTGGGACAAGACAATTGCATGGATCCAAGGTTGCATGTCCTCCGAATAAGTCAGGCTTACTAAACTAAGTTGCGCTAATTAAAATACAACTATACAAGAATTAAATATAAGTAATCCGTATTAAATTATTCAACTCTGTCATTTTTTAAAAACAAATAAAAATGGTTACATAGTAAATATTAGCTAAGTGTTCAACAAAGATGCTTTTGGTGGTATAAATAAAGAATTCAAATATGTAAACTAACAATTCTAAATAGTTCGATGCTGACCTACCTTTGCCAAAGAAATTAAAAAAAAAAAGGGTCGAAAACCAAGTTGTTCATAGAACACATCATGGGGAACTAACATTATAATATTTTTTTTGGTGACCTTAAACCTAATTTCTAGCTTTTGGACTGATATTTCATTCCAAATTCTAAGGTAGGGTTTCCTATTCCTCCCATGACACTATTGGAGAAGAAACTTGGGTTGGGGCCTACAAAAAACTATCATTCCTAACAAAAACTAAAGAGTATCTTGATGATGTAAATTCTTAAATGGACCTGGTTCACACTAATTTATTATAGACCACTAACATTAGAGAAAGTATGGTTGTTTTATTAATAAAAAAAAGGGTCACTATAATTTTAAAAAGGTTACTATGTTGAAATAAAAATCATTTTGGTAATATATAGGCCTAAATGGTTATTTTTGTAATGAAATTATTTATATACTGATCAATATGAATAATAAAGGCCACTATGCTAAAATTAGGGTAATAGCGTCGTATTTCAAGTTCACAATATTATTAAACGTTGTAGTAGTTTTAATAAAGGTTACTATGTTAAAAATAATGGTCATTATATTCAAAATAATGTCAGTTACGTGTGTATAGACCTCGGGTCCACAATAATATTATTGTGGACCGGGTCCACGCAAGTGTTTTTGTCTTGATGAAATCCTACGTCCTCTAATTTTTATAGCTTATAATCAATACATTTATATCAATTTCCCCATATTATTCTTTTTATTTCTCTTTCTCAAAAAACAATATTATATATAGCACTTGATTCTATAGAACGAACCATGCAATTCAAAACAAAGGGAGCCTAGAGAGGTTCATACGCACTACTGGCATAACAACATATGGAACAATAAAAATAACAGGTGTTGGACAAACATAAGTAGAAAAATCAATCAAGGATTGAGGAAGGAATAAAAAAAAAAAAAAGAAAGGACAAGAAAAGAAAGGAAAACAGTAAAGAAGACACCATTAAAGTAGACAGGATTAAAGAAATGACATTAAAGATGTGTAAGCTAATCCATACTATCAAAACAACAGAAAGCAAGGTGGCTGTGTGTTGGATCAACCAATAGCACAATTGCTTTGAATTATAAAGCAATCAATCATACAAAAGTAGCAAAATTTATAATAAAACCAACCTCATCAACATAATATATTACAGTATTACAGATTTACAGTACACATCCATGAAAATTTAGTGGAGCTAAAGTGACGAATCTCAAAAAAGTTGATTTATTATTATTACTAAATTCATACTACTTGAAAGATGAAGATTCAAGAGGGTCAAATTGCAGTGTAACGCGGCAGAACGAAGACAGCTGCATCTGCTAGTATGAAGAAAACTTCATATATACTTCACTTTCAATTCCATCCCTCTAAAGTACATTTTTCAAGTAAAAGGGGGTACATACTACATTACTACATACTCGCTTTATTATTCTTCTCGTGTTATAGTCGATAACATCTATCAATCTCATACAATTTTCATTAACAACCTATCATCCAAATTATTCCAAACTCCAATATAATGTCACTGCCAATCATCAGAATAGTTCTGATCCTCTATTAGAGATTATTTATTCTCTATTATCCTTTAATTTATCCACATATAATCAATCAACTGAAAACCGCGAGGTTTCGAGATACAAAGTAAAACACTAAATTAACAAAATGGAGGATCTCAACTAGAATTCCTTTAAATCCTAATAATAATATGAAATCCCCCCTTTAAAATAAAGTGGCACGAAATATCTCCTCTTAAATAATCATAATATTAACCAATCCTAGTCTATCTCAACTCTCAACTACCTCTAACTAGTTTGAAAATGGCCTAAAAGAGAAGTCAGAAGAAGAATAAGACTAGTGATAAGTGGGGTTAGGTGCTCAAGGAGCGCAGCTTAAGTAACATACGTAGATTGTTCACACCTAAACATAATCCTTAAAATTAATACAAACAAAGCCCTTCTTCAGCTCCTTTTAATCGCAGCGTATTCTTTATCAGAAATATACAAAATACGGAGTTTCTTTTTTATTTGGTGTATGATTCTGTCTTTCTCATTATCAATTTCCTAATCAAGTCTATATCATCTTCTTAGAGAATAGAGATTGTACATCCCTGACGTTGCGATAATAGCGAACAGATGGTGTATGAAAGAAGTCTACTTTATCCATTAGTTTAAACATAATAATCAAAAATCAAAGTTTTTATTTTAAGGGGTAGTCCAATTTCTTTCCTTAACTTTCCCCTCTTTCAGGTGTCAACCAAAGCTTTATTTAGACAGACAAAGATCTTATAAAGAGATTTGGTAAAATTTGATTAGACAAAGATGTGCAACATGGAATCATTTTAAAGGGAAATTGTTTAATAATTAGAAAAGGAGAGTAATTAGCAACAAAAAAATGCCAAACTGCACTTACTTGGTTCTTTCTTTTCAAAGGGCCTTTTTTACGTGGGGTATTTATTAGGCAAAAGTCACATGAGTTTGGTTTTCAATCATAATAAAAACAAAAGCTAAGATTATACTTATCTTAAAGAGTTTACTTTAAGGATTTGATGATGCTAAAATAATAATAATACAGCATAGAACACCACAATATTGAAGTAGCTTAGAGAGACTTAGGCTTGTATTTACAAGAAGACTAGTACTCCACCTCACCTTCCCCGTTAACTTGTCGGCCACTTGTCATCATCGCCACTGTGTTCCAGATATACGACAAACACCCCCTCACATCTCCTTTCGACACGTGGGAGCGTCTCATTGGGCCGCGTTTTAGTTCCAACCTCTGACTAAAGTCATACAAATTCATTCAACCCAACCCAACCCACCTCAACGTCCGATTCTAAGTTTCTAACTAACAAGTGCTAAGATTAACTAGTACGAGATCATTGTAGTTTGTTTGAGAAATGCCTTCCCTACAATTGATGTCTAGCTTACTCGAGTTGGAAGTTAGTGTCAACTAGGCTCTAATAATTAAAAGCAAGTAATAGGTTAAACAGTTTCATAGTAAAGATAAAAGTTATTTCAATCCATTAGACCTTATATGACACGCTCTTTATTTTACCTCAAGTACACATATTAAATATTCGGTACCCAAATATATAGATAGGACACTTCAACCCTATAATATTAACCAAAATCATGCATGAAAGTTTGATAAAAATAGACAGTTCGAGGTTAGACACTTTAACATGTTATGTCGGACATGGATACCCGAGTCTAAAAAATATTTTACTCAAGTAATCACACCAGTAAATATACTGGTGTCAAAACATATACTACCTCCGTTACATATTATTTGCAACGATTAGACATTTCTCCTCTCTACTTTATGTCAAATCGTTGCAAATAATATGTAACGGAGGTAGTAATATAAGAAGGAAACAAAGAAAAGTCTGAGCTGCCAAAATAATATTAAAATGCAAAAGAGCAACATGAACCAAGTTAAGTGAGACACTTCAAATAGGTAAATTCTCATCAAATCTGAAGAAAATATACCACAAATCTCATCTAAATAATTGATTTGTGGTAAAGAGAGAATACTCTGACATGCACATACATACTTTTGATGATGAATATTAAAAAAAAAAAAAAAAAAAAAAAAAAAAAAAAAAAAAAAAAAAAACCTTAAAGTTTGAGTGCAAACTGATGAGTATCCCACCAAATAATAGCTATATTTAAGTAAATAAGATTAGGACTAAAGAAGATGCATGTTGTAAGTACAACCACTACCATTAGAATATTTGGCAACTGGCAATCTATGAGAAGATAACACAAATTATAAACAAACAAATTAATACATTACATTAATCTGTAATTAGTCAGAGGCTTAATAAGTTAGGACACAAGTATGCTTCCCTCTAGGAATATAATTAGCAAAATTGTACTATCTTTGATTATACTAATTAGTTATACATCTTCTGACAATGAACGAGGAATCAGAAGATAAACAAACCCATCAGCATGCACTGCCCTATTGCAGTACTATATGTCAGATGCATTATTTGACACATGGCTTTGCCCGATTCGGCCACATTTTCACTTGTTATATTTTATATGCATGGAAATTGGAAATGATGCAATACAAGCAAATGATAATATATACACTCTTAGATACAAGTATGTTTTTCTAGTAGTTTAATGGTGTACATGATGGTGCTTTTTCAGATCTTTCGAGCTAGATAGAAGGGTGATTTTGGAATGAAAACATATTATTTGGTTTTTTATTGTTATTTTTTTGGAAATCAGCTAGGAGTTCCTTTACAAAAAAGTTTATGTAATACAAGTGAACATTGCAAATCTTAATATTAATGATGAAGTAAATAAAATGGTAATAGTAATGATTTAATGATTGGTTATCTAAGATTAAGCATAGACACATAGCACATAATTTTGACTCTTGATTAAACACATGGTGATTTATTCTAATACTCCGTATGTGCAAGAAATAAATTTGAAAAATTTCAAGGCAACAAAAGAAGTGGGGAGACAAAACTGAAACAATGAAATTTCCTGGACAAAGACCTTAAGAGAAAGCGATTAGTTCCTAATATTTTGTCCACCAAATTAACCCAATCTCTTGAGTCTCTAACAAGATGTGCTCCGACAATGAAATTACAGTTTAGACCAAACTAGTTAATGATAGTTGACCTTCTACCATATGCAACATTCTGCTATATATATGGTTTAATAGTAAACTATAGACCTTTTTTTTGTGGGACCTCCATCATCAAATACTAAACATTAAACATCAACTCCTAAACACTTGACCTTTTTTTTTTTAGTAAATCCTAAACACTTGAACTTGAGTAGCACAGAGTGATCAACCACCCTTAACTACTAGTTGATGAAATCACTCCAATCTCTAGCTGTGGGGCTCTAAGAGTTATCGTATTGTGAAATCACAATCTCACTAGTATACTAATTTGACAATTTTAGTTTTGTCACATTAACTTGAGTAACAATGATCAACCACCCTGAATTGTTACTGAAATCACTTCAATCTCTAGATGCAAGGCACATCGCAACACATATCCTCGTTCTCAGTTTGTATCTATATACTTTATGTGTTCCAACTATTTTACTTTTGTCACATCACTTTAATATGTAGACATTGTTCAAAGCTAAACATGTTAAAAAAAAAAAAAAAAAAAAAAAAAAAAAAACATGAACAATGAGAAAATTGGGCTTTCTATCACTTCTCTATGATTTCATTTGGTGGGAATTAAGAAGTCATGATAAGTATCCAGTTGGGTACCACCCTAGCAATAATTTAGATTGAGGTAAACAACTAATTTAGTTCAAAGTGCACAAGGAGGCTAATGAATAATATTAAGTAGTAAATTAAGTTAGTGGCAAAATAATTAATGTAGGGAACACCCCAAGTCCAAAAAAAGCGGCACCTCATAAAAATTCACAAAAGGAACAAACCCCAAGTGACATGGGACAAGCTGCCTCTAACTGATAGTCTAATCTGCAGTACAAGGTTACCTTTGTCCCCCATTACTAGAGCACTCCTTAACCTCCAACAGGTATAAGCCCACATAAATTTCACTCTTTAGGCACTTTGCCTACTGACAAATTTTATGTGTACTGTATATCAAAACTTATCACCTCTAACCAAAACTCTTATCATATGCCCCCAGTTCTACGCCAAATATGCATCTTTACAACTTATATGGGGTCCACTTAACCAATGAGAAAGGGAATAATCAAGAGACCCTATAAGCGATTATGTACACAATTTCCTTGTCGCTGTCGTCATAGTCCTAATTCAAAGACGCACAAAAACATCCAATATTTAAAGTCCTTTCTTCCAAATATATCTCCATATTTGATCAGGAAAATCCACAAATGCCCCTAAAATTAAATTATTTTTTTACCCGTTCGGAGTTGAGTTTGTCATCCCTTCTCCCCTCATTTATTTAATTGGTTTCAAGCATAGTAAATGGCGCACATTCATATTCCATGAGAATAATATATAAATAAGATGAATAGACTAGCCATAGGCCCCTTTAGATTAGATATAGGCATAACGTGCAGTGTCAAATTGAAAAAAAGTTTGTGGGGTGAATAAATAAGTCTCTTGCTCTTAGATCAACATAAGTGACACTCAAACAAAAAAAAAGTGAATTTCTTGTGTTCATTCAATTCTTCATATAAAATAGCAGCAGTGAGTGCAGAAAATTCATTTACCTGATGGAACAAGCAGAGCTAGAGCCATGCCTTTCGGGCACATCGAGCACGATCTCAGCATCGCAAGAAGCTCTGCCACAAGAACGCCTGTACAGGTCACTGCATCAGCAACATAAAGCAAGCAAAGGAGCACAACAACTAGAAGATCAGGATGCAGAGCAAGAAACAGTATCTCAGACACAAATACCATTAGATTTAATGCTTTCTAATGAAGATTCATGTAATGAATTCAACGCGGAACTCAATCTGATCGACTGCATAAACGTAGGATCATCTCAGAGTTCGTCAGAATCTCCTCCCCAAGGATCAGAAAACTGCGAGCCTAGAGTATTCTCGTGCAACTACTGTCAGAGAAAATTCTACAGCTCGCAGGCGTTAGGTGGACACCAAAATGCTCATAAACGAGAGCGTACAATTGCAAAAAGAAACCAGAGAATAGGAGCAACAATCGCTGCGACTGCAGCAGCGTTTGGGTATCCTTACTTGCACCAGCACCACAATTACTCAAACATTGCTTCATTACCATTACATGGTTCTCCCAATAGATCTCTTGGAATTCAGGTACACTCAATGATCCATAAAACTCCTAATAATAATATGACAATGTCTTCTTCTGGAAATGTGTACGGACATCATGGGTGGTTAAGGTTACCTATCGAACAGCAACCCGCCGTAGGGAAGCTAGTGTCAGAGACCTACCATGGTAGTGTCACCGCAGGACCGTCGTCCAGAGGTGGACCTGGTAGGTTCAATATAGTGGATGAGGGTGTCACCAGTGGCGGCTGGTGGACTGGAGATACTCAGATTAAAAGTAATTCAGAAGAATCTACAAAGCTTGATCTATCCCTCAAGCTTTGAACTTTTTTTTCTTACAGGAATATTTTTCTTTTCTTATCTAGAATTAGGGGGTTTGCTACAATATGCTTGGAAAATTATTAGCTTAATTATTCTCTTTACTTCCTGGGATTATATCATGTAAATTTTCTAATGACAAAAGGTAAAAATGATTTTTCTTCCTTGAAAGTTTTTCAGCTTAATTTGGGTGTAGAAATAGTCATAAAAGCAATTATGTAGACAAAATTTAACTCCATGATGTTAACCAACTAATTTAGTTGACATCCGAATACACAGCTTATAAAAAAGTTAGAGTTAACTTCATGTTCATAATCTTGTAAACCAAAGACAGCCAAAATCTGCAAAACTATTCTTCAATGTTTCAGCTTAAGATTTCGTAAACAATCTAATTCATCCTGCTTTAAACTATAAGACAATAACTGACATACAAGGATGATAATGTACCACGAACTGTGAGCAAAGTGTCCCAATCAACTGTAGAACTCTAAGAAAAAAGCATTTAAAGTGGCATAGGAAGCAATATATTCAAATTCTATATGTTTAATTAATAATGCTATTATTAATAGAAGACAAGAGAGTAGAAACACCAAACCCAACATAAAATGCATTTGGCATTTTGCAAGTGATATCTAGTGAAAAATCTTCTACCAACTTTTCTAGAGTCTACTGTCTACTGTCTAGAGGTAGGCATCTGATAGAGTTATATAGCCTTCTGGATACTTGGCATCATGCCATAAACCATCAATCTATTTCCCCTACAGGGGATGGCTGCGGAGGCCAGTGGGCCGGGTTAGCCTGTCTCTAGTCATGGCCTGGCCCAGCCCCAGCTCGAACTGCAACCACCCCCACCCCCAAGCAAAGCAGCAGGTGGGTTGGGAGCAGGTTATCCACCACAGGCCTGGTTCAAACTAACTAACTATTGACAATTAAGAAGCCTGCCGGGACTGCCTCACCTCTCAACACGGCGTGTACAGTTGCTTCATATCGTGGTCATAATTCCCCTGACTGGCTTACTTACTACCTCTATGTAGAGGTATCTTACTTCATTCCATCGATTCATATAATCATCATAGCAGTGCTGATGATACAGAAACTCGAGCAACCTTATATGTGATCACATAAATAGAAATGCATACACACTATTAGAAGTGCTGTATAAAGAATTGAAGTTTAGACTTTCCAGCAGCCAATCAGCAACAAATCTATTGGTGCTAGTTTTCAAAGTAATAAGTAACGTAAACGACTACAAATGTCAGAGATCAAACCTCATTTATTTTCGTGCCACTGTCAGCTAATTATTGGTTTACAGATCTTAGGGGGCAAGTTGATATACTTGCAGACCGCTTATCTGCAACTTTACCGGATACACCCTACTGCAACTCTGCAAGTGGAGAAGTTAGCAGAGTCTAACAGGTCTTGAACACAGTCCATAAATTATTAGTTTACTACATTATGCAGTTAGTAGTTAAGAGAGTCACAAAGCAATACTTCAGTCTTCAGACCTTAAATTTGTACTTACTATCACCAAATATAAGCAACAATATCAATAGTTCACATAGAGATGGGCAGCGGGTTGGGCTAGCAGAGCTGGTGACCGGCCAACGAAGTAATAGAGCTACACGACACTATATTCATTTATAATAATAAACTGAGGCTAACTGGGTGGGGCTTATTTGGTCCACTAGGCCCGGTATCCAAATGGGCAATGTCCGACCTGGACCACAGACCACATCTAAGTTTCAATAAAAAATCCAATTAATCCGTATACAACTTTCAAGCTGCCTTGCTTCCACAACAAAGCTCTTATAGGAATTAGTATCGTGAATAGACAAAAACAATTAAACGGTACAGAGCTTCCGATGTCATAACTAGTGGGATGTCTGCAATTCTACATACCTTCCAATTCGTTGATTTCAAACTTAAAGCTGTAAAGATATTCTCAGCTTTCAGCTAATCCAACTAAATTGAAATCAACAACACAATGATCATCAACAATAATGAGGCTGGATACTAATATCAACTCTAGAAACAAACACTGAAATGTGACTAGCCCTTCATTATTGAAAGTGATTGAACAAAAAGAGAAATAAAGGACAATAAGCAGATTATAAAGAACAGAAGTTTTTTGTTTTTTGGAAAAAAAAATGAAATAGCAGAAGATTGTAACACAGGGTTTTACAGATCCAAAGATGAAATATAATGACTGCAAATCTGTAACTGTAGCACATTCAAAGATTTAAAATTCGATGTGATAAATATGAAGCCCAATCAATGGATGTAATAAATATGCAGCCCAATCAATCATAATTTTCCATTACAAGCCAACCTTTTTTCACATCTCTACTGCATTGTAAAGGTTTTATTAAGCAAACCGCAACTGTGATCTTAGGCTGCAAAGTAGCAAGCTAACTGCATTACTCGTAAAAAAGGTTTTTGCAAACATTATTGCGATCATGATCGTATCTGGGACTATATCCCTTAAACCAATTTAATTTCCCCAATTAAACCATCAAACTTCAGTCACTAAAATAGGCCCACGAATTCCACTTCCACCAAACCCAGGTAGAGAAAAAGTAAAACAACTAACCCATTCGAAATCTGGTTATAGGTTTAAGCTATGTTTAACATGCTAATAAACCTTCACCTGTTTAGTAAAGCTTCTGTACAGCATCAGGCAAATGATGCAATCATGCGACTAACATGCAGCCAAATGAAGAAAATTGTTGACCTTAGCATCCCAATAGTTCTAGTTCTATGCTTTTGTCACCCAATTTCTTATTTGACGAAAGCTAACATAGCAAATCTAGCCAGCAGGAAGAGACTGGTATTTGAAATAAACTCGTAGTCAAGATCCAAAAGGCAGTGTTAAACATCATGTACAATTCCGAGACACACACCAAGGTGTCATGAGCCAAACCAATGTGGAAGCAGCCTAATTAAGTCTCAAGTTAGCTATCATTATTCATTACCTAACACAATCATCTCCTAACAGCTTGTCAAGATGAGGAGTTAGAATCTAACTTAGATTTAGCATAACTGCCCTTGCTCATGTCATCACACCAATAATGAATTGATCTCAAAATATATCAATTTTGTCAACATTCAGCAAGCAAGCAATTCAAAAAAGAGAATAGAGCAAAATTGCATATTATGAACAATTATTATGTTAATGGAACATTCTATACCCCCTAAAATCTAAGTAAATTCAATGCCATTACCATACATCTGATCTTCCAAGGCTGCCAGAAAGGCACTCTACATTTCGACAAAACACTTGACAGTTTCTAACCATCTCAGGAGTTCGGTTCTATCCTTGTTGACCATGTAATGATGCAAGAAAACAGAAAGTTCACCATCCACTCCTCTTGCTTCCAAGTATTGATGAAGTGCCTTACGGAGTTTAGGGTCCAGTTTTCTGAAGTAATAAAACAATAATCATGTCAATTACAGAGAAAAGAGCTGTAGCCAAGCTAAAACAGTGGCTAGCACAGGCCTTTAGGTAATGCAGAAATCTTAAGTCACATTGCAATAAGATTCCTGGGGACAATGTATACTAGCCTATTATACAATCCAAAATTGTGTGCAACCAAGAGCTCAAAAAAAAAAAAAAAAAAAAAAAAAAAAAAAAAAAAAAACCACATTTTTTAAAGTCTCAAACTGGAATAGGGAGTAGAGTGCAATGAATATTGAGAAGATAAAAGCACTAATCATTAGCAAGATGTGCAATAGATTTCAAAAAACACACCCCAATCTTGAATACATAGATTAATTACATATATTTATTATCTCTGATGCTCGGTATACAATAATGTAAATTATTAATCTTTGGCAAACTTTGGTGGAGCTACTACTATTCCACATTTCCACTACTTTGAAAAATAATGAAAACAGGAAAATCTCAAAGAAAATGCTCATGATCATTGTAACCATCATAATTACAAAATCAAACACTATCATGCTAAGCACATGAAGCTGTTACGGCAAAGGAAGCAGTACCTTATATTAGGACCCATGTGAGCTTTAGGCAACAATTTGTTCCCATGAAGCATGTAGACTTTCATGATCTCCAAGCCATCTGGCCATGCAGAGCAAACAAATCCTAATCCATCAGATCCTTCTCCCTTATATATGTCAACCAGCAAGCTTATGTGAAGACGAGTATCTTCGCCGTCGGCATCATCCCCAGTTTTTGGGTCAGATACACAGCCATCGAACATTGTAGCCTCAATTTTGATATCTTCTTTTTCGCCGAATTTGCGTCGTAGCCTAACAAATTGCTCGCCTGGGCGGTCTTCAATTGAGAAGAAACTGAAACTTGCAGGAGGCTGCATATTCAGATAAAATAAGTTTAGATAGATAATAGCAGCCATTCTTACAACTGCAACAATGGAAAGAAGGTGAATGTACTAATGTGCTGTCCTTGGAAAATGAAAAGGTTTTTAGAATATTTTTAAAACTAATTTTGCCCAAGGTTTCTAACAGCTGAATGGGATGCCAGTAGATACACTGGCCCATGATTCATTATTCATTTTTCACATTCAACCCAAATAATGTCGAAAGTAACCTGATAAAAATTCATCAACATTATTCTCCTACTTTGCCCATGTCAAATTTTCCTTCCCAATGTGTTGCCAGATCAATTTCATACTTTGGTCAAAATGTGGCAATGACAAAAAAACCACAACATGCAACATGTGACAATCATACCTTAAAGGTCTATAGGTGATCATAGTGCTATCATATTACAAGATCATCCATCTTCATTTCAAAAAATCTGATACAAGCGAGGGAGCAAGATCATCCACCTTCATCTTAAAAATTCTAACACAAACAAGGGAAGGAGATAAACATAGTCTTAATACCAAAAAGGGGTCAGCTACATGAAGATGAATGTAGTCAAATGCATAAATTCTACCCCTTCATTCCTTTCCACTAACCATCAGGTGTTCTACGAGACCCAAAGCCTTTGTCCTTTTTAATACCTCAACACATGTCATCTCTGGCTTCCCTCAGTTTCTTTGTAGGTCAACAAAATTCCAAGTCTCTAATCCCCATACAGCCATACCAAGCATCCACCCCTCAACAATGGCCAGACTAACATAATCGACTTTCATTTCTTTTTTAGTGTGAATTTCAGCATTGTGGACTCTATGTTCCTTGTGTAACCACACATCCTCACGCAGCTCCAGTCACCCTCTTTATTTAAACAATCCTGATCACCCAATATTCTGATTGTTAAAAAATTTAAATAGGCTGGCCTAAGCAGTCCTATATGAATTTCATTTACTTTAAGAGACAAATTAGTCACCAAAAAATCTCCCATTGCTCCTCTCTATATATTTAGCCGTCACAAATCATATGAGTGACAGTTTGATCAACATCTCTAAGCTTTTGTAATTTGTACAATAGACCCTGGATACTAGAACGGCTATAAACACTAACATAGAGTTAATTATCCAATCCAACTTTGCTGTACTATGGTCTTTTTCTTTGTTGATAGTTTGATACTAAACTTAACTCCAACTACATAATCACTTGGTAATAAGTCCTTATCATAAAACCTCAAAATTTTAACTCTTGTCTGTAAAACTCCAATTTAGCATCGCATCCTGCTTTAGTTGCAAAAAAACACACATTTAAAACCACAACTCATGCCAACAGTTACATCCGCCTCTAAACCAATCCTACTTGAGCAGTCTAATTCCGGTAACCAGACCTCCAACTTAGACTCGATTCTGCTCTAATTGCAACCAAGAGCTGATATAACCAACTCTCACAGTCTCACACTAACAGTCACACCCATCATTCCATCCCCGCGCATTACTACTAGAAGCCCTATGATCCATCCAACCAACATTTAACATGTCCAATTCCATGGAAACTAAAGGAGATACCATCAACGTGTCTGACAGAAAAGATACTATAATCAGTAACATCACCCGTACTTCACCTAAACAGCACTACCTTACTCCATAAGGTCTCAGGTAAAGGGCACTCGATTCTGCTTATGTATCATTATCTTCTACTTCTATCACTCTTGTTAGACTTTGAACCGATTTTAGGTCTAGAAAGTCACTTCTTTCTCCCATTCCATAGTTCTCACAGCTACATTTTCAATAAAACATGAAATATTTACAAAAAATAAATAACGATGTGTTGTAATAAATTTCCAGAATCATCCATTTGTAATAAACCCATTTTCTATTACTCCCCTAAATCACATGAAATTATGATATATACTCTTTCACAAGTCACACCATCAAAATCATTCATTTATTCTGTAAAATTTCCAAAAACAATACCAATTGAAATAAAACCATCTAATGCAATCTTATTCAATAACCAATAATATCAACATTTCAAAGTTTTACCAATTGCAGAATAAAAAATTGAAATATTTGCATAATACCTCTTGAGGGGGAGCATATTCAGTCTGATATTCGACCTCAGTGCGAATAATTCGAATAATGTTGGAATCGAACGGTGATCGGAGCTTTGCCGCTTCAGAAGAGTAAGTTTGAATTTGTGTCGGAGAATCGAGGAAGCGTCGAAGAGGTAAACAAAGTCGGTTGCCGGAAAAGGGAGATGAAGAAGAAAGACATTTTCGGGATATTCTGAAGAGAGAAGCCATGAAAATTGGAATCTGTAGCAATATCGGGAGGTTGAAGAAGGGTTTTTGAATCTCAACTGCTATTTGTCGCTCCCAAATTACCAGGTAACACTCCCTTTTTGACTTGAATGGACCACTATGCCTTTTATGCAATTTGGGTTATAAAAAGGACCTTGTTCCCCATTTGGACACAATACATGAAACGGTCCCCTCACTTCACGACATTGCTGTCCCGAGCTTCCCGAAATCGGTCCCCACGACCTTGCAACCAAATCGGTCCCCACGACCACCTAAATTTTCTATTTTCAAAAATCGTTAAATTTTCCGACAGGTCTTGGGTCATGGACGGCGAGTGGAACATATGTACGCCGGAGAATGCGTCGGATCATTTTGTAAGTTTTTTTTTTCGGTAATTAGGACATCCGCCTAAAATTTTCGGATGTCCTAGGTACATCCGCCTAAAATTTCCGGATGTACCATGGAACATCCGGAAATTTCAAGCGGAAGATGGGATCCGCCTAAAAAATCCGGATGTTCCATGGTACATCCGGAAATTTCAGGCGGATGTACCTAGGACATCCGGAAATTTTAGGCGGATGTCCCTATTAATTTTATTTTTTTTTTAAATGTTAAGTAAGTTTATTTAAATTTTTTTATGTTTATTAAGTTTTTTTTTATGTATTTTTTTTTCGTGGTCTTGTGATTATTGTTGTGATTTAGTATTTGATAATTAATGTAATTTTGTTGTATTAATATGATTATTAGTAATATGTTTATTTTTTGTTTCATTATTATTATTATTATTTATATTATTATTATTATTATTATTATTATTATTATTATTATTATTATTATTATTATTGTTATTATTAGTAATATGTTGATATTATTGTTGTTGTTGTAGTTGATATTATTATTGTTGTTGTTGCTGTTATTTTTATTGTTGTTGTTGTTGTTGTTGATATTGTTATTATTAATTAGTAGAAATATAATTTTAATATTAATATTATTATTATTATTATTATTACTATTATTATTATTATTTATTTATTTATTAATGTTATGGTCTTATAAATTGTTTTGTAGTTGTTGTTATAATTTTTTATTATCATTAATTTTGTTATTGTTTTGTATTTGTTGTTATTATTATTAGTATTGTTATTAGTATTGTTATTATTATTATTATTATTATTATTATTATTAGTATTAGTATTGTTTTTATTATTTTTATTATTTTAATTATAATTATTATTATTATTTTTGTTTTTAAATTATTATTTTGACATAAAGCATGTTTTGTTTAATTTGTATAGGATATGGAATCTGAGGAAGGCGGTGACGGTGTGAATTATAGTGGGAATTTTGTCACCGATACGTTTTTTCCTACATTTGACGATGTTGTTACATGGGCTAATTGTGTTTCCATAAAATTGGGATTTATATTGGTGAAATCGTCTTATAACAAAACCAGAGATGGTCGGCCGTATCGGTATTTGCGATGTGATCGGTCACGAAGGAGCAAGCCGAGAGATTTGGAGAACGCGATACGGAAGGACACCAAAACCAAAGCTAATGGTTGTCCATTCTACATCAAGATATATTATGATGTCAGCACCGAAAGTTGGAAGATCATTGCGAAAAATGATCACACCGGGACACATAACCACCCAATGATTGTGTACCCAGAGGGTCACCGTAAAGTGAGCGGATTGAGTCCGGGTGCAAAACAGGTTGTGCGGGACATGACAAAGTCCAAGGTTGCTCCCCGTAACATCATGTCCACTATTGCCGAGAAATTTCCTGATGATCATCCAAACATCCGACACATTTACAATTGCCGAAATGACTTCAGGATGGAGATGTCCGAAGGAAGAGGAGTTGTTCAGCAATTTCTTCATCTGGCGAGAGAGAGTAAATACATTTACTGGTTCACGAACGATGATCACAACGTTTTGCAACATGCATTTATGGTGCACCCGATCATGGCAACATACTCCGCACATACCCACATGTCATAGGTATGGATTCTACTTACAAGACCAATCGATATAACATGCCTTTCTTTGAGATAGTAGGCGTGACACCGACAAACCAGAATTTCTAGTTGGATATGTTTTCATGCGCGACGAGTGCACGGCTAGCTATTGGTGGGTGTTGCAGAGATTAAGGGAGTTGATTGGGTTTGATAAAGAGCCATCTGTATTTATTTCAGACCGTGATCTTGGGCTATGTGCGGTTTGAGAGAAGTCTTTCCAGGGACGTCACATTTACTCTGTCTATGGCACATCAACAGAGATGTGGAGGCTAAGGTGACGAAGATGTTTGGAAACAAGACGGTTGGTGTCAGTTTTAGAGCTGGGAGATGGTTCAAAATCGTGAATGCAACCACACAGGCGGAGTATGATCGTGCTCTAACTGCCATGCAAGTGAGGTGGGGAAAATATCTGGAAGCGATTCAGTATGTTCAGAGAACTTGGCTTTGTCATAAGGAGAAATTTGTGAAATTTTGGACGAACTAGGTTCTTCATTTTGGTAACACCACCAACTGCAGAGTTGAGAGCCAACATTCAGCAGTGAAAACTTGGTTAGAATCATCCACAGGTTAGTTGTATTATTTTATTAGTTATTCTCGTTGTTACGTAATTGTAATTGTAATTGTATTTGAATTTACTAATTAGAATCATTGGCAGGTGCTTTGGATACCGTATGGGCCCGAGTCCATTGTCATATCGGTAATCACATCATACAAATTCGTAATGACTTGGAGGCATCAAGGTCTAAAATTGGTCAGATGTACAGACAGTTGCCACTGTCACGTATAAATAATCTAAAGTCCCATTTTTGACTTCCAATCAAATACAAGCTGCTCAGTCATTGTTCGAGTATCACTCGACATTTCAGAATACTCAGCTAGTGCTCTTTGGTGAATCTCCATGGACCGACCCATCCACTGCAAATCAAACAATAACATATTTTAAACTCAAAAATTCATATAAGTCATTGTTAATATAATAATAAGCATAAATACTTACGTAATCAGTGTTAGTCCGCTCAGGCAGGTTGCTTGTAACTCCTGCACCTGGAGATATCCGCGGGTGAGAAAACCTATACAGCCACTGCATGTAACCAGGCGCAACCGAAGGAGCTGCAGCACTAAGCCTGGGTAGGGCACCTAAAATAACACTCTGAGATACCCCAGGGACAAACCTGTTCCACATCACAGCTGTCATCTCAGTCGGGAAGTCTACCCGATACATCTTCAAGTTAGTCGCCCTCTTGGACTTCTCTGGCCTGATGATCTCGCGGGGAATGCCTTTCACGAAACCAAGCTGGCGCACCACTCTATCAGGCATGTACGGCTTAATGATGTTACGGTACTGGATGCAGCCAATGAATAAAGTGGGGGGCACTCGTAATGCAGGATCAGCTCCGTACGGTAGCCAGTTCACCTCACGGTCAGTAAGCGCATCAATCCTAGTACGAAAAGCTAACAGGCGCTCCAGGTTCTTGCTAGGACATCCCGCTCCTACATCCCAAGCAGACGCACGAGGCATTTGAAGGTCCCGGGTCAAGGTACCCTGTTGTGGCCGAAAGCACGGAAAGTACTCGTAAATCCACGCTTGCAGAAGCGTGAGACAACCAGCAATCGAATCAGCACCTTTCCGTGATGTCGTGCCCAGTTGCCGATACAAGTAGGCCAGTGCAGCTGTTCCCCAAGCATACTCGTTAATAGGGACATCCGTGTGACATAGCTCGTGGAGGAAGGAAGGATGCGTACGGTTACCACTCTTGTCTACAAACAGTGTACCTCCAAGCACTAACCACAAGTATGCATCAAGCTGCTCACTAAAATCCCGGTCGACCGCCAATGTCGACTCAAAAATCTTATCAGTCAACACCCCACTACCCTGCCAAATGGTCTTTGTGCCGCAAACCTCGGACAGATCATCTGGAGTCATATCCATGGTGACCGAGCACGCGTCCCGTAACACATCCGTGCTAGGAGTAGTGGACACCATATTGCCTGCAACCCGTAACCCAAGTATGTTGTACACGTCGTGCAGCAAGATCGTAATCTCCCCAAATGGCATGTGAAAGGTGTTCGTATCTGGCTACCACCTCTCAACAAAAGTAGAAATCAACGGCCAATCAAGTCTCTTAAACATCATGCCGGGCAAGTGAGACAACCAACTATCATCAATCGCCGCAATGTCCTCCACAGATTGACGGCCTCGCCAAGTGAACAAGTCAGAACATAAGTTTGTCCTACTCAAACAGCGCAAAACACTACGCTCCTGCTCCATCCAGATATACCGTGCCACGTGATCGCCAAAACTAGGGATAACTGACCCATCCTCAGGCCCACCCGGCATCGGTTCCTGCACTAACCATGCCTCTGCAGAGCTGGAAGTAGGCTGACTCAACCCACTACCAACAAATCTCCCAAACTGACCCCTATATACCATATGGAAATCCTGAGGGTCCTGTTCTTCATCCCGGTCACCAGCATGACTAGCCGAACATTCGTCTTCCTCGTCAGATATGGGTGCTCCACTTGCAGAGTACAAGGGCCGACTACTACCAGACTGTTGGTCTCTCGACCAACCACTAGTAGACCCGTATTGCTGCTGCTCGGGCTGAACCGGTGAAGATCGAGATGTCTGTCTCCTAACAGACGCATTCAGACGTCGTGATATTGCATGTCGAGCACCAGAACCCTCGATCTACATAAAATTAAAAAATAATCCGATTTTAGTAATAACAATAACAATAACCATAATAACAATAACAACAATAATAATAACAACAACAACAACAACAACAAATGTAACCTTAACAACAACAATAACTAACAACAACAACAACAACAAATACAAATTAACAACAACAACAATAACCATAATAACAATAATAATAACACTAATATCAACAACTATAATACTAATCATAATTAAAAATATTAATAATAGTACTACTAATAACACTAATAATAATATTATTATAACAACAACAAAAAAAAAATTAAACAACAACAATAACCATAAAAACCCTAATATCAAATTAGTTTAATAATAATACTAATCATATTTTTAAAAATAATAACACTAATAATAATAATAATAATAATAATAATAATAATAACAATAATAATAATAATAATATCAACAATAATAATAATAATACTAACTGTTTCGGGGTTTTCTGATGTCCTGCGGGAGAGTTACAATTCCGAGACTGGAACCGGACGCCTGTACCTGCAAAATAACGGAGACTCCTGAGAGCTCCGCCTCCAACGGTCAAGTTAGTACCTGATTAAGGAGTAATCAATACAGAAAATAAAGTAATCAGGTCTCTCTAGGTGAGAGTGCTTAGTGTTGGTAATCTGTGTTGTTAACGAGATTAGCCGGGTGTTAATAAGTCTGTTCTTCTCTGATTGATCTCTTAATTATTCGGTCCTTTTCTGTTGTGTGATTAATGAGGATTAATCGAGTATTTATAGCCTTGGGAAGCGTGCAACTCTCTAGGTTTAAGGTAAACCTAGGGCTGATCGGGCCTCTAGACTGAATTGGGCCTTGATGGCCGGTTGTCCCATTTGGCATGGGTGGACACGTGGCGTGTCTTAAGTGGTCCGTGGAGGACGAATCTGTGACTGACACGTGGCAAGCTCTTGTTGGCCTTCGTGAAGGACACGTGGCGGAACCTGGTTGGCCCACTTGTCAGACGGTGATTGGTGGATAAAAATCCCCTAATCATTTGCCCCTCACAGGTGGCACGCGACTGGTCACGTGTCGCCTGTGACAGGTGTCGCACGGTGACAGGCGACGGCCCGTTACAGGTGTCACCTTGCAGACGGCCGAGAGATTTTCCCGCCCATATTTGAATTCGGAAGCGACCCTTCGCCTTCTCATTTTGCCTATAAAAGGAAGTGCTGACTTCGGTCATTTTCACATTTGAGAACTTTTGCGAGAACATTCGGACCCCTGAACTTGCTCTGACATTTCGGACTTTTTCTGCCTACCGCCTGTTCTGACAAGCCGACTGACCCGAACTTTCAGGACTTCATCAACCGTCATCCGTTCAGGTAACTCAGTTCTCTTACTCTTAATTTTCTTTTTATTTTTTGAAATGGCACCATGGAAGCACACGACACGCCCTAAGTTAGTGATCAGCCGGTCACCGGGGACGGCTGAATCTAGGACTAGGAGTGCCGCCTGCCCTTTTCTGGACCCATCTTTGCCCTTTATACAAAGTCCGACTGAATCTGTGTCTATGCAGAACGTGATGGCCAGAACAAAAAAGACTGCTATGATATCAAACTCAGACGGCTCCTCCCAAAGGGTGCTCCTTAGCGAAACATCTGACCAGGCGCCAGATGTAGAACGAGGCGACTGTCAAGCTGACAATTCTGAGAGAGGGACCAAGGTGTTCCCTTCTCATCTAACCGTGGACATGTCTAATTTTCCTTCTGCTCCTTCTAAGGGAGAGGAGGCGGGCCCCTCTAGGAGAGGGGAGGAGTCGTCCTCTTCGGACTCGTCAGGGGACGAGTCCGATTCCAGCTCTTCTGACCATAGTTCTTCTGGCTCAGAAGAGAAACATAGCCGCCTACAAGAGGCGAGAAGTTCCCATGCAGTGGAGAAGGGGGATAATTGGGCAGAGTCGTCCGCCTCTTACAGAGAGGAAAACGCCCCCTACTACTGCAGGGTGCCCCGGGGCCGGATCGCAACCATGCGAGACAACGTGGCGAGCTTTATTGCTAACCACAAAATGGGCTCAGAGTATTTACTGTTTGTGCCGGATCCAGAAGATACTGTCGTCTGGCCGGCTGGTACCAGCTATGGTGACGGCTGCTTTGGCTGCTATGTGGCGGCCATCAAAGCTGGACTGCGCTTCCCATTACATCCGGCTGTTCAGCGGATTTTAGATGGGTATGATCTGGGGTTATGGCAGTTAGCCCCCAACTCTTGGGTTAACGTACTCGGCTATGTGGCCGGGTGCGAACTGAACGGGGTGGAGCCAAGTTTTGAGGCTTTCGCCCACATGAACTATCTCAGCCGGACCCCTAAGTCGGGAGGTACCGGCTGGTATCAATTAACAAGCCATAGGGGTTACCTCATGACGAGAGGTAAGGCAAACAAATGGAAAGATTGGCGGAACACCTTCCTTATTATCGAGAGTTCAGACACGGAGCTGAACAAACGTTTTAACAAGTGGAACAGGGATCCGCCTCTTCTCGCAGGCGGCCGCAGCATGCCGCCTGTTCCCCCAAAGGCTAAAAAAGAGATCCTAGACAAAGGACTCTTCAAAGTAGAGACTAGGGTGAACTCTACTTCAGGGGTACGAGAGCAAGTACCCCTAAACTGCGTTCCGAACTTCAAGTGGCTCTATGATGAGTACTTCTTGGCCGCCTGTGGCCTCGGCAGTCGGTGCTCTAGAGGTAGCCGGCCTGACGAATACTCTGTTTTTTCACGCCTTGTTTATTTGGGATTTTTACTAACTTTGCTGTTTATTTCTTTCAGCCGACGCCATGAGTAAAATAACAGCATCTAAGACTGCGGCGGCCATGCTGCGGGTCTCGCTAATGAAGCAGTCGTACGCCGACTCCCCCAGCAAGGAGGCACCCTTGGTAAGCTTTGAAAAACTCTTCTCCTTTCAGTTGTATTATGCATATACTAACTTCTTTTTTGTTTTCAGTCTGGTACTCCAAGGGCTTCTTCCTCGCAACAGCCGGACCCCAAGGCCCGGAGGACGACTGTTGCAAGCTCTCCTGGGTCTTCCAGGAAAACAGTGGCGGCTGAGAAGCAGCCGGCCACTTCTTCAAAAGCCCAGGCGGGGCCGCCTAGATGTATGGACATTTGCTTGTAAAACTCACCCTTGCTTCCTTCTTGATTAGGTCTAACTTGTTTTTTCCTTTCGCTTAATGCAGCCGGCCCCCAGAGACTTGACTTGGTTGAGGTAGCCAAGTCAATGGTTAAAGTAGTTCCTCCATCTGACAGGGAGGCGGTCAAGGGTGCCGGCACCCTTGACCTCGATGGAATTTCGGGGATCCTAGCTGAGGTATACTTAGCACCTTTTTGAGCTTTTGAGTTCCAGGACGCCTGTTAACTCTTTTGATTGGAAACTGACGCCTGTTTTTCTTTGTATAGGCCCTGCTCCGAGTCAACAGCCTTCGCAAGCCGATTGATCGGAAAAACAAAGAGGTAAAGGCCGCAAAGGCTATGGCCGCCTCCAGCTGTGATAAGGCAATGTTTCAAATTGCCCAAAATGAAGTACTGACCCTTGATCTTCTTTATTATCAGGCGCAGGCGACCGCCGCTGTTCGGGCTCAGCTAGAGACGTCCCAAAAGAAGGTTGACGAGCTGGAGGGGACCGTCACCAAACTTAAAGCCGAGCTGAAACCCCTTCGCCAAAAAATGCACTCTTACGAAGCCATGGAGAAATCTTTGGCTAACGTAAAAGAACGCCTGGTGAACCAGGAGAAGAGTCTTACCCAAGAGCTCTCGGACAAGGCCGAGCAAGAGAAACAAGAGCTCGTCCGGGAGATGGTGGAAGACTCCGCCCAAATCCAACGCATGACCTGGGAACGACTGTTCCCCAGTGCCGACTTTGCCTCATGGGAAAGAACGTACCGCCAGTGTTCGGAAATATATAATCAACAGATCCTGGCGGCTGCTGAAGAAGAGGCGATGGACGTTGCGTTGGAGGAGGAAGAGCCGGTTGTGGCGCTTGTGCCACTTGGGGGTAAGGCATCAAAAGATGATGCAGCTAAGGCCGAGTCCAGCAAGAAGAGTGCTGACCAGGCGGCTGCTGCTGATACTGAACTGCCCCCTTCTTAAGCTTTAAGTATTTTTTTTTTTCTTTTCACGGCCTGCGTGCCGTTTGCTTTGTAATTACCCGGCCAGGGGGCCGGGGTTTTGAATATTCTGCTGGTCTTTTATGGCCGGCTCATTTTAATCAAATTTTTTGTTTTTGTTCAAATTTGTCTAAGTATTTGAAATTTGCTCACTAGACCGACTGTTGTGTATGGCCGAACGTTAAGACAGGTACAAATAGTAAGTATGCCGCCTATGCCCCTGGACGACTGGTTGTCTGTTTCCAGGATAGATGATCAGTCGGCCATTTAATCAATCGGTATTCGAACTCTTTATTCAATTTGACCAAGTAAATTGAATTACCTAGTAGCCAAGGAATTTAAGTAGGAAACCAAGCGGCGGGTACCGGTTGTTTCCCTTTATTGCCAGTGTTGGCCTTTAATTTGTTATTTGTTAACCTAGCAAGAGTATTGGTTGAGAGCCTTTGTTTAAAAACAAGTGGACGACTCATACCTTTTAGGCTCCATACTAAGTTTGAGTGACTATTAAGTTAACATAGGAGTTACTTAGTCTTTGTCACAATCTTGATTGAGTAGTCAAGGTATCAGGCGGCGTAGGCCGGCTAGACCCCTTGATTCACCAATGTTTGTTGGCTATTTACTCAATAGGTTATCCAGTAGGAATAGGGGTTCGAGTGCCCTTGTTTGTTTAAAACAGGCGGACGACTCAAACCTTTTAGGTTCCATACCAAATTTGAAGGAGTGACTATGAGTTAACTTTGGAGTTACTCAGTCGCCGTCACTTTTGTTTGAGAAGTAGAGGTACCAGGCGGCGTAGGCCGGCTAGACCCCTTGATTCGCCAATGTTTGTTGGCTATTAACTCAATAGGTACCCCCTGCATTTATCCCAAGTAATACAGGCGGTCATCTGACTCAGATGTCAACTGCTACCACTGGTTTGGTTAGTGATAGAGTTATCCTTGTCTCAAAAACGGCTACGTGGTTGCCCTTTGGGACAGTCGTATAGGTGCCGTGTAATTAGTTTATAGAACAATGTTCCACCCAAAAGGGAGCTGCTCTCTGCGACGAATTTCATCCTAATGGATGCCGCCGGACGCCTGCTATAATGTTGGGACAGGTCGGATTAGTTTTTAAAAGTTTGGATCAGTTGACTAGGCGCCTGGTCTGATCATTCGGCCAGTGGCCTTGGTAAGTTCTTGGTGAACGTAGGTGCTAAGTAAAAGAAGGGTAGCCGCCTGTTAGGTACAGGATCGATCAGGCCCTAATCTTTTTAGCTAAGTATGGTGAGTAAAATACTCGATGGAGAGTAGCCGACTGTAAAGGAACAGACGGCATGCCCCTCTAAAGATAGAGTGAAAACTCAATGGAGAGTAGCCGACTGTAAAGGTACAGATGGCATGCCCCTCGTAATACAAAATTGAATAGTAAGTGCAAACTTTATTAAGTAGCTCTTTACTTTACATCATTCAGAAAAAATATCTTTTAAGGTTATCTACATTCCAAGTTCGAGGCAACGGTTGGCCGTCTGGTGTTTCCAGACGGTAGGTACCGTCCCTGACTTCCGCATAGATTCGGTAGGGTCCTTCCCAGTTGGGAGTTAGTTTGCCAGACTCATTAGCCCTACCAACTGCTTCCATTTTTCTAAGTACAAAGTCCCCTACTTTGAGTGGACGCCTGTGTACTTTTTTGTTGTATGATCTAGTCATTCTCAGGCGGTAGATCTCATGGCGCAAAACAGCATTGCCCCTCTTTTCAGGAAGTGAGTCTAATGCCAGGCGCATAGCTTCCCAGTTTGCCTCTTCGTCATATAGCATTACTCGAAGAGTCGGCTCGTAGTGTTCTATTGGAAGAACAGCTTCTGCACCATAAGTTAGGAGGAATGGAGTTTCTCCAGTCGCCCCTTTTTCAGTCGTCCTGATGGCCCAAAGAACATGTGGTAGTTCATCTGCCCATAGGCCGCCTGCTCGTTCAATTTTTTTCTTGAGACCGTCTGAGATGATTTTATTAAAGGCTTCTACCTGGCCGTTTGCTTGTGGACGGCCGACAGATGCAAAGCAATGTGCAATTCCTTGGTCTCCCAACCAGCTTTTGAGAACAGGCGTCTCAAATTGGGGACCATTATCAAAAACCATAGACATGGGAACCCCGAACCGAGTGATGACGTTTTTCCAAATGAATGAAATTACATCTTTCGTCTTGATTCCCTTTACAGCCTCCGCCTCTACCCATTTAGTGAAGTAGTCAACGGCAACAAGTATATACCTTCTGCCGCCTGTAGCAGGCGTATATGGACCCAGAATGTCCATGCCCCACTTAGCAAACGGTAGGGGGCTGTGAATGGTAGTGAGGTCAGTAGCCGGACGGTGAATTAATTTGCCAAACCTTTGGCATTTGTCACATTTTTTCACCATCTCCATTGCATCTGCTTCCAAAGTAGGCCAAAAGTAGCCCTGCCGCCTTGCCCTTTGAGCAAGCATCCTACCACCTATATGGGAAGCACAGAAACCAGAGTGAAGATCATCTAGTATCTCTCGTCCCTTTTCAGGAGTAACACACTTTAAGAAAGGTTGAAGGTGCCCCCTCTTGTGAAGTTCTCCTTGTATTATTTCAAAACAGGAGGCTCGTTTTTTCAATGCTGCCGCCTGTTGAGGATCATCCGGCAGTGTACCGTTTGTTAGATATGCCCTGATTGAATCCATCCAGGTTGAGCTTCTGTCTAGAATTCCAATAGGATTTTCCTCGATGCTTCTCTTCTCCATTACTTCCCAAAACACAGTTCGAGGAGTATCGGAGGAGGCGGACGATGCTAATTTCGAAAGTGCATCTGCCTGGTTGTTTTCGGATCTCGGCACTTGGATCAGATGGAAATCCTCAAGGGAGCCGACTGCTTGTCGGACCGCCTGTAAATACTTGATCATGGCCGGATGTGTTGCTTCGTAGTCGCCATTGTACTGACTCACTATCAGTTGTGAATCAGAACAGGCGTCTATTTTCCTTGCTCCGGCCGCCTTACACATGCGGATCCCGGCTAGTAAAGCTTCATATTCTGCCTCATTGTTTGAAGCCTGGAAACTGAAGCGTAGAGCATACTCGAACCTGTCGCCCTCTGGAGATTGACATACGACGCCTGCTCCACAACCGTTTGAAGTGGAGCTTCCGTCCACATATACCTTCCAGACTTGGCCTGGAACTTGAGAGTCAGGAGGACGGGTCATCTCTACAATAAAGTCAGCAAAGGCTTGCCCCTTCACTGCTTTTCTAGGCTCGAAAGTAACTTCGAGACTCTGCATTTCTATGGCCCATTTGATCATTCGTCCGGAGGACTCCATGGTGGTAAGGGGCCGCTTGATCGGTTGGTCGGTATACACGACGACTGCATGTGCCAGAAAGTAGGGCTTCAATTTTTTAACAGCCATGAAGAGTGCAAGACCAAATTTCTCCACTAGGGGATACCTCAACTCGGCATTTTTCAGTACGTGACTGACAAAGTAGACCGGAAGTTGACAGCCGTCCCTTTCAGCAAGGAGCACCGCGCTTAACGCATGATCAGAGACGGCCAGGTACATGTACAGATTTTCTTTGGGCAAAGGGCTGACCAGCCTCGGCAAGGAATGCAAGTGAACCTTTAATTTCTGGAAGGCGGCCTCAGCATCCGGCCCCCATTCAAACCTTGCCTTTTTCTTAATTGCCTGGAAAAAGTATAGGCATTTGTCGCCTGATCGGCTTAGGAATCTTCCCAAGGCCGCCAGACAACCTGTTAACTTCTGAACCTCTCGAACGGTACGAGGCGACTGCATGTCAATGACCGCCTGTACCTTCTCGGGGTTCGCCTCTATTCCTCTCTGGTTGATAAGGAATCCGAGAAATTTCCCAGACTCAACTCCAAATACACATTTCTTGGGATTGAGCATGACATGGTGCCGCCTGAGTGTGGCGAAAGTTTCTCGGAGGTCCGTCAGATGATCTTTCTGAAGTTTAGTCTTGACAATCATATCATCAATGTATGCCTCGACGTTTCTCCCAATCTGATCAAAGAACACTGTGTTTATCATTCGTTGGAAGGTAGCCGGAGCATTCTTAAGATCAAACGGCATGACCGTGTAACAGTATAATCCCTGATCAGTGACAAAGGCCGTCTTCTCCTGATCTTTCTTCCACAAAGGAATTTGATGAAAACCAGAATAGGCGTCCATAAAACTCATCAAGGCATGGCCGGCTGTTGAGTCGACCAGGTTATCAATTTTAGGCAGAGGGTAACTGTCTTTGGGGCATGCCTTGTTCAAGTCTGTGTAGTCTACACACATTCGCCAGGTGCCATTCGGCTTTTTAACAAGTACAACATTTGCAACCCAATCTGGGAAGTAACATTGCCGAATGAACCCTGCATCAAGTAATTTTTTGACTTCGGCGGCTGCCGCCTGACCTCTTTCTTCACCATGGTTCCGTTTCTTTTGTCGTACCGGCTTCTTTTTCGGATCCACAGCGAGTTTGTGTACTGCCAGATCAGGACTAATGTCTGGCATTTCATGGACTTCAAATGCAAAGATGTCCTTGTATTCTTTCAACAGGTTGTGAAAGTCGTCACCAAGGTTTCTCAGAGCAGTCGTCCCTACCTTGACTGTTCGGTCAGGATGGGAGTCGTCTAATATCAGGTCCGCATGTTCACCAGCCGGCTGAGGGCGGAACTCATCCGGCCGGTCCTCTGCCAATGATTGCTATTTTCTTGCTTTTCTTGCGGACTCAGTCTGGAGTGCCTTTCTCTTTTTGTCGCCTGTTTCTTGAACAGGCGCACTTTCCTTGACATTGTCAAGGTCTGTTTTTTCTCCACTTGACCCAGTGGCCATAACAGTGGGCTTGACATCCGAGAGATAGCACTCTCGGGCCATCCTCTGATCTCCCCTAAGGGAGCCGACTGTTCCATTGTCCCTTTCAAACTTAAGCAGCATAAGTGACGGGATTATAACAGCCTTGGAATTATTCAGGGTTGGTCGACCCAGAATCATGTTGTAGGCAGAGAGTTCCTCTACCACTAGGAACCGGACTACCATGTGTCGTCCTTCCCCTTTTTCGCCCAGGCGGATGGGTAAATCTACTCGTCCCAGTGGGTGGACGACTCCTCCCCCAAACCCTATTAAAGGGTGGGAGGCCGGATGTATGCAGTCCGTCTGATATTTCAGTTTTGATAGACATTTGCTGCTGATGAGATCTGAAGAGCTCCCGGTATCTATGAGGATTCGACCAACTCTCTGGTTGGCCACTTTACATTCAATAACGAGAGGGTCGTCATGCGGCCCCCTTATTCCTCCTAGATCCTCTTCAGTGATGACAATCTCAGGAAATGTATATTTGGACGGTCGTTCTTGGTGAACGGAATTTACATCTAACCGCCTTATATTATCTTTGTTGCCCCTAATAGTGGGGCCGCCTCCTGAGAAGCCGCCTGCAATGGTGTAGACGACTGCATCATCTGTATCAGAACTGTCGGCCTGCTGATTCTTTTTGGCCGACTGCTTTTTTGAGGAAGTGTTTCCCGCAGATTTCTTGACATAAGTGTCAAGATCACCTTGATCAGCCAATCGGTCTAGGTACCGCATGAGACTGATGCAGTCATTGGTGTGATGACCAATGTCATCATGATAAGCACAGATTTTGTCTTGGTTCCGGTTGCTCACAGAACCCTTCATGGGGAGCGGCTTCTCAATTGAGAGCCGTCCCTTTATTTCTTTTAGGATAAATTGGTTATCCTTGTTAAACACATACTTTGGGGAGTATGGTTTGAATTCTTTTTTCTTTTTCTGGGCCGGCTGTTTAGAGGAATCAGCCGCCCAGACCCCTTTTCTTTTTTCATCTTTGTTGGACGACTGTTTCTGTCGTCCCTCTCTATTGTCGAACCTCTTCCCGTCCGACTGTTTCATCGTACACAGATCAGTTGCCTGTATATAGGCTTCTGCTTCAATCAAGGCCTCTTGAAGAGTCGCCACCCTTTTTCGAACTAAATCAAATTTGAAGGTAGACCCGTCTTTGAGACCTCTAAAAAAGTCAGTATAAGCTACCTCATCCGGTAACCCTTGAATCTGTATTCTCATCAGGTTGAACCGCCTGATGTAGGAACGAAGCCCCTCCTTTTCACCCTGCTGAATTGTTCCCAAATCAAGGGTCGTTTTCTTCGCAGGGATGTTCATTGCGAAGTTGGAGGCAAATAAGTAAGCAAGCGTCCTGAAGCTGTTTACACAACCAGTCGGCAGGTTGCCGAACCATTGCTGTGCAATTCCCTTGAGAGTCGCTGGGAAACACTTGCACCAAGTGGGATCATCCAACCCTTGAAGGTACATCAGGTTGGTGAATGCCATCAGATGGTCTTCTGGGTTAGTAGTGCCGTCATAGGCGCCTACTAGAATATTTTTTACTTTGGCCGGCTGAGCGGCTTCAATAATTTCCTTGGAGAAAGCCGTCGGCTGTTCACCAAGTCTAAGCAGCCGTAGCTGCCAGTCCATAGGTTGGACGTTTTTTGCTGCAGGTCCACCAAATGGAGGTGGCTGCATAAAATACTGTTGTTGCGGCACAAATGGCAAGTTTGGTACCGCCTGGGCACTATGAAAGCCGGACTGACGGGAGGTGCCGCCTGACTGACTCTCATGGTACGACTGAGTTGGCCTCATCGAGGTATTTCGCAAACTGTCCTGAAAATTTGAAGTAGATGCCGACTCTGATAATCGGTCACTCTTCTTCTGCTCTAGCAAGTGCCGAGCATCTGTGAACGTTTGCTTTGACCCGTCCGCCTGAATATGACGAACCGGTTTTCTATTTCCAGTAGGATAACAGAGTTTTGTGAAATCAAGAGCAGACGGCTCCCGCTTCTTGTATTTGGGATGGGGAGTCGCCTCTCGCCCTTGAACTGGCTTCTTCTTCAGTGAAGTGGAAGGTTTCTTGGCCGACTGCTCTTTGACTGAAGCAGGCGGTTTTTTGTTGATTAACTCTTGGATCTCTCCCTTGAAGTCCCTCATGAAGGTCATGAGTTCGTTCCTTGTGATGGGAGCAGACCCATCAGTCGGCTGTTGCCGAGCAAGCGGTGCGCCTGCTGGCTCGCTTCCTGTTCGAAGATACTCCCGTTCCCTCATTTCGGTATGACGGGTACGTCGAGCCCTTAGGGTCCCGTCTGGAGCTGTATGAGTTTCAACTTCAAATTCACTTTCGGTATCATGGTCCGACTGAACTTGAGGGTCGTCTAGGGGACGCCTCTCTTCTTGAGTCGGTACAGACTTGGATGCCATCTCTGAAGTACTCTCCCCACAGACGGCGCCAAATGTTTCGGGGTTTTCTGATGTCCTGCGGGAGAGTTACAATTCCGAGACTGGAACCGGACGCCTGTACCTGCAAAATAACGGAGACTCCTGAGAGCTCCGCCTCCAACGGTCAAGTTAGTACCTGATTAAGGAGTAATCAATACAGAAAATAAAGTAATCAGGTCTCTCTAGGTGAGAGTGCTTAGTGTTGGTAATCTGTGTTGTTAACGAGATTAGCCGGGTGTTAATAAGTCTGTTCTTCTCTGATTGATCTCTTAATTATTCGGTCCTTTTCTGTTGTGTGATTAATGAGGATTAATCGAGTATTTATAGCCTTGGGAAGCGTGCAACTCTCTAGGTTTAAGGTAAACCTAGGGCTGATCGGGCCTCTAGACTGAATTGGGCCTTGATGGCCGGTTGTCCCATTTGGCATGGGTGGACACGTGGCGTGTCTTAAGTGGTCCGTGGAGGACGAATCTGTGACTGACACGTGGCAAGCTCTTGTTGGCCTTCGTGAAGGACACGTGGCGGAACCTGGTTGGCCCACTTGTCAGACGGTGATTGGTGGATAAAAATCCCCTAATCACTAACCATAACACTTCAAAATAACAACAAAAATAACAAAATCCAAAAAAAAAAACAAATTAACAACAACAACAATACCCTTAACATTAATAATAAAAACCTAATATCAACAAAATAATAAAAATTATCATATTTTTTAAAATAATTACATTACAAAATATAATAAGCACAATAATAATAACAACAACAATAATAATAATATCAACAATAATCACCATAACACTTCAAAATAACAAAAAAAACAAAATCCGAAAAAAAAATTAACAATTTTATTAACGGGCCAAAAAAAAAATAATTGGAACTTCCGCCCAAAATTTCCGGATGTTCCATGGAGGATCCAGAAATTTCAGGCGGATCCTCCATGGAACTTCCGGAAATTTTGGGCGGAAGTTCCTGGGATCCGAAATAAAAAAAATACCTCGTCTCCACCATCGCCGCCGCTGCCACCAGCGCCGCCGAAGGTCCTCCCTCCGAAACTCAGCCTAATCCGCCTCGAATCACCCATTTTCTTTTGTGTTTATGATGATTGTTGTTTTTTTAAAAAATGAAGAACAATTTTTGAATTTTTTTTTTTAAAAAAAAAAAATTGTTTTAGAGAGTAAGAGAGTTAGAGAGAGAAGTAAAGAAGTGAGAAATGTTGGTCGGGAAGGAAAAAACTGTATTTATATATTAGGGTTAAAATTGGAATTTCAAGAAAAAAAGGGAGCGTTACCCAGTAAAATGGGAGCGACAAATAACAACACCCTTTTTGAATTTCTGGGTTTTACTGTGATTTTTGGGATTGTTGAGTCCATACTCAAAGAGTTATAGGCCCAATTTGTGTTTAGGATGGGAATTGGGAAATTAGCCATTACACTGGGTTTACCCATTTTACACTAACAACTAATAAAAGAGACATCAATGGATCGGCACATTTTACGTGTCAAATGATTTACAAATTTTAATGTTGGACTTGAAAATAAGATAAAAGAATAAGGGAATCTTTACCACCAAAAAACCTCTAGTAAAATTAGATCAGACTTACCACCAAGAACCCTTGCTACTTTAAATTTTGTATATTTGATTGTTTTGCTAGCGAACAAGTGTACAACGGTAGACATGTTGTGATATTTAAAATTTATTTATTCAGTTCTTTAAATAAATAAGTAAAATCTTTATGATACAATTGTTGTTTACTAGTCTTTAAAGGCAAGAGGCCAAATGAGCATTCATGCTTTTTACATGTCATTGTAATTATGAGCGGGGGATAAATAATATTTTGTGGATAGTATTAAGGAGTTAAAATGAAGTGGATGGTACTAAGCAATTGAAATTAAATCTTATTTATATCATCATAAGCCTAAATGTACGGATTGCTTATGGGGCAACCAAAATTCTTCATAATGACATGGTTTAGTTTATGCATGGGTCATGCCACAATACATTTCAAATAAAACCAATGGTTCATGTCATGGAAAGGCACAAAGATAAGGCACAAATTGTATAATTGTGGATCATCTCCAATGACATAGAAGTTATTCAGTTAACTCAACAATTAGCTCAATCTATTACGAGTATATATCATCCACATCAAACTCATAAAAGACAGAGAAATAAAAACCTAGGAACACGTAAAATTAGAGCAGCAAACAATGATATTAAAGAATTAAGAGTAAGAGTCATAGACTAGAATAGTTGACAACCTCAAATTAAGCAAATCCTGTACCATACACATATTATTATGTCCACGTCTCAAGGTACACAACCTCTCACGGACACCATATTAGTATAGTTAATCTTTACTCGTATTCGTATAAACTTGAGATATTTATTAACAGTATCCAGATATTCCACACGCATTGTACTGTACTTCTACCCTGTGTAATTAATGTCACATAATTTAGTAACCAATAAGGAACAAAACTAAACCATTAAATTTAAATAAATAAATTATACGCTACTGTATTATATTGTCGTATAGAAATAGAATTGGTGGAGGAGTAAAGCAATAGCAAAGATTGAGCGTTAAGATATGGAGAAAGTGAGAACACAATTTTATTCTCACTAAAATTTTGCGTTCCATTCATTCTCCTCTTTTTCCTTAACCATTAATAATTAAATAAAACTCCTCTACAAATATTATCTTTCACTCTCAGTTTGCAATTTGTTTTTAGCTATAAAAACAATCATCCGAGCAAACGTGGACGGTATCAAGATTATCGACCAAATAAGTTCGAAACGAGCGAGTTGTTTTCTTTCGAGCTAAGGAAAGGAAATCCTTCAGTTTCCTTTCTCTTTCTGTGATTACGAATTATAAAAGCCCGGAAAAGGAATTTAATTACAATTTTCTTGGCCCATATTTTTAATTTTTCTTGGGAATACCAATTAGACTTTATTCTGGAATCTGGATTAGAATTATTTTATTATATAAGTGTAAAAATTATCCAGTAGGAGAGAGAAAATACAGAAGAGTTTAGGAGAGAGAAAAAAAAGGGAGTGAGGCAAAATGTTGTGTAGAATGATACCAAAGAAGAAGAAGACAGGCGCGGTTCCAGTTTACTTGAATGTGTACGATCTTACCCCCATTAATGGCTACGCTTACTGGCTTGGTCTCGGTGTCTATCATTCTGGTGTTCAAGGTATTCTTTTCTCTCTCCTAAATTCTTCATTTTTTAATCAGATTCAGATCTGTTTTTAGCGGTTGTTGTGAAAAATTGTAATGTGGGTTTGTTTGGATTTATGTTAATTTATAATGGGTATTTTTTAAATTTATTTTTTTTGGTTTGTTATCTTGTTTGTAATTGGTTGCTGAAAATTGGTTCTTTTTTGCTTGAATTTTGGTGGGGTTTTCTGGGATTTTGACGTTTTTGATTCTGGAATTTTTAGTAGATCTGGTGATTCTAATTTCTGGAAATTTTATTGCTTTTGATACACTCAAATTAGCTGAAAATTTATAAACCCAGGTGCAATTTTCATTTGTTGTTTTCATAATTTGCATTTGATAGAAAAATGTCTTGATGACAATGATACAGCTGCATGATATACTGGAATTTGGTGCTATAATTCTGGGATTAGAATAGTGTACTTTGTGTGGATCCATGGTGTAGACCCCTCTAATTATCTCAAGTGTGTAAGTTATGTCATTTAGTGTTTATCTCTTTGTGAAATTGAGATTATAAGGATTGTGCATTTTTATTGGATTAGGATTGAAAATCGTGTGCTAGACTTTTGATTCATGGAGCATTGTTGTCGGAATATCACCGACGCTAACTTATTTTCTTTTCACCTTCCCTGGAAATTAAACTTCAGTTAAGGTATAGATACTGAGTACACTATATACAGCTATAATTAAGCTCAGATAAGTGGAATTCTGGTGGATAGATAGATGCCTACGTCGTAAAATGATTCCAAACCTAGGGTGTTCCATGTTGAACTCCATAACATGTATTTGTTGCTTTGTATAATTCAGAGTGTGTTTAGAATTTGCTTATAAGTTTTCAGTAATATTTCTGCTGTAAATGCTGGGTTTTGAAACTGAATTATGCTCAATTCTTCAGTTCATGGGATCGAATATGCTTTTGGAGCTCATGATCATGCCACGACTGGGGTATTTGAAGTGGAACCGAAGCAATGCCCTGGTTTCACATTCCGAAAATCAATCTTGATTGGAAGAACAGATTTAGGTGCTAAAGAAGTTCGCGCATTGATGGAGAAACTATCCAAAGAGTACTTTGGCAATACATACCATCTTATTAGCAAAAACTGTAACCACTTTTGCAATGATCTGTGTATACGTTTAACCGGAAAGCCAATTCCAAGTTGGGTCAATCGACTAGCTCGACTGGGTAAGATATATGCTCTGTGTTTTCTATTTATCTTTGTGGTTCAGTGCTTTGAGTATATTATATATGTTTTCCTGCTCATGCTCTTTTTAATTCCATAATTTGGTGATGAATTTCTGTGCTTAGGCCCACTGTGAAGTGCTTCTTCAATCATGTACTATGTATTAATGTTGTGTGAGTCATGCTTCAACTAAATGTATTTTAGTGCCCCTCAAACAATTAATTAAACCTAAGTGTGTTGTAGTGGTATGACTATAATGACCTCACAGCTTATAATAAATTTCTTTTCATGTTAAAGTTTTATTATGTTTCTAGTTAACAAATTACAAAATTTGGTAGACTAAATTTTATTTTCCCACTGTCTGATAGTGACAAATGTACGAGGGAGGCAGATTCAGGCCATATACTAGCTGTTAAAAATTGAAATGCCGTGGTTCCCTTGCTATTTGTTGTGACCAACACTGTTGACATCCGGTGTGAGGAAGATGGACTTTTGTTAGAGGTGTAATTTTGTCATATAAAGTTCTTAATAGTTATACAAGTATTAAGAGTCAATGCATGCTGGTGGGTAAAGATTTAGCTATTAGATAGGAAATTTCATGTTTCAGCTGTATATTGTAAGGAGACCCCGTATCTTTCTACCACACATCATAATTGATTTGGTAAAATCTGAGGGTGTTGGTTCAAGAATTAGGTTTTACTTAGTGGTGTCTGTTAATGTCCCAAACATTTTCCTTACTAGCCAAAGTTCTTTTTCTGTTGGGGGTGCACCATTTATTGATGTAGAAGCAAACTTGTTTGTAGGGTTTAGTTTATTTTACTCTGTGTTACATGGACTTGCACACAAATGTATATCTGTAGAAGTGTCTGACCAAGCTATTTTAATTTAAAATTAATTGAAGTGTCAAATATTAATACCCATGTTAGAGTGTCGAGGAATTCTGAAATTAAAAATCAGAGTTATAAAACAAGCTGAAGTGTTTCTTACATATGCAAATTTTCAATCTCAATAATGTTTTTCATGGAAATCTTGTTTATTCAAAAACTAAAGAATTCACCCAAGTCCAATCAATGATCTTTTTGCTAAATCATCTTTCTTCCTATCAATTTCAAGGTCTACTGTGCAAATGTGTTCTCCCAGCAGCCTTGGATGAAGCTAAGGTTCGTCATATTAGGGCTGAAAGCAAGGCACGTAGTGATGTAGATAAGAAAAAATTGAGAAGCCAATCAAGTAGGTTTGAGCCTTCAAATTCTACATCATCAGCATTGTCTGATTGTTCGACAGCTTCTGCTAGCAGAAGTAGGAGGCAGAGACGCTGTGTTCCTCCATCTTCGTCTTTGATTTGTGCTTACCCTCAGCAGGAAGCTGTTTCATAGAAAGCATCTTTTTTTAGGTTTGCAATGTAAATTTGTGGTGCAGACATATTTGGTAGAAGGTGCATGTTTCAATTTATTTTAAATTTTCGCTGATAGTTTCTGTTACCAGCTGCTGGTGTAAGCAATGCAGCAGTCTCTCAAGTGTATCAAGTTCCTTATTTTGCCATGTAATTCTTGTTCATGATACCGCTCTTTTATCTCCGAAATTATCCCCCAAGCCCCCTTACCCCTCCAAAAAAAAAATAGTCCGGCTTATCAACTATTCAGTATAAAGTATATCTATACAATTCACACCCTAAACTAATGACAATTGAGAAATTTCGCTACTTATTAGTTGCCTAACAAGTAATGGAGTAATTAGTAGCACTTTTTACAAAAGAAAAAGGGCTTGATACCCTTTTAAGCAATCTTATCTAAGTTCATACTTTGTGAGGGTTAGTCGTTTTCATGAGCTGTATTTTCTTCATAGTTTTTCGCATTTGGCTAGCTGATTGCTGATGTAGCTAACTATCTATGTCATGGAGAGCAATAGTCTCATACCAACCGAGTTATTGTATTAGCAATTGACACACTAGGGTGTTGTTGACCAAGTCAATTAGTAGTGCCAACTTTTTCAAGTGTTGCTTTTTCCACTTTGATAAATCAAGAGCCAAACATGCTACGGAGTAATCAAATTATTATTTACTTATTATTTCTTAATTGAAGTTGCGCCAAAATAATAAAAATTTCTCTCTCTAAATGTTAATGAACTCTTCTAAGGTGAGAAAGTAAGTTTATCGCTTTGATAAACTAGAGATGGTATTTTTGTATCATTGGCTTTTTTTATTTGAATAAAACTTTTTCTTGTTGTGTTGGTGTTTAAAATTGGTTAGATATCACCCAACTTAATTTCGTTGCTTTACAAAAATACTGGTATCTTATATGGAGTACTTTTATTTCATACCCCAACAAGAATTAAATATCAAGTTGATAACTTCAAATATGTAGAGTAATAAGGAAACTAAAAAGCTCGTAGTTAACCACAATTCTAATTAAAACATACCATAAAGAGATTAAGAGAGTACTCTTATATCACACAAAGATCGAGTCTTCGATGTCCAAAAGATTATTAACATACCTCTAATTTTGCATAATAATTACCATAAGGAGGTGATTAAGGTATTTGGTAATTGATTAACTTAATAATTAATACTCCGTATTTAATTTACATAGTAGATATGTTACCTCAATAGTCAATACAATATTTGTATGAGACTATTTGTAACAAGCTAACAACAAAATATATTTGTAGGAGACTATTTGTGTTAGACTATTAGGTAACAAGCTAACAACAACTATTGAGATTTTGACCATAGTGTGAATTATACCTTGTCTTAGAAGATTGCTTTCATGTTAGGAATGAAGTTATATGAATATTACACATGAAAACTGACAAAATAAATCATGCAACTTTTTCATGATTACTTCTTCTTCATTTTGTTTCCTTCTTTATTTTTTTAATTTGTAATATTCCCTCTGGTTTTTTGCTTTTGTCTGTCGAAAGAGATTCGAGTGACCCGTAAATTCATACTATAAAAAAGTTTAAAGAAAATTTTGAAATTCTTTTATTAATTTGGAGTATGTTCTAACCTACCTCGTTTCTTTATATTATTTAGTAAAATAAAGATCATATATGAATAAAGGCAATAATAAGGTCAACAGTACAAATTGAATGGCATCTTCTTCTTCTTGTTTTTTTTTTTTTTTTGTTTTTTTTTTCCTTCTTGCTTTAATGCTTTATAAGTGTACTTTCAATTGTTTCTCCATATTCTGTATTTAAACATTTTCTTATTTAAAATGCTCATCAGCTCCTGCAATGAATCAAACTAGGTGGTCAAATTCTCTTCTAGTATTGAAATAAATAATACAGAGTACATTTATTTCGCGTTAAATGCTAATACCATTTGTGTAAATATAATGTGAAAAGATAGAGTAAATTAGCTAACCCTCTGTTTAGTTCAACTTATATTGACTTCAAACATACAATTAAATTAAATTTTAGAAACTTCCCACATAATAAAGTTTGTTTACATGAAAATAATTAAAATTGAATAATGAATTTTTTTTAATAGTGAAGTTCAAATGAAATACTATTACATATTTCCTCTTCATTTCAATATTTCATGATACAAGTCATACAACACGTCTGTAATTTCGGAGATTAAACTTAAACCTTTAGTTACTCTTTAAACACGGTGATATTTTCATTAAATGATAACAAATTAGTACTTGTATTACAAATATATATATATCATAAGAAGGAATTAACCTAATGGAATATATAATTTTTCATTTTTACTTGGGAACTAATGACTAAAGAGGATTCTAAAATTTCTAAATAAGAATTAATAAGTGGCATATTATCTTCTGGATCTCTCTCATTAATAATGTCAGTCTTTCTCTTTCTTATTTGATTACTTAATCTTGAGTCTCTTAATTATAACTTAACAGTATTGATGTTGGAGTGTTATTTTCATAATTGGCGAGTGATTATGGTGTGGGTGTAATTAATTAGGGCTTGCAGTGGTTGTTGGGTTAATCTTTAGGTTGTCTTGCTCATGTATTGCTGTATTATATTCATGTTGATATCATAAAAGTTATCTTGAAGTATAAATCTTGTTTTTATTGCTTGATGTATGATTTAACCCTTTAAAACTGAATGTTGGTTGAATTTTAGGTCTTGATTGGGATTTGTCTAGTTAGGCTTAAACCTTCGGTATTGTTGTGTTTCAACCCTTGCGCTTTGGGTTAATTAAATTTTATGTGTGGTTTTATCGGTGGAAAAATTAAATTTTATTCGTGGTTTTATCCGTAGGAAAAGCTGAAGAGAAGGAAGAAATAAGTATTAATTATACATGGTCTTGAGAAATCTTTGTTATCCTTTTAAATAAGATGTTAATCTCATTTGGTTGTACATTATTTCATGCACTTGAGAGCAATGAGAATGGTGCTTTCATTAATTAGTGAGTAGAGTCGACAAATGTAATCGCCTTTGCCCGGGCAAATGTAATGCTACACTAGCTAGCAAATAAACTTGTAAGCTTAGATAAAGAGAGGAATTTTCTTTAGTTATGGGCTTTTCCAATTATACTTTGAATGGCCCATTCAGAAGCCTGCACCCAGTAAACTTGTAAGCCAGTTTCATTGAAAAGCTGGGCCAGTCCAAGACTATTATTTCATTTGGACTCGTAAAAAAATAATTGTGTGTTTTCTGATTCACAATTCGAGTACTAAATTCACATACGAGTATAAAATAACAATAGTACTGTACGTAATAAAAGTCACGTTCACGAGGCTCCCACGATGTGTGACAGTGCCATTCCTAGGACATTGCTTCTCCTGAGTCCTAATACTTCAAGTTCCTAGGAATACAATTTATATTCAAGACATAAAATATAATGTGAATATATATGTGATTCGTATGTTTGAGGAAACGGTATAGATCGAGTTTTATTGATTGAGAAAGTTTAAGCAAATAAATAATTGTTGGCCTGGAACTCTTTATTCAGACGGTTACAACTTACAAATGAGTGAAGTATGTTACCCTCAACCTAAGTAAGGGAAACTGTTGTTCTTTCCTTATATTGGAACTTGGAAGTAATTTACGGAGTACTAGTAAATTTCGTTTCATCCCTCAAAATCTTTCATACTAAAGATATTACTTGTACTAATTAACAATATTATTTTTCATCACGTCATCAATAGTTTGTGGGTTAAAGTAGCATTTATAAATCACTCTAAATTCGGACTAGTCTATAAATCTCAATCGATTACGATCTGATCTGAGCAGGATCAAGATCTTTTTTTTTTAAATAAATAAATAAATAAAAGAAAGAAAGATACATTAATTAGGAAATTAGAAACGTCTTCTCACAAAACCGTAACCTAATTTATTGAACAAAAGAAAAGAAAAAAAAAAAGAAAGAAAGAAAGACTATGCATGTTTTAGTTTGGATCAACTTTGAATAATCACACTCTCAACCAGTTCAAAATAAAATTGAATAGAGCATCAATACAATAATAAAAAAATTCATTGCCTATTTGCCTTAGAAAAACCATTGCCCTGGAGAAAAGTATTATGTGTACTACTTATGTATCACTTGACACTTCCTTTATATTTTTTTTATAGTAGATTTTCCTTTTGCATTGCACAATTTTTAATAAAATGATGATTTAGAATACACATTTTCAAATACTCCGTACATAATAGATACGAAAGTAAAAACTATATCACAAAAAAGCTTGAAAAACCATTAGTCGTCAAGCTCGCACTCGCTCTATGCAAATGCAATAGCTTAATTTTACATTTGTATTTATTTATTAAACTATTAAGATTTCTAAAAAAAAAAAAACTCTTAACATAAATCAAATTCAAATACAGGATAGTAATATATAGACATTTCGTAGCAAATCATGTATACCGAAACATTGCATGTAATTAAGCATTCATGAATTAGTCTTAGTCAATGGCTGCCATAGTTGATTTTGTAATTTGAACGTCTTGACATTATTTGTATCCAGCATTTCAAGTGTCCCAATCAAGGAAAAACTCCAAGTTGTGTGGAAATATCTGGGAGATTTAAGTATAATTCGTTTAGTAAAAGAAAATAAAAACGGCTAATTGCCGACTATATGACTTGCGCTTCCAAGCATGAAACACGGACGAAATCTATGGGCCACCCTTCCAACGGTTTGCTTGATCCAATGTGCCCATCTATGTCCAACAAATATGCTACCGCTTTCTTTTTCTCTTTTTTTTTTTTTATTTTTTTAATAATTATTTTATTCCATTACTTGTTATTTTACACAAAATCAATAATCACTTTAGCTTATTTTCATTTCAATTCTGCTCAGTTCAATAAATGTGAACATACCCTGAGTTTTCTGTGTGTTTAGTCACACACTCGTACACGCAGTCACATTTTATTATTTTAATGATAAGGATCTTAAGTTCATTCACTTTGTAAGTTTAAAGTATATTATGTATTTTTTTTTTCCGAGGGAAAAGTATATTATGTATATGAGTACGTATATCTTATAAAGTAATTAATAATTATAAAAAAAATGAATAAAAAATTGTTGTGACTATTTAAACTAATAAACGATGAGATACCTTAAAATTATATATCCTATTCATATACAAGTAATAATAAATGTCTTTTTTGATACAAGTATGACCATAGAGTTAGATCTAAGAATAAATAGTACGAGTAGTAACCGTTTGATTATAGTACAAGGATATCACATGGAAATTGTCTTTTAGGGTGGAATACTTACAATCACTTGTGTTTAAACCCATAATTAAACTCAATACATTACACATGCTCTTCTGCCTGGATTTTTGCTAGATCCAAGATTTGAAACAACAAATTTAAAGAACCTTTATTTATTTTTACTGTATTTAAAAGACTAAATATGTTTTGTTTAATTACATACTTAGCGTTAAGATGTGGTAACTTTTATCATAGAAGGGGTGTTTAATTGGAATACGTACTTTGATTAATATAAAAATTTGTGGTAGTCATATGCATCAATCTTTAGTTCTTTACATGACACATGGAATCATTTTTTTTTTCAACAAGTTTGACTGCATGGGGTTATAGTAATACGTTAATATAAATATGAACTCATCGAGGTGGGTTCACATTAGCGTATGCAATGAATTCAATCATGGTACTTAATGGAGGCTTATTGGAGTAATTATATCTTGATAATCACATGTGGCCATATGGGGGATGTAGTTTATCATACTTTATTTCTCAAGGATTTGGTAGCTAGACGTACGTCTAAGTGAATCATAAGTCATCAGTGTTGATGATTTAGGGTTATTACATTTTCACTTTACCTAAATTAAGGTGTTTTGTCTGTTTTATTAAGGCAATGTTGAATTTGGTCGAAATTTTTATAATACAATACTTGATGCCATGATTTGAATAAATTTTAACCGTATATGTACACGGGTGTATTTGGTTGGGGGGGAGGGGGGAGGGGAGCAAGCTAAGCACATATTTTATGAACTTAGGTCATAATTTATTCACCTTATTTCTACTAATTTATAGATTTATGAAGATAGATTTACTAAAATAAATTCTCATTAACTCATACCTATTTTAAAGGGTATATTTTAGTTTAATTTAAAATCACTATTAAGGTCTAATAGATATAGGTTATATATTCGAGTAAAGCATAATAATATAACTGCCTGAACTTTGAAGAAAGTTGTAAATAGGTCCCTCAACTTTGAAATAATGAAGCAATAAGGTTCCTCAAAAGTAGATGAAAACCTCTAAAACTATTGCCTAATTCCAAAGTTGAAGGACCTCTCAAAATGAAAGAGTTGACTGTAGCAATTTTTCTCCTATATAATTTGAGTTGTGTACTTGTGTTGCTTAATTGACTTTACTCAACAATTTTAACCATGAATGCAACTAATAATATTACTTCGTAGCGTTTTTCTCAAAAACTAATAATATAAGGTCTTGTTCTTTAGAGGTGCTTGAAGTAAATTTTTATTATAGGTCTGTTCTGATGTACTGGAAACAATTGAACTAAACTGAATAGAGCCGAAATAAATTGTTTATGAGAGAAGAAAATTAGAAATTGAACTGAACTGAACTAAATTTAAGCTGAACAAAAAGACCCTTTTGACTAACCTTTAACCTAACATTAATTGCATTAAATTTGAAGTACATTTTTATTTTCATTGTCCAAAAGATAAAGAGTATGTATCAAGTTTTCAAAAACAAAATCCCAACATTATGAAATCAAAACATTGAGCTAATATAGCTAGGCACTACCTTATCCTTTTTCCTCCACTTCTATTTAGTTGACGCGTTTGCTTTAGACACATATATTAAGGAGAGCAGAGAGAGTGAGATAGAATAAAAAGGCAAGTGGGTAGCTTGTAAATGCACGATAAAAAATTTACCCTAAAAGAAAACATGTCAACTAAAAAAAACTTCCTAAAAAGAAATACGTGTCAACTAAAATGAAGCGAAATTAGGGTCTGTTCTCTTACGTTGAAATTCAGTTCAGTTCAATTCAGCTCAGTTTAGTTCAGCTCAGTTGAGTTGAGTTAAGTCAATGAGAACAAACCCTTGGTCCGCATAATTCTACATAATATCAATTAAACTAGCTAATATCAATAATCCACAATGAACTTTTTGGCCAAAGTTTATTCTCTTCAATAGTACATCCTATCTCTTAGATCAAAATAGAATATCCATAAAATATAAGCGTATATTATATGCACACTTTAAGACTAAAGCAGTTAGAAGAAAATACATCCAGTAAAAACCAAAACATCTGGAAGCTTTATTCAATCAATCCAACAATGCATGGAACTTTTAACCTTTTTCCACTTATGACTGTCTGAAGCAGGCGCCCAAAGATACTCTAAATTTTTTTTAAATTAATTTTCTTAAAATCCATGCTACAAGAATCCGGTATTTTTGTTCAGCGGATTTTTAGGCCTATACAGTCAAGATGCCATCATTGACCACTAGTACACATATTTTCTAATTTTGCTACACCATTTGGTCTTAAGTTGGACTATTAATTTGCCAAGAAAAGTATGTTTTTTCTCCTGTATTACTTAGCAACAGCTAGATTTCATTACCACTTTCAGATAATTTTATGAATTACAGTATCAATTTCATTGGAAGAAATTGATTGAGTAGCATTTGCAGTTTGTAATTTTGTATGAACCTCTCCCCTACTATTCATCCTTTGACGGAAATTGATTTGCAATACAGAGTAATAACTTTCACAATAATCAATTCTTAATTTCTTATAGTACAATTCAAATATACAGTACTTGACATTCAAACATTTGCTCAATCTCACATTTATGAATCAAATGAGGAAATCATCAATCCAAAAATTAAAAAAAAAAAATAATAAATAAAAAGAAAATAAAAAGTAGCAAAATTGTCAGTGATTTCCAGATTTCACCTATATATCTGTATAATACAATCTACTCCACCTATTAAATTGGGTTAGTTTGGAATTGGATCACCAAAAATAATTGAAAAACAAAGAAATTAAATTAAAAATATATATAAAAAAAGGGGGGAAGAAATTAATTATCTGCAAATTTACTTCAACTCTTCTTCCAAGCATAAACTAGCAATGAAAAACCAGTGGGCCCCTTCAATTCATTCTCCTCAACACTTTCCCACTCCAAAACAGAGCTACTTCCAGATGAAACAGAGGAGAGAGAAGATGAAGATGAACTCCTTGTTTTTACCAGCAATTTCTTCTTCATCTTCTTCCTTTCGTAATTCAACCCACACGAATCTTGTGACCAAATTACCCCTTTGTTACTCCCATTATTACTTTCCCTCTCCTCCAATTTACCATTTATGGACTGTTTCAGAGCTTCATCTTGTCCATTACTTTTCTCAAATCTGAAGGTAAACAGAGCATACCCATCATCGTGGGTCCCACAATCTTCCTCAAATAACCAATTGTAAACATCCCATGAGAGCTGAATCGGGTGCCCGTCAACTTCGACCCGTTCACTTCCCCTGAATTTCCACCTCAAATGCTTCACTTGCAAAACCCGTTTCGAGTCGAATCGGATCACTAATCTCGGATCTTCTTCATTACTTGTGTTCAGTTCAATCAAAATATTCCTCAATTTCCCGCCTAGTTCAGTAGTTGTATTATAAAATCGATTCCCAAAAACATGCTCCCTTCGAATCACCAACGATGGCGGCGGGTTTCCGCCATTGTTAGGCAAACTCCCAACCTTTTTCGCCTTGGTTTTGGCAAAAGCCTCCTTCTCTGAATCCCCAATCAACAACACAATCTCCCCTTCAAAAACAACCGCAATGTAGAACCCAGAAACGGGCTCGGGGCCGGGCCCAAACTTGGCCCCAGTAAGATCCCAAAAAATATAGATAGGGGAAAGAGATTGCGGGGGAGGGGGAAGCTTTTTGAGGCCATTTTTGTTCCAAAAGAGGAAAGGTTTGAGAGTAAGGTGGAAGGAAGGGGAGGAGAGAGAAAGCGGAGGAGGAGAGGAGAGAGAATGAGGAGGGTGGAGATGAAGATGGAAGGATCTAGAAAGAAGAGAGCGAGACCAAGTGAGAGAGAAGATGCCGAGGTGGGTTTGGTAAAGGCAAGTGGTTAAGTTGGGCGTAGAAGAGGTGGTTGTGGCGGCGGAGGAGGGAGGCGCGTGAGGGTACTCGAGGGAAGGAGCGGTGGAGGAGGGGCGGAAACAGAGGGGAATAGGGGTGGAGTTAAAACGGGTCATCTTTTTGGATTGGGTGGGTTTAGGAATTGGGTTTGGGAGAATTTTGTTCTTCATGGTTTGAAATTTAGGGTTAAATTAAATTTGAGGAGAGAGAGAGAGAAAGAGGGGGGTTTATAGTTTATATGGCGTGAAGAACGAGGGTGGTGTGGGTGTGGTGGGGTTAGTAGTTTTCAAGGAATGACCAACAATGGAGGATAGGAAACAATAGGAAAGAGGGAAACTGCCTTTTTTTTTGGATTGGAATTCTCCTGTAACGCGCTATATCTTACGGGAGTACACAATCGTATATTAGTATATTACAGATTTACGGTCATGTTAAATACTCCGTCGTAAGATAATTATAATACTACCTCCTTTAATTGTTATATGCAACTTTGAAATATTTTATATTTCTCAAATAATACCCTAAAGTTGCAAATAACAATTAACGAAGGTACTATATGACTTGTTTAAGGGACATGCGCATAATTTTAACCATTAGGAGTAACGGTTTAGACTCCTAAATCGGATGTGATTACGGAGAACTAATTTGAGACATACAAGTGAATTAGTAAAATTGCATATTGTGTTGTTGTTTATTTGATTTTTTAATTAACTCATAATTGAATTTTAAAAGTGTAATAATATTACATAGTAATATCTTCAAAGGAGCAACAATCAAAATTCTTGATATGTTTCCAAATTTAAGGAAAAAGATATCAAATCTTGAAAAATTTTCAATGTTTGATTTGCCAAATCAATATCTTTAAAGGATAATAAATCAAAATCTTGATACGATACAATCTTACAAATACGTTAGAAAAAGAATAAAATAGTTTTCTTTGTACAATAACTTGCATTGAGCTTGTAAAAAAAAAAAACCTTGCATTGAGATAACCAATTAAATTTGAAAATTAATTCCAATGATTGATGATTTGAAGGTGTAATATACTTGTGCATGAATTATATATTAAAGTTTATTCAAAAATTAAATTGCCATTGTTAGTGCACATAGTTCCTCGAGCCTGCAAATTTGAAAATCACTTTCCTCTTTTTTCAACCGGATACATACAGCTCACATTAGTCACACATACACATTATATAAATAAAAACTTGTACGCAATATTGAATATGGAGTACAAAGTATACCTTGTAGACTTGTAAATTTGTTTCATGTTTAATTTATATGATTGAGAACAAAGTAATTATCAATTATGGAGATTATATTGTTAGGCTAATCCCCTTAACTAAAGGTAGATGAGCCAAAACATAAGGTTTTTGTTTTTGTTTTTTTTTAAAGACAAAAAATAAGTTAAGCTAAGTTAAGGTAAATAAGAAGAGAAAAGATTAGATATATTAAGTTAAGGTAAGTGAGCCGATAAAAGTTTCACATAGCCAATTAAATCACTCTCGGATCCTTAACAAATTATAAGTTGCACTCAATTTTAGCACCAAAATTTAGAGTTGGTAGCCCCAAAAATTAATGGCAAAATAATTTTGAGCACGTAACTAATTGCTTTCAATTATGCTTTGCATTTTGAGAACTACTCCATAGATCAATAAACAGAATAATTAACAATAATCACCCGAATTAGGTAAAATTTGGTAGAGCAACATAATGATCGAGCTTCCTTTGGTGATTTCTTCATAGATTGAGCCAAATTGATGTGGAATATAAATAGTTGAGACGTCAATTCATTTTCTAAGTTTGTTGCATGTTTAATTTAATATGATTGACATATTACTAATTTGTTGTTAGTTGCTTGCTACATCTTAATTAACCGTGTATTACGATTAAATTATAAAACAGGCGTAAAATTTTATTTATTTTTGATGCAAAGGCATACAAATATTTAATTGGTGACAATACAACATGATCTGGATTTAAATCGTATTTTTGCGATTAAGCCAAAACTAATTTGTTTTGTTTTGTTTTGCTCTTAATAATAACGTAATTTGGGTTCTGAAAACGTAGATGTATAGCTGGAATAATGTCAGAGGATTATATTGGCCTTCTATCCTTTAATAATAGTGGGATGTATAATTATTGTACTGTACAATCTCTAAATATGTTATGTTCTTTGATTTCTTTCCAGCTCATTTATAATGTTTTTTTTTTTTCTTTTTTCTTTTTTTTTTCCTGAGAAAGTACATTTATACAGAATACGAGTACATATTACACTAATGATTAAAGTTATTCTATAATTAGACAAATAATGATTAATGTTATCTTATACTCCGTAATTCGGTAAATATGCTGGTTAAAGTGATGCATTAAAAAAATAGAGAGTTATATTTTTTGGTGTAGTAAAACAAATCAGTGGGGTAAAGACTAGAATAGACTCGGTCTACAATACCAACCTTCTAGTATACCATACGAATGTGATTATATCATACGAAATAGGATTATATTACTACAAAAGTGATTATATCATTCTGAAACTGTTATGTAAATGTATCACTCAAAAAGTAAATTTATCACTATAAAAAGTATCAAATGGTAAATTACATCATTCAAAAGATGATTTTTAAATTTTATCATCCTAAAGATAATTATATAATCTCATTAAATGGTTTAATATGAGATTATATAATTCAAAATATGACTCACAAAAAGATAATTATATTGTCCAAAAAAGTGATTATATCATCCAGAATGTGACTATATTATTTGAAAGTGTCAAATTTTGGATCTACAATAATTTATTGTAGACCGGGTCCATACAAGACCTATTGAATTGGTTGATTTTCTTATCTCCTTACCTAATTAAGAATGAAAAAGTAACGTAATACAAATACAGAGTAGATATTTTTACAAGATTAAACTGTAATGTATTTGTAATAATACTACAATCAGAGTACTTTAAAGTTTAAACAATAAGTACCTAAATAATAACTGAATTTGTAGTTTAAAATACAAAAAAATCTTATAATACTATAACAATGGATTTAGCTGATATGCACTCCTTTTATTGGCATCAATCAACTAACAATTGACTACTTTTAATTTGCTAGCAAAGTTAGTTTTGACTTTTATATCTAAATTTTGACCTTAACTAATTAGAATGAACACGATGCATAAATTGCATGCATAATATTATGCTTTTCTCAAAATTAATCGTATATACCCTGCATTTGCAGAATAAAAGTCAAAATTTGAAGATTACAACATTTACAAAGGTAAGGAAAAAAACTGCAACACAATAAAAGCAAATTTAAGTGGAAATATCACCCACCGGCTTTGGCAAATGGGGTACAATTGCAATCTGCCGATATTTTGATTCAGTAAAGCAGATAGATAGATCATCCACGATTATGAACACAACAGAGAATGATCGATGTTGATGCATGGCATAGTTCTTTCACTGTTTATGGTATGGTAGCATCATTTTTATTTGTCGTACCACTTAAATTGCACTCAAATAAATAAGCTAAGGTTACATATATGTACTCCATAATTTTATAAACTAATTCAATTCGTGTAGGTTAACTATTAATGTATGCAATATTAAAGGACCAACTTAACTAATAGTTCAAGCTAATTATTGAAGCTTAGGATCAATTTATATACTCTATCGTGCAATATATGCTTCTAATAATTTCGGGTGTATCTATTCACATAACGATCTTAGGGCCTATTCTCATTGACTGAATTGAGCTGAACTAAACTTATTAGAGCTGAACTGAACTCAATTGAACTTATTAGAGCTGAACTGAAATAAATATTTTATAAGAGAAGAAAATTAGGAGCTGAACTGAACTGAACTGAACTGAACTTATTAGAGCTGAATTAAACTGAAAATAATGGCATGAGAACATACCCTTATTTTAATATCTTTTACTTGTAAATTAAACAAGTATGTACTTTTATATAATGTTTTAAGTTTTATAGAGTACTTAAATTTTCAATATAATTACTAATATGTAAACGATTCAAACTGAAAAAGAAAAAAAAAGAGACTTAGGGCCTGTTCTCATTGACTGAACTCAGTTGAACTGAACTGAGCTGAGCTGAACTGATCTAAACTGAACTGAAATGAAATGAATATTTTATAAGAGAAGGAAATTAGGAGCTGAACTGAACTAAACTGAGCTAAACTGAACTGAATTTCAACGTATGAGAATAGTCCCTTAGGGCATGTTCTCTTTAGCTTAATTTCAGTTTAGTTCATTCTAATTTCCTTCTCTCATAAACAATTCATTTCAGCCCATGCCACTTCAATTTAGTTTCAATCAGCTCAGTCTAGTTTAGTTGTTTTCAGTAAATCAGAACAGACCCTTACAATATTTTACTTAATTCAAAATTATATTGTAGATGATTGTTAAACTAATAAGTTGTACAAAGTCTGACAATGATCATTAACCTTTGATATTTTTAGTGTTCAATGCAACAACGCGTGTGTACGATATTTGGGGCTTGTGTAGATGTTCAATATGTGTTGGCTCTTGGTTAGTCGTATGAAACGATAAGAGTAATGGAACACACACATCACTAAAAATATAATTGTATATATTTGTATTAAGATGTTATAACTAGAATATAAAACACGAGTTTTAAAGGAGTCAACCATAACTATTTTATTAAAAAGATTCAACAAAAGTTGAACAAAATGCAACTCAGGTTATTCTTAGAAAATTGAAAAAAAAAATCACAACCTTATGCGGAATAGAATTTCTAAAGCACCTCAAACTTCATTAAACAAATGCCACTACTTAGTGCTTACACTTTTACATGCAAAAAAAAAAAAAAAAGATATAAAAAAAAAAAGCATGTTGTATTAAAATATTGTGCATAACAACCAAACACTTTTTTTAAAAAAATAATAAAAAATAAATAAAAATAGAAGCACCTCATAACAAATAACAATCATGTCTGCCTTTATCAAAGAAAGAAGGCAAACTAGCGGGTGCATACCCTGATAAAATTGACAACTTATATTAGTGGGACTAATAGAAAATAGTCATATGATACAATTGCATTAAAGAAGACATTATTATTCAAACATAAATTAAAACACTAATTAAAGCATGACGAATTGAGCATATTATTTTTAGATGGGACAACTTTGGCAAAGGAATAAATATATGAATATTAGCTCACACCAGTTGTATTTTATCATATAATAAATGAAAATATTTAATGATCTCAGCAATTGCATGATACATATAAATTGCAAAAAAAATAACATCCTCTCCAGACCACATACGGCACATGGTACATACTTATCCATTTTCTTCATATAGCCAATTTATTCAAGGGAAAAATCAACTTTGACCATGTCTTATTTGACCCATATACAGTGGCGGACCCAGGATTTTCCGACTGGTGAGTCACAATCGATAATCAAATATGTAAAAATTTTTTTTTACCAAACAACCAAATAATAGTACTAAAAAATACATCCAAATATTCAAACAGTATAAAATACAACCAAATGTTCATATAATACTACAAAAGACAACTAAATAGTAATGCAAACTTATTAAAATAGTTCTCGACGAGTTTTCATGTTTTGATATCGATTCATGATATCTTCCATGCTAACATTCAAAAACAAATCATTCTCCAAATAAGTAATTAAACAATCATTCAACATTTGATCTCCCATGCTATTTCGTAGTTTGTCTTTCACTTGCTTCATGCCAGAAAATACTCTTTCCACACTTGTCGTTGCGACAGGAAGAAGCAACACCAACTTCAAAAGTAAATAGACCCTATCATGAGTTTCAGACAATCCCGTTTCAACCAATTTGATTGAAAGATCACTAAGACCCTTCAAATTCCAAAACCTTTCATCTCCTCTAACAGAACAAATGTAACTATCAAGTGTATGACCAAAGACTATCAATTCTGAACTTGGAAATTCATTAGGATAGAATTTTGCAAGCTTAATCAATTTTTCCTTATCAAACTTAGAAAAACGATCCACAGGACTCAAACAAGACATACACACAAGTAGTTCTTTAGTTATTTCGGGAAATCGATTTTCAAGTTCTTGCAATTGAAGATCAATGACACCAAAAAAAACTTCAACTCGAAAATGATGTAGATTAGACACTTGTGGGCATTTACCTCTAAACAACCTCCTCCCGGGAACAACATATTTAGCCTCCATATCTGGAACTGCAATGTCATAGTCACCAATAAGTTTTGGGAGTAAGTACCGGGCAACTTTCTTGGCTTTCTCAATGGCACAAACTTTGCTCCGATAGCCAAGGCAATAGGGGGACCAAAGATAAAACCTCTTGCTTCAATGCCTAGCAAAACAAAACTTCCAGTTGAGCAACACAAGACAAAAAAGTTAACTCTAAGGTTTGTGGATAGCTGTAATAACTGTTCTGAGAAAAGACCAATTTACAGTATATATGATAAAATATGATGTAAAAAGTGCAAACATGAATCAAGACTTTACTTAAAAACCTACATACTTAAGGTCACCATCCACAAACATATTACCAGTGATATTCTAGCTATCCTGAAGCTAAATTGGTTGGGGAATCTAGATAGTAAACATTAAACTCTCTTCCCCTTTATCTCTAAAATGAATAGCATGATTTATGGCAGCTTAAATTGGCTCGACTAAGAGAAATCTCGTACAAAAATGTGGATACCAGATAATAGCAAGATCTAACCAAGAAGGCTGATAATTTATGATCATTTGATAAGATGATACCCACTGAGTGCTGCAGTGACATCCTCAAAGCATAAAATACAAATATGAGCAAGTAGATTGTAGATAGAAACAGGCAACAGGGTTTCTCCTGATCACAGGAGCAGGAGTGTAATTAACAGATAAGCAAAGAAAGAGACAGAAACTGCTGTTTATGCACATGCGACAGCAATAACCACATCAGACAACCACATTTCATCATCCAGCTTAGCAAATCAGTTGTTACAACAATAACAAAGATCAATAGTCTTTAATAGCTCGATTATGAACGGGCCGATGCAATAAAAGACAGCATAATGAATAGGAAAGAATAAAAGCAGCTAAGCCACTGAAAGATATTCAAAATAGGAGTAAGTAGATCACTCGACTTTAAGCCAAGAGCCCAAGAGCCAAAGGGAATCAAAGAACAAAATAAATTCAGCAATCAGCAGCACAGCCAACAATAAAATAACAAATCAACCAAAGTTTAAACCAAAGTTTAATAAAATTAACAAATTAGACTGAATTAATTTGAAGATTAGAAATTAAAAATAAAAATTAGAAATCAACTTACTAGCACCGACGTTTCGAGTAGCGATTTCACGAAGAGGACGGAGTCCACGAGTCACGACCACCGAGTCACCGACGTCCGACTACCAGGCGATTAGGCGAAGAGAACGGTGGCTGCCTGGCGAAGCGAAGAGGCGAAGTCACGAAGAGAAGAATGGAGATGAGCGAAGAGGCGAAGTCACGCGAAGTCACGAACAGAAGAATGGAGATGAGGCGATTAAGAATGGAGGCGATTAGGCGGAGAAGGCGAAGTCACGAAGAGAAGAATGGAGGCGATTAGGCGGAGAAGGAGAAGTCACGAAGAGCACGAAGAGGCTAGGGCTTGAAAGCCTTGAAGTCTCCTCTAAGCTCTAACTGATTTTAATTTTTTTTTTTTTTTTTAAATAACTTAAAATTTTTTTTTGGGCCTGGTGAGTCACTTGACCCACCAGGTCTAAGCCCAAGTCCGCCACTGCCCATATATAATTATTTATCTTTGACATTCAACTTCAGGATAATTATGACCACTAATAGTAACGTTTTTAGAGTACGTGCATGATTAGAAGTTGTTATTAGAGTTTTAATGGAACACCAAGCCAATTAGCTTAACATTGTTTAAATGTTAAGCATGTTGATATAGAACTTTAATTAATTATGTTTGTAGTAACATATAGGATTGAAGCTTGGTTAGATTTTGTTTGGAAATTGTTGAATGTAATTGCAAGAATAGGGATTGCTTATTTGACTAATTGCTGAATGTAATTGTAAGAATAGAGAATAAGGCGTAATTTGGATTAGACCTATCAATTTTAGGGTTTAGGATTAATATATAAGTTTAGATAAGTAAAAATTAGGTAAATAGAATGTAATCTAAACGTATTTTTTAACACTTAAATTTGCTCCGCACCAAATTTATAATTGCTTTTTTAATTAAGAGGCTAGGGATGGTGGTGAGGGGAATAAAGCTAAGCTATCCAAATTTGTTGTAGTGGAGTAACTAATAGAAGACATTATCACTAAAGCTTATGTTCTGTTCTCAACCATGCTAATTGTCTTCCTGCTTTCGTAATGTCCCCTTATATTATCACTAGCTTAGCTTTCCTATCCCAACTATGTTCATTTTATTAATTGTTTTTTTTAAAAAATATAAATAATAATAGCTGTAAATCATTTTGCCAAAGTTGTTGCATGCTGCTATGTTAATAAGGCCAGGCCATCCCTTGTTGCAAATTTGTTGAGAAATGGTGGTTAAGTTATGTCGTGTCACCTTCATTACGCACTTTTTTCTTTCTTTTCATTTTTCAACTATAAACGATTCCAATCAACTGAGATACATATGAATGTATCCAAGATACAATAAAAGTTTTCACTTATATTCAAAATACGTAAAAGTTATCACTTAATTATTTAATTGCTTTAGATTTTACTACATTGTATGAGATATTTTCTCGTTTCTTTTTAGTGCATTACTTTTATAAAATGAATTTTTAATTTAGTTGCATCACTTTCTTTTTTGGTTGATAAATTATCTCTACCTTTCTCTTAATTATCATACGAGTCCATTTTTTTTATTCTCTTTAATTCTGTCATTTTCGAAAATTGTCTAAGTCTTCGCAATTTGTATTGTGATACAAAAAAAAAAAAAAAAAAAAGTCAATTTTGGTTTAATATTATTTTGAAGTAGGTTTTAACAACTTAAGTTAACGTTGATATAATGACAAAGACTTGTTGCATAAAGTATTTGAAGCGAAGAAGAACAATGTACCAATATTAAATAATTATTGTATCCAAGTTTTCTACCCTCTCTCTAATATATAGTCTAATACTACTCCGGTGTATTTAATTTAACATAGTCATTCACAGTATATGACGGTTGGATCGTACGAATAATAGTCTTAGCTTCTATCTTCTATGCCGTAAACGTTTTATGTTCAATGGCGTAAAGATTCTGCTAAAATTAAAGTTTGTAATTTTCTATCTCTTCTTTCATTAAATAAAGAATTATAACATGATTTATAATCTATGCTATGCCACATGCTGTACCTGAAGATGACATGTCAACCAGTCTTAGTAAAAGTCAACCCAAATTAGTATGAGGATTTCAGTTTGATAGGTAGTTGACTGATTCAGACTCTTTGGATTTACTTTTTGTTGAAAGTTCTACTTAGATTTGTCATTCAAACTTGTAGTTAAACATCAACCTCTTAGTTTTCTACTTTGATTGTAAACTATTCTTAATGACCATTGGCGGATGTTATATCTAGATGCAACGTGTAAAGATTGATTCTCATAAAAGGAAAAAACGGTTTAAATTATGTTATAAAAAAATTTGAGGAAAGAGTTTTTCCTTACTTAGAACATCTCCAATAATTTGAAATTTTGAAGCCAACTATTCAAAGATTTCTGAATTATTCTTTCTTAATGGGTGATATATAATTCTTGCTTTACAATTTTTATTATTTACCCTGTTATTCACATGCACTCATCTGTAAATCACGATAACTTTACAATCAAATTTACAATTTAGGGCAATATTAATTGAATGATAAAAATTCGAAAACAAGTCAATTTTCTATCTTCCACACTCCATACTCAAGGAGTCAAGGTTACTCATACCACTCATACCATGCCCATGTGTGTGTGTGTTTTTTTTTGGTACCATATATACATACATAGGACTACTTTGAGATAGAAAGTTCAAACTTTTAAAGGTCCTTATACATACATAGGACTACTCATACCACCTTTTTTTAAAAAAAATACAAAGGAGCTAGAGGGATAAAATTTAGAAGGTTTGAACAAAATTTAAAAGAGCAAAAAAATTTGTAAATGATCTACCCCACCATGTGGTTAGATTCTGTGAAGTCTCAACAAGAAATGTTATAATTTGTTAACCTAATTCTTTTTCATTTATGTTTGAATCACTTCTCCAACTCTCTTCCCAACCATCCCTTAAACCAAGCACCAACTAACTGTATAGTGTATATTACCACCAACCAAAGACTCTCGATTCTCTTTAATTTATTGTGCGTCCTCCATTACTTGTTTACGTTTTTAATCATTACAATATATTTTGCAATCATTGCTTATTTAATTATTTTGCATATCACAACTACTCTTCGTTGTTTAATTTTTTCGTGATAATACCCAGGATCCTATGATTTCATTAAATTTTCATTGGGCTTAGTTATACTTGTATTGGAGGAGAATAAGTCTGATTACATACAAATTTATAACGGGCGAAGTAATCCACTACACTTAATAAGAACAAAGAAGCTGAATAATACGAAGTATATGGGACCAATAGGCTGCTGTTACCAAATAGTTTTTGGCCCCATCCTTATTGGGTTAATATGTGATCATATAATCATCCTTGATATCACAGAATCTGTTATATAAACTCGGGTGCACTTAAAGGGTGGATTTTGCTACACTTTATCCCGATATGTATATAAATATTTTCATAAGCCGCACCTATAAACGGGATTCATTGACCAGTTATCAAGTAAGGCCTGCTTGAACCGACTAATTTGCATCAAAAAACAAATTCCACCTTGTGGGCTTTTTCTTCATTAATGAGGATAAATAACATTATGAAAGATGAGGAGAAAAGTAGGGTAACATAGGTATTTTAGCGGCCCACTTAATTGGACCTTTGACTAATACACTATTGAGCAGCTGTTATTTGTTAATACTAATAAGTTGTACTCCGTTAGTTTAACTGCTATGAGGCCTATGACTACGAGAATTACTTGTTAGTTGTTACTCCATAGCAAACCAACGCCATTTTCATACGCGTAAAAATTCAATAAATTTGATATAACCAATAATAAATATATTGTGATCTGAAGTTATGAAGATCACACATTTATATAGCGGAGCATCATGACAAGTTAACTACTACGTACAGTAGAATTTATGATCAAATTTTAAAATTTCATCAAAATTATTGCAATGGAGCAAACAAGTAGGGCTAAGTGGAGTAATAATCCCAATAAGAATTTATATTACTAATTGAATAAAGACCTGTAAGTTTGGCCCATTGGCTCATGAGAGTGGCCCAATATATATGGTATTACCAATTGCGCATCATGTCCAACAAGCCCCTTTTGTGACCCAATAGCCCATATTCGATATAAATTTTTGAAATGGTCCGCTTTTCTACTGAAACTTGGTTGCTGATTTTGGCCTGCATCCAATTATCAAATCAATAGACACTTCAAGTCTTCAACGCTTAGAATTGTAGTCTTCCAACTAATTGGCCCGAATTAAAGATGACATTGGGAGCCTGACACGAGGCATGGCCCGTCACGGTCCAGAGCCATCTTTAGCCCGAATGCCATGAGAATTCAAACTTTTGTCCGAAATTCTCTCATTCCTTTGATTTAAGTTTTCAACGATTTAAACCCTGTACCATATTTGTTCCACCAAAATAAGTAATGTAAGTCTTGTGTTTTGGTTGGATTTTGGATCCAAACACAAGTACACAGCACTAAAGGTCTGTTCTCATTTATTAAACTGAGCTTAACTGAACTGAACTTATTAGAGCTGAACTGAAATTAAATGAATATTTTATAAGAGAATGAAGGAAATTAGGAGCTGAACTAAACTTATTAGAGCTGAACTGAACCGAAATGAATATTTTATAAGAGAATGAAGGAAATTAGGAGATGAACTGAACTTATTAGAGTTAAACTGAACTTATTAGAGTTGAACTGAACTAAACTAAACTAAACTTATTAGAGCTGAACTGAACTGAAAATAATCGTATGAGAACAAGCCCTAATTGGAGGTATAGTATCTTCAAAGATGAAAATAGTAATTCCTTACACAATAATTTATCATATGTGGGGATGATTGGCTCAATTGTACGTGGTAGAAATTTTAGCAATTATCTTTACCTCCAAGACAATGTACAGTAGACAAAGATTGGATGAGAATTGAGGAACAAGAATTGGAGTCCATGGAGAATCCGAAGGCATCAAAACTATTTTCGAAACCATCTACTTGTATCAATTTTTCTTTCTTAAAAATTAAAAATAAGACAATTAATTAAGTAGTTAAATCTATGAGTTATGACATGATTTTATAAAAATACAAATAAATAAAAGAAAAACCCTAATGATAGACACGATAGTATGTGCGAGAAATAGACAAATAACTAGATGATGGATGTCTTATTATTAAAAGGATGGAAGAGTGAAATGGGTAAGGGGGGAAGTGTAGTGTGTAATATAAATGATGTGATTAGCTAGCTATAGATTAAGCTTAGCTAAGCAAATCTAATAGCGTAAATTGCAATAAGATTGTGTAGTTTGAAAATAACTTTCATGTACTTGGAATTTAGCCGTGTAACCAATTACATGCAATGCCCAGTTGTTATAGTGTGACTGCTGATGAGTTCATCTTTCATTATTAACAGCGCCCACAACGCGGGATTACTAGTTTTTATTCTACGTGTGACAACAAAAGACAGTTGTTTTATTACAAAATTATCAACACAATACCAACAATTAACTTACGCTACTAGTCTATTACAACTGATTTTTTTCTGACAGATTTTGAGAAACTTTTGATTTATATGTACATGATTACATGACATGTCTAAAACTAAATAATTGTGTACTTGATCATTTTCAGACTTTTAGTAAAGGAGGGTAAGAAAATTTCCCTATGATCAAGTCTCAACGATTGTTTTGGCTCGAACTTGTAGCTTTAAAGTGGTAAGGTGAATTATTCCACCTAAAAGTGCATAGTTAGGTTGGTAATATCAAATATAAGGATAGATTATTTTTACAAGTTTTATACATAGGTGGTCAGATCATTAGCTCACTAACGCACGTGTTAGTGAGTCACAAACTCTTACTTTTTCTCTAATTACTTATGAGGTAACCATATGGGCGTTACTGAAATATGACCATAACCCGGCCTCTCCAAATTGATAAATCATGTATGTATAACGATTCATGGAGTAGAGTAAAGGGCTTGTAATTTTAACACATTGGTATTCCGAATTGATGACAAAGACATTGAAAAATAATTAGTTGTGTATAGTCAAATAAAGAGCAATGTAATGCAACACGACAAAATACTACATTGGTGTAAAAAATGTGTTTTCGCAATTTGGTTAATGTATAGGCATTTTCACGGTGGTCTAGTAGAAAAAGCAAATCCCATATACTAAGGTAAGTGATCAGGTCAACAAGCAGCAATATAATTAACTGTTAATTAATAATCCTTAACGAAACCGCGTAAGCAGCCAGCTTCATGCATTATATATAAATTTTAATTTACCATATCACTTTCAAAAGCTAGGTATCATCTCAATCTCATATTCAAGTCATGGACTTTAAAATGAGTATATTTTTAAAGCTAGATTATTGGATCAAGATAATGTAACTTAGGATATATAGATCATAATGAACGAATTGAAGCTCTATAAGTATAAAGTGTCCTTAGTATATTCCGGTCGTTTTCTGGTGGTCTCATCGTCATTAATAAAATAACCAAGAAAACAAAGACTTTGTGAACTCACAAAACAGATTACACCATTTTATTATTTAAGAGAGTAGTGGAAGTATATTGCAGAAGCACATGGTCTACATAAGCCAAATATTATGTGTCTGAGAGTGACACCCCTTTCTTATACTTTCTAGAGATTTTATTCATTTGCTTAGACCAATTCAACAAGACATTTCATTAGAATGAACCGACATTATTATTGATTAGGGGATTTTTATCCACCAAGCGCCGTTTGACAAGTGGACCAACCAGGTTCCGCCACGCGTCCTCCACGGACCACTTAAGACACGCCACGTGTCCACCCATGCCAAATGGGACAACCGGCCATCAAGGCCCATTTCAGTCTAGAAGCCCGATCGGCCCTAGGTTTACCTTAAACCTAGAGAGTTGCACGCTTCCCAAGGCTATAAATACTCGATTAATCCTCATTAATCGGGGGACCGAATAATTAACAGAACAGAGGAGAAACATTACGGAACACACTAATAACCGGCTGATCTCGCTAGCAAAGCAGATTACCTACATTAAATACTCTCACCTAGAGAGACCTTGTTACTTTAATTTCTGTATTAATTACTCCTTAATCAGGTACTAACTTGACCGTTGGAGGCGGAGCTCTCAGGAGTCTCCGTTATTTTGCAGGTACAGGCGTCCGGTTCCAGTCTCGGAATTGTAACTCTCCCGCAGGACATCAGAAAACCCCGAAACATTTGGCGCCGTCTGTGGGGAGAGTACTTCAGAGATGGCATCCAAGTCTGTACCGACCCCAGAAGAGAGGTGTCCCCTAGACGACCCTCAAGTTCAGTCGGACCATGATACCGAAAGTGAATTTGAAGTTGAAACTCATACAGCTCCAGACGGGACCCTAAGGGCCCGCCGTACCCGTCATACTGAAATAAGGGAACGGGAGTATCTTCAAACAGGAAGCGAGCCAGCAGGCGCACCGCTTGCTCGGCAACAGCCGACTGATGGGTCTGCTCCCATCACAAGGAACGAACTCATGACCTTCATGAGGGGATTCAAGGGAGAGATCCAAGAGTTGATCAACAAAAAACCGCCTGCTTCAGTCAAAGAGCAGGCGGCCAAAAAACCTTCCACTTCACTGAAGAGGAAGCCAGTTCAAGGGCGAGAGGCGACTCCCCATCCTAAATCTAAGAAGCGGGAGCCGTCTGCTCTTGATTTCACAAAACTCCGTTATCCTACGGGAAATAGGAAACCGGTTCGTCATATTCAGGCGGACGGGTCAAAGCAAACGTTCACAGATGCTCGGCACCTGCTAGAGCAGAAGAAGAGTGACCGATTATCAGAGTCGGCTTCTACTTCAAATTTTCAGGACAGTTTGCGAAATGCCTCGACGAGGCCAACTCAGTCGTACCATGAGAGTCAGTCAGGCGGCACCTCCCGTCAGTCTGGCTTCCATAGTGCGCAGGCGGTACCAAATTTACCATTTGTGCCGCAACAACAATATTTTATGCAGCCACCTCCATTTGGTGGACCTGCAGCAAAAAACGTCCAACCTATGGACTGGCAGCTACGGCTGCTTAGACTTGGTGAACAGCCGTCGGCCTTCTCCAAGGAAATTACTGAAGCCGCTCAGCCGGCCAAAGTAAAAAATGTTTTAGTAGGCGCCTATGATGGCACTACTAACCCGGAAGACCATCTGATGGCATTCACCAACCTGATGTACCTTCAAGGGTTGGATGATCCCACTTGGTGCAAGTGTTTCCCAGCAACTCTCAAGGGAATTGCACAGCAATGGTTCGGCAACCTGCCGACTGGTTGTGTAAACAGTTTCAGGACGCTTGCTTACTTATTTGCCTCCAACTTTGCAATGAACATCCCTGCGAAGAAAACGACCCTTGATTTGGGAACAATTCAGCAGGGTGAAAAGGAGGGGCTTCGTTCCTACATCAGGCGGTTCAACCTGATGAGAATACAGATTCAAGGGTTACCGGATGAGGTAGCTTATACTGACTTTTTTAGAGGTCTCAAAGACGGGTCTACCTTCAAATTTGATTTAGTTCGAAAAAGGGTGGCGACTCTTCAAGAGGCCTTGATTGAAGCAGAAGCCTATATACAGGCGACTGATCTGTGTACAATGAAACAGTCGGACGGGAAGAGGTTCGACAATAGAGAAGGACGACAGAAACAGTCGTCCAACAAAGATAAAAGAAAAGGGGTCTGGGCGGCTGATTCCTCTAAACAGCCGGCCAAGAAGAAAAAGGAATTCAAACCATACTCCCCAAAGTATGTGTTTAACAAGGATAACCAGTTTATCCTAAAAGAAATAAAGGGACGGCTCTCAATTGAGAAACCGCTCCCCATGAAGGGTTCTGCGAGCAACCGGAACCAAGACAAAATCTGTGCTTATCATGATGACGTTGGTCATCACACCAACGACTGCATTAGTCTCATGCGGTACCTAGACCGCTTGGCTGATCAAGGTGATCTTGACACTTATGTCAAGAAATCTACGGGGAATACTTCCTCAAAAAAGCAGTCGGCCAAAAAGAATCAACAGGCCGACAGTTCCGATACAGATGATGCAGTCGTCTACACCATTGCAGGCGGCTTCTCAGGAGGCGGCCCCACTATTAGGGGCAACAAAGATAATATAAGGCGGTTAGATGTAAATTCCGTTCACCAAGAACGACCGTCCAAATATACATTTCCTGAGATTGTCATCACTGAAGAGGATCTAGGAGGAATAAGGGGGCCGCATGACGACCCTCTCGTTATTGAATGTAAAGTGGCCAACCAGAGAGTTGGTCGAATCCTCATAGATACTGGGAGCTCTTCAGATCTCATCAGCAGCAAATGTCTGTCAAAACTGAAATATCAGACGGACTGCATACATCCGGCCTCCCACCCTTTAATAGGGTTTGGAGGAGGAGTCGTCCACCCACTGGGACGAGTTGATCTACCCGTCCGCCTGGGCGAAAAAGGGGAAGGACGACACATGGTAGTCCGATTCCTAGTTGTAGAGGAACTCTCTGCCTACAACATGATTCTGGGTCGCCCAACCCTGAATAGTGCCAAGGCTGTTATAATCCCGTCACTTATGCTGCTTAAATTTGAAAGGGACAATGGAACAGTCGGCTCCCTAAGGGGAGATCAGAGGATGGCCCGAGAGTGCTATCTCTCGGATGTCAAACCCACTGCTAAGGCCACTGGGTCAAGTGGAGAAAAAACAGACCTTGACAATGTCAAGGAAAGTGCGCCTGTTCAAGAAACAGGCGACAGAAAAAGAAAGGCGTCCCAGACAGAGTCCGCCAGAAAGGCAAGAAAATAGCAATCATTGGCAGAGGACCGGCCGGATGAGTTCCGCCCTCAGCCGGCTGGTGAGCATACGGACCTGATATTAGACGACTCCTGCCCTGACCGAACAGTCAAAGTTGGGACGACTGCTCTGAGAAACCTTGGTGATGACTTTCACAACCTGTTGAAAGAATACAAGGACATCTTTGCATTTGAAGTCCATGAAATGCCAGGCATTAGTCCTGATCTGGCAGTACACAAACTCGCTGTGGATCCGAAAAAGAAGCCGGTACGGCAAAAGAAGCGGAACCATGGTGAAGAAAGAGGTCAGGCGGCCGCCGCCGAAGTCAAAAAATTACTTGATGCAGGGTTCATTCGGCAATGTTACTTCCCAGATTGGGTTGCAAATGTGGTACTTGTTAAAAAGCCGAATGGCACCTGGCGAATGTGTGTAGACTACACAGACTTGAACAAGGCGTGCCCCAAAGACAGTTACCCTCTGCCCAAAATTGATAACCTGGTCGACTCAACAGCCGGCCATGCCTTGATGAGTTTTATGGACGCCTATTCTGGTTTTCATCAAATTCCTTTGTGGAAGAAAGATCAGGAGAAGACGGCCTTCGTCACTGATCAGGGATTATACTGCTATACGGTCATGCCGTTTGGTCTTAAGAATGCCCCGGCTACATTCCAACGAATGATAAACACAGTGTTCTTTGATCAGATTGGGAGAAACGTCGAGGCATACATTGATGATATGATTGTTAAGACTAAACTTCAGAAAGATCATCTGACGGACCTCCGAGAAACTTTCGCCACACTCAGGCGGCACCATGTCATGCTCAATCCCAAGAAATGTGTATTTGGAGTTGAGTCTGGGAAATTTCTCGGATTCCTTATCAACCAGAGAGGAATAGAGGCGAACCCTGAGAAGGTACAGGCGGTCATTGACATGCAGTCGCCTCGTACCGTCCGAGAGGTTCAGAAGTTAACAGGTTGTCTGGCGGCCTTGGGAAGATTTCTAAGCCGATCAGGCGACAAATGCCTATACTTTTTCCAGGCAATTAAGAAAAAGGCAAGGTTTGAATGGGGGCCGGATGCTGAGGCCGCCTTCCAGAAATTAAAGGTTCACTTGCATTCCTTGCCAAGGCTGGTCAGCCCTTTGCCCAAAGAAAATCTCTACATGTACCTGGCCGTCTCTGATCATGCGTTAAGCGCGGTGCTCCTTGCTGAAAGGGACGGCTGTCAACTTCCGGTCTACTTTGTCAGTCACGTACTGAAAAATGCCGAGTTGAGGTATCCCCTAGTGGAGAAATTTGGTCTTGCACTCTTCATGGCTGTTAAAAAATTGAAGCCCTACTTTCTGGCACATGCAGTCGTCGTGTATACCGACCAACCGATCAAGCGGCCCCTTACCACCATGGAGTCCTCCGGACGAATGATCAAATGGGCCATAGAAATGCAGAGTCTCGAAGTTACTTTCGAGCCTAGAAAAGCAGTGAAGGGGCAAGCCTTTGCTGACTTTATTGTAGAGATGACTCGTCCTCCTGACTCTCAAGTTCCAGAACAAGTCTGGAAGGTATATGTGGACGGAAGCTCTACTTCAAACGGTTGTGGAGCAGGCGTCGTATGTCAATCTCCAGAGGGCGACAGGTTCGAGTATGCTCTACGCTTCAGTTTCCAGGCTTCAAACAATGAGGCAGAATATGAAGCTTTACTAGCCGGGATCCGCATGTGTAAGGCGGCCGGGGCAAGGAAAATAGACGCCTGTTCTGATTCACAACTGATAGTTAGTCAGTACAATGGCGAATACGAAGCAACACATCCGGCCATGATCAAATATTTACAGGCGGTCCGACAAGCAGTCGGCTCCCTTGAGGATTTCCATCTGATCCAAGTACCGAGATCAGAAAACAACCAGGCAGATGCACTCTCGAAATTAGCATCATCCGCCTCCTCCGATACTCCTCGAACTGTGTTTTGGGAAGTAATGGAGAAGAGAAGCATCGAGGAAAATCCTATTGGAATTCTAGACAGAAGCTCAACCTGGATGGATTCAATCAGGGCATATCTGACAAACGGTACACTGCCGGATGATCCTCAACAGGCGGCATCACTGAAAAAAACGAGCCTCCTGTTTTGAAATGATACAGGGGGAACTGCACAAGAGGGGGCACCTTCAACCCTTCTTAAAGTGTGTTACTCCTGAAAAGGGACGAGAGATACTAGATGATCTTCACTCTGGTTTCTGTGCTTCCCATATAGGTGGTAGGATGCTTGCTCAAAGGGCAAGGCGGCAGGGCTACTTTTGGCCTACTTTGGAAGCAGATGCAATGGAGATGGTGAAAAAATGTGACAAGTGCCAAAGGTTTGGCAAATTAATTCACCGTCCGGCTACTGACCTCACTACCATTTGCTAAGTGGGGCATGGACATTCTGGGTCCATATACGCCTGCTACAGGCGGCAGAAGGTATATACTTGTTGCCGTTGACTACTTCACTAAATGGGTAGAGGCGGAGGCTGTAAAGGGAATCAAGACGAAAGATGTAATTTCATTCATTTGGAAAAACGTCATCACTCGGTTCGGGGTTCCCATGTCTATGGTTTTTGATAATGGTCCCCAATTTGAGACGCCTGTTCTCAAAAGCTGGTTGGGAGACCAAGGAATTGGACATTACTTTGCATCTGTCGGCCGTCCACAAGCAAACGGCCAGGTAGAAGCCTTTAATAAAATCATCTCAGACGGTCTCAAGAAAAAAATTGAACGAGCAGGCGGCCTATGGGCAGATGAACTACCACATGTTCTTTGGGCCATTAGGACGACTGAAAAAGGGGCGACTGGAGAAACTCCATTCCTCCTAACTTATGGTGCAGAAGCTGTTCTTCCAATAGAACACTACGAGCCGACTCTTCGAGTAATGCTATATGACGAAGAGGCAAACTGGGAAGCTATGCGCCTGGCATTAGATTCACTTCCTGAAAAGAGGGGCAATGCTGTTTTGCGCCATGAAATCTACCGCCTGAGAATGACTAGATCATACAACAAGAAAGTGCACAGGCGTCCACTCAAAGTAGGGGACTTTGTACTTAGAAAAATGGAAGCAGTTGGTAGGGCTAACGAGTCTGGCAAACTAACTCCCAACTGGGAAGGACCCTACCGAATCTATGCGGAAGTCAGGGACGGTACCTACCGTCTGGAAACACCAGACGGACAACCGTTGCCTCGAACTTGGAATGTAGATAACCTTAAGAAATATTTCTTTTGAATGATGTAAAGTAAAGAGCTACTTAATAAAGTTGGCACTTACTATTCAATTTTGTATTACGAGGGGCATGCCGTCTGTACCTTTACAGTCGGCTACTCTCCATTGAGTTTTTTCACTCTATCTTCAGAGGGGCATGCCGTCTGTACCTTTACAGTCGGCTACTCTCCATTGAGTTTTTTCACTCTATCTTCAGAGGGGCATGCCGTCTGTACCTTTACAGTCGGCTACTCTCCATTGAGTTTTTTCACTCTATCTTCAGAGGGGCATGCCGTCTGTTCCTTTACAGTCGGCTACTCTCCATTGAGTTTTTTCACTCTATCATCAGAGGGGCATGCCGTCTGTACCTTTACAGTCGGCTACTCTCCATTGAGTATTTTACTCACAATACTTAGCTAAAAAGATTAGGGCCTGGCCGACCTTGTGCCTAACAGGCGGCTACCCTTCTTTGACTTAGCACCTACGTTCACCAAGAACTTACCTAGGCCACCGGCCGAATGATCAGACCAGGCGCCTAGTCAACTGATCTAACTTTTAAAAACTAATCCGACCTGTCCCAACATTATAGCAGGCGTCCGGCGGCATCCATTCGGATGAAATTCGTCGCAGAGAGCAGCTCCCTTTTGGGTGGAACATTGTTCTATAAACTAATTACACGGCACCTATACGACTGTCCCAAAGGGCAACCACGTAGCCGTTTTTGAGACAAGGATAACTCTATCACTAACCAAACCAGTGGTAGCAGTTGACATCTGAGTCAGATGACCGCCTGTATTACTTGGGATAAATGCAGGGGGTACCTATTGAGATAATAGCCAACAAACATTGGCGAATCAAGGGGTCTAGCCGGCCTACGCCGCCTGGTACCTCTACTTCTCAAACAAAAGTGACGGCGACTGAGTAACTCCAAAGTTAACTCATAGTCACTCCTTCAAATTTGGTATGGAACCTAAAAAGTTTGAGTCGTCCGCCTGTTTTATACAAACAAGGGCACTCGAACCCCTATTCCTACTGGATAACCTATTGAGTTAATAGCCAACAAACATTGGCGAATAAAGGGGTCTAGCCGGCCTACGCCGCCTGGTACCTCTACTTCTCAAACAAAAGTGACGGCGACTGAGTAACTCCAAAGTTAACTCATAGTCACTCCTTCAAATTTGGTATGGAACCTAAAAAGTTTGAGTCGTCCGCCTGTTTTATACAAACAAGGGCACTCGAACCCCTATTCCTACTGGATAACCTATTGAGTAAATAGCCAACAAACATTGGTAAATCAAGGGGTCTAGCCGGCCTACGCCGCCTGATACCTTTACTACTCAATCAAGATTGTGACGAAGACTAAGTAACTCCTATGTTAACTTAATAGTCACTCAAACTTAGTACTGAGCCTAAAAGGTACGAGTCGTCCACTTGTTTTTAATAAACAAAGGCTCTCAACCAATACTCTTGCTAGGTTAACAAATAACAAATTAGAGGCCAACATTGGCAATAAAGGGAAACAACCGGTACCCGCCGCTTGTTTTCCTACTTAAATTCCTTGGCTACTTGGTAATTCTATTTACTTGGTCAAATTGAATAAAGAGTTCGAATACCGATTGATTAAATGGCCGACTGATCATCTATCCTGGAAACAGACAACCAGTCGTCCAGGGGCATAGGCGGCATACTTACTATTTGTACCTGTCTTAACGTTCGGCCATACACAACAGTCTGTCTAGTGAGCAAATTTCAAATACTTAGACAAATTTGAACAAAAACAAAAAGTTTGATTAAAATGAGCCGGCCATAAAAGACCAGCAGAATATTCAAAACCCCGGCCCCCTGGCCGGGTAATTACAAAGCAAACGGCACGCAGGCCGTGAAAAGAAAAAATATACTTAAAGCTTAAGAAGGGGGCAGTTCAGTATCAGCAGCAGCCGCCTGGTCAGCACTCTTCTTGCTGGACTCGGCCTTCGCTGCATCATCTTTTGATGCCTTTCCCCCAAGTGGCACAAGCGCCACAACCGGCTCTTCCTCCTCCAACGCAACGTCCATCGCCTCTTCTTCAGCAGCCGCCAGGATCTGTTGATTATATATTTCCGAACACTGGCGGTACGTTCTTTCCCATGAGGCAAAGTCGGCACTGGGGAACAGTCGTTCCCAGGTCATGCGTTGGATTTGGGCGGAGTCTTCCACCATCTCCCGGACGAGCTCTTGTTTCTCTTGCTCGGCCTTGTCCGAGAGCTCTTGGGTAAGACTCTTCTCCTGGTTCACCAGGCGTTCTTTTACGTTAGCCAAAGATTTCTCCATGGCTTCGTAAGAGTGCATTTTCTGACGAAGGGGCTTCAGCTCGGCTTTAAGTTTGGTGACGGTCCCCTCCAGCTCGTCAACCTTCTTTTGGGCCGCCTCTAGCTGAGCCCGAACAGCGGCGGTCGCCTGCGCCTGATAATAAAGAAGATCAATGGTCAGTACTTCATTTTGGGCAATTTGAAACATTGCTTTATCACAGCTGGAGGCGGCCATAGCCTTTGCGGCCTTTACCTCTTTGTTTTTCCGATCAATCGGCTTGCGAAGGCTGTTGACTCGGAGCAGGGCCTAAGAACAAAGAAAAACAGGCGTCAGTTTCCAATCATAAGGGTTAACAGGCGTCCTGGAACTTCAAAAGGGTATACCTCAGCTAAGATCCCCGAAATTCCATCGAGGTCAAGGGTGCCGGCACCCTTGACCGCCTCCCTGTCAGAGGGAGGAACTACTTTAACCATTGACTTGGCTACCTCAACCAAGTCAAGTCCCTGGGGGCCGGCTGCATTAAGCAGAAGGAAAAACAAGTTAGACCTAATCAAGAAGGAATCAAGAGTGAGTTTTTACAAGCAAGTGTCCATACATCTAGGCGGCCCCGCTTGGGTTTTTGAAGAAGTGGCCGGCTGCTTCTCAGCCGCCACTGTTTTCCTGGAAGACCCAGGAGAGCTTGCAACAGTCGTCCTCCGGGCCTTGGGGTCCGGCTGTTGCGAGGAAGAAGCCCTTGGAGTGCCAGACTGAAAACAAAAAGAGTTAGTATATGCATAATACAACTTAAAGGGGAAGAGTTTTCAAAGCTTACCAAGGGTGCCTCCTTGCTGGGGGAGTCGGCGTACGACTGCTTCATTAGCGAAACCCGCAGCATGGCCGCCGCAGTCTTAGATGCTGTTATTTTACTCATGGCGTCGGCTGAAAGAAATAAACAGCAAAGTTAGTAAAAATCCCAAGTAAACAAGGCGTGAAATAACAGAGTATTCGTCAGGCCGGCTACCTCTAGAGCACCGACTGCCGAGGCCACAGGCGGCCAAGAAGTACTCATCATAGAGCCACTTGAAGCTCGGGACGCAGTGTAGGGGTACTTGCTCTCGTACCCCTGAAGTAGAGTTCACCCTAGTCTCTACTTTGAAGAGTCCTTTGTCTAGGATCTCTCTTTTAGCCTTTGGGGGAACAGGCGGCATGCTGCGGCCGCCTGCAAGAAGAGGCGGATCCCTGTTCCACTTGTTAAATCGTTTGTTCAGCTCCGTGTCTGAACTCTCGATAATAAGGAAGGTGTTCCGCCAATCCTTCCATTTGTTTGCCTTACCTCTCGTCATGAGGTAACCCCTGTGGCTTGTTAGTTGATACCAGCCGGTACCTCCCGACTTAGGGGTCCGGCTGAGATAGTTCATGTGGGCGAAAGCCTCAAAACTTGGCTCCACCCCGTTCAGTTCGCACCCGGCCACATAGCCGAGTACGTTTACCCAAGAGTTGGGGGCTAACTGCCATAACCCCAGATCATACCCATCTAAAATCCGCTGAACAGCCGGATGTAATGGGAAGCGCAGACCAGCTTTGATGGCCGCCACATAGCAGCCAAAACAGCCGTCACCATAGCTGGTACCAGCCGGCCAGACGACAGTATCTTCTGGATCCGGCACAAACAGTAAATACTCCGGGCTCATTTTGTGGTTAGCAATAAAGCTCGCCACGTTGTCTCGCATGGTTGCGATCCGGCCCCGGGGCACCCTGCAGTAGTAGGGGGTGTTTTCCTCTCTGTAAGAGACGGACGGCTCTGCCCAATTATCCCCCTTCTCCACTGCATGGGAACTTCTCGCCTCTTGTAGGCGGTTATGTTTTTCTTCTGAGTCAGAAGAACTATGGTCAGAAGAGCTGGAATCGGACTCGTCCCCTGACGAGTCCGAAGAGGACGACTCCTCCCCTCTCCTAGAGGGGCCCGCCTCCTCTCCCTTAGAAGGAGCAGAAGGTAAATTAGACATGTCCACGGTTAGATGAGAAGGGAACACCTTGGTCCCTCTCTCAGAACTGTCAGCTTGACAGTCGCCTCGTTCCACATCTGGCGCCTGGTCAGATGTTTCGCTAAGGAGTACCCTTTGGGAGGAGCCGTCTGAGTTTGATATTCTAGCAGTCTTTTTTGTTCTGGCCATCACGTTCTGCATAGACACAGATTCAGTCGGACTTTGTATAAAGGGCAAAGATGGGTCCAGAAAAGGGCAGGCGGCACTCCTAGTCCTAGATTCAGCCGTCCCCGGTGACCGGCTGATCACTAACTTAGGGCGTGTCGTGTGCTTCCATGGTGCCATTTCAAAAAATAAAAAGAAAATTAAGAGTAAGAGAACTGAGTTACCTGAATGGATGACAGTTGATGAAGTCCTGAAAGTTCGGGTCAGTCGGCTTGTCAGAACAGGCGGTAGGCAGAAAAAGTCCGAAAATGTCAGAGCAAGTTCAGGGGTCCGAATGTTCTCGCAAAAATTCTCAAATGTGAAAATGACCGAAGTCAGCACTTCCTTTTATAGGCAAAATGAGAAGGCGAAGGGTCGCTTCCGAATTCAAATTTGGGCGGGAGAGTCTCCCGGCCGTCTGCAAGGTGACACCTGTAACGGGCCGTCGCCTGTCACCGTGCGACGCCTGTCACAGGCGACACGTGACCAGTCGCGTGCCACCTGTGAGGGGCAAATGATTAGGGGATTTTTATCCACCAAGCGCCGTTTGACAAGTGGACCAACCAGGTTCCGCCACGCGTCCTCCACGGACCACTTAAGACACGCCACGTGTCCACCCATGCCAAATGGGACAACCGGCCATCAAGGCCCATTTCAGTCTAGAAGCCCGATCGGCCCTAGGTTTACCTTAAACCTAGAGAGTTGCACGCTTCCCAAGGCTATAAATACTCGATTAATCCTCATTAATCGGGGGACCGAATAATTAACAGAACAGAGGAGAAACATTACGGAACACACTAATAACCGGCTGATCTCGCTAGCAAAGCAGATTACCTACATTAAATACTCTCACCTAGAGAGACCTTGTTACTTTAATTTCTGTATTAATTACTCCTTAATCAGGTACTAACTTGACCGTTGGAGGCGGAGCTCTCAGGAGTCTCCGTTATTTTGCAGGTACAGGCGTCCGGTTCCAGTCTCGGAATTGTAACTCTCCCGCAGGACATCAGAAAACCCCGAAACAATTATCAAATGGCCAAATACTCCCTACATCAATAAAGCCCTAGTTCTAAAATACTTTGGGGTCGTTTATCATGGATCAGGAATCGTACAATATAAAGAAAACAACATAACAAAATAATACTCCTTCCCGCAAATAAGTTCAATTACGTTCAGATAAGTAAAATAGAACTAACAAACCCTTACTATAAACTCTTATTTTGTTTTTATTTAGGTATGTTTGAAAAAAAATTGAGTAAAAAAGAGTGTCAAAGTAGGAAGATGAACAAAATAAATGAGTTGGAAAATGTAAATATTGACATTGTGGGATAAGAGAATGGTTGTAAAAAAATGTTTGCCAAAATAGGATAAACCAAAGTGAGCCAAACTTTTTAACCATTTTATAAGTAAAAGGGAGGTGAATTTTCTAAACAAAAAGAGTATATTATAGATTGTGCAAAAAGGCAAATAGGAAGAACTTTAGAACAAAGTGAGTAATTAAAATTCATCCTTATCAACCAAAAATTTAAATGAAGTTTATTTTCTATTATATCTTTTGATTAACCCCAAAAATACATTATATACTCTATCAATAATAAAATTGATTCATATATATATTGAATTTTTTTAACATATCAACTAGTGTGTAGTCCAAGCGTTGCACCAGTTGATACTTTAATTAGACCTTGTGATTATCAATTATATACATTTATTTTCATGTTTATAACATAGTTTATGATTGGCTTAGATGGTTAAGTAACTATCTTTCTTATAAAAGGCTTAGATGACGTGACGTGGTCTACATGACACAGAGACGTTCTTAGTAACACCTTTTAGTATAGATTAGTATAGATATATCACATAGAGTATTTATTAATTTTGTCTTACTAATTTAGTGTCAAATTCCTAGAAAAAGAGAGAGAGGGAGAGAGAGAAGCGTAAGAAGCGCCGTGACATAGAGTAGTAAGAATGATCAAAAACCGTTGGAAGCAACTGGAAGCCAAAAAATTGTGGGCTCTTATAGTTCACAATCTCCATAAACTTTCACAAGAAAAAACCCAAATATTTGGGCCCACTTCACGCGCTTTGGGCTTATGGGCCCCACTTATTCATTTATTTTTCCTCTTTGAACCCGCGAAATATTCTTCAATCTTGACCTTTCTCTTTCAACAATTTTAATTTAATTTCAGGAAATCTTAATTAGCTGTAATCCAAAACACTAAACACGATTAACTCATTAATTCGTGCAAATTTAAGTCATCTCATCTGCAGTTGTTGTTAACCCTCTTTTCCTTAATCTCCACATTACAACTGTTAATTATATTTTTTATGGTGTCAACGTCGTTTGAAAGATTTTGAATGGACTATTTACTGTTATTTTGTTAAATTATTAATGATTTTATGTTGAATAATATCACAAGAGAATGGATCTTTGAAGGATGTTAGACCCCAGCCACTAGGTGTAAGTCAAAAATAATTAGTACTATACGCTGTTTTATAATCTTGTCATCTGATGAATTGACAGTATTATAGTCGATAATTCGAATTATTAACGTGACAACTAAATGAATAGAGTAAAGCGTTAACCAAATGACGATAAAGCATTCAAAATACTTAAGTTTTGTATTAATTTGAAGTTTGAACAAATATGATTTATTTTACAAATTAAAAAACTTTATCCGGTTAATCAGTGACACTAAATTATCAAATAAGTTTGGAATAAGATCTTTTTATCACTAACCAACTATATGAGAAGTTTATTTATTTTATTTCATATAATTGTACGAATATAAGATTATTTTTTTTTACAACGTTAGTTCCACCCATCTTCATCAAATGAAGATTGAAAAAAGATAGAAACGTACTACGATGTATGAAAAGAGAGTATAGTATAATGTACAACATTACAACATATTCTGTTCTCTTTATCATCTATGAAGTACAAAATTAAAAATATTTAAAATCTTTATATTGTGAAAGCACGATCATACATTACTCAGTATTATTTTCAGGAGATAAAATTTGGCAATTATTATAGAGAACTAACTTTACTCCCTACTCCTATAATGCTATACATGTACACACAAGTGCAAGGAAAAGCAAGCAATTTTTCTTATAAGCATGCAATGAAAAAGGAATTAAACCCCAAACAGGTGAAAACTCACATAGTATTTTGTTGAAAAAAAAATAATATTTTGAAGGCTCGAGAAATTGGATCCATCACTTTCTATTGCTCACTGACACTCACTTTTCTTATCAATATAAAAACTTTACTGTTGTGAATTCTTTTGTTGTTGTTTTTATAGATAATAGATTTGATGGCATGTTACATGCATATCCAAAAAATTTAAAGGATATGGCTTAGTGCCTTAGTGCTTGTGTTCACGTACTAATTAAGTTCATAGCCTCTCATTTTCAAGCCGTTTTGACGGTAAAACAATTTGTTGGACCCGGGTTGGTTAAGCCGCTCTCACATCTTCACTTCACATAATTATTATTATGATATGATGGCATACGGATTTATTTTTAAACACGTTCACATCAAAAGATTGGCCTCATACTAATGGAGTACGTAGGTGGATGCTTATAAGAAATACAACCCACGGTGTTGAACTTAGATTGCATATCCTAACGGAATTTATTATCGAATACTCCTTATGGTATAATTTGAATGAGCTATAGCCTATACATACGTCTACTAAATCTTAAAACAAAATCCAAATAGATGCAAAAAGAAGTTTATTTGCAGCCCATGCATTTTTCGTTAGTCATATAAGGAAAATGAAAATTAAAAACAAGTTAGGATATCTCTTTCGCTAGGATAGGATGAATCCTGACTGGAGCCTATTGCGGTAATGCGGCATATAAGACATACACAACTAATGATAGGGATAGAGAGAGACCACAAATTTAAATTCTCTAATATGTACAACCTTAATTAATCAAGTTTAGGCATTGGATTAATTGAATCTATTAACTATGGTAGTTTAATATTACGTCCATTTCCACTGGAATCATATTTGTTAGATGCATCACGCATTCCTAAATTATAAATATAATTAAGGTTGTATATAAAATTAACAATACGTATGTAGGGAATTTATGTATATATATCGTCAGTGGAGTTTGATTAGATTCGTCTTGATGTCAATTTAATGAACAAAGTTGAGAAATTGGCAAAGGTAAAGCTGTAAGTTTTTGTTAGAGGCTAGGTTTATCAACAAAAATTATTTTGAGCCAACTTGTACAAAGTACATTCTATTTGTCAATCATTAGCACTTAATCAACAAACCAGATAATTAGTAATTTACTAAGTTGTAATCATTTCATTTGGGATATATAGAGATAAGGTGATGATTCTATACTACTTATCATGATAATCTAAAATAGCCAAGTTGTGTTAAATCTAAACTCATGATATAAGCGGGGTACAATATAATTAGGGGAAGATAATCCAAGTAAGAAATATAAATTTTATACGTAGTCTCTCCAACCATCTTTAAATATTCTTTCTGCTTTTACTTTTTACTTAAGACAGTTACTAACCAATCAAGAAGAACCCGTAATGACAAAAAGAGAGGGACAACTCAAATGGTTTGAGTTCCTCTCCCGGTTTCAAGTTATCATGGGATCATATCGATTTTCATTACTCGCCATTGTGGCTCTCTTAACACCAAAAATATACTATTTGAATTAACATTATTAGGTTTCGCATTATATTGTTATTATGACGTTTTACCTTAACATAAATCGTTTGTGTCAAAAAAAACATAAATCGTGGCCTAAGCTATAATATAGGCAAATAAACCTACAAAGTTGGAAGGTTCACTTCTAATGTAATGGATAATCAAATGTACAAATGTAGTAAATCAGAAAAATGAAAGAGTTTTGACTTTTTAAAAATGTAATATCAACATAGATTTTCTAATCTGAAGATGAGAATATTGATCGAAGAAAACAAAACAAAGAGAATCGATTCTAAAAAATCAAAAAAATTATGTAGCAATGTGTAATGTGAAGAACTAGAAGACAAGACAGTAGTTACCAATTAAAATTTAATACATGACTCAAATTAGTGAATGCACGTGGGTCGGACCACAAACATACAATACACTGAATGAAGCAGAAGAACATAACATAATTAATTAATTAATTAATTAATCAAATTTTCTCAACAACAATTCAACATACACATGAAGAGTGCATGTTCTAGTAACATGAAATCTTTAAATTGGATATATCGTCGTATGCTAAGGAAGCATAGTGGTCAGTTTACAATTTTAATTTTATTTAAAAACAGCAGCATATGATGCTTACATATCTGCAACGACATACATCAGAACTCTGGATTTCCTTGCCACAGGAACTACTTGGTAGTTTTGGACCATCTTTTTGCTTCACAACAGTTGAAACATGTATGTGTGGACCTATCTATCACCTATGTCTATGTCCGATCATTTTGCTTCAGATGCGAATATATATGCAATACAATATCTATGGAAAACCTTGAATCGAATTCATATACAATATATTACAAATCAAAAATCAATTATGTATAGATGTAAAATACTGCTTAGTATTTCATACTTACCGTCTGTTTTCATGCATTTGTAAATCGTACTAACTTATTGAGTTCAAGTTAGCCTAATTCTAAATTTTGTGCTCAACAGTCAATCATTTAATTGAATAAATGTAATCATTAGTGAAAATGCATGGTCAACTATCTAAAATTGGAGCTAGTAATTCTTTGTTGAAGAAACAGTACAAAAATCAGCTTATATGAGATGCCAAAAATGCAATCTAAAATAGTTTTACGTATGGGACATATAACTATACTCCGTATGAGCAATGGAGAATAGCATGGGGGCACACTCTACCACGTGGGTGAACAGTGGCAGCTAGATTTTAGGGCATGGTCTTCCTCACCATGCAAACTACAAATATCAACACTTTGTTACACTTACCACATACAACAACATCCCCATCAAGCTAAGGGTATCAACATACCCACCTTGAAAAAAAAAAAGCGAGCAAACGATTTTTTTCAAGTTACTAATAACAATAATAACAAGATGAGATTCGATCTTAATAAAGGATTTTTTGAGACTCGATATTTATTCGACATATACACAAGTTATTTTACTATACATATATTTGTGGGGTAGACTACTAGTATATTTTCACCCATATAATGAATTAATTAAATTCAACTTTGCATATCATTTGCAAACATTTCCACATCATTATTTACGTTGATTCAAAATCTACCACTATCTGATATCGATTAAAACACACTTATAGTATTTAGATTTTGGATTAGGACAATTAAACTTAATTAATGTTAAAAAGCAAGTGTCTTTGTCCCACTTGATTATTAATTTTTAACTTCCAAGTTTGCCAACCCGAGTAAAAAGTTGCCAAATATTATGTTTTCTGTTTCGGGTAATGGGTATCACAAATTGTATGCTACATTAGAATTAAAATTTTAATAACTTTGTACCCCACAAAATGATCAAAGCACAGAAAAACATTAACCATATTTTATAATAATTTGTAGTATAATTGAATAAAAATGGACCACTACATATATATCGTGGCCTACTTGACCCTGTGTATATTTACATGTTTTTCTTATATTAAAAATATAATGTTTAATATTCCCAAACAATGAGGTAGGGAAAAAAATATTGATAGAAAATAGTAGTAAACAAATATAGTTGTATGAAATTAATATTAGACTATGATCATGATTTTGGTAGATTTTTTACCAGCTGTAAACCTCTTGTTAATAAAAAGGTTGTTAGTGTAATGGGATCAATTAAAAAACAGTAAATAAGGTATGAGCAAATGATTTTGTTAACAAAGGGTAATTATGATGCTTTGAGAATCATTGTCCTCTTTGTCTCATAAGAAGGTGGTCTCAAAGATTGCTTTTAATTAATTACATTTTCAACAAGATTTCACTTTCAATTGTACCTTAAAAATTCAACTTCAATTAACATGAGCGCAACTAGTAACTTAACTTTCTTTTATAGGCTATTGATGCAATATATAGGGTATTAATGATTTTTAAAGTTGTTGGTTATGATAGTGTTGAAGATTTTAGATATTATTTCCCCTCCATCAAATCACCATTATTTAATCGAGCATTGTAGTAGGATGGACTTGCTTAGCACTATACACCTTAGGATGAAAAGGATCGGAGTTGCAAATAATAAGTTAATAGAAGCTGAAAAAGAATTGACCGAATCTTTGTTCTTCATACTTGGGCTTATTTCAAGCGTAATTATATATATATATATATATATATATATATATATATATATATATATATATATATATATATATATATATATTTTACCAATATCGACATCAATTATGTATTTTACAATGATGTAAATTTATTCATGCATTAGATTTTGAGTAGTTGGCAAGTTTATATGGCAATTAATAATTTCATACAGTGTATAAGATAATATTAACGATAATAAATAAAGAAATACCCTATCATCAAATATATATATATATATATATATATATATATATACACACGATGCCATTTAACAAAAAACTTATAACTACATCAAAGTGCATAAGGAGAAGCTAGCATGATGTTTAAACCTGGCCTGGCTTAAAAGGTCCTTTAATAAGGAATTTTGATATCTAATAAAGAAATTATAGTTTCATTAAGACTTTAGAATATACACTAGCTAGAATAGTATTGTAAGTTTGTGGCATGGAAGAAAGCATGACTTATTATGATAACCCATGTGATCTGGCTTCAGTTGGGACACTTCTTTGAAATATTGACTATCCTATTAATCATATTACTCAACCTAAGCCAGTTGGTAACTACTAATGTAATATAGATTTACAAAAGTAATTTACAAATAATACTCTAATTGACATAAACCTATAATATTAAGTGGGACCCTTTCTTAATTTTTTTTATGTGGGACCAGTTAATGTTGCTTGCCAGTAGTGGGCAAAGAAAATAAAAGTGGGCCCCATTTATTATTATTTAATTTTTTTAATTTCATTTTTATTTGTCTTTGTCAAAAATACCACAACTACATAAACCCCTTCAATCCCCCCGCTAATCCCCCTCCTTCTCTTCTTCACTTGAAACAATTTTTCCTCTTGGACATTTTTACAAACACTTGTTGTGCAACCTGATCACATATTATACACGAAACGTTTGCTTTAATTAACAATGGCAAGACCACAACAACGGTATCGCGGTGTTCGTCAAAGGCATTGGGGCTCTTGGGTCTCTGAAATTCGTCACCCCATTTTGTAAGTTTTGATCTTTTCTACGTACTTTGTATTTAACTTAGTCACATTTTTTACGTTAACGTCATCTATCTCAGTTGGTTAAAATCGATGACACCGCATAATATTGAATTCCGTCTACATTATTCATGTACATGAATTGTTTTTTTTTCTAACGAAACGTTTCGTATTTCTTTAACGCAGAAAAACGCGTATTTGGTTGGGTACATTTGAAACGGCAGAAGATGCTGCTCGGGCCTACGATGAAGCGGCCCGACTAATGTGTGGGCCAAGGGCCCGAACCAATTTCCCTTACAACCCGAATGCTCCTCAAACTTCGTCATCAAAATTACTGTCAGCTACTCTAACTGCCAAGCTTCACCGTTGCTATATGGCCTCTTTGCAAGTGACTAAAAACTCAGCAATGCAGGCCCAACAAAGGGTACCCAGCCCGCAATTCTCGGGCTCGGGCCCTAAATTTGGGGAGACGGGCCCTTGGTCTCCCGAGTACGGCTCAACAATAGGACAAGTGTTACCTAGTCCCGAACCCAATTGGGCAATGAAGGTCGAGAATGTCCAACTTGAACCGCAACTACAATATACTCAATTAGAAGAGGATCATATTGAGCAAATGATTGAAGAGTTGCTTGATTATGGCTCATTTGAGATCACAATTTAATTAACTTAGCTAGGTGACTTTGGTTACCATGCTAAGTTGGGAGACTTCAATTAATTGATCACTCAATTGGCTTTAGTTAGTAGCCAATTACTTTGGTTGGACGGTACTTTTGGTCCTGAGTTGGGGAAAAACATCGTTGCCAACCGGTCCTTTTTATTTATTTCATTATACTACGTATATCCCTTTGGCCACAATTTTACTCAAAATTATCTAGTTTAGTTAGTTCCGTAATTACCTTCTTGTGCTAATTTTAACCCAATTATATCAATTGACATGATATATGTCACAATATTTCCCTTTTTATAAGTTTATCTTTGAGTTAAGCTAAGGTACCTAGTTATTAATTAGAGGTCAAAGGAAGCATATTATGTATAGTGTACTTCTTCTTAAGTACTTTTTTTTTTTTATAAGACAATATATGATATATTTGTATAATAAAGAAGTGCATTGAGCACTAATTAATCCAATTTCTTATTTTGGAAAGTTTCTTCATGGGTATTTTTGGTATTTCATTTGTAATTGGCTATATTTTTTGCCTACCACCTTGGATCTCCCACTTAAAGAAAAAGGACATACAAGATTAAATTTAAATAAATTAAATTAACTCAAATCTAATTTAAGAGGTTGTCTATGTCATGAATTATACTCGTTACATGTCTATTCATAGATGAAGATCTTGTCTTCCAATTAAAGAAATTTCAATAACGAAGTACTTTTAAGGTAATGACCAATCTTTGGAGCTCCTTCTTCATTTGATTTTTTTTTTTTTTTCAAAAAGACACCCATCTAACATGTGATTTTATAGTATATAAGTACTTTCTTTTTCTTTGATCCCAAATTTAGTAAAACTCTTCTCAAGTTGATTTCAATTTTCAATCCCAAAAAAAAAAAAAAAAAAAAGGAAAAGAAAAAAAAAAGAAGGTTGATTTCTACTATACATGTATTGAAATCAATCCACGTTTTCTATCTTATCCAAAATATACTCCATTATATTTTTTTTAAAAAAGAAGGTTTCTTACTAAAAAAAATTCAAGGAATTCAGCCTTTGTCAAAAAGGATCCAACTTCCATCGCAACCCTTTAAACTTTTATGAGCTAAATTCCTAGCGTGCTAGTAAATTTTTTATTTATTTATATTTCTTTATTATTTATAATTTTATTAAAGGAAAACCAAAAGGGTATGTAGTTTGACTTTGTATGATATTTGCTCTTGAAAAGACGAGCATTTCAGGAGCAACATTCTATTGTCCCGTTGCAAGAAAAAGTTGTCTGCATATTAAAAAAAAAAAAAAAATCACTATTCATTAATCACCATGATAAAATAGTGTAGCATCTTACATACCTTTTTCTCAAACTAGTAGAAACTTATAGTATGTGGTTCTCTTATAAGGTGGGGCTACATTATCATTCCAAGACTCCAAGTTTTTGTTAATTAATACGCAATTAACTCAATCCAATCCAAAATCAATTGACAACATTTAAGGGGGTTAGTACTTAGTAGACTGCTAGATTGATTTATGTGCTCAATTACAAGTGTACATGAAGAAAGCACTCTAGTTTCAATTAATCTAGTGTATGTAATAATCATATATGATCAATTACTCCCAATACAGTGTGTGTATATATATATCATCAAGTGAAGAGGATCGGACCTAAGTAATTAGCATAAAATTGGAATCATATCTATTATAAAAGAATAAAATAAATTAACGAGGTATTACAAAAGATCTTTACACTATTAGTGATTCCTTAATGAAGGGTCTGGTTGTTAACAATATAAGATGCTAAACAAATCAAAGGAAAATGAAGACATGACAAATGACATGTTCATCGTAATTATGTTAATTGAATCATTGAGGTAATCTATGTTTGATATTCCTTAAGACAAAAGGGGGGACAACCAATTTTCCGTGGGTTTGGTAGTGTTTTGAAAACGGAAAACCCTTTTGAATAATTGTTGGGAAATAATATGGTAAAGATACATAAAATTTTTTGTGTGGTTTGGGATGCCCCAATATAGGCTTTGTAGACTACTAGACTAGTTGTGGTTTCGGATTGCAACTCTTTACAAAGTGGTCGGATTTATGAATGTGACATTTCTCACTTTCTAATTTTTGCTTAGTGTTTAGTTAATAGTGATCATTGATTAGAGATCTAGATACTGTATTAATCTAAACCTAAGCTAGCCACAGGGAACTCCTAATTGTGCGCTAGTTAAAGTTGAATTACCTATTCCCGTTCTTATTTAAAATGGACATAGGTCTTTAAAATATAAGTTAGTCACAGGATATTCCTAATTGTTCAAAATGTTGGATTGAACATTAAATTAGCTTTCTCCGTTCTTATTTAAAATGGCAAAAGAAAATAGTGTTCTCTTTTTACAAACTAATTTCAATATTGCTGTATACCTGTATGACATGAAGGCTAAGGTGTACGCAAAAGTTTGAATGACACAAATTAATAGAAAATGTTCGGAGTATTAAATCGAGCTTGTACAACTTAGGGTAATTTTTTGGACATTAGTTGATGATTAGTGTTATTTATTGAGATGACAAGCAAAGACTACTAGGATTGAATAGCAATTTAAGCAAATCATAACAACCTTTTTACCATAACATGGGGATCACTAGGTGATTATGGATTGTTTTACCCCCTTGCTGTAACTTTCTACTTATAGAGTAAACCTTTTTGTAAACGATAGTGACTTATTATTATATAACTTCAACGAAGATCTCAATTTTTTGTCAGATCAATCAATAGTTAGTTGTCTATAAATGACATCCCCCGTTATTTTTGGCCCTTTACCGTTTTTAAAATACGGAGTATGATCTTAAATCTTGAATACTGTCGCCAATCACCCTGATACGTACATTGCCATATAAGCTTGGTGAATTCCACTACTCGTTTACTTCAAAGTGATCCTAATTTGGCAAATTTGACTTACTTATTACTTCGATCAATCCATGACATAGAGAACGCATAAACTTAAAGATCTATCCGTATAATTTTGCAATAATTTTTAAAAGGTTGTGCATTTATTCCCAATCCAAGATGGTAATAATACTTTTATTCTAACTTATATCGATCCTATTTAGTACGAGTATTATCTCACAATATAAGTACAATAATCTCACCCCAAACAATATTTGTTTTTGGCAAAAAAATCAAGATTTTACTGTACAGTGTGAGTCTCCTTGAGTTCTTGGTCTTCATCCCTTTTAAGTCTTAAAAAAAATAGGTTTTGTTTCTGTAGTTTGGTAAACTCTCTTTTTGTTTAGCTTCACCTCAGTGGAGCTGAGCTCATGATTATAAGCCTGTTCCCATATCAAATTTGTTCCCCACATTGATTATATAACAAAATTAAAGTTAGTTACATCATTATATATTATATCATCATCTCTCACTTTATTTTAGCAAATGTGGTTAAATCATAGCATGCATGTTAGTGAGTTTAACATCATGAAGTTTTTGAACAATTTAACTAGTGTCATCATGCACGGAAAGCTCTAAAAATTTTCTTCACCACATAACAAGATGGCTAGTTTACATTGTAATCATATGAATTATAAAATAACGGAAAGAAAAGAGAACATAAAAGATAAAAAAAAAAGTTTAGGAGTGATATTTTCAAAGTGTTTCTTCATAACAAGTTGTAACATGCACGTAAACAAGTAATACGCGCTTTAATTTGTGATTGAGAACTTATGGAATAATGCTAACATGTAATATTAGCAATATCATACTAAGTATAATACTTTACTTAGCATTACTTATATGGTTGAAGAATTCATGATGAAATTGATATGTACTTGTGCAAAGATGATCAAGATATGATGATAATCGTACAAGTGTGTTCTACCGGCCACTCGACTAATCGAATGACATTGTAATGTAACCCTACAAAATTAAAAGAGTCCGAAACAAACGCAAAAGAAAGCCTAAACGTTTACATGATATATGTACTACTATGCAAAATCACGTTTCCAACTACAAGCAAAGCTAGGTACTTCATCAACTTTATTTCAAACAATTATGTGTGAATATATATTTATATAAATATGTTTGTGCGTAAAATTAATCGATAGATGGCAGCCTTACTATATACTATAAGTACATACTATGTAGTTTTTAGGTAACTAGATAATTGAGTCCCACACTTAGCTTGACACTCCCAATATGGGGAATCCGCATGTAAGTGATTAATCTCCATCGTTTTACAACATTGCTAGTGAAAGCGAAACACTACGTTTCATAAAGTCAATAAAGGTGTAATAAAAATCTTCTTCAGAAAAAGAAAAATCAAAAGCAGTCAAAACCAATTATAGTGAATCCAATCATGATGTATATATACACAGTAAATTAGTAATATATAATCAGAAGTCTTTTTAATTCAAAGCTAGGGCACTTATTCATAAATTCGTACCATTTTAACATTAATTTACATGTATTAATACTATGTAATATAATAGTAATAACTTCACCAAAAAAAACTGAGAATAATAGTAGTAGAACTAACTAATTATGTGTAGCATATTCACGGCGTCACGGAAAAGGTTGCTTAATATAAGAGATATATTTTTAGGATATAACACATGCTCATTATGGGCTGCTTAATATATAAAATGAGTTTATGAAATACTAATAGATGTATTATCAATGCCCATATAGTTATTATAAATTGTTTATGAAGCCTTTTTTTCCCCTTATGAAAAAGTTGTATGCTTGAGTAGTTTTCATTATCTTCGTACTCTTATTAACTTTATTCCTCCACATTATTATTAACACATAAAAGACTAATCAAGCTGACATTAATTAAAATTACATAAAAAGTACAAATTTCTAGAAACGAACAGAAGAAATTAAATGAATGTAGAGTTATTTTTGTTGTTAGAGATTAACATTAACACACAAAATTACATATTGTGAAATGTTAGAACTTTTGCAAAATAGATGTAGTTCCTTAATGACCTACTAAATATATAGATGATTAATAATTAGATAAGTAATTATTGAGATATTCAATATAAAAAGTTACTTTCTGTGGTTAAACAAATAATTTTCAACATTTTTTAGACGATTGTGAAAATTAATAAACATTTGGCAATTTCTAGAATATAAGACAAAATAATCAACCAATAGAATAAAATCACATATATAGCTAATCCAATCAAACTTGTATAATTAAAATTGATGTCCATACAATGTACCAACCGGGGGATATCATTAGACCAAATTATTGATAAATACTTGGTTGAATGAGGCAACATTATATAGCAATTTTCCACAAATACTAATAATTATAAATAGCTTAATAATTTTAATGATTGTCCTTTTTAGGTTAGGTTGCACGCCTTGGATCAAGTGAGTCACACAAAATTCCAAAAAGCCAAAATTACCTTTATTAATTTGGAATATACAAAATTCATAAAAGAAAAGAAATAAAAAATAATCATATAATTAAACTAAAGGTTTTTTTTAGGGCATGCATGCATGCTAGTGCTACCTGAAAAAGGGCCAAAATACTTTCAACAAGTGTCTTCTAAAACAATGACTTCTTTTTTAGTTGTAGCGGGAAGCCAAATCATTGGTATGATATCTATATTTCTATGAACACATACATAAATCTAATTTTTCTGAACATACTCACATTCAATATTCATATAAATTGATTGTTTGGCTTCTTATAATAAGATTTAGGTGTGTTTCAATTGTTGATGATGTTATGTCTTATTCGATTTTCTCTCATTGTAACTAAATGTTAGTATGTTACCATACTTTCCCATGTGGGAACATGTGATTGTATGTTAACATCGTACCCACATGCTACCAATTGTCTATTTTTGACTAATAATGACTCATGGAAATTTTTTGTGTATAGTAGCTCATCTAATCTGTAGATAAATGTTTACGCAGGTTAAATAATTAATATTAATCGAGTTTGCATAGTGTCTCATGTTCTAGATAAGGTCTAGTAATACACAGATCCGAAATTTTTCATTCAATATCTGGACTTGTAGGGTTGTTAAGAGTCTAAAAGTTTAAGATCCTTACCTGGACCTCATGTGTCTAGCAGGGTTAAGGGTCAATTGCATTGCCGCTGCCATCTCTATATGACGGACCAAAATTTCATTTAGAATCCGACTTATGTTACTTGTGTCCAAAAAAAAAAAAAAAAAAAAAAAATCATCTGCTTTTTGAAATTGGGTTGAGTGGGTGATTGGGCCGGATATTTGTTTAGTGAGAAACCAAAAATAAAAAATAAGTCATACAATATTGAACCCAAAAAGTTCATGGAAATCATTTCGGAACAATCAACCAAGGCCCAATCATTGAGAGAAGAGGCTATTAGGAGTGGATAAACTAATGGCTAACATTTGATGCAAAACACAATCCAGCATGAGACATTGAGACGATATGACTTGGGTCATACTTGAACCGTGTAGCACTATTTGCAACAAAATATTGGTTGTTGTGCTAACTGCTAACCACATAGCATAATTTGTGTGGATATCTATTTTACTAGTGTTTGGGTCCAATTTACCTAATTGGGCCTAGTCATCTATTTTGGGTCCAATTATCTCATTGGGCCTAGTCATTAAATGATCCAACATTCCAAGGTCAAGGCCCGAGCCTCCAATCAAGCCAAGTCAGCCAAGAGTCCTTTGGTCCGAATTACCATGGTCAGCCCATGACTATTTGAGGGCCCAATTACTCTCCTCTCATCATGTGCAAAGGTATAAAAGCCTTCAATTCATTCATTTATACAGGACAACAAAGCTTTAAGCATTAAATCTCTTGCATAGCTTTCTCTCTAAACACTATTTGACTTCGGCATCGGAGGGGTCTTCCTCGGATCCACCCCCGAGGCCAGTTTATGTGTTTTAGTTGTGCAGGAAGCCTTCGGCCCAGCATCAATCGGACCGAACCAGTCTTCATCCACTTCAGTGGGCCTTCGGCAAGGCCCCATTGTTTTCATCTGAAACAATTTGGCGCCGTCTGTGGGGAAGACTTTCAAAAATCTTTAAACCAAATCTTTAACCATAAATCATCTTGCAATCATCTTAGTAGCAATGGCTAAGAACCGCAAGAGCAAAAGCCTCCGTCAAGGAGCAGGCGAAAAGCCTAAAACTCCTACACCATCACCCTCACCGGACCGGAACTCTCCCAAGGGTGCCAGTTCGGAGGGAGGATCGTACAGGGATGATTCCCTTTCTCCCGTAATTCACAACTCTCATCATAGGCCGAGTCCTTCTCGGTCTAACAGAGGTCAGTCCGATCATAGGACTCATTCAGTGCCCCAAAGCCAACCATCGACCATCCGCTCTCATTCCCACACTCAGCCAAGGACCCCTTTGACGGGGCCAAGCTCGGAGGAGGTGGCGAGAGCGCTGGCAGTGCTCATGGAGGCAATGAGGGCACAAAATATGCCTCCACCTCGTGATCGAACTCCTCCGCACACCAGGCATCACCGGAGGAAGCTAGACCGTGATGGTGGGAAGCCTCCTTCCTTCCGGGAGCTGGAAGAGTGGGAAGAGGATACTTGGAGAATTGAAAGAGAGAGGAAAAAGAACCTTCAATTTTTCAAAGGATCCTCAACCTCTCGGCCAGAAACGCATAAGAGCAGCAGCTCAGCCTCTCGGCTAGAATCTGCTCGCCGAGAGCAACCTGAGACTGTTCGTCGAAGCGTACTCGACCGACTCGGCTCAATCACCGGGTGGGACGATCTGTCCTCCAAATTTAGGAGCAAGTTTTCCACGGCAAACCGCCGAGAGAAGACTACTGCAGAACTCATGGGTCTGCAACAAGGGGAGGCTGAAAGCCTCCGAGACTATCTGACCCGTTTCAGCAACGAGTCATCCAGCGTCTCTCAGCTGGACCAAGGGCTAGCTGTTTTTGCAATGCAGAATGGCCTTCAGCCTGGGAAGTTCCTAGACTTCATGGTCATGCATACCCCGCAGACCTTGGAGGAAGCTCTGAACGCCTCGGATAAATTCATCCGAGCCGAGGAGTGGAACAAAACAAAAACCCAACCTCAATCTGGGGGAGGGAAGCAAAAACAAACACCCTCGTCTGAAGGCCAAGGCCAGAAGACAAAGGGAAAAGCGAAGGCCTCGGAACAATCTTCGGCCAACGAGCCGAAGAAGGAAAATCTGCCCCATACACAGGCAGATATGAATCCTACACTCCACTCTCTCTTCCACGCGCCAAAATTTACAGTGTGACAATGGAGGAGCAGAGTTACAGAAAGCCGAGATCGCTCCCTGAGTGGTATCAGCGAAAAAATAAAAACCAGTGGTGCGAGTTCCATAAATCACCGGGACATAACACCGAGGAATGTATCCAGCTGAAGGACCAGATCGAGGACATTGTCCGGAAGGGATACTTGAAAAAATACATCGCGGATCACCGCGAGAAAAAAGAGGCCGAAAAGTCAGCAAAGGACTCTCGGCAAGACCTCGACTTCCCCCGGAAGAACAGCAAAAGTGCGGAGGGAAAATTCTCTCCAATCAATGTCATCTCGGGAGGAATATGTTCTCGGAGGGAACACAAGCGGCACCTCAGGTTTCTGACCCACCAGGTGAACAACGCTGATATTCAGCCTCCTCAGTCGCCGGTGCCGAACATGACGTTCACAGCCGCCGACTGCCGGGGGGTAACGTTCCCTCACGAGGACCCGTTGGTGATCATCGCCACGGTGGCCAACCACGACGTCAGCAAGGTTCTTGTTGATGGTGGCAGCGGAGCACACATTTTGTTCCGAAAGGCTTACAATCAAATTAAGCTGAAGCCCAAGCACCTTACGCCGGTACCCTACCCGGTATCCGGGTTCAACGGGGCTTCAACTTATCCAGATGGGAAGGTGACGCTTCCTGTCACCATTGGCTGCGATGAGGCAGCCAGGAATGTCATGACTGAATTTTTGGTCATTGACGCTCCTTCAGTGTACAACGTGATTTTGGGGAGACCCATAATTCACGAGATCCAAGGGGTCGTCTCAACCTATCATCAGCTGATGATTTACGTCTCAGACGCCGGCTTCCCGGAAAGGATCCAGGGCAGCCAAAAGGACGCCCGAAGGTGCAACTACCTCAAGCCATCCACTAGTCGCCCAGATGACGACGATGAGGATGAGGAGGAGAAAGAAAAAGAAAGAGAGCCAAGCACAAAAAAGCCGAAAGGTTTGAGTGCTTCGGCCCAAGGTTTTGTGCCTAGAGAAAAAGGGCCAGAAAAAGAAAGGGTTGACTCTTCATCTGAGCCGAAAGACTCAGAGAGCCAGCCGAAGAGGAAAAAGTCTGGGACGCCTGCTGACATAGACAGCAAACCAGATTGTGAAGAGTCCAATCCATCAGCAATGGACATGGACCAGCAGACTGAAACGGTCGAGTTGGCCGAAGGAGACGCTGAGAAATGTGTAACAATCGGGATGGACCTTGATCCAAACACCCGTTGTGAACTTATTCAACTCCTTCGGGACAACAGAGATGTGTTTGCTTTCTCGGCAGCTGATATGCCCGGGATAAGTCCAAACCCCATCTCCCATAAGCTTAATGTTGACCCAACGAGTCGACCAATTAAGCAAAAGAAGCGGAATTACTCCGCAAATAAGAACCGAGACATCGCAGCCGAGGTCAAAAAGTTGCTGGAGGCAGGCTTCATCGAGCCTTGTCAATATCCAGAATGGCTGGAAAATGTGGTGATGGTTCAGAAGGCCAATGGTACCTGGAGAATGTGCGTTGACTTCACGAACCTAAATAAGGCTTGTCTGAAGGATTTCTATCCCTTGCCGAGGATCGATCAGCTAGTCGACTCGACGAATGGCCATGCCTTGCCTAGTTTCATGGACGCATTCTCGGGATATCATCAGATCTTCATGCACCCTGACGATCGAGCAAAGACGGCATTCGCCACGAACGCCGGGGTGTACAATTATAAAATGATGCCCTTCGGATTGAAAAATGCGGGGGCAACCTATCAAAGGCTGGTGGATCAAGTTTTTTCCGATCAAAAAGGCCGAAACATGGAAGTCTATGTTGACGATTCAATCGTCAAAAGCAAAAAATCTGAGGACCATGTTAAGGACCTGGCTGAAACCTTCGCCACCTTAAGAAAGCACCAAATGAAGTTGAATCTGAAGAAGTGTGTCTTCGGCGTGAATTCAGGGAAATTCCTTGGGTTCATGGTCAGCAAGAGGGGGATTGATGCCAATCCCTCCAAAGTCAAAGCAGCGCTCGACCTTCCTGAGCCGAAAACAAAGGGGGATGTTCAGCGGCTCACCGGAAGAATGGCAGCCCTCTCGAGTTTCATTTCCAGAGCTTCGGATAAGGGGTTACCTTTCTTCAAAGCCCTGAAACTCCCAAAAACAAAAGAGCTCGTTTGGGAAGAAGAGCAAAAAGAAGCCTTCAAGCAGCTTCGGGAGCATCTGGCTCAACTCCCAACGCTGGCTAGCCCAGCAGAGGGAGAAACTTTGTATCTGTACGTGGCTGTTAGCCCAGCCACCATCAGTGCAGTGCTGCTGAAGGAAGAAAACAAAATTCAGCAACCGATCTATTTCGTCAGTCATACTCTGACGGATGCCGAGACTCGCTACCCTCTACTCGAGAAAGTCGCCTTTGCAGTAGTGGTAGCTGCTCGGAAGCTGAGGCCCTATTTTGATTGCCATCAGATAGTGGTCTTAACTGATCAGCCGCTGGAAAAAGTTCTCGGCAAAGTGGAAAAATTTGGTAGGCTGGCCAAGTGGGCTTTTGAGCTCACCGAATTCAGCATCAGCTACCAACCGAGAGTTGCCATCAAGGCTCAAGATCTAGCGGACTTCTTGGCCGAATGCTCGTACCAAGAGACGCTGGACGATAAAAAGAAAATCTGGACCGTGTTTACGGATGGATCCTCCACCGTAAATGGTTCAGGGGCAGGGGTAGTGATAATCTCTCCCGAAGGAAAATCCTTCGAGTATGCACTAAAATTTTCTTTCAAGGCTTCGAACAACGAAGCTGAATATGAGGCAGCAATTGCTGGCCTGGAATTGTGCATCTCTCTGGAAGCCGAGCATGTCTGCTTGAAAACAGACTCTCAGCTAGTTGCATATCAGATCAGTGGCAGCTACGAGGCCAAAGAGCCCTCCATGATAGCCTATCTTGCCAAGATCAAATCAGTCATTGCAAAGCTGAGAACTTTTGAGGTTCAGCTGATCCCAAGGGGTCAGAATACTCAAGTCGATGCACTCTCCAAACTTGCTAGTTCAACTCTCACTGAGCTGAACAGATCTGTATATGTGGAAGTGCGTCGAGAAAGAAGTGTCGACGAAGCACCTGAAGTGTGCCGCGCTGACCCAAAGCCCAGCTGGATGGATCCCGTCCTAGCTTTCAAGCTTCGGGGAGAAATTCTCGAAGACAGAATTTTGGCCTCCAAGCTGAAGAGAACCAGCTCAAGGTTCATTGACTTCAGAGGGGAGCTTCTGAAAAAGTCCTTCTCAGCCCCATTGCTGAAATGCGTGGGACCAACAGATGCAGATTACATCCTTCGGGAGATTCACCTCGGCATCTGCGGGAACCACATTGGGGGAAGGGCCTTAGCCCACAAGGCATTGAGGGCCGGATATTACTGGCCCACCATGATCTCAGATGCTAAGGAGCTAGTCAGAAAATGTGAAAAATGTCAAAAATTCGCGCCAGTCATCCATCAGCCGGCTAAAGACCTTCAGCCGATCCTCAATCCACTCCCATTCGCCCAATGGGGACAGGATATACTGGGACCATTTCCAGATGCTACATACCAGAAAAAATGGTTGATAGTCGGTGTCGACTATTTCAGTAAATGGATCGAGGCCGAAGCAACCTCGAACATTACAGAGCAAACCGCCAGAAAGTTTATCTGGCAGAATATCATCACTCGTTTCGGCATCCCGAAAGTATTTGTCTTCGATCATGGGAGGCAATTTGATAACTTGCTGCTAAAGCGGTATACTGATCAGTTCGGTATCAAACTGGCATATTCAGCGGTGTGCCACCCGCAAAGTAACGGACAAGCCGAAGCTGCAAATAAACAGATCCTGAACGCCCTCAAAAAGAGGGTGGAAGATCAAAAGTCCAAGTGCCCGGAGGAGCTCCCAGGAACCCTCTGGTCCCTTCGGACAACTGAAAAAGAGGCAACGGGCTATTCACCTTTTGAGCTGGTGTATGGTGCCGAAGTCGTTCTTCCAGTGGAAATCGGCTCGAAAAGTTTACGAGTGCACCACTTCTCGATTGAGAATGAGGACCTAATGAAAGAATCCCTCGATTTTCTTGATGAAGTGAGAGATTCAGCCCGAGTCAGAATGGCTGCTTATAAGCAGAGAATCAGCAAATTTTACAACCGAAGGGTTCATGCAAGGCCTCTCAAAATTGGAGACCTTGTCCTTCGGAATGCTGCTGCAGTTCAGAAAGGCCGAATCCATGGGAAACTCTCAGCTGCATGGGAGGGACCCTACGAAATCTGTGATGAGCTTTAGCCAGGGAGGCAGGGACATACCGACTTCAGCAGTTGGATGGAACTGAGTTGAAAAATCACTGGAATGCTGATGTACTGAAGAAATATCATGTGTAAACACTTCGGGGCAGAACAATCTTTGTAAGTACATTTTGAATCAATGAAAGGCCTTGGAGCCACCATTTATATAAGTATTTGCAACTTTTTATTCTTTCAAAGTTTTCTTTATTCTATCTACTCTTTAAGGGTTTTTATTCAGCCTCGTCTGAAACCTTATTCTCCGGGTAACTGGGTTTCAGATTGCTGACAAACTCGTCTTTTTAAAGAACACTGGTCTTTCAGCTGAAGTCAAACTTCAGTAAGACTTGTTCTCCAAAGACATGAGTCCATGGACAGTTCTGGGATATTGCCTTAACTGAGCCTTGTATCCCAGAAAGCCATTATCCGAAGCATTGCCTTCAGCTGGCCCTGTGTTTCGGATATCCATTTTTAAAAGATAGACAGAAAATCGAGGACAACAACAACTGTTGGAGATTTTTTATTCAGCCTCGTCTGAAACCTTCGCCTCCGGGTAACTGGGTTTCAGATTGCTGACAAACTCGTCTTTTTAAAGAACACTAGTCTTTCAGCTGAAGTCAAACTTCAGTAAGACTTGTTCTCCAAAGACAAGAATCCACGGACAAGTCTGGGATATTGCCTTAACTGAGCCTTGTATCCTAGAAAGCCATTATCCGAAGCATTGCTTTCAGTTGGCCCTGTGTTTCGGATACCCACTTTTAAAAGATAAGAGAAATTTTTTATTCAGCTTCATCTGAGAGTTAAAGAAACAAAACCCAGCTCAGTAATCCAAAGACTTGAATCTTCAGATTTCTGGGGGGGCAAGAGGCACTATCAGTGCAAGTTTATATTCAGCAGAATTCTTCAAGCCGAAAGCTTTGTACTAGGCAAATTTTTGCGAAAATTTCAAAGTTCAGAATTAGTAAAGCATTCAAAATAAGGCAAAGCAGTTTAAGAAAGGAACATCAGATTAATGATTAATGCTCAGAAAGTGAGCTACAAGTTCAAATAAATTAAAGACTATATCGGCAGCCGCCCACAAGTGGAAAATAACAGCTGCCGAAATACGTACAGAAACAAAAATAAACTGTTTGTACATCAAGGCAAGCTGAAGCAAAAAGATAAGGTAAAAAGAGATTCAGAAAGCGGCGAGTCTGAAGTTAAGCACATGTTGATCCGCAAGATTCTGAAGACGACTGCCCGATTTCCTATGCTTCAGTTGGAGGATCAGGCTGATCAGCCGGGCCAAGCCCCGGGGAAGTCTCGGTTCCAGCAGCAGAGGAGGCAAGTTGGGCCCTTGCCTGAGCTTCAGCGGCTTGCTATTCAGCCTCCAACTCCTGCCGCTCAGCTTCCTCCTCGGCTTGTTCAGCCTGAAGGATCTCATGCTCAGCAGGAGTGGCATACAGCATGTGCGGATCTTCGGGGTCCTGAGCCCAAAGCGCACACTTGGACCAATCCAGCGAAGGCTCAGCATGGAGAGCCAACCTCCGAGCCACCTTAAACCCATTTATGTAGCCCATCTCATACTCTTCTTGGGTGTAGAGGCGGACTTGGAGTAAGGCTTCAGCGTCAGCAACTTCTTTTGACTCTCCTCCAAATCCTTTTTAGATTTTTCTAACCCTTCTGAGAGTTTGGAGGAAGAAGTCTTCTGCTCATTCAGCTCCAGCTGGACGTTGGAAGCTTCGGTTTTGGCCTGGGTCAGCTCATCCCCCTTGACTCTCAGCTGATCCTCCAACTCCTTCAGCTTCTGGTCTTGGCTCTCAGCAGCAGCTTGGGCAGCAGAAAGGTGAACATCCCTAGCCTGCTGAGCCTCTTCAGCAGCCATCCTGCTGGCTTTAAGAGCTTCCAGCTTCCAGCTTCTACTGCACTTCAGCTTGTGCAGCAGCTCCTTCTTGAATTCGGCTCTCGATGACAGCTTTAAATTTGGAGATGTCCACTCCCATTTGCTCCTGAAGGAATTTCTCCCCTTTCATCAGCGGGGGAAAAACTTCCTTCTCCATAGCCGAGCAGAAGGTTTGAATGGCTTCAGCAGCCCTCTTTTCATACTCTTTGCTCTGCTGCTGCTTCTCTTCAGCAGCCTGCTGTTTCAGCTCAGCAAGCTTCGGATCCACCCCCGAGGCCAGTTTACGTATTTTAGTTGTGCAGGAAGCCTTCGGCCCAGCATCAATTGGACCGAACCAGTTTTCATCCACTTCAGTGGGCCTTCGGCAAGGCCCCATTGTTTTCATCCGAAACAACTAGTTTAAAATTTCAAACTTGGAATCAACTTCAATCTATTTTGTTTGTTGTGACTCGCTAAAAAAAGACTTTTTTGGCCCTTCATGAAAATAATTATTATCGATTAATCCACTATATTTGCTCACTTGGTACGTTGGAAAATTTGTAATCAAATTACAAATCCAATTGGAAAATAATAATTCAAATACAAAAACCATATTATAAACCAGAAAAGTCAAAGGATGGGGATCTTATTAACGGGCCTAGATTAATTTTGGGATGATCACAAATTGGGCCAGTAATGTTGTTATTTTCCATCCAAGGCAGCGCTAGATGTTGGGATGATCATAATTTGGGCCAATAATATTATTTTCCATTTATGGTAGTAATAGATTTTGAGATCATCATAAATTGGGCCAGTAATGTTTTTTACCATTTATGGTAGTATTAGATTTTTTCCAAGTTAATGTGAAAAGTAAATGTTTTTAACTCAAAAAACACTCTTAGTTTTGACTAATTCTCATTTGATGTTTGTGCAAACAATTTCACAATCTCAATTAAATTAAGAACAAAGTTGGGGAGGAAATGTTTCATCCAACTCCAATTTGTTGTATCAACAATGGTACGTATATATCCCTCATTTTTTAAAAATCAACATTGTTATGTCTTAAATATTTGAATTAACAAAGTTTTGATTTTAATTTTGGTTATTTGGGAATATAAAACATTAGAATGGATTTGGAGGAATAGCGATTAAAAATTTAACCTATTCATTCTGTTCTGTTCATAAGGATCTTTTGCAATTTTATAATTAAGGCTTGTTTAGAAAAAGAAATTTCGATTGTAAATATAATCATCAATTTAACGAAATGATATTGTAAGTGCGAGAGTACTATTTGTGTAAAACGGGGTATTCTATAATTTTGAAATGGGATGTAAATTGATATAACTTGGCAATTTATCTACTTTTGAAATGTTACATATTGCTTTTGATATTGATTCAATTTTGATTTTAGAACAATGTACTTACATTACATTAGGCAGTTTTAATGTGGCTGCTTCCAATTCCATTGCGAGTTTTGTGACAATGTATGATTAGCCTAGATTATTACTCGTGAGTTACTCGAGCTCTGCATAGTATAAGCATAAATTAAGCTCATCATTGAAGTACAAGTTATGAATATATCAAATTGTAGCTTACTATAAAACCTTATGATGATTATATCAAATTGTGGTTATAGTTTTTACGATATTTGATGAATTCAAGCTTACCTTGAATTCGAGTTTTGATAAGTAAATGTAAACAACATTGCATTACCCCAAGATCGAGCCTAGCTAACTCGTTACTCATTCTTTTCCAGGTGCAAGCTTATTTTAACTTACTTTCATAACAATAATGAAAACATGGGCAGGTTGTGCTCAGTTGATTGGGGTTCCTAGCCAACATTCCAGGGTTCTTAGTCATCATGGATATACCGAAAATTCCTTAAGATTTCATCGCCAACGAATAAAGACTAGAAACAATTTTGCTACCAACAATTGCATTAATGAGACAAAGCTAAGTTTCTCACAAAACAAGGTGTTGCATGACAAAAAGAGGCTAGTGAAAAGGCTATGTTTGCCCTTCACAACTGATGCTACTATTTCTAAAGATGATGATGATGATAATTTTTCTGCCTTCTTCACCCACCTCTATAAGCAACTGAATGCATTTTATCGCTTTAGTCGTCCTCATACTATTATTGGCACGGTATGTTTAACTGATACTTCATAACCATCAACCATTATTTTGCTTTCGTATTTGAAGCTTATTATGTAATGTATGAGTTTTACTTTTTTCCTGCAGTTAATAGGTGTTACATCAGTCTCCCTTCTTCCGATTGAATCAATTGCTGATTTGTCCCTTGAATTTTTTGTTGGTTTGTTAAAGGTATACTTAATTTATCTTGCTATAGATGTTTAAGCCAACAATATCAAATGTAACTACTACCTCTGTTCTGATTATTTTATTAGTTGTAAGCTAGACTTAGCTTGCAACGCATTACTAGTTCAAATTACACTATCAACGTTACAATTAGCAAAAATGTGACAAAGATAGATTAAGAGTAACCCAATGTGTTGTTTTGTTTCAGGCATTAGTTCCATCAATAATGATGAATATTTATGTTGTTGGCCTTAATCAATTGTTTGATTTACAGATTGACAAGGTATCACAAACTTATTTTTTCATTACTAGTATATTACTCCTGAAATTTGTTGTGTCTTTATTTCAAAAAACAATGCTTATAATTTTTTGGCAATCATGCCATCACATAAGTTTGTATTATAACCTTTAGTTTTCTACATTTCAATTGCCAACCATTTCAGGTGAGTAAGCCAGATCTTCCGCTTGCTTCGGGAGAATTTACAATGGAAGCAGGATCAATTATTGTAACAATATGTTGTCTACTAGTAAGTAAATTAAACCTGATTATTTGTAAACCAAAATCTTTGATCAATTAACTTTGTACTTGTATCACAAAATATCTGTTCCCCTAATCTTTTTTCATCATATAGAGTTTTGGTATGGGATTTGCTTTTCAATCCCCTCCATTGTTCATTGCCCTTCTAACAAGTTTTATTCTTGGAAGTGCATACTCAATCGACGTAAGTAGCATCTATATATACACTCTTACATGTAATACGCGTTAGTGCATTGTACGAATAATGACCTATCAACTGCAGCGTCCCCTGCTAAGATGGAAAAAGCAACCATTTCTTGCAGCAGCTTGCATTGTTATAGTGAGAGCTATGGTGGTACAACTTGCCTTCTTTACACACACCCAGGTATAAAATGACATTCATCTCATTTGCAATTTTATAAATTATCTTCATAATATTATTAAATAGAAGGTAATCTTCAATATGAGCAGAAATATGTGCTAGGAAGACCAATAATGCTAACAAGGTCAGTCATATTCGCAACAACTTTCATGTGTTTCTTTGCCACAGTCATTGCACTCTTCAAGGTATTCTCCTTTCATTTTACTCGAGATAATTTTTATTGTTGAATTTTAAAAGGTTTACAACCTCTCATTAACTTTGAGTATTGTAGGACTTACCAGATGTCGATGGTGATAAACATTTTGGCATCCAATCCTTCAGTGTTACGCTAGGAAAAGAAAAGGTCTGTTAACTAATTGTTGTATGAGAAAATTTGATTTAACGACTAAATAAAGAAGTCTCTAAGCATAATTTTAGCTAGTGATATGAGCTTGAAGCATGTCTATATATGTATCATCCAAATTCCCTGTCCAAATATAATTAATCAATGTATGATGTTACACGTATGTACTCTTTAGGTGTTTTGGCTTTGCATTAAAATGTTGCTTGCTGCGTATGGATCTGCCGTGGCTGTAGGGGCTACTTCGTCATCCTTGCCTATCAAGCTTGCAACTGTATGTGTTTACCCCTATATAATGTTATTGATGCAGTACTAAATCTACGAGTAGTCATGTAAATCTGAATTTCTGTAGGTACTTGGTCATTCTGTATTAGCAGCGATTCTATTGCTACGAGCACAATCTGTTGACCTTACAGACAATGCTTCAATAACCTCATTCTATATGTTCATTTGGAAGGTACATACATTGATCATATATGAATGCAATTTTATACAACGCGAGTAGATTAAAACCTGGAGCTGTCATGTACACTCCTACTACTTGGATTGATCATATGTGATTAAGCAGCGATTTTTGGCATTTGCAGCTATTTTATGCAGAGTACTTCCTGATTCCTTTGATTGGCTGAGCAAAACCCAGGTGCAGCTATTCTATGCAGAGAACTTCCTAATTTTTGTATTAATCAAAGACAACTTACACCATTTTCTATAGTCCATTATAGTCTTACAAGATCACTAAAAGTTAATATGCTAGTAAAAAAAACAGGTATGATATTAGGAATGTTATGAAATTGATTTTGTTTACAACTTTAGACAATTTTAAGGTCAATGAGGTCTGTAGTTTGACATTTTCTTCATGTAGTTAAGATTTGCTTAATGTGTTGAAACTATACATGATTTATAAATGTTTTTGAAGGATATAGAAATGTATTGGTAATAACAGGTTTGTTTGCAGATTTGTTATGACTTCTAGCTTGTTGCATAGGTACATTAATAAGTTAATTATGGCATTATTTGGTAATCATAGCTTGTTACATTATTATTAATTGACTGGTGCAATAGCTTATCATTGGGGGAAAAAAATGAAATTGGAGTTTGTCCTATTTTAATCAAAGATTAAAATTGTAGATCTTTAAAGCTACATGTAGATTTTGAAAAGCCATGCGGGAGAAATTGACTGGGTATTAAATATTTTAAATGATAGGTGGATGCCTAAAATCTTGTCAAATTAGACTCCATTTTGCCAAACCTAGTAATGGTCCAACTCGATTCAATTTTCCAACGCCTTGAATTACATTATGAATATCAAATTATCTACTTAACAATTACAACTCTAACTTTATCGCTAAGAATCAACCCACAAGCATCCATACGCAGAATCGCTAACATAAATATTTTGCACAAGCATAATTTTTACATATAAAACAAATTAGCGATTTATTCCCTATTAATTATTTTATTCAATATATCATGTGTAAGTTTTAATTTTTAAAGATTGAATATTCAAAATCATAAGTATATATTCCTGTCAAAAAAAAAAAAAAACAAAAAATCATAAGTATATATGAAGATAAATAATGAGCATGATTTTCAATATTTCAGGTAACAAAAAAGGAGCATTAACCATTAACCATAGTGAAATACACAAAGCCATTGTACAGTGGGCCAAGCATAGATAGAAAAGAGTAGGTTTAGGCCCAAAACCTAAATTAAAACCCTCTTATAAAAGCTACAAAATCCAGAGCACTCCGACTTCCTCACATTCCTAGGGTTTCTCTGTATCTCTCCTTCGGCTTCCCCAACCTCTCTGCATTCGGCGGCTCATCCTCAACCTGCAACCATGGTAATTCAATCAATCCATTCTCTTTCTCTCTCCTCTAGTTTCTGTAATTTCTATTTTCTGTGATTTGTAATTGTTTCCTTCTCTTTAATGGCAGCCGTCCCACAAGTCATTCATGATCAAGAAGAAGCTCGCCAAGAAGATGAGGCAGAATCGTCCCATCCCTTACTGGATCCGTATGCGTACCGACAACACCATCAGGTTTGTGTTTTTTCGTTTTTTCTTTTGATTTTAATCTGTGGATTTTTGTGGAACAATCGGTGGTTAATTGAATTAATTTTGAATATTTGCAGGTACAATGCGAAGAGAAGGCACTGGCGCCGTACCAAGCTCGGGTTCTAAGGTGTTAATCATAATATTTCTGCACTTGTTTGGTTTTATTTTGCGGTAGTGGTTTTTTTTGAAGGGGATTATTATCATGTAAGGTTTCATTTCGTAGAACAATGACAATACTATGGTATTTTTAGATTTGAATTATTTCTTGTTGGAACCCCTGTAATCAGATGCTTTTCATAGCAATTATTTAGTAATACGACTGTTTTGTTGTGTTTCTATTTATTGGCTTCTATTATTAAATACGCATTTTTAATTATGTGCTTTCAATTTTATAGTTGTAGTATGCGATATGAAATTGTTCGGGTCGAGTTTCAAATTCATTTTGATGGGATGCCTGCAATGATCTGCTGTAGGCATTTAGTTAGTCTTGTACCCTTTTGATTACCCCTGTTATTTGGATTGTACACCGATTAAATGTGAATTATCTTTTTATGTTTATATTTATTGCGCATCTTCTGTTGTTCACCTTGCCTTTTTAGTCCAAATTCACAACATTTTGTGTCTTCGATCGGCTTCTCCCTTCTGGATGTCCATTCAGCTTCTTTTTCCTTTGAGCTTATTGCTACAAAGTTTTTGAGATCGTTTAGTGTCTACTTTTCTCTTGTTAATTTGAGTTTACTGTGCCAAACTTCCTCTCTTGCTCGATGTAGGTAATCATGCTTAAATGTATCTCTTTTGTCCTAAGAGAACTCCTTAAAACTGCTATAACTTCATGTTTTGTGCTGAGCCTTTCATGTTTTTGCTTTGCATCCTCATACTCAGACAAAACATTCTCAAAGAACTGTTTTGATTATTATAATTGAATGTCAAATGCCTTCTTTCGTGTGCCAAACCTTGATTGAACACCTTTAAGTGAGTTTCAAGGCTTCTAGTAATTCTAATTTGGGAATTCAATTTGAACTGCATTGTTGTCATTCAACTTGAAGTTGCTTGTGAGCTTCTTCATGATTTTGGAACTGTTTTTTCTTCTCTCTCAGTTGATCCTGGACACTCATGCTTTGCTCCTTCAATTTTGATATAACCTTCTCCCGGTTCTTCAATTCTCTCGTTGCTTTGGCTGTTTCTTCTGCTTCAGAGTACTTCTGTTGTGACTCTGATAGAAGGGTTTTCATACCTTCAATCTATTTACTGCAGCTCAAAAAGCTTCCTCTGCAATTCATCATATTTTTCTGTTGCTTCCTTTGAAGCTGACACCTATCTTCTGTTTTCCCCTTCCAGCATCTGTGTTTTCTCACCAATCTGAATTTTGGAATTCATAGAACTGACTTTCTTAAGTGATGATTCCACTCCATGTAATTTGGATTTGACCTCTCCATAATGATGTCTCAATTCAGCCGTCTACCCTGATTTGTCATTCAGTTACTTAGCCTGTTTATCAATCTGCAACTTTGCTTCTCAACGAGTTGGTAACTTGGTCTGAGTGTGCTCTCCTTGGACTTTCAGATAGTTCAGTTTCTGCTTTTCCTTCTGCATCTCGCCCATTTTTGCTTCGATTCAATTGAACTGATCCAAACTCTGCTTCAGTAATATTGATGATTTTTTAGTTTTTCTAAACTTGAACAAATAACTGACACTGAATGTATGGTGAAATGGAAGGGAGGTGTATAATATCATTATTTTGGGTTTTTGGATAGAGTAATAATTAATGAGTTGCTGGTTGACAAGAGAACATTATATCAAGATTTCATAGAAAGCAAACAAGGCAAAGCCAAGAAGCTCTTGCTTAGCAAATGAGCAAAGCAACAAAAAATAAAACTTGTTCATGTAGCACTATATTACGTTATGTGTTCTTCGACGCCCGCCCACAAAAAATAACCTCCTTTTCTTTGTTTGCATGAGCAAATTTTGGTACTTAATTTTCAAGATTGCAGGGATTATTATTGCTGGTCTTTGTTCAACCAGTCATTGCTAATTTCATTTCCTTGTATATAGAACTGTGGAGTGGTTCTGATGTGTTCAAATAAAGCCCTATACTTTTTGACTTGCAAAATTAGTTTTGACATGTGAAGATTAGTTTTAATTATCAGCAAATATTGGCTTTGATAAGCAAAAAAAGAAATACTATGGCCTGGCTTAATATGAATCATCAGCTGTTTATATCCACTTCAAAGCATTGAGATAATCGACAATAACATGCAAAATGTGGCACACTATGCTGCGTTGCTGCTAGATGGGCTTGTGTTACTGAAATGAAAAGTTCACCGCAGCTAGGACATTTGACAGTCTTAATCTTGCTGCGTTCTGTAATTATTGATTCTTGTTGCTAAATGTGCTATACGGAGTACCATGCATAACCATTTCTGATGTTGGCCGAGTGACACAAGAGTAACAGATGAGATATCTACTAAAAGAAGAGCTGGATGGTTAATTCATCAAACATCGGTTTAAAATAATAATAATAATAATAACCGGGATCTTAACGTGACCTTGTCACCGTATGAGACAATATTTAAGAGACAGGGAGGAGTACTTGACTTACTATTGCCGAACATGACGAGAAACAAACAAATCAAAAATGATTTTATAAAAACTTGACTACACTTCCTAATTCCTATCAACTACTTTTTGGAAAGCTATTAAGGTATTGTTTGGTGGATATGGGAACTTATTTCCCATAGACAATTGCATTTCATTGAAATTAAACTCCCATATTCAATTTTCTAGGAATTGCATAAATTTGTTCGGTTGATATGAAGGAAATTGTAATTCATGGGAATTTTGAGTTACCAAGGGGGCCTTGGTAATTTAATTCCCACATTTTGTAGGAATTGGAAATTCCTACATATTTAACTTTCTATAGTCAACCAAACAAACCCCCAATTTTTAAGTTCCCAAGATTTTTCAATTCCCCCAATTTTTAAGTTCCCGTGATCTAGAAACTATTGAAGATAATAAAAAAAAAAAAGTCATGGCGTAGAGAACTTGCATAAATTTTGATCACCAATACTATTTTGAAACTTCATAGAACTTGCATCTTCTTAGTGTTTGACCCCTTCAAATTATTGAAACTATACCCTAATAATATTCATCAATATATAGCAAGTTATTTTAATTAAAACCAAAGTTTCTATTTCATACTGTACATTAAAATTTTTGTATTTGTAGCTTAATGGACGCAACAGGGAACAATAATGTTGAAGCATATCATGTTCAACGGCAGCAGCAGATGGAAGAAAAAAGTATCAAGCTCAAAGGCATGGAGCCTAAGCTATACAATGCGGCACTAAATGGATCAATCGAAGGCATAAGTTTAATATCGAATTGGAAGGAACAGGCAACGCCCATGGGAAACAACATCCTCCACGTTCATATAGGGAAACCACTCTACAACACTGTGTCCGAGGATACAAGAAAAAAGGTTAGCATCGAGTTCATTGAAGAGGTTCTCAATGATGAGCAAGGTACTATATCATCAGGTTATTTGCTGCTATGGAAAGAGAACAACAATGGTGACACGCCACTGCACCTTGCTGCTAGGTTCGGGTACTACAAGGCAGTTCAATTGTTCCTTAAACGAGCTAAGGAGGTTAATCAAGAGGAGGTGACGCGAATGCTGAGGAAGACCAACAATAATAAGGATACTGCCTTGCATGAGGCAGCACGAGGGAGTCATGCTGCTGTGGTGAAGCTGCTAGTAGAGGCGGATTCTAGTTGTCCACATGAGGCTAATGAGGTGGGTGAGACTCCCCTCTATCTTGCCGCGGAGAGGGGATCTACTGCTTCAGTGGCTATAATACTAGAAACTTGTCATCCATCGTCTATGGGTTATGGTCATAAAGGTCCTTGTGGTCGAACCCCTCTTCATGCTGCAATCCAATGGGGTAACCCGGGTAAACTTCTCATCTCTGTACCAACCAACTATATCGTATTTTACAACCACATCACAAGCAATTATGTTGCTCTTAATGTATTGTGCATAATTTAGTTTTACTACGTCCTTAATATACTATATTGTAGGCAATGCAATAATGTTGCTTCTTACATGCATAATTTTATAATGAGTATATAGTACAATCCATCATTTTTCTTAATTTATTTTGTTAGCTTTCACGTGTAATTTACAGGTGCATATTTGTGATAGCACAACTAATTATTATATGATCGAATGTTGTGATGAATATATGTCAGAGATGGCGCAAAAGATGCTGGAAAAAGAAAGCTCTCTAATAAGGATACAAGACGATGAAGGGCTAACTCCACTCCACTCCGCGGCTGCAGAGATCAGCAAATTACAGCTTCTTAAGGTGCTTTTGCATTATGATAGCCAAGAGACCGAAACATCAGTACTATACATTCGAGATAAGAAAGGACGAACACCACTTCATATTGCAATACTTCGGTGTAACTGGGAGGCCATTAAAAAGTTGACAAAATGTCGTCCAGACTGCATCGAGATAGTAGACAATTATAGGCGAAATGTGGTACATTATGCTGCAAAATGGGGTTGTCTCTATAAACTTAAAACTTGCCTCAAGAAAGGTCATTTTGACAACCTCCTTAACGAGAAAGATGTAGACGGAAATACACCTCTTCATCTATTCGCCGCTTCCATTCCTAACCTTGGCCATGCTTGTCTACTAACACTACCGTGTTTCATAAGATCAAAGTACCCATTCCTAGACCTCCAAGCTTTCAATAAACAAAACCTTACCATTGGGGATATTTTCGCTTCTAAATTTCACATGCTTCATCCCGGTCGGTCTGTAAGTTCCTTTAATTTCACCTATTGACTTTGTGACTTTAGACCAATTTGGTTGATTCCTTGTTATGTAATTTTATTGTTTTGTATGTTTTTCGTGTAGAATATACAACGGCTTAGAAGTCTGATTACTCCGAAAGGAAAGCGAGTCAATGCATATGAAAATGAAGTTGATATAGAAAAAGCAAGTTCAAACGCAGTCTCAAAACTAGCTTCACTAAGAAAAGCAGCTCAAGGGCAGTCGTTGGTAGCGGTGTTGATTGCAACGGTATCTTTCGCTGCTGGTTTTACATTACCCGGTGGATTAAATCAAAACCCGGGAGAGAATGTAGGTATGGCTGTGCTTCAGAGTAAAGCCTGCTTCAAAATATTCTTGATTTCAGACGCCTTGGCCTTCACATGCTCCACCCTAGCAATACTCATGTACTTTATTCTTGTTACTACGGAAAGTACCTTCATTTTTGAGCCTCTCTCACATTCTGCACTTATTTTGAACACTATTTCATTGGGTGCCTTGATGTTAGCATTTACCACGGGTGTGTCGGTTGTGGTGTGTCACTCCCCTCATCTAGTGTTTGCGATATGGGCTATTGCTATGGTCTTCTTCCTCTACTATCTAGTGCTAATCTTTCGAAATGTTCGAGCTGGACTGCATCACGCGAGAAGATGTTTGGCTAGGAATCATCAAAGTTTTTAGTAAAAAAAGCACATTTTGATGATTTGAAAGTCACTCACTCCATAGTCCATATGCAGGTTACCATGATTCACACCAACAAAAACAAGAGAGGGAAGTTTGAAACCTAACAAAGGGTTAGGGATGAATAAAACATACTTCCTCCGGTTTTTTTTTTCTTGACCTGCTTAGACTTTTACACTATTCACCACTCCTCCTTTGACCGTGTTTTGTGAATAATATGTAAGGAAAAACATATTTATGTTGGATCATTTTGAATTCGTCTCAATAAGTACTATCATAATATATAACTTTTATATTTTTTAATTATGGAGAATTAAAGTTAATAGCCGTTAAAATTTTGCATTGACAAGCGTGATAAAAGAAACAGGTCAAGTAAAAAAAACATAGAAAGTACTATTTAGATTGGGCCTTCTTGCTCATAAACTTTTGTTGTGTAAAATTTATTTTATATTATAGAGTCATATGTTGTTGAACTTGTTGAAACCCATTGTAGCCCACTTATGAGTGCCCCACATTGGAGAAAGAGGAGAGATGATTTCACTTTATAAGGTAGAGGAGTACCTCCTACTATTGCTAATTGGTTTTAGTATGGAAGCTCCAAAGCCTTGTTTGTGGACCAAACTCTCCTCCTCCTTATCCGGGTTGCCCAGGCCCATTTTATATTGTTTCAGATGGTTTCAAGTTTATTTTTTTAATATTATTTGATATGATAGTTATTTTCTTTTTTTTGTATAATTCAGCTATTGCTATAATACTTCTACTATCTGGCTTTGTTTATGACTTGATGCAATTAATGAAATAATTGGCCTAGAAGTTAAGTAAATGTTCTTTCAAAACCAACTTCTGTATTGTCTTCTACTAGTTTTTACTTCCTATTTGCTTTGTCTAATAAGGCTTTCAGCTGGGATGCCATGCTTCATCCATTATTGCTTTTGTTGGCTATTGTTGCCTGTAAATTACATAAAACTATGCAGAAACCATTAGGCTAAAAAAGTCATTTTTCCTACCTTACTTATAATTACCTAGCATAAATGATGTACAAAATGTCAGTCAATTCGATTATTTGTTATTGATAATGCTTATCATTTCACATATGAATAATGTCTAGTGTCCAAACAATGCTGTCTGCAGTATTTGCTTACTATACTTATACTATATATTTATTAAATATACTGTGTAGTCCATCATAGCACACACCAACATTATGTGGTAACTAACTACACCTTAATGTTACATCCTAGAAGTTTAACCATACAATTCGCTTGGAACCACACCCTAGTAACTTGGGCAAAATATGAAAAGGTTTGGGAAGAAAAAAGTTTTGTCCACTTCTTAATACTAAAGGACTACTTCTCATATACTTCCTCCGTTTTTTTTTTAAGTTGACACCGTTTGACTTTTACACTATTCATACAACATGTTTTGACTCGCTTTTGTGGTTTATGGATACGATAATAAAACATATTCATGTGGAATCTTGTTTGAATTATTTCAATATATATTTTATTAATATCTACATTTTTATAATTTTGCAATTTTGATAACTAGAGATATTAATCGTTAAAAACATGCATTGACAAGCGTGATAATAAAAAGGGAAAGTAATTTTGAAGTTGAATTTTCTTGAAATTATAATGTGGAATTTCTACTGCTCGGGTATTGAAGATTTTGGTGGATGCTTGAATGTTTGATTAGCAACGTTTAGGACTTGCCAAATGCGTAGGCCCACTCTCTTGGGCCTTTGAGACAAGTCATAAGAACTAAGAAGAGAATGATATATTGCATAATTGAATATCTAGTATTCATATTATCATATATGCCATTTTATTTTTGGCCACCCTATTCCAATCCCATCGGCATTCTTTACGTGCACTATTTTTATTATTCTAGTACTAGTATGACAGTGAGCGGTGAATGAGCCTTTTTCCGAAGGCCCCACCGCGACGACGGGGCCGAGGCCCCGAGAGCTAATGAACAAAATCAAGGACAGTTGCAAAAATATAATGCATAATGCAATTGCATAAAGACAAGGCAACAAAGAAAAGCAAAGACAAATTAAACAAGCAAGTTTACACCACACGTACGTTATCTTCCATTACTACTCCACTTGACCACTTCCTGATTACTCCATTTTAAGATTTTACTAACTTATAAATCTAACTATTAGATCATGTCGTGGCTTCTGTCTTCTGTACAATCGATCCTATCACTGTGAATAAATTTTTTGTTCCTACAAAACCTTTTTCCTTACTAACTGTACGGTATATAGATTGGGTGAATCTCTATATCGAGCTCCACTATTTTCCTAGTATTACTAGGGACTACTCTAAAACGTACTACGAAATTTTTAGATTATGATGCTTTTTTGTTCGTTTCATAAGAAATTAACTCATATGTAAGTTGGCTAATTATTCCATCTCGTTAGACATATATGTGTTCAATCTCTTCCAATATAGATCGACTTGTGCCAACTCAATAAAGATTTATCAGTTTTCCATTTTAACTATACAATATATTCTAAATTCACATTTGTTGAGTAAATAGGCACTTTGATGGATAACCGTCTAAATACGAGTAAATTATGTTTTCCATATTATAATTTAACAGAGTAATATTTTATTTTCAATTTTGGTATCTTAAAAAATTGTTCTGTAATTACAGAGTTTTTTTTTTTTTTACATAAAATGAGCCAAACATAAACTATTTCAACTTAATTGAGATATATAAAAAGGAATTTTTTTCTATATTTATAATTACGGAATTATAGACAACTGACATATTATATTGTCATAATTCAATTAAACTTGACTTATAAACGAAGTAATATATCTGTGCTCAATTATTGTACAACTCTACAAGTATTAGCTAGTTTGTGCTTACATGGCAACAATAATACCAAAAAATTGCCGTTTCTTCTTGAAAAAATTGATTCTTGTCTGCTTTCATTTCACAATATCAAGCAAGTATTAGTTCTCTTATGAGGCTAGAAGTTGTTCGTTATCGGCTAAGATGCTTTAATATTTTAATGTATGACCTGATTGATTGTATTATGACTTTAATGATTGTTATCAAGGGATAAAACTATAAATGCCGACTTATATGGCTTATATTCAACCCAACTTTTCAACCTCTAAAAGTTTCGCAACTTGCACAAGTTGTGCATTTGACCACTTGCGTATCACGTATTTATGTTGTTTTGTGTTGGGGATGGTGCACTAAATACACCCAATAATTAGTTAAAAATAATTTAAAGTTCTTAATAATACTCCCTTCGTCTCTTATTTACATGTCGATTTCTCTTTATTACTATGTGACAAAAAAAGGATTGTGTTAGAAATAGGCATGTAAATAAGGGAAGGAGGGAGTAGAAGATTTATCATTACTTATTATAATTAAAAACCCCTTTCAATAATATCGTAGGGTATTAGTGAGTACAATGGTACTACTCCGTTTAAATCATTATATATAATCTCTCACTAATATCATGCTATTTCTCGCCACTTACTCCCTTTTAGACTTTTAATTATAGTGTATTTGAATTCGATTTGCTGTAACCCTAAATTTTTAATGCACACACGGCTCTAATAATGATTGTTTGATTGAGCATAGGAATTAATATTTCTTAGAAAGTCAAATTTCTTATAAACTTCTTTCAGATAAAAAAACCTAGTCATTTTAAGGCAGTTATAAAGATATTCATATCATTTTAATGGAAGAACTAAGCAATATGGTGTGACCAAGAGTAGTGAACTTGGATTGGATAAATCTTTGTTTGATTTTTGTTTTGGGCCTTTGCCCCTCTCTAGCACACAAACAATTTCCTTGATTTAGATGTTTTATAAAATTCTTATAAAAACACAACTTTCCAGGTTTAATGTCACTCCAATAATCAATTACTTCACAAACACATTATCTGATGGCAATGCCCATAAAATAGGCACACTACAACAGTGTTTAGCTATAAAATGCCAAGAATTGAAGCTTCTATGATGCTGCGTGTCTAGTTGCCTACCCCACATACGTTCCTTCCCTAATTAAGCCAGTCTTGGACTTCAACCTCACATATGAATAGGATATAGCTAGCGCCCCTTAAGTAAGTCAACAAAACAATAATCTCTTAATTGCAAAATCCACCGCAAACTTAATTATTATTTCTTCTCTTCAATGCAAATAATGTGTAATAAGCTAATTATTTAATTGGAATTTCGAAAGATTATACCAACACTCTTGTACAAAGTAGGTGAATGATTAATTAAATTGATAAATTTGTAATACCCTGTTTTGATCACTAATAGATCTAATTTTTGACTTTTTATATAAGTAAAAAATTATACCTAGATTCTCCATCTCTATTTCATAATTATTTCTATTTTAAATTTTCTTTAAGAAAAAAAAAATTAAAGTAGAAATAACAAATAAGAACAGATGAAATAAAAGCTAATATTAAAATGTACTTCATATATTGTAACAAATTAATAAGATTACATATAAACAATCAAATATAAAGATGTGAAATTTGGAGAAAAAGGCCAATTGTGGTGTTGTAGTGGGAAACCAACTCAACAAAGGTAACAAATGATAATGGATGTAATATTAGTGTCATCACTAATATCAAATAATGTTATTAGAAAACAACTACAACAATAATTCAGTCAAAATATCTAATGCAACCATCTAACTAAATCAACTGATTCTTTGCAATCAACTATCCACTAACTAATTATTACTCTTATCAGCTTGTGTTATAAATTTGTGTATTGATTGTATAGCTAGTACCAAAAAAAACAGTCTTTATATAATTGGCTACATATTAGCTAGTAAAAAAAAACAACAGTCTTTATATAATTGGCTACATATTAGCTAGTAAGAAGAGTTGCTAATGAGTTAACAAAGTTGGAGAGTATCTGGACAGCGAGAATGTGTGAAATATGCAAAGATCCAATCCCACTGTCAGCTCTATCACACTGGCTACAGGCTACAGCAGAGATCAACAAGCTAAGCTTGGGCTTATTAAGATACTTTTACATTATTTATCACAACTTGACTACGCACAACCTACCAGAACTCCCAATGCTTGGGCGTTATTGAGTGCAATAAAAAAATATTCCCTTTGTTTTCAAATGACGTACTGAGTATTCATTTATTGTAATCTCGGTTAAAATTTAAGAATACGTTTCAAACAACAATTTATACTCTGGTTTTACTATTTTAGTTTTGATGGAATCTTTTTTTTTTATTTTGTTGAAGCGTAATGTAGTTACATCAATAAGAAAATGATATCATTTCGTCTTTCAAGACAGGGGTGATATTTAATGTAACGTGTAAGTGTGCTACTCCAATTCCATATCTAGTACTACCGTGGTAACATGTGTCGACTTTGATTAAAGATAAAATATAATCTTAATTAAACATTTGGAATAGAATTGTAGGTTAACCCCACGGTCCCACGGTAGTATGTCTAGTAGGGACTCGATCCCAATTGGACGGACCCCCTTTTGACGTACTATAAGTCCTCTCAACTCACAAACTTCATCACAGTACAAATGCACTACATTACCAAATTGCCCTCACTCAAATCATCATTATGATAAACAAGCAAGTGGCAATAAAAAAATACGTAAAAGCAAATTCTCAAAAATAAATTGAATAAAACTATAAAAGTAATAATCAAGGTGATTAAGGCGTGGTCAGGAATGCATTAGTGATCTATCTATGGAAACGTAGGAAAGTAGCATTTTCTTAATGTCACCAAACCAATTAACACATATCTTGAAAAAAATCATCCCTACTACCCTACAACTTTATTCGTTTTAACTTGTACAACAGTATGTAATTATAGAAATTAATACTCTTATCGTCTCTAAAATTACTCTTATTTTAAATCGTACAATAGTTAGTAGTATAATAATATTAATAATTAATATAATATCAAACAAAGCTCCAAAATATAATTGTACGATACATCTTTTCTTAATATATGTCCAAAATATGGGTAAGATATGGTTGGAAGAGGGAATATTAAAGTTGAGGAAGGAAGAGACTCAGAGAGCGTATTATAAATGTGCATAATTGATTCATTACATCAATTGTGGACCTCTCTAAAAGAGTTCACACACAAAATTTCATAAATTATATTTTTGTAATTATGACAGGAACTTCTCTGCAATTAAATCAAGTTGTGCAACAGTCTGCAAGTAACGATATCAAAGGCATGGAGCCTGAACTTTACATTGCAGCATTATACGGGTCGTTTCTAGACATGTCGATTTGTATCTCGTGTATGCCCGATTGGAAGGAGCAAACAACCATCACCGGTAACAACGTCCTCCACGTCCACGTCGGGAAACCGCTTCGCGGCTCGGCGAAAGATAAAAAGATGTTGAGAATGATCAATGTTAAGCTCATCAAAGAAGTACTTGATCATGACAGTTCGTTGTTGTGGAAGGTGAACAATGGTGGTAATACTCCTTTACATCTTGCAGCTCGTTTCGGGTTTGCGGATGTTGTACAAGTCTTCCTAGAGCGAGCTGCTAAAGATGTAGCTGAGTTGGTGAGAATGATTAATAATAGGAAGGATACTGCCCTGCACGAGGCAGCTCGTGCAGGGCATGTTGATGTGGTGAAGAGGCTAGTTACCGCGAATTTTAAGTGTTTGTATGGGCCTAATGAGGCCGGTGAGACTCCGCTTTATCTTGCTGCCGAGAGGGGGTCTACGGAGGCGGTTGCAGTCATTCTCGACATGTGTGATTACTCGGCTATGGCGCATCGAGGTCCTAGTGGCAGGACAGCTCTTCACGCTGCAGTACAGTGGGGAAATTCTGGTAAGGTATACTTACCATCTTAGATAAATTTGTCTAATCAATTTTGTCATATGATAGCTGTTTATAACTTAATTGACTGGTCCAATTCTTGGCTGGATTCAATGTTATAGTGAATTTGTGTTACATGATTTACTAGATTAATACTGTGAAATCAGAAAGCCGACAAAAAAATCATTTACCAAACATATTTAAAAAATGTTTAAGCCAATTAATAAGAATGGCCAGTATAATTTAGACGCTAATATGTTTTTACATGGATGAACATGTATATATGTACTAGCAGTAATGGTAAAGAAGATGCTAGAAAAAGATCGATCGTTAATGAGAATTCGAGACAACGAGGGGCAGACGCCCCTGCATTCAGCTGCAGCAGAGATCAGTCAGCTAGAACTTCTGAAGGTGCTGTTAGAACATGATCAGAAAGGGTCATCAGCAATATATATTCTTGATAACAAGGGGAGAACTGCCTTGCATATCGCGATGCTCCGGTGTTCCTGGGGCGCTATGAAGGCGCTTATGACCTCGTGTCCGGACTGCATCGAGATAGTAGACAATGATGAGCAGAATGTTGTGCATTATGCTGCTAAATGGAATTGTCTTACTAAAATTGATTCTTTTCTCAAGTTGGGACACTTCGACGAGCTTCTTAACCAGAAAGACGTAAATGGGGATACACCTCTGCATCACATTGTTGCCTCTATTCCCAAAAATTACACTCATCCGTGTTTACTTAAAGTCCGGAATTTCATTGTTAACCACACCGTCTTGGACCTCAAAGTCTTCAATAAACAAGACCTTACTGTTGGGGATATAATGGCTTCTTATGATCGGATTATTCGTCGTGAAAGTGTAAGTTCCTATCAACAACTCGAGTCTTTCAAATGTGCATACATTTTGTTTGTATAGTTACTTTGTTTTTTTAATTGCAACGTTTAGAGTTTCACGCTTGTCAGTGTTGTTGAGAACCTTAATGCAATTTTTGTAACAAGTGTCACATGTGACAACTCTTAGTAACCCATAATAACTAACCTTCCACATTTTACAGATTTTACAAGGTCTTTCGGGTGCAGTAGCCCCAAGAGGTAGGCGAATCAACACATATGAAATGGATCTGGACGTTGAGAAAGCAAGGGGTGATGATCTAGGAGAAGGAACCAATGTCAACACGCTCAAAGAGGCAGCTCAAAGTCGTTTGGTTGTGGCTGCCTTGATTGCAACAGTTTCGTTCACAGCCGGTTTTACCTTACCTGGTGGATTCGATCAAAACTTAGGTGACAACATGGGCATGGCCGTGCTCAAGGGTAGGTTAGCCTTCAAAGTTTGTGTAGTTTCAAACGCGATAGCCTTCATGTCTTCAACAATAGCAATACTTCTATATTTTGTCCTAGTAACGACAGGATCAACATGGTTCATAAGAATTCTTTCGTCACACGGCCTTATGTTGAACACGTTTTCACTAGGGGCATTGATGATAGCGTTCACCACAGGTGTTTCGGTTGTGGTATCCGCTAACATAGCCCTTGTTATCGCGTTATGGGGATTTTCGACTCTTTTCTTCGTGTACTATGTCACACTAATCTTTCAAACTTATGGAGTTTCTATGTTCTACGCTAGAAGGTGTAGCTTAAGGTGGAAATAGTGCGTTACATGCCAAACGTACGCTAAATAATGGTATCATAATATCATAGTTATATAAATTGTGGTATAGTTGGTTAAAATGTAACAACTACACTATCACATTAATTATGGCGCTAATATGAAATCATTGTATATTATCTGTAATTATCCATTATATCTTGATTTTTTTTTTTTTTTTTGAATAGCCATTATATCTTGATTGTTTGTGGGTCTTTTGGCAGAGATTATCAACCCAATTTATGGGGAGAAATAATTGTAAATTGAGTTTACAAAAACACAACATTATTAAAATAATAATAATAATAGACTATACCTTATGCTATTCTATACTGCATTACTGCATGATTTGCATCTGCTGGTCTAAAATTGTAATGCAATAAGTTTAGTCAGGTCGGTTGATACAGTTTGCTATACCCGACAGTGACCAAACATATTAATATATACTCGAGAATGGAGAATATAATCAATGAGCATGTTAGAGATCAAGTGTTATGGACTTTTTGGGTGCTCTCTTGTTAAGCCAAGAAAACTTAATTAGATGCTCCTTTTTTTTTTGCTAAATAATAATCTTATTATTGTTTAAAAACATCCTTACCCCACGTTGTTCTTATTCTACTAAAACTAAACTTCATTGTTTTAATTATTAATGGTGTACTAATTTAGAGCTAATTCAATTCATTTAGGGTTATTGATCTGGTCTATCACGTTAGATGAAATCAAGGATTAACATATTTAATGAGCTAAGTGCAAATAAGTTTGTGAAAACTGACCCTCATATTTAGGTTGCATTCCCTTCAATAGTTCAACTGAATACATCCAATCAAAACTTATTAAATCTAATTAGACCGATAAACCAAATCAACTCATACTTTGACCTAATGCTTAAAGTTACAGCTAATTGACATGCTCACACTGACACACCCGATTGACTACACCTACTTGTTATCCACCTTCAATTAATCATAAAAAATATTTAACCTCTACATATACCATGGCGTAAATAAAGTTTTTAATTTAGAGATGAGATAATACGATCGGGGCTGCAGCTAACCTATGGCCAAAAAAATAGCTTGAAAAAAAATCTTGCCCAAAATCAGATTGGGCCAATTTAACATAGTCCAAAAAATCTGTAATCTGGGTTAACAAATGAGCAAGAGCAAATAAGAAAGAACGTCATCTATCATGCTTTGGATATTATCGCCCCTTCCAAACTCATTTCTTCCCCACTCACTCACTCACTCACTCTGTCTTTCTCTCTCTCTCTCTCTCTTAATCTTTACTTCCTCTGTTGCTGTCCTTTGAAGCTTTAATTAAGGTACTCTTCTCTCTCTCCTCTTTCCTTCTTTTCTTTCCTTTTAACTATCTTTTCAATCATCATTAATCTCACTCGGAAAATTCCTGGTTAAAACAATCTAAACAAAAAAAAAGGGAAAAAGAAAGAAAATGGTTCACAATTTGTTGATTAATTTTTGTGGGTTTTTCAGATGGCTTCATCAATTGCATCTTCTGCTCCTTCTCTTTCTCTTCAACTTCCATCTAACAAGGTTTCTTCTTCTTCCCCTTCTTTTCTTTTTTATTACTTTGTGTTTTTCTTAAAAAAAGTTTTGATTTTTTTGTTTGATAATTTTAGGGAAGGGTGAAATTGAGCAGCTGTGATTCCAATGCTTTTATCAAGGGAGATAAGAGAAATGCAGCTTTTAAATTGCAGGTAATTAATGACCCCAATTTACATTTGATCTTTTTGTTCAATTGGGTTTTACCTGTGATTTGGCAGAAAGATGTTATTTTTATCTTGGTTATATCGTTTTAAAGATTTTTTGATCTTGAGAGACATTTCATTATAATTATATAATTTGATAGTTTCCTTGGAATTATCGCTTGCATTGAACCATTTTAGTTACTGAATTTGATTCATTCAATTTCTACAATATACACTGAGGTTCATGCCAATTTATGCTGTAATATTGATCTTACTGCATATTGGGCCTCGTTATCTTAATTTCATGCTGAAATTGTTACTTTGAGTGTAATGATGCTTTTATCAGTGGCCAAATTTCATGGATGATTCTGAACTTTACTGTAAACAATATTCAATTTAATCATTCTAGGCTGGGGGGGGGGGAATGGGTGGATTGGAGTGTTTTATTGGTTGAGCTTTACTATAAACAAAGGTTGTGTTCTTCATTGTATGCTTATTGTTTTTATGTGTTTGGTCCTCCTATTGCAGTCTTTCAGTCGGGTTAGTATGGTTGCCACCGTCAATGTTTCTCGTTTTGATGGTATATCAATGGCTCCTGCAGACCCTATTTTAGGTGTTTCGGAAGCTTTTAAAGCTGATAAGGATGAAAAGAAGCTCAATCTTGGTGTTGGAGCCTATCGAACCGAAGAACTCCAGCCTTACGTTCTGAATGTTGTCAAGAAGGTCAGACTTGGTCTTTGTGTGTAGTATGTACTTAATTTCTTCTTTTTTTTTTTTTTTGCATTTCTTTAATTAGTGATCCTTTTTATTTGGTCTTTTACTGATAACGCGCTGCTTCGCTATGTTTCCTTGAGTCACTGGTGGTTGTAACTTGGTGCCTATTCTTTGTTCCAGTCTACTGTTTACTCTGGATCAAATGTTGCTTAGTTTTTATTTTGCGTGAATGCCTGAGTCTTACGTGATTTTGTTTGAGTTTGCTTTCAGGCGGAGAATCTTATGCTGGAGAGAGGAGAAAACAAGGAGGTATGCTGAATTGTTGAATGGATGTGGAGTTTCCCCATTCATACTTTTCTCATCATGTGCTTACGACCTGTTGATTTCTCTGTGCAGTATCTGGCAATTGAAGGATTGGCTGCGTTTAACAAAGTAACTGCAGAATTGTTGTTTGGAGCTGACAATGCGGTTCTGAAAGAACAAAGAGTATGTATGCTGAAAAGGCATCTAATCTCTCTTTCATTACCTGCTGTTGATAATCTCACAGATTTGCCCTTTTATTTGGGGGTTAAGGGGTTGTTTCAATTTTATTCTAGTTCTTAAAAAGATGGAAAAGGATGCCCTGTGTGTTATTTGAAATGTAGCTGAACTTGTTTTCTTTTCTAGGTTGCAACTGTCCAAAGTCTTTCAGGAACTGGCTCTCTTCGCCTTGCAGCAGCACTCATTGAGCGATATTTCCCTGGGGCAAAAGTGTTGATATCTTCTCCAACATGGGGTATGTATAATGTATCTTTAGCCCTTCAAACCCTATCCAATGAGAATGTCTTGATCAACTCATATTCTCCATGCATATAATGACCTAGACTGAAGTTTCTTTATGGTGCAGGCAACCACAAAAATATTTTCAATGATGCCAAAGTACCATGGTCTGAGTACAGATACTATGATCCTAAAACAGTTGGTTTGGATTTTGAGGGGATGATAGCGGATATTAAGGTAAGATGGAGATGTGCTATGTGACCATTGCAATTTTTTAGTAAACAGTCATCATCTTGTTCATGTTTCCTCATTCCTTTTACCCTCTATGGCTCTATTTGAGTGAGCATAGCTTGCCACAAATTAATGACTCCTCTGATTCTACCTTTCACAAGCCTTTAAGAAGTTTTAGATTTAATTCAGTTTGTTACCCTTTGGATATATACTTAGCTGTTTTGTCGCATGGAACATTTATACTCCCACTACAAATATGTTTTCTAGATTATGAGCTCAATTGTGATACTTTTCAGACTTCGATATTGACTTTATGTGATTTTCTTATGTGTTTTGTTTGGTATTGGAAATGTTTTCTAGATTATGAGCTCAATTGTGATACTTTTCAGACTTCGATATTGACTTTATGTGATTTTCTTATGTGTTTGGTATTGAAAAAGAGGTTGATGAGGAGCAAACCAAAATGTGGATAGGTATTTAAAAATGTTTTGCAATCGAAATGTATCAAACGTTCAACTCTAGATAAAAGGGAGGCTATGACGTCTCGAATGAGGCTCCTTGCCTCGGAAAGGTGGAGGGGTCAAATATATGCAGTCTACTCTGCTAATAAAAAGAAGTTTTTTCTCACACAACCCTTCATTGGAATGCTTTTACGTTCTGCAACTTCATGCTAGATAAGGAGTAAAAAAATATAGGAAAATTTCCCAAGAATAATCCAACCTTTCGCTAGTTCTCCCAAAATAATCCAACCTTTGGATTAACCCCTAATAATCCCACATTTGACATATATTCTCCTATACCGAGCCTAAGTAACCGGTTACCTTAAGATTAGGAAATTTATTTTTCCCCCTTTTTTTTCCTCCATGACCACTTCTTTCTCTCTCTTCCTCCATGAACACCTTTCTTCCTCCTTCCTCCGTGAACACAACCTTCATCCTAACCTCCATTACCACTAGAGCTATCAATTCGGGTAAACGGGTCGAGTTTGGGTCTGTTCAACTCGGGTCGGGTCAATTCAGATTAATTCCATAACCTATGCAGGTCGGGTTTGGGTTGGGTCATGCTTGAGTCGGGTCACGTCGAGTCATACTTCTTATCGGGTTTGGGTCGGGTTAATAAAAGGTCGGGTTACATTCGGGTCGAGTGAACAATAGGTCGGGTTTAATTCGGGTTTTTACGGGTTAAAACGGGTTAGGGTAATTCTCAAGTTTGAATCGGGTTCGGTTCAAGTCAATAATTTGCGGGTTGGAATCAGGCCGGTTCATTCTCAGGTTTAAGTCGTGTTCGGTTCAAATCAATAATTTGCGGATTATAATCAGGTTAGGTCATTTTCAAGTCAGGTCATTCTTGGGTTCAAGTCGGGTTTGGTTCAAGTCAATAATTTGCGGGTTATAATCAGGTTAGTTCAAGTCGGGTCGGGTTAGGAACGGGTTGGGTTGAATTCACGTCAGGTTCTTAACAAGTCGGGTTTTGACGGGTTAAAAAGAGTTTGGGTCAATTTTGGTTCAAGTCGGGTTCGGTGCAAGTTAATTAAATTGGCCGTTGTAAACAGGTAAATCAGTGCAAGTTGTAATCCGGTAAATTGGCCGTTTAAAAGCAAATTGAATGGTTGCACACACCCAATTGGACTCCCGCAGGATATTAGGGACCATAGAAAACATTTCGGCAAGTTTTATTTCCACAAGAAAAAAAAGTCAAAAAATTCAAAAATTGAAGGCTCATATCCACGTTTTTTGATAAATTATAGAGGTTTCATGGGCGGTGTCGAAAAGTCTTGAAATTCTATAGGATACATCTCGGGGTCATATAATGCCGTTTGGAACCATATATGATCATTATTTGTTGTCATAAATGTTCGTGGTAGGCTTGAATTAATGAAATCAGTGCAAATTGTAAATCATTAATTTGGTCGTTTAAAGGCAAATTGGATGGTTCCACCCACCCAATTGGACTCCCGGAGGGTATTAGGGATCCTGTTAAACATTTCGGCAATTTTTATTCCTTGGCAAAAAAAAAAAAAAAAAAATTCAAAATTGAAGGCTAATTTCCACGCCTTTTAAGAAATTTTGCGGGGCCCAGTGTAGAAAAGTATTAATATTTTAGGGGATACATCTCGAGGAAATATAATGTTGTTTGGAATCATATATGATCATTATATGTTGTCATAAATGTTCGTAGTAGGCTTGAGTTAATGAAATCTGTGCTAGTTGTAAACCGGTAATTAAATTGGTCGTTTAAAGACAAATTGGATGGTTCCACCAACCCAATTAGACTCTCGGAGAGTATTAAGGACCATGGTAAACATTTCGGCAATTTTTATTTTCAGGCGAAAAAAAGTCAAAATATTCCAAAGTTGAACACTAATATCCACGCTTTTTGAGAAATTTTGGAGGTTTCGGGGCCCGGTGTCGAAAAGTCTTAAAATTTTAGGGGATACATCTTCAGCTCATATAATGCGGTTTGGAACCGTATATGGTAATTATATGTTGTCATAAATGTTTTTGGTAGGTATGAGTTAATGAAATCAGGGCAAGTTGTAAACCGATAAATTAGCCGTTTAAAGGCAAATTGGATGGTCCAACCACCCAATTGGACTCTCAAAGGGTATTAGGGACCATGGTAAACATTTCGACAATTTTTATTTTTTGGCGGAAAAAAGTCGAAAAATACAAAAATTGAAGACTTGAGAAATTTTTGAGAAATAAAATTGGATATCCATGCTTTTTGAGAAATTTTTGAGGTTTCGGGGTCAGGTGTTGAAAAGGCTTGAGATTTTTGGAGATACATCTCGGGGTCATATAATGCCGTTTTGAACCATATAGGATCATTATATGTTGTCATAAATGTTCGTGGTAGACTTGTATTAATGAAATCGGTGCAAGTTGTAAATCGATAAATTATTCGCTTAAAGGCAATATGGATGGTTTCACCCACCCAATTGGACTCCCAAAGGGTATTAAGGGACCATGATAAACATTTCGGCAACTTTTATTTCCAGGCGAAAAAAAATTCAAAATTTTCAAAAATTGAAGACTAACATCCACGTTTTTTGAGAAATTTTGGAGGTTTTGGAGTCTGGTGTCAAAAAGGCTTGAGATTTTAGGGGATACATCTCTGAGTCATAAAATTCCGTTTGGAACCATATATGATCATTTTATATTGTCATAAATGTTCATGGTAGGCTAGAATTAATGAAATCGGTGCAAGTTGTAAATCAGTAAATTGACTAATTAAACGCAAATTAGATGGTTCCACCCAACCAATTGGACTCCCAGATTGTATTAGGGACCAAGTTAAACATTTCGGCTATTTTTATTTCCGGGCAAAAAAAGTCGAAAAAATTCCAAAATTGAAGACTAATATCCACGCATTTTGTGAAATTTTGAATGTTTTAGAACTCCGTGTCGAAAAGTTTTGAAATTCCAGGGAATACATCTCGGGGTCATATAATGCTATTTGGAACCATTTATGATCATTTTATGTTGTCATAAATTTTCGTGGTAGTCTTGAGTTAATGAAATGGGTGCAAGTTGTAAATCGGTAAATTTGTCGTTTAAAAGTAAATTGGATGGTTCCACCCACCCAATAAGACTCCCGAAGGGTATAAGGGACCATGGTAAATATTTAGTCAATATTTATTTCCAGGCGACAAAAAGTCAAAAAAATTCAAAAGTTGAAGGCGGGTATCCACGCTTTTTGAGAAATTTGGAGTCTTCGGGGCCCGGTTTTTAAAAGTCTTGAAATTTTAGGAAATATATCTCAGAGTCATATAATGTCGTTTGGAACCATATATGATCAATATTTGTTGTCTTAAATGTTCGTGGTAGCATTGAGTTAATGAAGTCCGTGCAAGTTGTTAATCGTTAAATTGGACGTTTAATGGCAAATTGGGGGGATATTAGGGACTATGATAAACATTTTGACAATTTTTATTTCCGTGCGAAAAAAGTCAAAAAATTCCAAAATTGAAGATTAATATCCATGTTTTTTTAGAAATTTCGAAAGTTTCGGGGCCCGGTGTCGATAAATAATTAGATTTTAGGGGATACATCTCGGGGTCATATAATGTCGTTTAGAACCATAAATGATCATTATATGTTGTCATAATTGTTCGTGGTAAGCTTCACTTAATGAAATATGTGTAAGTTGTAAACCGGTAATTAAATTGGCGGTTTAAAGGCAAATAGGATGGTTCCACCCACCCAATTGGAATTCAAGAGGGTATTAGGGACCATAGTAAATATTTCGGCAATTTTTATTTCCGGGCAAAAAAAAAGTAAAAAAATTCCAAAATTGAAGACTTATATCCACGCCTTTTAAAGAAATTTTATAAGGTTTCGAAGCATGATGTTGAAAAGCCTTTAGATTTTAGGGGATACATCTCGGGGTCATATAATGTCGTTTGGAACCATATATGATCATTATATGTTGTCATAAATGTTTGTGGTACGCTTGAATTAAAGAAATCGACACAAGTTTTAAACTGGTAAATTGGCCCTTTAAAGGCAAATTAGATAGTTACACCCAACCCAATTAGACTCCCGTAGAGTATTAGAGATCATGGTAAACATTTCGTCAATTTTTATTTCCGAGCGACAAAAGTAAAATTTCAAAAATGAAGGCTATATCCACGCTTTTTTAGAATTTTTGGAGTTTTGGGGCCCGGTTTCGAAAAGTCTTGTTATATAGGGAATATATCTCGGGGTCATATAATGTCGTTTGGAACCATATATGATCATTATTTGTTGTCATAAATGTTCGTGGTAGGTTTGAATTAATGAAATTAGTGCAAGTTGTAAACCGGTAAATTGGACGTTTAAAGGCAAATTAGATGGTTCTATCTCTCCAATTAGACTCCCGGGGGGGTATTAGGGACTATGGTAAACATTTCAGCAATTTTTATTTCCATTCGAAAAAAAGTCAAAAAATTAAAAAATTGAAGTCTATCCATGCTTTATTAGAAATTTCGAATTTTTCGAGGCTCGGTATCGAAAAGAAATGACATTTTAGGGGATAGATCTTGGGGTCCATATAATGTCGTTTGGCGCCATAAATGATCATTATATGTTGTCATAACTGTTCGTCGTATGCTTGAATTAATGAAATCTGCAAGTTGTAATCCTTTAAATTGTCCAGTTAAAGGCAAATTGGATGGTTCCAACCACACAATTGGACTCTCAGAGAGTATTAGGGACAATGGTAAACATTTTGACAATTTTTATTTCCGAGCGAAAAAAAGTCAAAAAAATACAAAAATTGAAGGCTAATATCCACGCTTTTTGAGATATTTTTGAGGTTTCGGGGCCAATTGTTGAAAAGGCTTGAGATTTTAGGAGATACATGTCAGGGTCATATAATACCGTTTGGAACTATATATGATCATTATATGTTGTCATAAATGTTCGTGGTAGGATTGTATTAATGAAATTGGTGCAAGTTGTAAATCGGATAATTGTTCGTTTAAAGGCAATATGGATGGTTCCACCCTCCCAATTGGACTCCCAGAGAGTATTAGGGACCATGGTAAACATTTCGGCAATTTTTGTTTCCGGGCAAAAAAAATTTCAAAAATTTAAAAAAGGAAAAATGGAAATTAAAAATCCAACCTTTGCACTTTTTCTTCCTAAAAATCCAACCTTCATTTTATTCCACAAAAATCCAACCTTCATACCCCCCCTTCTCCAACAAATCCATTTGACCTTTAACCTGATTAACAGGTTAATTTTTTTTTTTTTTAATTTTCTCACTTTCCCTTCTCACTCCTCTTTCTCTCTCCTCTCTCCACAAAAACGGAAACAACCAACCCACCCACCTGTTGTCCCCTTGAAACCACAAGACCCACCCACCTGCCGCCCCGAAACCCCAATTGCCACCCTCTTGCCGCTCTAATATCCAACCCCAAGTGATTTCCTCTTTCCTCTACGTACTACCGCATCCAAATTTGTGATACTGCGACGTTTTTCGGCGACAATTTTTGGGTGGTACGGTCTGTTTCAAAGCCCAAAGGTTGTTTTAATTTGTGGGCAAGTATTTTCGTGGCTGGGCGGTTTTAATTGGTGGCTGGGCGGTTTGCGGGGGGTTTGGGTTTGGATCGGAGTTGTTGGCTGGGTTTATTTCTTGGTGGCTGGCGTATTTGTGGGTTGGAGGGTTGGAGCAGGTGCGGTTTTGAGGGTGGAAATAGAGTTGGGCGGTGGTGCGAGCTAGGTTGTGGACGGAAAGGGAGGGTAAGGGGAGGATGGTCGGAAAGGGAGGTGGTGAGGAATGGTGTCCGAATTTAATGGAGGATGGAGAAAATTGAAAAAATAATCATGGAGGTTGGTCAGATGGGGGGGGGGGGGAAGAGGTGGTTGCCGGAAATTTTTGGGGCTGCCAGATAATTTAGAGGAAGAGGGTGGGTATTCCAGTGGCCGGTGGGGATAGGGTGGGCTGGGAAGGAGGGTGGGCTGGGTTTCTAAATTTTTTTTAAATTAATTTTTTTTTAATAATTAAAATTATAATCGACCTATTAATAGTTGACACGTGGCATCTAACTTAAAAAATCGATCATCAACAGGTTATGGACCTTTAGATGAAGGGGGGTATAAAGGTTGGATTTTTGTGGATTAAAATGAAGGTTGGATTTTTAGGAGGAAAAAGTGCAAAGGTTGGATTTTTAATTTCCATTTTTCCTTTAAAAAATTGAAGGCTAATATCCACGCTTTTTAAGAAATTTTGGAGGTTTCGGGGTCCGGTGTCGAAAACGCTTGAGATTTTAGGGGATACATCTCTAAGTCATAAAATGCCGTTTGGAACCATATATGATCATTTTGTATTGTCATAAATGTTCGTGGTAGGCTAGAATTAATGAAATCAGTGCAAGTTGTAAATCGGTAAATTGGTCGTTTAAAGGCAAATTGGATGGTTCGACCAACCCATTTAGACTCTCGTTGGGTATTAGGAACCATGGTTAATATTTCGGCAATTTTTAATTTCTGGCGAAAAAAAGTAAAAAAAAATACAAATATTGAAGGCTAATATCCACGCTCTTTTGAGAAAATTTGGAGGTTTCGTGGCCCAGTGGCGAAAAGTCGAAAAGTCTTGAAATTTTAGGGGATACATCTTCGGGTCATCTAATGCCGTTTGGAACCATATATGATCATTAAATGTTGTCATATATGTTCGTGGTAGGTTTTAGTTAATGAAATCGACGCAAGTTGTAAATCGTTAAATTGTTCGTTTAAAGGCAATATGGACTGTTCCACCAACCCAATTGGACTCCCAAAGGGTATTAGGGATCATGGTAAACATTTCGGCAATATTTATTTCCAGGTGAAAAAAATTTAAAATTTTCAAAAATTAAAGACTAATATCCATTTGAGAAATTTTGGAGGTTTAGGGGTCCGGTGTTGAAAAGGCTTGAGATTTTAGGGGATACATCTTTGGGTCATAAAATGTCGTTTGGAACCATAAATGATCATTTTATATTGTTTTAAATTTTCGTGGTAGGCTAGAATTAATGTAATCGGTGCGAGTTGTAAATCGGTAAATGGAGCAAATTTGATGGTTCCACCCAATCAATTGGACTTGCAGAAGGTATTAGGGACCATGGTAAACAATTTGGTAAATTTTATTTCTGGGCAAAAAAAAGTTAAAAAATTCCAAAATTGAAGACTAATATCCACGCATCTTGCGAAATTTTGAAGGTTTCGGAACTCCGTGTCAAAAGGTCTTGAAATTACAGGAAATACATCTCGGGGTCATATAATGCCGTTTGGAACCATTTATGATCATTATATATTGTCATAAATTTTCGTGGTAGTCTTGAGGTAATAAATCGGTGCAAGTTGTAAATCGGTAAATTTGTCGTTTAAAGGTAAATTGGATGGTTCCACCCACCAAATAAGACTCCCGGAGGGTATAAGGGACCATGGTAAATATTTAGTCAATATTTATTTCCGGGCGACAAAAAGTCAAAAAAATTCAAAAGTTGAAGGCGGGTATCCATGCTTTTTGAGAAATTTGGAGTCTTCGGGGCACGGTGTCTAAAAGTCTTGAAATTTTAGGGAATATATCTCGGAGTCATATAATGTCGTTTGGAACCATATATGATCAATATTTGTTGTCTTAAATGTTCGTGGTAGCATTGAGTTAATGAAATCCGTGCAAGTTGTTAATCGTTAAATTGGACGTTTAATGGCAAATTGGATGGTTCCACCCATCCAATTGGACTGGGGTATTAGAGACCACAGTAAACATTTTGGTAATTTTTATTTTCGTGCGAAAAAAAAGAGTCAAAAAATTCCAAAATTGAAGGCTAATATCCATGGTTTTTTTAGAAATTTCGAAGGTGTCGGGGCCCAGTGTCAAAAAGAAATGAGATTTTAGGTAATACATCTCGAGGTCATATAATGTCGTTTATAACGATAAATGATCATTATATGTTGTCATAACTGTTCGTGGTAAGCTTCAGTTATTGAAATCCGTGCAAGTAGTAAACCGGTAATTAAATTGGCGGTTTAAAGGCAAATAGGTGGTTCCACCCATCCAATTAGACTCCCGGAGGGTTTAGGGACCATAGTAAATATTTCGGCAATTTTTATTTCTGAGCGAAAAAAAGTAAAAAAATTCCAAAATTGAAGGTTAATATCCACACTTTTTGAGAAATTTTTGAGGTTTCAAGGCCCGATGTAGAAAAGCCTTTAGATTTTAGGGGATATATCTCGAGGTCAAATAATGTCGTTTGGAACCATATATGATCATTATATGTTGTCATAAATGTTTGTGGTAGGCTTGAGTTAAAGAAATCAGCGCAAGTTAAACTGGTAAATTGGCCCCTTAAAGGCAAATTGGATGGTTCCACCCAACCCAATTAGACTCTCGTAGAGTATTAGAGACCATGATAAACATTTCGTCAATTTCTATTTCTGGGCGAAAAAAAAAAGTCAAAATTTTCAAAAATTGAAGGTTATATCAACGATTTTTTAGAATTTTTGGAGTTTTCGTGGCCCGATGTCAAAAAGTCTTAAAATTTTAGGGAATACATCTCGGGATCATATAATGTCGTTTGGAACCATATATTATCATTTTGTTGTTATAAATGTTTGTGGTAGTTGTATGCCAGTAAATTGGACTTTTAAAGGCAAATTGGATGGTTCCATCTTTCTAATTAGACTCACGGGGAGTATTAGGGACTATAGTAAACATTTCGGCAATTTTTATTTCTGTTCGAAAAAAAGTCAAAAAAATTCTAAAATTGAAGGCTATTATCCATGTTTTTTTAGAAATTTCGAATGTTTCAGGGTCCGATGTCGAAACGAAATGACATTTTAGGGGATTCATCTTGGGGTTATATAATGCCGTTTGGAAGCATAAATGATCATTATATGTTGTCATAACTATTCGTGGTAGACTTGAGTCAATGAAATCGACAAGTTGTAAACCGATAAATTGTCCGTTTAAAGGGAAATTGGATGGTTCCAACCACCCAATTGGACTCTCGGAGGGTATTAGGGACCATGGAAAACATTTCGGCAATTTCTATTTCCGGGCAAAAAAAAGTCAAAAAATACAAAAACTGAAGGCTAATATCCACGTTTTTTGATAAATTTTTGAGGTTTCAGGGCCAGGTGTCGGAAAGGATTGACATTTTAGGAGATACATCTCAGGGTCATATAATGTCGTTTGGAACCATATATGATCATTATATGTTGTCATAAATGTTCGTGGTAGGCTTGTATTAATGAAATCGGTGCAATTTGTAAATCGGTAAATTGTTCGTTTAAAGGCAATATGGATTGTTCCACCCACCCAATTGGACCCCCAGAGGGTATAAGGGACCATGATAAACATTTCGGCAATTTTTATTTCCGAGCGAAAAAAAAAAATCAAAAATTTCAAAAATTAAAGCTAATATCCAAGCTTTTTAGAAATTTTGGAGGTTTCGGGGTCCGGTGTCGAAAAGGCTTGAGATTTTAGGGGATACATCTCTGAGTCATAAAATGTCGTTTGGAATCATATATGATCATTTTATATTGTCATAAATGTTCGTGGTAGGCTAGAATTAATGAAATCGGTGCAAGTGTTAAATCGGTAAATTGGCCGTTTAAAGGCAAATTGGATGGTTGCACCCAACCAATTGGACTCGCAGAGGGTATTAGGGACTATAGTAAACATTTAGGCAATTTATATTTCCGGGCAAAAAAAGTCAAAAAATTCCAAAATTAAAGATTAATATTCACGCATTTTGCGAAATTTTGAAGGTTTCGGGACTCCGTGTCGAAAAGTCTTGAAATTCCAGGGAATACATCTTGGTGTCATATAATGCCGTTTGGAACCATATATGATTATTATATGTTGTCATAAACTTTCTTAGTAGTCTTGAGATAATGAAATCGGTGCAACTTGTAAATCGCTAAATTTGTCGTTTAAAGGAAAATTGGATGGTTCCACCCACCTAATAGGACTCTCGGAGGGTATAAGGGACCATGGTAAATATTTCGTCAATTGTATTTGTGGGAGAAAAAAAGTCAAAAAAATTCAAAAATTGAAGGCAAATATCCACGTTTTTTGAGAAATTTGGAGTCTTTGGGGCCCGGTGTCTAAAAGTCTTTAAATTCTATGGAATATATCTCGTAGTCATATAATGTCGTTTGTAACTATATATGATCATTATTTGTTGTCTTAAATGTTCGTGGTAGTCTTGAATTAATGAAATAAGTGCAAGTTGTTAATCGGTAAATTGGACGTTTAATGGCAAATTTTATAGTTCCACCCATCCAATTGGACTCCCGGGGGTATTAGGGATCATGGTAAACATTTCGGCGATTTTTATTTCCATACGAAAAAAATATCAAAAAATTCCAAAATTAAAGGCTAAGATCCATGTTTTTGTAGAAATTTCAAAGGATGTCGAAGAGAAATGAGACTTTAGGGGATACATCTCGGGGTCATATAATATCGTGTTAAGTTTCAGGTAAAGAAATCCGTGCAAGTTTTAAACCAGTAATTAAATTGGTGGTTTAAAGGCAAATAGGATGGTTCCACCCACTCAATTGGAATCCCGAAGAGTATTAGGGACCATAGTAAATATTTCGGCAATTTTTATTTTTGAGCGAAAAAATGTAAAAAAATTCTAAAATTGAAGTCTAATATCCACACTTTTTGATAATTTTTTGAGTTTTTCGAGGGCCGATGTCGAAAAGCCTTTAGATTTTAGGGGATACATCGTGAGGTCATATAATGTCGTTTGGAACCATATATGATCATTATATGTTGTCATAATGTTTGTAATAGGCTTGAGTTAATTAAATCGGCGCAAGTTTTAATCCGGTAAATTAGCCCCTTTAAGGCAAATTGGATTGTTCCACCCAACCCTATTGGACTCCCGTAGAGTATTAGCGACTATGGTAAACATTTCGGCAATTTTTATTTCCGAGCGAAAAAAAGTTAAATACTTCAAAATTTTGAAGGCTATATCCACGCTTTTTTAGAATTTTTGGAGTCTTCGAGGCCCCAGTGTCGAAAAGTCTTGAAATTTTAGGGAATACATCTCGGGATCATATAATGTCGTTTGGAACCATATATGATCATTATTTTTTGTCATAAATGTTCGTGGTAGGCTTGAATTAATGAAATCAGTGTAAGTTGTAAACCGGTAAATTGGTCAATTAAAGGCAAATTGGATGATTTCACCCACCCAATTGGACTCCCGGAGGATATTTGGGACCATGGTAAACATTTATGCAATTTTTATATCCGGGCAAAAGAAGGTCAAAAAATTCCAAAATTGAAGGCTAATATCCATGCTTTTTGAGAAATTTCGAATGTTTTGGGGTCCGGTGCCGAAAAGTATTGAGATTTTAGGGGATACATCTCAGGGTCATATAATGTCGTTTGGTTCCATATATGATCATTTTATGTTATCATAAATGTTCGTTGTAAGTTTGATTTAATGAAATTGGTGCAAGTTATAAACTGGTAAATTGGTCGTTTAAAGGCAAATTGGATGGTTCTAGCCAGCCAGCCAACCAGTTGGACTCCCGGAGGGTATTAGAGACCATGGTAAACATTTCGGCAATTTTTACTTTCGGGTGAAAAAAGTCAAAAAAATTCCAAAACTGAAGGTTAATATCCACGCTTTTTGAGAAATTTTAGAGGTTTCGGGTAGAGCTGTCAATTCGGGTAAACGGGTCGGGTTTGGGTCGGTAAGAGTGAGTCGGGTCAATTCGGATTAATTCTACAACTTATTCAGGGTTTGGGTTGGGTCAAGCTTGAGGCGTGTCACGGCGGGCATGCTTTTTATGTGGTTTTGGTCGGGTTTAGGTCGGGTTAATAATAGGTCAGGTTACATTCGGGTCGGGTGAACAATAAGTCGGGTTTAATTTCGGGTTTTCACGGGTTAAAACGGGTTAGGGTAATTCTCGGGTTCGAGTCGGGTTCGATTCAAGTCAATAATTTGCGGGTTAAAATCTGGGTCGTTCTCGGGTTTGAGTCGGGTTCAGTTCAAGTCAATAATTTGCGGGTTATAATCAGGTCGGGTCATTTTCAAATCAGGTCATTCTCTAGTCCAAGTTGGATTCAGTTCAAGTCAATAATTTGCGGGTTCAAGTCGGGTCATTTTCCAGTCAGGTTATTTTCAGGTTCAGGTCGGATTTGATTCAAGTCAATAATTTGCGGGTTATAATCAGGTTGGGTCATTTCTAAGTCGGGTTATGTTCAAGTCAATAATTTTCAGGTTACAATTAGGTGGGGTCATATCCAAGGTCATATTCGAGTTAACCTAACTATAAATAGATAATTATCACTTTTATCAAGCTAATTATTTCCTTTGACTATAATATATATGGGAATATAATAGGGAACTATAGTTTATAATTTAGGAAGATAATTATCTCCTTTAACCATACAACAAATACATACTATATTTAACTCTTAAATTTGAGGATGATGTTCCTTTCTTTTACTACCTGGACCGACTTAGTCTCCCTAGACAAAATGCTTTGATCAACAATAATAAGGTGGTCAAAATTGCATTTAAGGTAATTTGAAATTGGGTCGGGGACAATTTGGGTTGAATTTAGGTCGGGTTAATAACAAGTCGTGTTGATTTTGAGTCGGGTTAGTAGCAGATCGGGTTGAGTTTTTGGGTCGGGTTAGTAATAGATCTGGTAAAATTTGGGTCGGGTCAATAACAAGTCGGGTTGAATTTGGTCAGGTCAATAACAAGTCAGGTTGATTTCAGGTCGGGTTTGTAGCAGGTTGGGTTAAATTCGGGTCGGGTTAGGAACGGGTTGGGTTGAATTCAGGTGAGGTTAGTAACAAGTTGGGATAAAACGGGTTTGGGTCAATTTCGGTTCTAGTCGGGTTCAATTTAGGTCAATAAGGGTCGGGTCATCTCCAGGTCAGTTCATGTTCGGGTTCAGGTCTCACATACTCGGGTCATCTCGGGTCTAGGGTTGGTTTCAGGTCAGGTTTGGGTCACCATTTTTTCGGGTTCAGATGGGTCGGTTAATAATCGGGTTTTAGTCGGTATTTTTGGTCGGGTCAACTTTTGATAGCTCTTATTACCACCTCTTCCTTCATCCTTTCTCCATCACCACGAACCACAATGACCACCACCTCCATTTTCGTCCCACCAGCAAGTCAACCACCTCCTTCATCTTTTCTCCATATTACAAACCACAATCACCACCACGAAGGGAGAAAGAAGGAAAACGGGGAAAGGGAGGTTTTGAAAGTGGAGGCAGGAGGGGGTTTGTGGGTTGGTTGATGGTGATGCGGAGGTTTGTGGGTTGGTTAATGGTGCTCGGAGGTTTGTGGGCTGGTTGATTTTGTCACGGGAAGACGGAATTTGGGACGGTGGGGGTTTTTGGTTTGGTTGATGGTTGGTCGGTGGGTGGATCAACGGTGGTGTTGTGGGGCTGTGGCGGTGCGGATGATGGTGGATTGACGGTGGGGTTTATGGTGGGAAGCTAAGGGTGGGTTTCTGTTTTTTTTTTTTTTCAATTTTTTGGGATTTTTTATATATTTTTTTCATTTTTTAGGATTATTTTAAAATTAAGTTTTAAGTAAAAAAAATTAAAAAAAAAATAATTAGAAGCTAACACATGGCTTGGCAACCGGTCTTAGGGGGTATGGTGACCTGTTAGGGGTGGTGTGGGAGAATAATAGGTAAAGGTGGGATTATTCAGGGTTAATCCAAAAATTGGATTATTTTGGGAGAACCAGCGAAAGGTTGGATTATTCTTGTGAAATTTTCCAAAAATATATTCATCTTTATTCTGTCTATTATGGAGTACTGGTATTACCTTAGTTACAAATTGTTTATGATGACTCTTTTTGCTTCATTAGAGATGGACTCTATAAGCTGAAATTTAAATACTCTTATATTGGTGACTTTTATATACTTCTTAGACCTGCTTGACACTTGAAGATTTGAGTTCGGATGTGGAATTCCATTAGAAAGTAATCTTTTTTCGTAATTGCTTATTTATCTGGATTTTTTTAACTTAATTACTAAGATTCTTATGATTTCAGGCAGCTCCTGAAGGATCATTTATTTTACTCCATGGCTGCGCACACAACCCCACCGGAATTGATCCAACTCCTGAACAATGGGAAAAAATTGCTGATGTCATTCAGGAGAAGAGCCATATTCCATTCTTTGATGTTGCTTATCAGGTATTTCTCTTCAATGTTCAATAACTTGCATCAATTATGTTCATTAATCAGCACAAGCATCTACATTGGTGAAGTGTAAAGTTTCTAGCAGTCTTAAAAATTTTGATATGCCTTTGATTTCTGAAGTGCCATGCTGATAAAGTATTGGAAAGTCACTGACCAGAACCTAAAATTATTAAAACCAGACAAAGGTTGTTTTTTGTGTGATCTTTTCTTTATAAGGATGAGAAACCTGAATTAGGAGATCTTTTGAAGTAATATTCTTATTTGACTAAACCCACGTTGTCATTCAATACAAGGAACAACGTAGAAATTTACAAACAAACAAAAAAAAATTATTGTTATATCTACTCTTTGGGAGCCATTCAGCCTCTCCATTTTCCTCCCTCTTTTAAAGTATGCTTGATTTGAAAATCCTGTCATCCTAACTACATGTCATATCAATCAATCAAAGCCTTAATCCCATAAGTGAGGTTAGCTAAATGAACCAAAAGTGATTATTTGCTATAGTCATCCACAAAAATCTTCCTCCTTCCCTTACGGTCAAATCCCTTACTACATGTCATAGTGATTATTCAGTTCCCTGCGCTGTGTGGAACTTTCAAAGCAACTCCTATTTAATCACTTGGTAATCTGTGTTGTAGGGTTTTGCAAGTGGTAGCCTTGACAAAGATGCGTCATCTATGAGGATGTTTGCTGCTCGTGGTATGGAATTACTGGTTGCTCAATCTTACAGTAAAAATCTTGGTCTTTACTCGGAAAGAATTGGTGCAATCAATGTTGTCTGCTCATCGGCAGATGCTGCTGCTAGGTAAAAACAAGTTCTTGCATTCTTACTTCAATTTTTCAATTCTCAGCTTTCACAAAATCATGCTTTGTTGGATTAAGCATGCTGATCACAGAAACTAAAACTTATGCGTGATGAGCTTGAAGCTCTGATAATATCCGTTTTACTATTACTTTCTGCAATTTATATATTTTACTTGGTGACCTGAGATTATAAAGTTATTTTGACTTTAGTGACCTAACACTATCACCGTCCAAATTCCCTTTACATTATGACTTGACATTCAAGATTCCTAATGTGAAATTAGGAGTTGCGTGAGACATGTCATACTTCAAGGCACCAAAATGGAAACTTTCCAACAGAGGAAACTAGTTTTGTGTCTTGTTTAATTTAATTTTACTGAAAGAGCTGGTGTAATCTTTCAGGGTAAAGAGCCAATTGAAAAGGATTGCACGACCTATGTACTCAAATCCTCCCGTTCATGGGGCTAGGATTGTTGCTGACGTTGTGGGCAATCCAGAGCTTTTCAATGAATGGAAAGAAGAGATGGAAATGATGGCTGGTAGGATAAAGAGTGTAAGGCAGTTGTTGTACGACAACATCACTTCAAAAGATAAGAGTGGGAAGGATTGGTCATTTATTCTTAAACAGATAGGCATGTTCTCATTCACTGGCCTAAACAAAGCTCAGGTAATTTTCTTTCCAGGTTGTAGTATTATTGAGATCTGTCAAATTAGCATCTATCTGCGAATGTACCATTACTCATTTCATCCACTTGTTTTTACCAGAGTGATAATATGACGGATAAGTGGCATATATACATGACAAAGGACGGGAGAATATCACTGGCTGGTTTATCCGCTGCTAAATGTGAGTATCTTGCTGATGCCATCATCGACTCATACTACAATGTTAGTTAAAAGATAATTATAAACTACACGCATGAAGGCTAGGAATACACCTTCAAAATTTTTGGTGAGTGTTCATCTTGACTGCGAGAATTTGTAATAATGTACACTATGTGCTCTCTTCTTGAAGCAATGTGCACTGTTATTAGTTTTGTTTGGAGGGTTATATTTGTAACAATTATCTTACTTTGAAAACTCCATTGTTATGAACATTTTCTGTATATGTACTACTTGATGATCATTACCAAATTTCTCTCTCTGAAACTTTCCACAAGATCTCCCACCCACCGCGCCATCACCACCCATCGGTGTGCACAATGGTCATTATAGTCTTAATTGTTGCCACTTGCCAGCTTTCTTTGCCAGTCTTTCAAGAAGTCATTATAGTCTCCCGAGTTTAATTTACAACTAAAATGAGTTATAAACGAAGGATTAATCAGTGAAATAAGGTCATATTAGATAAATAAAACACAAAAACATGAAAATTTCATAAAATGATGAATCAATTTTATTTTATTTTTTGTGGACTATCTGATGAAGGAAAATTAAGTCGGAAAACTTTACCAATATAAAATAGAAAATTGATAACTTGTACACAATTCTCACATGGTTCTAAGCTTGAGAAATTTCAGTATGAAACAGGTATGGCTTTACAGCCATAAGCTATAATAGTAGTTGGCTTAGCATTATTATTAGTCAAAATTGTTGATTGAGTTGATCTTTAATAATTACTCGTATTAGGTACCCGACACTATGGCCTTTTCTTTTCTTTAATCTAATCAAGTCTTTTTCAAGTACCAATGTGATTAACGTCCATTGTAATTAACTTTAATGCATCATGATCCTTGAATCTTTTTTTTATCTTCATTTAATTTGTGAGCCGACATCATCGGCCCTCAATACCACTTAGCTCTCTTTCACTATCCAAGCATATCGAATTTACAAACAGGTCGTGTGATTTAGGTTTAATTCAAGTCGCATTTGGGTTTATTGTCAATTACTCCGTATTTATTATGAAAATTCAGTTAATACTACCCGAGTCATCTTTCATATAGGGGGACTAATCGGTATCACATCAGGAAAATCAAGTTATCGGTATTGAGATACATTTAAGGTTTGGATCCGCCTTTATTGTGTTGGGTTAGTTTGTATGAATTTCAAGATGTAGGCCAACTCTGAAAGTAATTACATGAGCAGAACATGTATAATATACTGCATTTTCTATTCACAAATGCAACAGATTCATCTTTATGTGTGTCAATTTACAAACTTGGTTGCTAAACCAAGACACATTCTGAGTTTAACAATGACTTAAATAAAGAGATATGGCGGGTAACTCAAAGGAAGCGAAGAGGAGGAGAAAAACTTGATGATATAGGAAGATAAGCAGGAGAGGTCGGACTCTAACAGTAGCGCAGTTCAAAATTGTGAGGCGAATATAGAAGTTCTTTAACCTCCTAAGCTGTCTGTTGCTCCATACATGTTTCTGAGGCCCTTGTATTAGCGCGTTGGTTAATTCTTAGAGTACCTCCAAGCTCAACTGGAACGAGCGGAACAAGTGAATGCATAACATCAATAATCAATGGACGGTAACTTGGTTCTGGCTGCACGCATAAGACAGCCACAGCAGCTACCTACAAAATTGCAGGAGAAACTGTTTTCTTAGCAAGTTTAAGCATGGATCTATAGGGACAGATTAATTGTCCTGCGGATTATTTGTCAACTAGTCAAGCATTACATTTTCTGTTTCCCCTAAAATACTAATGGTAGATTATTGTTGTACGTATCTTTCAAAGCTTCTTCACTGAAATCAAATAATAGAGACTATGATAAACCAAATATTACAAAGACTATTTGGTTCACTTTCTATCCTTAATTTTGACTATGACCTTCACTTAACAAGTACAGAGTACTTTTCTTAATGAAAATTTTAAAGAATCAAATTCAGATTGTTGGGGCCTACAATAAATAATGAAGTAAAAGGGAAGTATGGAAATTTACTTGGTACAAATGCTTAGGATCCATGGTGTCTCTGATAACGGGATCCACGATGTTTGGAAGCTTTGATCTGTCTGTCAATTGAGGCATTGCCTGCAATAGATTGAACTTCAGACTTAAAAACCTTATCACTCAATATATTAGCACGCCTTAGAGCACATTATACATACCCATGTCACAATGGATTGGCATTGAGACGGTGAAAGTTTTTCTACAGGCTTTCTCCCAAGGAGAAGCTCTAAAAGCACCACTCCAAATGCATAAACATCACTTTTATCAGTCAATTTACCTGGAAACATACAAAACCCCTAGATTAATCATATATTCAAAAACAAACTGCTATAGCCTCAGTTGTCAGTCAAATTGTCAGATAATTAGAGTAAACAAATTATCGTCTTTAACAGCATTGTTCTTTTCACCAAAATTCACCTTATGACTTATTATAACTTATCCTATACTAAACAACTTTAGTGGTAAAATAAACTTGGAGAAAGGAACAAAACCGAAACATGGCAAACTGATTCCTATAATGCTTACACACTAAGTGATTCTTTTAAACCAAGTGCAATCTAGGCCACAAAAATCATTTGAATTCGTAAAGTACGATTCCTTCATAACTTTAGTATTCAAGCCAGAGAATTCAACATAGAGGTCTAGAATATTCTGGTTTCTAAAGTTTGTGTTGCTGACAATTAATATAGTGGACCGAGGTAATCTCAGTCCAGCAAGAATATGGCCGCAAAGAGATCAGCTAATAAACCATGTAAATGTATTTTGTAAGAACAGATTACATAGCATTATTGACCCACCTGCTATTCAGCAGCATAACATGTGCACCCATATGCAATTGAAATTAAATATAAATCACAAAAGTACTGTTCATATACACCTACTTAGATCATATTATTCTAAGAGTTTATTAAACAAAGCAACTTAACAACCCGACAAAGCCATTAAAATGCATCTCTAATTCTCGATGAAAGAAATATACTGTGAGACAAAAGCTAAGCAGACAGATTGGAGAATTTACAGTTTACTATGCATGCTGAGCAGGCTTAGTTGACTTACCATCTAAAAGGTACTCGGGTGCCACATACCCTATGGTGCCTGAGAGCTTGATATTGTTCTTGATATGAGGTCCATTGGTAATAGCAAAACCAAAATCCGAAAGCTACCAAAGATCGAGTAAATGGGGTGAGGTCGGATAAAGCAACATCAGTGAATCATTAAAATGCTTAGAAGTTCAAACTAACGATAATTTAATACTCAATTGATTATATAATAATCAATAAACAAATATAAGGTATTAACCTTGGCATTAAGCTCGGCATCCAGAAGGATATTAGATGATTTCAGATCTCTATGAATGACTGGAGGGTTACAGTGCTCATGTAGATATTCTAGCCCTCTGGATCAAGACATACAAATTTGTCGTCATGCGATTAAAAAACCAAAGTTTAACACAAGTGAATGTATCTATATTGTTTTAAAATGTCACCTTGCAATATCAAGAGCAATCTTCATTCGGATATGCCAAGTTAAAGAAGATCCTCGAGAAACACCTAGAGCATTGATCGAATACAAATATTAGGTTCTCCATCCTATCATCCTATAATACTTTTAGTTTAGAGTTTTGACAGTTGACACTACAATCTCATATAGTCATACGACTGATATGAGTTATGCCACTCGGACTCTGCATTTCACCTCAAGAGGATGCTTGGATCCTTGACAATCTAACAAGGGTATGGACACTTCCCACTTCATTCTGGACCAAAAACATGGAATTTTTTCTTAAAGCAACCAAGTCTGATACTAGATTTACAGACTGACAGTACACATACCCTTGTTAGACATAAGTACCCAAGTCTGAGTAACATAACATATGACTATATGAGTGTTCTGAGTTCTGAAATATTACCGTGCAACTGAGTTTCTAGGCATCCATTTTCCATAAGTTCATACACAAGAAATCTTGTGTCACCATGTATGCAACAGCCCAAAAGAGTTATGATATTCTGATGCCGAATTTTACTTAACAACGCAATCTCATTCTGCAATTACAATTGTGTAATTAAAACCCAACATAGGAATATACAATTAGAACAATTGCAAATTCATCATCTTAAACAAAAAATGCAAGCTTAGAAACAACAAATTGGTAGTACCTCAAATTCTCTTTCGGCTTCTTGTACACCCACATTGATTTTCTTCACAGCAACATAACAATCACCATCAAGCTTAGCTTTATACACACATCCAAAACCACCCACACCCAATACATTATTTTCGTCGAAATTTCCGGTGGCAGCCTCTAGCATCTTATACTCCATATTAGAGACACACCCTCCTAATTTGCTACTCATTTTCAATGAATTCAAGCTACCCTTTGATTGATTGAACGAAAATCGATTGACGAAATCTTCATTATTTGAATGAATTGAATCCCACCAATGTAAACAACATACACTAGAATAACTGTCAGTCCATATTCATAGAAAATATCAAGATCTTATTATAAAAGGTAAATTTGTAGTCCAAAAAAATCAAATTTACCTGATTTTCTATCATGCTTCTTTCTGGGTTTATTGCCATAATTCCTCTTATAAAATATCCACAAACAAAACAAAGATAACATAACAACACCAACTGAAGCACAAGCAACAATTAGGGCTACTTTCAGTCTAGTATTTGAATTCATTTTTGTATTTCCACCACCCACTTCAATTCCTGTTCATCAAATCAAATAAATTAACATCCAAATTAATTAAATTGCAATTACAGAATATATATCCAACATGAATTGCAAAATTTGGGATCAAAATTGCTAAATTAGCAAAACTCCCACTTCACAATTTAATAAATAAAAACAGATGATTTATGATAGCTACATGGGAGCAAGAAAGATAATGTTAATTATAACCTACATTAATATGAAGATAAAATCTTGCAATAATAATATAGTGCAAAAATTAAATGTAATGTTATGGGTCATAACTGTTCTAGGGATTTTATTTTTAATTTTTTTTTGAATTTTTGAAGTGGCCCCCTCAAAATTGAAGACAATTAAATTGTAATTAAGCTCAAATCAGTACTAATGATGGTGAAAAGTAGATTACTTTAAGTACATTACCTGGAGAAAATTCCGCCAATGAAGGTGAAATTGGAGAACTTAGAGGTGAAAACAGGGGAGATGAAACAGGGGAAATTGTTCTTGCTTCAATGTATGAATTTTGATGTTGGAGAAAAGCAAACAAAAAAATAATAACAATTTTGCTCATTTTTTGTCCACTTTTTCAATAAATTCCAAAAAAATTGCAAATGTTGTTTCTCACAAAATAATTAAAAGAAAGAAGAAGACATAAACAAGAAGTAGTTAGAAATTGCCCTGTTTTTTGGTTTAATGGAGCTTGTTATAAATCTTCACTTCACATTTTTCTTGCTTTCACTCTCACTCTCTTCTGTCTCTCTCTCATTCCTATAAAACCATAGCCTTGAAAAAATAAAATATCAAAAATAATTTTTAAAAATAAAAGTGGTAGCAGTTATTTATTTTTTTATTTATTTTTTTTCCAAAGTATGCAAGTCATGGATATTTTACATAGTCTGTCTCTGTCAATAGTGAGCTTTTTGATTTGCTTTTTCTCATATAAAGTTATTTTAATTTTAGCATTGTCATTTCCTCTACTCCTTCAACATTGATTACTGCTCCTACTAAAACAACAACAACAAAGTTTAATTCCAAAATCCAAAATAATTAAGTAAACAACAACAAAGTTTTAAATGGAATTAATTCCAAGATCCAAAGTCATTTGGGGCTGATAACAACAACAAAGTTTTAAATGGAATTAATTCCAAGATCCAAAGTGATTTGGGGCTGATAATAACAACAAAGTTTCAATTTCAATGTTTAAAATGATTTGTGCAATACTAACAAAGATTGAAATAAATAAAACTAGGATTGTTCATCGGTCCGAAACTGGACCGGACTGATGACCGAAAATTAAATTTCATTAACTAAAGGCCGAACTGATTAAGCTGAGATTGGACCCGCACCGAACCGAAAGAATCGATCCAATACTCAAACCGGACTACTTTGGACCGATTTAAGAATTTTAAAAAAAAAATTCTAAATTTATAATTATATTTTACTCCATATGAAATACTCGAAAAAAGTAACGCATAAACTACATTTTAATGTCTTATTTTTAGTACTGTACAAAAAACTCATACAACTACAGTTTTCAAAGCTTGTTAAGATAATCTTAATTATTATTTAAGGTTTTATGCATAATTTTAAGCAAAAAAAATCGGTCCGATTCAAGATCGGTTTTATAGGATTTTGGACCATATTGGAAAATTAAATTCCAAGATTCCAAGACCGCCGGACCGATAATTTGGTCTCGTCCAGTTCATTTTTTCTGTACAAACCAAATTTTGAACACCCCTAATGGTAATAAATATTCTAATTTTTAATCCAAGTTTATTTTTTAAATAATTATTTCTTCCCGCAAGTAAAATTTAAGGTTACATAGTATAATCACAAAATCGTCTACTCCATTTTATTTTGCATTACATATGCGCTGTAAGGCTTGTTTGGTACTGGCTTTTGAGTAAGTTATAGTGGTTTGACCAAGTCAAATAAGCATTTGACAATGTTTTTATATGTTAATAACTAGTATTCAATAACTATATATTGAACGCCCATCTTTTAATTATCTATCTTCAAGCTACTTGCACAGCTATCCGCTATCACAACAACTAATAGCTACCTCCACAGCAATACTTTGCCAAACACACCATAATTTCAATATTAAATTATTCTACCTAAAACTTAAATTATTGTGCTTTGATAAGTGAACATTCCAACGAAAAGATTACACATACAGTTATAAAAATTTGATATCAGACAAAAAATAAAAGGGAAAGAAAAAACTCCATATCCAAGGCATCAATCTTGTTGCGAGTATTGTTTGGTAAATAAATTTAAGTGAAAACTTCCACAATCGTGCTAAATTAGAATTGAAGCCTTTGCCTTTGTAGTACATACTTGTATCTTGTGTGTTCCTATTAATTTAGAATTAATTTGTTTCGTTTAAAGTGTAAGCTATGATTTGCTGAGTTCTTAAATTGGTGCATAATTAGCGATCAGCATAATACAACCATGTGGGTAGTTGCTTATAATGGATACTTCCAAAGAAAGTAGTTTTCTCTTTTATTAAACTTTTAATTATTTATGGGAAGGCAGCCTCTTTTTTTGCATTGTTGTTCCCACACTTCTTTTTCTTTCTTTATTTATGTGATGTGCTTATATTGCTGTGGTCTGGTTCCTTTTCCAAAACACAAAAAGCTTTCGAAAGATATGCAAACTCTATTTCAGATTAAAGAATACTCTATTAATGATAATGAACCGTGGAATTTGATAATTAGCAAGTTGTAGGCTATGTACTAGTGTATAACCGGATAACCGAATACGTTCAAAACTAGTTGTTACCGAGTATATTTTTTGGGCTTCTTTAATTTGGTTGTCTCATCCGAGTTATAAAATACTTTTGCTAGGATATTGGCTCTCCGATTATGTTAATCAAATTCAATATTGTGGACTTTGTGGTCATATAGATAAATAAAAAACAAACAAATTTGTGGAATGAATAATAAATATATCAACCATTTTTTTTTTCTTGACAATATAAATATCAATTGTGAAAAATCATTAACACAATTCCCAATTTCTTTTTATAGGCCAGATTGAATTGAATCTTGAAACATAACATGATAATTGAAAAGACCCAATAATAAGACAATAATTTGCATTCTATTTTATAGCATTACATTTGCATCAAATGTCCAAATCAAACCTTACTCAAAATAAATGTAGTATGCACTACGAGTGGCCTTAGACTAATTACATTTGTGCTCCAGCTAGATCAGCTGGATTCGGAAATATAGAATTAACAGCCCCAAATTAATTAGGTAAGGTAGATAGCTAAGTGGGGTCCACTGTCCCCAACATATCTTACTGTTGTCAATATTGTCATCCAATTATGATCACAAACTCGGCACGTCAGATCACAATATATGATCTACCTCGTCATGCATGGATGCATGCATGTATAAATGACGTCCACCGGCCTTTTTCTTTTCAACTTTTTTTTTTTTACAAAAATTGATTATTATTATTATTATTATTATTAGAGACTTAGAGTTATTATTAATTGGCAATAATAAGTGGGTGTATATTTTTCTTAGAAGAGTATTTATTTGTCCCACATGAAAATAGTAGGACATTTTCTAACTTGATATGAGCATGCATGAGTGCATGACCTAAGAATATATTGTATTTCTAAGTTAAAGTGGAAATTGGAATTGACTGAGGAGCGTATGCATTAATATAAAAAGGAAAACATGGCCTGGTTTGATTGATACTTACAAATCTTCTTTTAAATTGAAAATACATAAAGTTAATTAATTACCCCATTGTTCAAGTCGTCTAAAATACTGGAGTTGCTTTGACTATGTATATTTTTTGAATTAGGTCTAGAGTCATAGAATTATAGTAGTGTTTAATTTATTACTTATTGCCTACTACACTTGCTTTGTATGTTATTCATACCCTATTTGTTAAAGCTTATTCATTTCAAATAACACGTTTGAGCGTCCCACGTTGATAAAGGAAGTGATCGAGAGTTAGTTTCTTGGCTTATACTTGTATATATTATTATTGCCATATATATAGTTTTGGCTAGAGGTGATTATTGGGCGGGTCGGGCCGAAATCTTACTGGGCCGAAACTAAAAAAACTAAGTCCACTTCTCGAGGCGGGTCTATTCAATCTTCGGGCCGGATTTTTTCTACCCAAATTGGTCGGGCCTTTTCATGTTAAGCCTAAAAAATTAATTAAAGGTCTGTTCTTATTTACTGAATTGAACAAAGCTGAATTAAATTGTTTATAAGAGAAGGAATAAGAACTTAACTAAATTGAAATGAAGTTGAAGATAACTGGTCCTAAATATGCATAAAAAAAATGCATTCCCAAACCCGACAAAAAAAAAAAACGGGCTTAAAAATTCTCCCCAAAATCGGGCCGGGCTAACTCTGATCACCTCTAGGTTTGGCCAAAATGAAACTTCCATTAACTTTTATGCAATACACTGAACTCTCTTTAATGATGGTTAGTGCAGCCCAGGTCCATAATTAACAAGATTATAATTTTAACCGATACAATGACAAATTTAGCATACCACACTACGCTTCACACATTACACAAGGTCCAAGTCAAGTCTAAGACGCACGGGCTGTACGTAGTGCTTATAGCGAACAAGCTTACAAGCCCAGGCCCCAGGGTAGCCTTTGTGGGCTATTAAGTAGTATTGGCATGAAGTGCATATGGTTGGGGCGATTCACGATTGTATGATGAGTCCCGTACGTGCGTGTCTCACGATTTTTATAAGAGTGTAATTAAACAGATAAGGCTCCAAATAATAATGGACCACCCTAACTAATAATCCAATTTGAATGAACAAATAGTAAAACAATTACGAGTACATACTATTTGTAGCTATATCATACTCATGCCACCGACGAAAAACCACCAAGTCTACAATCAACATCAACAGTTTTTATCCAAAAGATGCATAAATATGCACTTCATCAATCCCTCATGCCAATACTACTTAATAGCCCACAAAGGCTACCCTGGGGCCTGGGCTTGTAAGCTTGTTCGCTATAAGCACTACGTACAGCCCGTGCGTCTTAATCCAACTTTCTTTTTTTTCTTCATGATTAAACCCTTTATTTGTGATTAGACAGCTAAAATCAACACATTTTGATGTAATTTGTAGGGACATCTTCCATTATCTTTTTCTTGTTCTTTTTTGTACGTAAAAGAAAATCTTGTCTACTTGCAACAAAATACTCCTAGCCACTATATGTGAACACTCAACAGTTATAAAAATATTAATCTCGAATCTCATATTGTATTACTAAGCAGTTAAAAAAATTGACATTCTTAAAGCACTTATTGAAACAATCAATAATCAAGGTCACGAATAAATATGCTTTTTGTTACATTGTATATAATTTACAAGTGGATCAGAACATTTTATAGTAGCAAATCTCCAAGTAAGAACATCAAGAAGAATGGAGGGAGTAAAAGTGAATTGGCAATTCAATCTTCCTAAAACATCCTATCCTATTCTAATTAAGTCAAATCGAAATTAACTAAACGCAAATACACAATGCAAAAAATAATACTATAAATAATAAATAAAAAAATCATTATTTAAGTTTACAAAACGTACTATGATTAACAAATACACAATTGTTTAAACAAGGGCATGATTTGTTTACCTTCTCTTTTATTTATTACGGGAAAAATAAATTCAAATAAACTCTACAGAGTAATAAGATAAATTTAGGGGAAAAAAAAATTAAATTTAAAGATTGACAAGGGCTAATCTAGTGGATGTCTTCATGAATCCCGTGATTAATACGGAGGTAGCAAAGTTTTGAAATTTCTAAAAAATTCGAATGAAGTGTTATTGATTGTTGCAGACTCGCAGAAGCCCAAAGAGTTTATGGGCCTTGTTAATGGACTTTATATTTTGAGGACCTTTTGTATGGGCCGAACATTGAAATTAAGGTCCAAATAGAAAAGAAGATTTGTCAATGGCTTGTTGACAAACCAAGTCAACCCGCGTTTTATTTACGAGTCAACAAGTTTAAGTAGTCCAATGAAACTTTTCTAGGACAACAACGACGAAATTCTTAGAATGAAAACAGAATTATTGAATAAATTTTTGGTCAGATGATTAATTAATATGGAGAATCAATTACACAAGGCTTCGTCAACCCACTAAACTAGTTATATTCGCCAAAAGGAGGAAAAATAAAAAGTATTCTGTTCAAAGGTTGAACACTTAGAGATTGAAAGAAATGTTTTTTTTTTTTTTAGAGAGCCACACGGCATAGGTGTGATTGAAAGAAATGATAAGTTATATATATACATATTTTGTTTACTATGTTCAAATATAAGGTTTATCGGTTCTTTTATTATTGGTTGTTGATGTAGTGGTGATTAGGATTACACTTAGTAGGGGAACTCGTGTTCGATCCCCCGCAACAACAATCGGGAGGGGACTGGACCCTAACCGCCCGCCGACCGAGAGTGTTGACTTTATAAAGATTAATGAAATTTTAAAGGACCAAACCTAATATGTATGTGACCTAAGTTATTCGAGTTATAGCTTAGATTGATTTGCGTGACGTGGTAAACTAACGAGTACATGAATAACTAAGACTTTGTAAATGTGATACGGAGTAATCAATAAAAAAATAAACACTAATATTCTAACAAGAACGTTATTAGTTGGTTGCAGCCTAAATCAATTTTGGAATCCCCTTATATATTAAGTAATACTTCCCTTCATCCCATTAATATATAATGTGAATAGAATACATGCTTAGTGTAGCTTTAATCTTGATAGAATGTTAATGGATAAGTTTAACTTTTAATTATTTTAAGGAAATGTTACAACAAATATATAGTGTACATCTAATTCTTTAAAAATTTATGTGGTTTTTACAAACAATGTCACAAATATGAAGATAATTATACAGTAATATGGACAATATGATCTTGCTTACACAAATATAAAGATAAAATTAGACATTAATATGGACAATATAATCTTGCTTATCAAATGTTAATTAAATGTATTTTTTTTATCATAAATTCATAACCATTTACCAAACGGACCGTCCAAGTTCATACAAGAAGGAAGAAGGCATGAACCTTTCGTATGGTTGGTGTAATTGATTCATTACGAGCAAGCAGCCAAAGGAGAATAGTCAACCTTTCTCAACCCAACATTAACGCAATTTTTTTAATTAGGAGTATTTTATGTTTTTAATTCCAATCCTAAACAATAAAGGCCAAAAAAAAAAAAGAAGCTATCTTGTCATTGTCAACCTGTGAACATCAATCCAGTTATTAACTGACGCGTGTAGAACAAATCTACGGTTCTCATTCCCTCTCTCTCCTCATTTCCCAATTTTCCTTTTTTTAGGAAACAAACACGTCCCTTTCATTTCTCCCCTTCTTTTTACGATTTAATTTAGATTTTTTCATCAAAGAAAATAAATTTAATACAGTATGGGTCCCACACATGACGAACCCCTGTTTCCACTAGTTCCAATCGATGGCAGTTTCGTAGTATTGGAGAAACCAGAAGGGTGAAATTGTAAATTTCTAGCAAGATTATTAATGGGAACCGTTTGATTGGCACCCACGTCAGATGGGCCTATGCCGGTTCGGTCTTATCCCCACACGCTATGTTCCCTACGCGCTTCTATTCATCGTTTGAATTACGGAGTATTATTTTAGAATTTGTTGATTTATTTTAATTAACCCATAATACATTGCTTACTCCTTAAAAGCTCCGATGCCATTGTGACCAACGCAATATATCCATGTCTTCAAATTAGGTCAAGACATTGATGAGTATTGAGAATGGTGCTTCTGTTATAACTTACACATTGAGTTATGTTTACACCGTGTGAAGCTAGTGTGTACTTGTAACATTTAATGGATTGTTTTATGTGTCTGTCAATGCATTAGGAGTACGTGTGAACAATGTATTTGGATTGAAAATTATTAAGAGTTATTGATAATGAAACTATAAATTAATTGAAAAGATAAAGGAATTTAAGGTTGGTCTATGGTCAAACAAAGTTGTACTTTCATTGTCGAACCCCATATTGTACTTATGTAATACATTAAAGAAGATGAAATTTTCAATAAACCTTGTATGCTTAGCAGTTTGAGAAGGGAAATGATTTTGGCACACCCCTATGTGAGAACACTATGGTCAAACAAAGTTGTACTTTCATTGTCGAACCCCATATTGTACTTATGTAATACATTAAAGAAGATGAAATTTTCAATAAACCTTGTATACAGTTTGAGAAGGGAAATTGATTTTGGCACACCCTTTATTGATTTTGGCACACCCCTATGTGAGAAGAGCATAGAAAACTGTGTTCTCACATAGGGGTGTGCCAAAATCAATTGGGGGTGTGCCAAAATCATTTCCCCTTGAGAAGCTACCCCCTTGTTGTATGATGATTGCATACTATTTTTATGTCATATTATTTACAATAAAGTTGGGGTATTATATGTGAAACATAAACTGTTATACTCCTTGATAGCCAAAATTGTAAATTCACGAGCTATTTATAGGTAAAAATTTGATTGTCTAAGATATAATAAAAATAAAAAGTATATATAGAAAAATACAATTTTTTTTAATCCCTTGATCACACATGATCTCCATACAACATAAGGATATTCTTAAATGATTCCCAATCTAACAGAGGTAGTTGTTGCCTCCTCAGTATATGCACGCAGCTCAGCAAGTGTGTTATGGGCTAAGCATATTAGCTGCCCGAGTATTATTGATATCAATGATGTGTGCATGGCGACTTGGCGAGTAATGTACAAATTAAAAAATAATCTTCAAAAAAGGTACTCCATCCCTAAATTTTCTAGCATTTATTCCTTACATAATAGAGAGGAAGATAAATGTAATTTAGGGACGGAGGGAGTATCATTGACCATAATAAAGTTATTACGAGACTATTAATATCAATTTTTGTGTTTTGATCATAATAACTTATGGTATTGGAAATAATTTAGAATAACTATATAATTCCTTCCATTTTTCTGATTAACTTCAATGGCAGTGTATACACAATTATAGGGTAGCAATTAACAATAATCAGCATAATTCATTATTCTATTTCATTCTAGTTCAGTCAAAAGAGCAATGATACATACTTCCGTGTTTTAAGCATCACTTTTGAAATTGCAGACTGAAGGCAATTTTTGGAGTATAGAGAAACGCGGAGAAAAAATAAAAAGGACTCATATGATATAAGAGAAATAGAGAGAATTTATTGATTAAACAGGAAAGTGACGCATCTAAATTTAAAAAGTGAATCGTTAAACACCGCCAACAAAAATGATCACCACCGCCAACATTTGGTGTGAATGGACAATCATACCCTTACTACTTCACCATCCCTTCATCCTTCCAGCAACCCACAACCCCTTTTGACCGACGACCCACCACACCCCTCCTCTATGACAACCCACCACCTTCCCTGGTCGCGCGTGAAGGTGGTGGTTTTTTTATATTTTATTTTAGGCACCCGTGGTAACCGGAACCCAAAACCGGTTACCGTGCGTGGTAACCGGAGCCCAAAACCGCCATGGTAACCGGTTTTGGGCTCCGATTACCAAGCACGGTAACCGGTTTTGGGCTCCAGTTACCATGAACCTTAATCGATTCTATGGTAACCGGAGCCCAAAACCGGTTACCATGCATGGTAATCGCTTTTGGGCTCCGGTTACCATAGAATCGATTAAGGTGCACGGTAACCGATATTGGGCTCCGTTTACCATACACGGTAATTGATTTTGGGCTTTGGTTACTGCGATTGCCTGAAAATCTGAAAGTTAAAAATAAAAAAAAAGGAGGGAAGGTGGTGGGTCGCTAGTGCAGTGGTGATCGTCGCCGGTCAGTGTGGTGGTGGTGGTGGTGGTGTTAGTTGTCAATTAGGATGGTGGTGTCAAGGTGTTAGTGATTGATGGCAAGAGGGAAGATAGTAGTGAAGAAGGACATGATTGTCCATCACACTAAATGTTGGCGGTTTTGATAATTTTGGATGGCGGTATTTAACACCCCCCTTTAAAAATTCTATACATCAAAAGCGGTACATTTAATAAAAGAAAAATGCTAACGAACACCATGGGGGCGTTGGATAAACTAGTTATAAGACTAAATTAAAACTAACATAATTTCACCAATCGACGCGTGATTTTGTCATGCTTTCCCAAATTAATACTACTTTAGGTATGATTTTAAATGCATATCCAACGCCTCAGGGGCGTTGGTTAGCAAGATCCTTAATAAAAAAAACGGGAAAAGTAAATGTCTATTTTCTCTCTATTCATATGGTCAAAATAATAGGGTCATGTGGTAGATGAGAAATAAAGATAATTTTTTTTTTTTTGAACCCAGAAATAAAGATAACTTTAGTTTAAAAATAAAAGTAATATAACTAATTTAAAATTACTTTCCTTTTTAAAAAAGTGATGCAACTAAACAAAAATAAAATAGAGAAAATATTTTAAAAAAGAAGTATATTAAAGGCTTATATATAACATTTTTATTAATAAAAAAATAAATCTAATAGGATTACCTTTAATTGATTTGCAAATCAAGAAGACAAGCAAACAAATCCTAATTTAATCCGAACCTTTGTTTCCTTCCTTATAAAATACTCCAAAACTATGTGATTGATGACACATCCTCACCAATTAAAAATTCAATCCAACCTAAACTCCCAAAAACACGAGCCTAATAAAAGCGCGTAACGAAACCTAATCCAAGTTGCCATTGAGGTATTGCCTCGCAATTCCCCTTTACCCCACCATTACCCTTCCTCTTTGCCCTTCTATATATTCTCTCTCCTCCTTACTTCTTCCCCTCACATTTAAACCCTATCTTTTCTCTCTCCTCTTCTTCTTCTTCCTCTTTCGTGTACAGTTATCTTCTTCTGTATTTCCGCTGTTAAAAATTCATCAAACCCAAACACACAATTCATCTTCAACCAACAACCAATCAATTTCTAGATCCATCTATTTTCTCATAATTTTACGATGGAAGTAGCCACCCTTCAGCCGTATGATTGCCTCAAAAGACACCATAACCACCGCCGTCAACTCATATCTCCGGCGGCTAAACCTAATAACCTTAACTCTAACCCTAGATCTAACCGTAGAAGACGTAACTCGCCTCCCCCTTCGGGTAAACCCCAACAGGCCCGCCCCAAAAGCCCGCCTAGTTTAGGGCAGATCCGGATCTTGAAACGGGGTGAAGAAATCAGCCTTCCTCTACCTCATCCAGCGAAGAAATCCGAACCGGAGCTCCGGTCCTTTTCCGGCCCGGTTCTTGACGGGTTTTATGCCGGTTCAGCTTTCGTGACGTCACCACCGCCTAGCGAACTTCCTTTGCCGGCGTTCTTTACGAGGAGAAACTGCGGTGAAGCTCACAACCAAGAGATCGCGTGTGAGTTAAGGAGAGTTCTCAAGCTTCAATGTTGAAACAAGGAAAAAAAAGGAGTAAAGGGTAAATCTGGTATTTCATATGGTACAGAAGTTAAGGGGGTGTTTGGTTGAAGGAAAGAAAAAAAGTAAAGGTCGGAAGTTTAGGGAAGAAGTTTATAATAATCTTTAATTTGGAGTAAGTTTTAATTAATTAAATGGGTTCAGGTGTAGAAGAGAGGTTAAGCTTTTTTGCAGAAATAATCCGAGAAATTCCTCGTATTTTTTCCAGTAGGAAAATCGGATTTATTTGGGTGCAAAGGTTTAGCTTGTTTTTTAAGTAGTAAATAATGCTTTTAGGGTCACTAGTTTATTTTTATTATTAATTTGGGTATTTAATCTTTAGCATAATCTTTTACATATAGTTTTGTGGGATATGATTATATGTATAGGTTTTGGGGTTCAAGAATCATACAGAGTATGTGGGTAGTTCAATTTGTTCAAGTTATTGTATTTAATTTTTATGGGTTGTAATATTAATCTAAGGTATATTACTTACCTCATGTAAGTTTGTTTTATTTTCAATCAAGAAAAAGTACTAGTGATTCATAGTCAAGAAATTTATGATTATTTTTCCTTTTAATTTATGCTTGCTATGCTATCAGATTCCGACTAATCAAAATTTCTAATTTCTTGATCGGTGGTAGTGGTTTGTTGGGTTAATTATTTTTCAGAAATTTTGTGGCTTAAAAATTGACTTGATAACAGTTCATATGATGTTGATTGTGATTTTTTTTAATTTTTGTTTTTGTTCTTTGCTTTATTTTAATTTTTGTTTGTGTTCTTTGCTTTATTTTATTTTAGCTTTTCAATATCAATTGTATCTAACTGTTAATTTAAAGAAAATCTTGCGGAATAGAATACAACTTTCTATAAAGAATAACATCATGATAAGCGTGTTGAATTGGTTCTAATTTTAAGTTTGAACTTCGTCCTTGTTCTTGTGATTTTATTAACGTGTTGAGTTATAATTCCAAGTGATTTTGTAAGCTTAAAATTGGCTCTTCAGTTAAGGGACTAGTTTGGTACTTTGGTGGTATGGACAGTACTGAATTTATTTATTCCTATATTCATCTTTTAATTAGAATAACCTCAAGTTTAAGTTTGAGTACGTCTTCTTCATGCCACATCTTTGGGAATATTGATCATAGATTTACCATTTTTGTGATAATAACTTAATTCAGATTTCAAGATGATAAACAAACAAGAAATCAAATAAATTTTATGAAGATTGAATTTTGGAATTATCAAAGTTAATCCCATCCATTTAGGAATTAGGCTTCAATTTGAGTATTTATTCATTTTTTCCATAAATTAAAATGTAGAATCGATTGATTTAATTATAATTTACTTTATATGAGTAATTGATTAAAATTAAAAATGTGTGGGAGTAAAAAATCTAATCTTTAAAGCTGAGGTGTAATAAATTGGATGGATAAGGATGTAGGTAATCAAACTCATAGAAATTTTACAAGGAAAAAGATATATGCAGCATATAAGAAGCTAAAAATAGAAAGGAAAAACAATAAATAACCATTTATTACACCGATTTACTCGTGAATTGTCGATAAATTCTCAACTTAATACTAAAAAATGAAGTATATTTAAATGCTTATATGCAGCCCTAAGGGCTGCATATAGCATTACCCATTTTACAATTGTCAAAAACAAGATGACCTTTCCTTTGGAGGAAGGGCAAGGTAAGCCAATTTAATAGCCGTTGTACCAAGTATGTGACTATTTCTTTGTACCGTATCTAACAAGATGGGAGAAGAGTTGTAGCAGCTGGTCAGAATTTAATGTTCAATCTTGTGGTAGCCATGGAATTAAGGACCTAGCTTTTTCATCATGCTCATTGTACAACTGGATATGTTGTACGTACACGATACACGGATACAACTGATTGTATATAAACTGTTAGCAAGATTTTACATGTTTTATTTAAGATGAAGTAAACTTCTCTTGAATTTACGAAATACTTCATAAATATTTTAGAACATATTTTTATCATTTGAACCCCACAACCCATGAACATCAATTTAGTACACAATATTCAATTTTTATCATGAAAATTGCCTAAAAGCAGACTCTCTTGCGCTGTTATTAAGAAGGCAAGATGGTAACCATCTATAGATTGACTTGTTGCATTTGCATACGTACTGAAGATCAATGCAGCTTACACATTGTATACTACTCGTCGACACAAGCCAATATGGTTCAAGACCGTGTGCCCATTTGGCCTAGCGCTTATTGGCAAAGCATGTAGGTCTAAGCAGACCTTAAAATTGTCTAAGGAAGTTAACGGGAGCTCTCAATGCCATGAAATGATGGTTTTGCTCATAAAACAGAAAATGTTATGGTGGCAAATAATGACGGAAACAAAGTTTCATAATATATGCAGTGGGCTTTAGACTTAATTAAGGACTTTTATGAAAGTAATATCAAGCCCAACCACTCCTTTGAGGTACTCCATTAAGATGTTGTGGGCACCATTAAGCTAAACTTTGATCTATCAGTAATTAGTACTTGTATTAATATTTACATTTATTTTATTTATTAAGAAAAAGACACCTTATCACGGTTGGACCCAATTTTAATAGGTAGATGGATAGATGTGAGAATGTTACTCATAATCTATCCAATTGGTTGGTGGTAATCTTGGTACTCCTATATTGGACGGAGTCAAGCAAACAAATTGTTAGCTTTACTTATTTGTTTCTAATATTCACATCCAACAAATGTTTTTCACATATTGAAATGAATAAATAAGACGACGTATTAGAAAAAAAAAAAAAAAAAATACCTTTAAAGTTGAGTTATATACATCTCAAATTTAATGGGCTATTGGGCCAAATTCAGGGCCTAGTTATGAAACAATTCAAGCCCAAGTACTAGTACAAACTTTTTTCAACGCAGTCCAATAACGTAGTGTGGTCGTGTGGACCATTACCAAAAAAAAATAGTTATAAGGAAAAAGTTAGGTCCAAAAAATATTGGGTTAATAATACTCCGTATTAAGCACCTCCTTTATAAAAAACGGTCCACAGCAGCCACCATTTTGGAAGTATGTCATTGTCTTCTGGATTCTGAGAATTGAAGACGTAAAACATACCCTAAAAAAAAGAAATAAAGCATTTTTTTCAAATTCAATGATATTTCTGTGGGTGCTACTCCACTAATTTTTGCCTTTTTTCTTTACGTGTTGATACTTATAACCCTTGAACCACTTTTTATCACTTCTTCTGCGTTCGGTTAGATCCAAATATGTAAAATTAATTCCATTTTTGAAGCTAGTTTATACTCCAATATTTGTTAAAAATATGTTGTATCGTTAATTCCTTATGTTTTACAAGTAATTTATAATTGATCTTAAGGATGCTTTTAGTGATACTTGAATTGAATAATTTAGGGATGTACTCATGTACTTTGTATTTATTTTTGTTTGTTTGTTTATTTTACTACTAATACGAAGTAAAACGTTAGTTACGTTAACCATGAGTAAACTATGTCCTTTTAGATTTGTCTCAATATTAAATTCACATTATAATTTCTAATCATATGCAACTAAAATAATGTTATGTATTTAAAGATTTAGTCAAACACTTTTCGTCTTTCAAGACCTCTCCCAATTCTATTTCAATTTATTATATATTGATTAGAGCTAGCTACTACGGAGTAAATTGTTTTTAGGCCATTAAAATATGGATAAGCTTGACTCGTATGGTATGAGTCAAAGCATCAAACCCATCCCCCTTAAAACAAGAAAAAGGAAAAAGAAAATACAACTACACAAGTGTACTTGTTATTTTGTACTCCATATTAGCCATGTTGGTCAATGAATTTTGGAGATATCAGATATGTATATACATTCATATATTAGCCATGTTGGTCAATGAATTTTGGAGATATCAGATATGTATATACATTCATATATTGGAAATGCGTCATTATATTATAGAGATCTAGGAAATGTGGATAATATCAAAATACCAGTATAAACTCATGCAAGTTACGAAAAGGTTTTTTTTTTCTAAAAAAAATGCAAATACTACGAGTACATTAATAGAGTCTCATTAATTAAGTACCTCAACACAATTACTCTCGGATCATGCCATAATAAACTCCTGAGTATCATAATAAGTATGGCATCAAGTCTCATGACTCAAAATCAAGTCCTATTATAATATCCTACGAAAATGGAAGCATATAAATTGAGCACAAGAAAGATTATATTTGAGCAAGTGCGATGCTTGTATTATTTTCAACAATGTGTTGTACTTCCTACCTCAGGAATAACATGTGTTTGGTGTTACTACTTATCATATCACTGTTTTGATGATTTTCATAATTATAATTATTTAGGTACCTTAGCTAATTCATGCATGTTTACTAGGTATATCAGTATATGATAATCAAACTACATGTATAAAAATTTGTTTAAATGATATAGTATTGCTTATGAGTTATGATTATAATTATCATATTGGTTGGTGGTACATGAATTATATTTGATAACTTTAGGCCGTCGTACTTTTTATATATGCTTAACTCTGCATAAATGAATTTGATAAAAGTGGAGCGGTGAATGCTTAGTATTAAAATGGAAATTTTGTCAAAAATTACCAATTAAAGTGCGTGTTTTGAAAACAACTACCTATTAAAAAAAAAAATTAAAAGAACTACCACAAAGTTGTAAAAAGTTTAAGTAGCACTACCACTTTAATAATTCCAACTAGAATATTCGGCATGTAGGTTCTACTTTTTACCATTACCTCATAAAATCATCTTCTAAATTAACTAAATTACCCTTCATAAAGGTAAAAAGTGAGACCCAAATACCTGAGATTTTAGCTAAAATTGTTAAAGTGGTAGTGCTAGTTAAACTTTTTATATCTTTGTGATAATTCTTTTAAAAAAAAAATTTAATAGCTAGTTGTTTTCGAAACACGTGCTTTAATTGGTAGTTATTGACAAAATTTCCTATTAAAATTGTGACCTTTATTTAAGTACTTTGCAATAAGGGGTTGGGATGTTGATTATTGGTTGGAAGTCCGAAACCTCCAAAATTTCTCAAAAAACGTGAATATTAGCCTTCAATTTTAGAATTTTTTGATTTTTTTTCACCCAAAAATAAAATTTTCGAAATATTTACCAGGGTCCCTAATACCCTCCAGGAGTCCAATTGGTTGGATGGAAGTATGGAACCAACCAATTTGCCTTTAAACAACCAATTTACCGGTTTACAACTTGCATCGATTTCATTAACTCAAGCTTACCACAAACATTTATGTCAACATATAATGACCATATATGGATCCAAACGACATTATATGACCCTGAGATGTATCCCCAAAAATCTCAATGATTTTCGACACTAGGCCCCGATACATTCGAAATTTTTCAAAAAGCGTGAATATTAGCCTTCAATTTTGGAATTTTTAGACTTTTTTTCGCCCGAATATAAAAATTGTCGAAATGTTTATCATGGCTCCAAATACCCTCCAGGAGTCCAATTGGGTGGATGGAACCATTCAATTTGCCTTTAAACGACTAATTTACCAGTTTACACCTTACACCGATTTCATTAATTCAAACCTATCACGAACATTTATGGCAACAAATAATGATCATATATGGATCCAAACGACATTATATGACCCCGAGATGTATTCCCTAGAATTTCAAGATTTTTCAACACCAAGCCCCAAAGACTCTAAAAATTCTAAAAAAGCTTATATATAACCTTTAATTTTTGAATTTTTTTGACTTTTTTTCTCCTTGAAACGAAAATTGCCGAAATGTTTACCATGGTCTATAATAACCTTCGGGAGTCCAATTGGGTGGGTGACACCATCCAATTTGCCTTTAAATGGTCAATTTACCGGTTTACAACTTGCGCCGATTTCTTTAACTCAAGCTACCACAAACATTTATAACAACATATAATGATCATATATGGTTCAAAACGGCATTATATGATCCCGAGATGTATCCCCTTAAATCTAAAGGCTTTTCGACACTAGGCCCCGAAACCTCCGAAAATTCTCAAAAAGCGTGGATATTAGCCTTCAATTTTGGAATTTTTTTTTTTTACTTTTCTTCGCCCGGAAATAAAAATGGCCGAAATATTTACCATGGTCCCTTAGCTTATACCCTCCAGGAGCCCAATTGGGTGGGTGGAACCATCGTATTTACCTTTAAACGACCAATTTACCAGTTTACAACTTGCACCGATTTTATTAACTCAAGCCTACCACGAACATTTAAATTATGACAACATATAATGATCATTTATGGTTCCAAATGACATTATATGACCCCGAAATGTATTCCCTAAAATCTCATTTCATTTCGACACCAGCCCCGAAACCTTCGAAATTTCTCAAAAAGCAAGGATATTAGCCTCAATTTTGGAATTTTTTTTACTTTTTGTCGCCCGAAAATAAAAGTTTAATTTCCGAAATGTCTACAATGGTCCCTAATACCCGCCAGGAGTCCAATTGGGTGGGTGGAAGCATCTAATTTGGCTTTAAATGACCAATTTACCAATTTACAACTTGCACCAATTTCATTAACTCAAGCCTACCACGAACATTTATAACAACAAATAGTGAACATATATGAATCCAGACGGCATTATATGACCCCGAGATATATCCCTAGAGTTTTAAGACTTTTCGACACCCGACCCCGAAACCTCCAAAATTTCTAAAAAAGTGTGGATATTAGTCTTCAATTTTGGAATTTTTGACTTTTTTTTTGCCCGGTTATAAAAAATTGCCGAAATGTTAACCATGGTCCTTAATACCCTCTGGGAGTCCAATTGGGTGGGTGGAACCATCCAATTTGCTTTTAAACGACCAATTTACCGATTTACAACTTGCACCGATTTCAGTCATTCAAGCCTACAACGAACATTTATGACAACATATAACGATCATATATGGTTCCAAACGACATTATATGACCCCCAGGGTGTATCTCCTAAAATATCAAGCCTTTTCGGACACGTGGCCCTGAAACCTCAAAATTTTCTCAAAATGCGTGGATATGAGCCTTCAATTTTGGAATTTTTTACTTTTTTTCACCCGGAAATAAAAATTTCCAAAATGTTTATCATGGTTCCTAATACCCTTCGAGAGTACAATTAGGTGGTTGAAACCATCCAATTTGCCTTTAAACAACTAATTTACCGGTTTACAACTTGCAACGATTTCATTAACTCAAACCTACCACGAACATTTATGACATTATATAATGATAATTTATGATTCCAAACGGCATTATATGACCCCGAAATGTATCCCCTAAAATATCATTTATTTTCGACACCGGCCCGAAACCTTCGAAATTTCAAAAAAAAACATGGATATTAGCCTTCAATTTAAGAATTTAACTAAATAAGTTTCTTTTCTAAAATATCATTTCTTTTTTTCACACGGATATTCTTACTAAATAAGTTTCTTTAAAAAGGTCAAATAAAATAGGTTAGATAATTTTCGTATGCACACAACAAGGCTTATAATTTAAATAAAAATAAAAAAATTAACTAGCCAAAATAGGTTCAACTTTTTAAGTTTATAAAATTCAATTAAGTTAAATTGAAACAAAATAAGTTGAATCAGACGGAGCCTTAATTAGTTTATGCACATAAACAAGGCTTATTTAAATAAAAATAAAATTAACTAGCCAAAATAGGTTCAACTTTTAAAGTTTATACAATTCAAATAAGTTTAATTGAAACAAAATAATAAGTTGAATCAAACAGAGCCTTAATTAGTTATATAAACTGCATTGTTCTCTTTGGGCTCATAATTTATGTTCATTTGCAACGAACTTAGGTATCTACACATAACTTATTATTAGGTGTGAGGCGAGCAATATATACCTTGTGTCATTACATGTTTAATTGGCACTTGGGGCAAATAAGCTAAGACCCTATTTTTTGAGCTTCTAGATAGAGCAGAGATGGAGTTAGCTGAACAGAGCAGAACAAATATTAGCAGGGCAGAACAAATTTCAGCACAGTAGAACAGAACTTCCAACACATTGCAGATCATAATAGATTTCAGTTGAACAAAGCAAGACAGAGCAAAGCAAAACATGCATAACAACTCAAAAGATTGACTGAACTGAGTTGAACTAAACTAAACTTATTGGAGCTGAACTGGATATCTTATGAGATAAGGAAATTAATATAAAAACTGAACTGAACTGAAAATAAGTTGAAGAGAATATGCCGTAAGTTAATCTCCAGACTTAAGTTAACTCGAGCTTCAATTTCTATATTTTGTACTAGATTATACTTGGAACATAGATTTACTCAGAAATGCATGCAAGTCCATTTGAGTTTTACTTATTTTGCATTTACAACAAATCTAAGTCCATTTGCATGGCAAAAAGAAAATTCATTTATTTCAAATTATAAATTTCTATAAAATAAATGCCATTAATTTACTTTTTCCATCCCTTAAAGTCCCCAGCTATATCTCCGTTCTCCGTATTATTGTATTTGCTGTTATAATACATCATCATGGACCGTATTGTTTGACGCTCATTTGTTTCACGTTTAGTACACACACAAGTCACAGCCAAAGACTATTCAACTTTTAGTCAAGATTCTTCAAGATTAAAAAGGTAAATATTTATCATAGACCTATAAATAATTAATACTCCTATTAATAATAATACTAACAATAAAGAAAAAGATCTTACCCAAAAAAAGAAAAATTCTAAAGAGAAAGAAGGTGATAAAAACTGATGCAAACACACTTTCTTTTGTTGCATTTAACTGCTCTTTTTGCTTTATAGCTTACTAAAGAATGAAAAAAGGAATGAGTATGGGTTTTACAGGGAAATATTAGACAAATCTGTTCTTTGTACTTTACACTATTTGCTTCACTTGATTTAGATTTAAATTTTTAGTGTAAGGTTAATCAGGATCCAATTTTTAAAGTTTTCATCCGGTCATTTGAGTAGTTTTCCTTTTACCATGCAATCGATTAATCATGTTTCATTTTAAGTTTTGAAATTAGAGATATTTAAAAATTGGTTTTATTTTTGTAATGGTTTGACCCCTTCAGCAATCAAGTGTAGTTTTTGTTTGCCCTTGTTTTAAAGTGGTGTCACCCCTTTCAATTTTGGAGCCAAGTTATTACTTAGCTATGTTTCTTATTATATGCAACAAATAAATATTTTATATTTCGCCTCACAAATTATACCCCTTTGTAACATAATACGTACTTTATAAGAAACGGAATCGATCCCAAAATCTCTTTAGATCAGGAGGGAAGCTCTAACTACTTGAGCATATCCCTCACTCTCAGTAGTATTTAGATACGTAGTAATAAGATATAAAACCGAGGGAAAGAGTTTCATCCTAAAATGATCGATAGGTGATCGATGAATTGGTCTGTCATACTTGTATGTTGGTACACTTTTTTTTTTTAACAAATAATGTTAAGACACCTATTTTTTATTTTTATTTTTTTAAATTACTACACACTTTTTTTTTTTTGACAGATATTTTATGGAACTCTTATATTTGAATAAGATATCCACTAATTACCTAAGATCTATAATTATAATACCAATGATATTTTTTGGCTATCATAAAATCAATACTCGTATAATAATAACTTTTCAGGTATCCAATGTCCGAAACTTTTCGATTCAAAATAAATACTGAATCAAATATCCTAAATTATTAAATCCAGATTTTGGAATAATCTTACATACAAATAAACAACTAAGGTTATTTTGATACTATAACTAGTTTTAAAAACGTTATCTATGGTATAATTGGCACAAGGAGTAGTTGGCAAGTTTGGGAAGTTTAGAATTTAAACAAAGTACAGTGCATAAAGTACTGTAGTGACTAGTGAGTTTAAGTTTGAAATGTGAAATGGAACCATATTTTTTGATATGATTATCATTTCTCAACAATTTTGACAGGTCAGCCTTTGATGATGAATGCATCCACCCCACGCCTAACATTTTCGTCTCCCTTATTGGGCCATTCCCACTATACGGCTATACCATCAATACCCATACCCGATTCCAATCAAATTACCCGAATACCCGAAACCAAACCCTAAAACATTTTTAAAACCACTGAAAAAGAAGTAAACGGAAGAAAAATATAGAAATTGAAGTGAAACCAAAAAAACCACTGGGTATAACTAATGTCACTTGCCACGTATATATCCTTAATGGACCCCACTTCTCATTGAACCCACATAAAGAGAGAGTCAGCCACTCTCAGACCTACTAACCCCCTTATAAAATAAACATAAAATTATCGATCTAAAATAAAGTTAGGATTGTAGTTTGTATCTCACAACTTTGAGTTTATGCGAGTAACCATTATATGAGGGCTCTAGCATCAAAGGATGTCTGAACTCTCTTACTCATCCACCCGACTCCTAAGTTATCTTTGCTCGTTAGGTCGTGAGCTCGGGTTTGATTAACTTGTGCAAGGTTTTACATACGATAGGACACACTCTTCTTACCTATGTACAGAGTACGATTAAAAAATAAAAAAATAAAAAAAATGATTTCCACAATAAAAAAGAAAAGAAAAAACCCACGAATTTCCATAATATTCAGCCCTTCACCCAACACAATACAACACAACACTCATCCCATCTTTCCATCCATTCCCCCTCATTTTCGCTCTCCTTATTTTCTCTCTCCTCATTTTCTCCTCTCTCTCTCTCTCTCTTCTCACCCTCCTTTCCCTTTCGCTTTCTCTCTCCGCCACCATGAAAGACGAGTGGTTAAGAGCAGCAATCATCGACGACACCGTAGTAGCAGACCTTCTACTCCGCCTCAAAGAATCTCCAACCTCTTCTTCTTCTTCCTTCATCCTCAAGCCTCTTCCGCCGTCATGGGGCCTCCGTCAACGCCGCTCCAAACCGCCGTCTTCTTCTTCCTCCGCCGACAAAAAGCGAGAAACTCGCCGGAGTCCCACGACACCCCTCTCCTGGACTTGCGCCGCATCTCCCAGTGAAGGTTGCGACGAGTCTCTCTCATTTCATACCAACCACCTTCATCCTCAGCCGTTCGATCGGTTCAGATCCAAGGTTAGTCACTCACTTAATTTTCATTTTCCCATTAATTTTTTTAACTCCCCTTTGTCCACGCTGTCCGTCACTCTAATTCCGTTTTTTTCCTAAAACATTCTTTTCAATTTTTCTCAACAGTATTTCCTTCCTTTTTTGAGTGTATTTTTTTTCGAAAACATAAATTCACATTTTTTTGTCCTTTTGAGGACGGATTTACCAAAATACCCTTGTCAGCATCCCGGATCTTCCTCTCCGGCTACCTATGACGTGTCAGCTGGAGGGGGACCCTCCGGAGAGAGAGTAGTGTAAACACGGCTAGATTACCCTTTCCAGATTTATGTAATTACATGTCACGTGAGTAGGAGCGTGTCTGTTTAATCTGAAGAAGAAGAAGATGAAGAAGAAGGAGAGATAAAGTGTTGTCACGTTTATTCAGTTTTCTCGTCGCCACCACTTTCCCGGTCAGCTGTCATTCTTGTTTTCCGCTACTAAAATTTTTATTTTTCTTTTTTAGGAAAAATAAAAAAAAAAAGAAAAACTTGTTTTCTTTAACTTACCTTTTTAATTTTAATTTAATTTAGGAGAAGTGGGTGGAGGTTGGATTTGTCGGAAGTACCCTTGTAAAAGGGTTTAAGAAGTTACAAGGACAATATTGTCAGAAAAAAGAGACATTAGTCATTGGATGACTTACTTTTTACTTGTGTTTAGGAAACTTCCACCCAACGCCTCCTCCTTCTCTCTCCTCAAATGACGTATTTACCCTAGCTAAGTACCCTAAATGGCATTCTACTGTTTTCACCTTTATCAAGGGCATAAAGGTCATTTAAATGGAATGGGGGATGTAGTTTGGGCGTGGGACCCAAGTAGATTGAACCATAGAAGAAAAAGAAAGAGAGGGGGTTGTAAGTTGTTGGTGTGTGGCGTTAGGTCCGCGTTTGGTTTTTGGTTTTAAATGGTGTTTTTACTAGATGCTATACTTTCTCTCTCCTCTTCAAACTTACTTGGTTTTTATCCTCTCTTCACGCGCTCATCTCTGTTCCCATGCGCCGCTCCTCATTTTTCGGGTTTTTCGCAAGTCAAACAAACATCTTATCATCTTAAGTCTACTTTTGCGAGTCACCTACAAGACTAAATCTTATGGTTATAAGTGTACAAGTTCAAATGTGTTTGCCTTTGTGACACGCCCTTAGCTTTTGAAAAAAAAAAACTTTAAAGAGTATTATTTTAACTTATTTTTTTAATAATTAAAAAAATTATAATGGGGTTCGTGGAGTGTAGTAGTGTGCAAGGAACCACTAGTACAATCCCACGCGTTAAGGGAATGGAGAGGAAGAAGTCACGTGAGGATATGAATGTGGGGGCCATGAATCTCACGTGATAGTAGTGCCACCGGTTGGAGTCGGTCACGTGGCTTAAAGACAGCGGTTATGTTATCAGCTTTGTTGGGCTGGCGGTTAACGGTTGCCGGTGACTAGTAGCAGCCTTCCACGTGGCTGCTGACATTTTTGAAGGTGCTATACTTTTGTTTTAATCTAGTGTTTGCCAGTTCTACTGATCTTATGATGATCCTTAAATCTGAGCCGTCCATGACTTGAGGGGGAATTGTTTAGTGGGGTTTATGATGGTGATTGACGGTTGGGATTATCTGGGGTCCCACTTTAAGAGGGTGTTAATATTTGGAAGATGGTGGTTTGAAGTTTCATGTGAGTGATGGATGGGTCATGGGTGGGAATTAGTTGCTTATCCAATAATCTAGGCCCCACTCTTTTTTACAAATCATTTTTTTTCTTAATTTTCTCAAAGCTTTTAAAATCTTGTTAGGTAGGCCAAAGTTTGAATCTTTTTAATCTATCTTTAGATTTTGAAGTTAATTTGCGGGATTTTGAGTTGAAATTATGTTGCAAATTACAAACATTATTATTATTATTATGATTAGTTGTATGTAAAAAAAATGTTATGGAATTTCCAAATTTATGAACTTTTGATTGAACACCTCCTTCCCTTTTAAATCACTTTTAAGTGGGCCCTCATTCTAAATATCGGTTTATAATCATGTGGATCTAATGCTAAAACTAGCAATGCTGGTATAAGAGCTTGGAGTAATGTGGAATTGATCTAATTGGAGTAATGACTAATGTTATATGGGGGGACATTCTTTCTATTTTTTGTATCAAATGACAGTTATAGCATTCTCAAGTTGGTCACCAAATCATTGTCTTAATTACTTGCTTAAATTGTAGCATGAGTTGTTTCATCTGATTTTGGATTCTTGTACGTGTATAAAATCTGACCTCTTCTTCATGGTTGGTTGTTACAGATTTCAGCTTCCACTGAAACCCCGGCCACCACGACCAGCAAAAGACCTAGGAGGAAGAAGGTATTGCATCTCTTATGGCCATTTAAGCCTTACTTTTCTATTATCACTGGTGTGTCGAATCGATGCACCCTCTGATGCACCACACAGTTGTTTTCATTTCCTTATTGAAATGATTATTCTGTTTCATATGCTGTGATGATCTTATGCGTGATTTTGTCAACTTTTGTTAGACATTTGCTGAACTAAAAGAGGAGGAAAATTCATTGATGAAGGAGCGGACATATTTGAAAAAGGTTTGTATTGTTGAACTTGGTCAGAGTCTTAGCTAGCTTGTTCTTTTTTCTGGAAGTAATTTACTGATGATATTTTTATATCTCTTAACAGGAGTTGGCTTCATTACGCGTAACCTTGAAACAGGAGAGATCAATAAATGAGAATCTAAAGAGAATTAAGGTATGTTTTTATTTCCCCTGATGCGACCTTCTGTTTGTCTTGAACTTAGAAGTTAACCCTGAGTCCTTTCTGGTGTGCTTTCTTCATTTTGTTTTCTAGTCTTAACCCTGTACTATGTAAAAGATTGCATAAAGATTGACACAAGCTGATATACTGATTAGAAAAGTCACATTCCAAACTTACTGGTTGCCTCACTATTTTGAAATTTCACTGCCCCTATAATTTTTCTATTATGAAATGACAACTATTTGTTGGAATTTGGAATGGAGGTTTAGTAGATACTTTGAATTTCATTGTCAAATTTTGAAAGGTTGTTTAGTTGGAAACTGAGTAAAAATTGATTCTTAATGGCTTCGAGTGCTTCTGTGTTCAACTTCTAGACTGTTGATTGAACTGCACATATGCTTGTGAATGCTGATGCTTATGTAACTTTACTAAGGGAATTGTTTCAAATGATAGAATTGTTCTTTTAGTGATTATTGAAGTCTTCATTTGGTGTATAAGATACTAATTCTATTCTTTGACTTGTTCTACAGCTTGACCTTAAAGTAGAATCCAGAATAAAATCAGAAGCAAATTCAGTTGATGAACGTAATAACACGAACAATGGAATATCAGAAGCAGCCTCTTCGAGTGTATCAAGACAAAATAAAATTGAGGATGCTTCAGAGCCTGATTCATTATCACAGAAATGTGCAACATCGCATGATTCCCTATTTATGCTACCTGATCTAAATGTGGTGCCAGATGAGGATGCAGTCGTTGGAATGAGCTGATGAAACGAAGTTTCCATTACCTCATTTTCCAAAATTTGAAGCTAACAGTTTCTAAGGTTTACTTCTGGTTGGCGCTTTGTTCAACTGTGCGATGACTGAAGAGCCCTCCATCAGACAGGTGTAATTACAGCAGGACTTAGGGGATTCACTTGGTTATTTACTGCCCAGATGCTAATACAAATCTGGGCAATCTACGATAAGCTTAGTATTCATAGTTAGATAATATACAGATACTCAAATGTTCGTTCTTTTTTCCTTTTTCGGTCAGATTTTCTACCATCTTTGCTCGCTACTGCTCCAAAAATTCGTTGGGGTAAGCCCTTTCACTTCTTTGCATCTAGAACAAAATACGTTACTTAATGTATTCTGTGCCATTATATTCTTTCCTTAATTAGGTATTTATGTCTTATGGGCAGTTGTACAATAGATGTTAGAATCTATCTAATTTCATGACATAATTTAATTTCTTTCTAACTTGAGAAAATATACGGTTTTCTGTTGCATGATATTATCAGCATCAGGAGCTGCCTGAGTACCCAATTTTGGATTCAATATATTCAGCTTTACAGATAGTTCCAGTCGGTACAATGAATTCTATATTATTTACAAGATAATATAGACAAAGTTTATGGTCTATTGGATTCTTTCCTTTGTTTTGTAGCTTACAAATTTGAATGTAAGATAAAAGATGGTTTGATTATGCAACTCTTCAAGTTCCTTAGGATGTATCTGTATGGAATTTGTTTGTACATGGATACAATCATACAATCATTGATACTCCGCCTTGGTGATGTGTTTGAGCTACTTAGATTCGAACTCGGTCCATTTTTATTTCAAATGTTGTAACAGAGGGTGAAGATAGATAGCACCCTTGCAAAAGTTGATTCGGCGTATTGGTAAATATTGTATGCCTAACTGTAGATTCCTTTCCGACTACATTGTTTTATTATCTATCCTGTCCTAATTGTGGCTGGATAGTGTGTGAAGGGGAAGATAGTATTAGTCAAAAGATTTTCATAACAATTCAAAGACCTACCTTTAAATTTGTATCTATTTAGATAGGCATATTTGGTATGTTTATTGGTAACCATCAAACAAGAGATGCTGGTTGCACAAAGAAAAACATTTGAATCTCGTGAGTAAAAAGTTGACCATTAATTTTCATTCATATTTCACATTTATATTAATAAATTAATACGTGTATTTGTAAGAATATGTCAAAATAACATTAAAAATAGTGTGGTCCAAATATGACTTTTGAAATGGTCTAGGTGGCGTGGAACAGCTGACCAATTGTCATGGTGTTCCCCACCTTGTGGAAGCTTTCATGCCATTAATTGCTACATTTGGGCCTTTCTCCTATTGGGCTTATTGTCGGGAATTCTTTGGGCCTCAAATGGGCCTGTGTGTGTGTGTGTGAGAGCTGTATTCAACCATGGTAATAGTTGGAAAAGTTGAAATAAAAAATGGGTAATAAATCAGTTTTGACCCGTTTTTGAGTCCGACAGTTGAGCTACCACCGACTATTAAAAATTTAAAAGTAGAAAGGAAAGGGTAAAGTAAACAAGACAACATGAAAACATCCACAAACACTTGCATAAATCATTAAATAAAATTTAATAGAGTAAATGTTTTATTTGTTGGTTGACTTGAAATCTTACCCTTCATTTCCCAAAATTCATTTCTAATTACTGGTATGTCGGATCTCCCTTTTACATTCTAACTCTAATAAATAATGCAATATATGGCTAATTGTTTTTTATTTTTTCACCTAGTACTATTATCTCAATTTTTATATTGTTTTTCATGTACTCATATTGACTTTTTATATCACTTTTGAATTAGGATCTTGCAAATGAACACCTCCGGAGTGTTAGTTTAGCATTTGAAATATTTCCTAGTATTAATTTAAGAATTCATGTCAAAATCACGCGTCGATCGTTGTAATAAATGTTCATTTTAATTTAATATTTTTATTTTTAGTTATTTTATCCAACTCCTCATTCGTTAGTTTTTGCCATTTTTTTTTTTAATAAGTCAAGGTAAACAATATATACTCAATCCCGTCAAAATGTGACAAACAAGAATCACGATAAACTATTTTATATAGCTGGTAACTTAATCCCAACATTCTAACCAAAAAAAAAAAACACACACACACTCTCTCTGTCACTCTCTACATTTTTATCCCAAGTAAAAAAGAGACTAGTATTTGGAGCGGAGGAAGTAACCGCTTAACATTAAGCTTTCACGGTAGAGAAAGTACAAACATTTACCAACTTAGATCCCCACAAAGAATAAGATTATAGATCTGGAGTCAACTAGACATTGCTTGAGTCTAAAGTTTATAAAATGGAAACAAATCCACTCTCTAAGCATATTGTTGCAAGTAGGTATATAATGGCTGATAAAGATGTATTTTATATAAGGGGGCGGGAATCATGATTGATTTTGTATATCATGTCAGGTAAGCTGCTCACCCTCTCGGAATCATGAATTTGTCTATAACCTATACTTTTTATTTCCTGACAAATATAATAAAAACTTATCCCTCTTATACCTGTCTTACACAAAACCAAAGGTGAAAAAAAGATACAAATGTTTTAGAATTGTTCACAAGTCTACTACAGGACGGTGCTTACAGCTATAATCGAGCTCGGACTCTCGGCTACAGCTTCCTTGCATTCTTGTAAGGCCTGAAAGGTTTACCTTCTAAAAAAAAAAAAAAAAAAAAAGAGCCCAGCAAATTCAAGAATGAATGGAAATAGAGGGTAAGAAGATACAGAAAATGCAAAACTTATAAAAGAATATAATTAAAGCAAAAGAAAAAGACCTTCAAATTTCAAAAATCAATTGTTCCACTCATTATGTAAAGAATCAATGATGAGTAATGTTGATAGCTTTAACAACAGAGGTATCTTGAAGAGTTTAATAATCTAACCCCCAACTAATCCTGATAACAAGGGGAAACACAAAAGAACAATATTTATATAAATGTAATGAAAACAGCCAAGATAGGGGGGGGGGGACATTCAGGTTTGAGTCACCAACCATCATGACTGTCTAATGGTCTATTCAACAAGTTCAATACAGTGGTACAAAACGAGCTCAAGAGGGTTCAATCCGCACATTATGTCCGTTGCAAGTTGCTCATCACCATTCTTGTTTTCTGCATTTATGCTCATCACCAAAGTTCTTAGAGGCAAGAGCCATTTTCTGTACACCTCCTCTAATTTGTTTCTAGACACGACACCTGTGTAGTTTGTGTTCCCTGTATCAGCAGTCAATATTCTGGCATCAAAATTTTTGAAACAAAATTCATAGTCTCGTACAGATACAGAAACAAATTATGCAAAAAAAAATTATTGGTCTGGAAATTTAAGGGATACTGAGATGTTAATATAAACTTTTTACTACTATGAAATGCCATCACATGCTCATTTTTGTTGGAGGAATGGGTAGTCAAAGATAGGGATCTATTTTACTATTTTAGGACACGGGATATGGAACAAAGAACAGAAAAGAATAGGATGGATCCATTTTCCATCCCCTTTTAATCAACATATCCTTTCACTATTATAAAGAATTTTAAGGAAATGGAAGCATAATCCTTTTCGTCCTTTTCTCCACTCATCACCCTTACCCTTATTTCCATACCCTCCCCTTTCCACCATTAATGCTAACAAAACACATTATTAAGTGATGCAGTAAGTCAAGCTAAGCTTGGTGAGAGCAAAGTAATAATTGTGGCATCTGAGTGCTTTATAGGCTATGAAAAGCTGTGCAGCAGGCTAAGAAAGAAGTACATGGTTGCTGTTAGGAACTTAGAGCAAAGCCATACTGGTGCCTAGTTGGGTTCTGGCATCACACATGTCCTAGAACCACAGTGACAGGTCCCTGCATAAGTGATATCAAACTTATCGGCAGCCTGGCTCAATCCAAGGTTCAGAAAGGGATTCCATAACATATCCAGTTATTGCAGGTTTCTGGCCGGGCATAAATAAGATTAAAACGCTTGATTGAGGGGATAACATCAATCCTGGGTCAATCATAATACCTCTTAGCCCAGAAGCCCTTGGAAACCAATAGCCCACGACTAAATAAAGTTTTGCCTTGGAATCTGCATGTAGCCTCCTAGTAACTGCCATTGAATTAACTGGTCATATAGGCTCTTGGCATCCAAGGTAGCCCTCAGAGACTACTCTTAACATAATAACATGTGGCAAGATCTTGCATCTTTGTGTAACCACACTAATGAACAACAGACCAGGTATACCCATGTTACCCTAAATTCTGATAATCTGACCAAACACTAGTTCTATAGACTTTAGAGAATGCAGGAGCTAACTACTCAGATTCTCAAAATTAGGGAAAAAAAAGGTTAAAATTCATCCTACTTGTTGATAAGATATCTCGCAAAAATTACACCAAAACTTGACAACCATGAGTAAAGGATAGCTTCCAGCCAAACAGTACTAAGGCCTGGTGAGTGGTGGGCCTGCAAATGATCCCTAAGCACTTAAGACCCTTTAATTGACAAGTTTTTTTTTTTTTTTCCCCCCTTAGTCCAACTGCACTTCATACCCTATGCAAACCTGGCATGGGTACAAGCAAATGGGCAAATGGCAGGCTGTTGGCACTTCTCAGGCACAAGCCAACGTTGTCCCTTATCCACAACAATGATTATAAGCGTTGTAGGTATTGGTTTGCTGAAGAGGGTTAGCAAGCCCAAACATGTAAAATACTTGTTTACATTAGAGCTGTCAATTCGGGTAAACCGGTCGGGTTTGGGTCGGGTCAACTCGGGTCAGGTCAATTCAGATTAATTCCATAACCTATGCGGGTCAGGTTTGGGTTGGGTCATGCTTGAGTCGGGTCACGTCAATCATACTTCTTATCGGGTTTGGGTCGGGTTTAGGTCAGGTTAATAACATGTCAGGTTACATTCGGGTCGGGTAAACAATAAGTCGGTTTTAGTTCGGGTTTTCACGGGTAAGGGTGATTCTCAGGTTCGGTTCAAGACAATAATTTGCCGTTTGGAACTATAAATGATCATTATATGTTGTCATAAATGTTCGTGGCAGGTATGAGTTAATAAAATCGGTGCAAGTTGTAAATCGGTAAATTGGTCAATTAAAGGTAAATTGGATGGTTCCACCCACCCAATTAGACTCTCGGAGGGTATTAGCTACCAAGGTAAACATTTCGGCAATTTTTATTTTCAGACGAAAAAAAGTCCAAAAAATTCGAAAATAATTTAACTTTTTGAGAAATTTTTGATGTTTGGGGATAGGTGTCAAAAAGATTTGAGATTTTAGGAGGTACATCTCGAGATCATATAATGTCGTTTTGAACCATATATGATTATTATTTGTTGACATAAATGTTCGTGGTAAACTTGAATTAATGAAATAGATTCAAGTTGTAAATCGGTAAATTGGTCATTAAAAGGCAAATTGGATGGTTCCACCTAACCAATTGGTCTTCGGGAGGGTATAAGGGACCATGGTAAACATTTCGGCAATTTTTATTTTCGGGCAAAAAAAAAGTCGAAAAATTCCAAAATTGAAGGCTAATATCCACACTTTTTGAGAAATTTTGGAGGTTTCAGAGCTGGTTCGAAATGAAATGAGAATTTAGGGGATGCATCTCAGAGTCATATAATGCCGTTTGGATGAATAAATGATCATTATATGTTGTCATAAATGTTCGTTGTAGGCTTGAGTTAATGAAATCGGTTCAAGTTGTAAACCGGTAATTGGGCGTTTAAAGGCAAATTGGATGGTTCAACCCACCCAAATGGACTCTCAGATGGTATTAGGGGCCATGGTATACATTTCGGCGACTTTTATTTCTGGGCGAAAAAAGTCAAAAATTTCCAAAATTGAAGTCTAATATTCACGCTTTTTGAGATAATTTTGATGTTTAGGGGCCAGGAATCGAAAAGGCTTGAGATTTTAGAAGATACATCTCGAGGTCATATAATGCCGTTTGGAACCATATATGATCATCATATGTTGTCATAAATGTTCGTGGTAGGCTTGAATTAATGAAATCGGTGCAAGTTGTAATTCGATAAATTGGCCTTACAAAGGCAAGTAGGATGGTTCCACCCATCCGATTGGACTCCCGGAGGGTATTAGGGACCATGGTAAACATTTCGGAAATTTTTATTTCCGGGCGAAAAAAGTATACAAATTTCAAAATTGAAGGCTAATATTCATGCTTTTTGAGAAATTTCGAAGGTTTTGGAGCTGGTGTCGAAATGAAATAAGATTTTAGGTTATACATCTCGGGGTCATATAATGCCGTCTGAAACCATAAATGATTTATTATATGTTGTCATAAAAGTTCGTGGTGGGCATGAGTTAATGAAATCGGTGCAAGTTGTAAACCGGTAAATTGGCCGATTAAAGGTCAATTAGATGGTTCCAGCCACCCAATTGGACTCTCGGACGGTATTAGGGACCATGGTAAACATTTCACCAATTTTTATTTTTCGAGCGAAAAATGTCTAAAAAATTCAAATATTGAAGGCTAATATCCACGTTTTTTGAGAAATTTTTGAGGTTGCGGGGCTAGGTTTCGAAAAGGCTTGAGATTTTAGGAGATATATCTCGAGGTCATATAATGCCGTTTGGAACCATATATGATCATTATATGTCATCATAAATGTTCGTCGTAGACTTGAATTAATTAATTTAATCGGTGCAAGTTGTAAATCGGTAAAATGGTCGTTTAAAGACAACTTGGATGGTTCCACCCACCCAATTGGACTCCCTGAGGATAATAGGGACCATGGTAAACATTTTGGCAATTTTTATTGTCGAGCGAAAAAAAGTCAAAAAAATTCCAAAATTGAAGGCTAATATCCACACTTTTTGAGAAATCTTGAAGGTTTTAGGGGCCTGGTATCGAAAAGGCTTGAGATTTTAGAGGATACATCTCGGAGTCATATAATGCCGTTTGGAACCATATTTGATCATTATATGTTGTCATAAATGTTCGTTGTAGGTTTGAATTAATGATATCGGTGCAAGTTGTAATTCGGTAAATTGGTCGTTTAAAGGCAAATTGGATGGTTCAACCTAACCAATAAGACTCCCATAGGGTATTAGGGACCATGGTAAACATTTCGGCAATTTTTATTTTCGGGCAAAAAAAAAGTCGAAAAACTCCAAAATTGAAGGTAATATCCACCGTTTTTGAGAAATTTTGGAGGTTTCGGAGTTGGTTCGAAATGAAATGAGATTTTAGGGGATGCATCTTTGGGTCATATAATGCCGTTTGGATGCATAAATGATCATTATATGTTGTCATAAATGTTCGCGGTAGGCTTGAATTAATGAAATCGGTTCAAGTTTTAAACCGGTAAATTGGTCGTTTAAAGGCAAATTGGATGGTTCCACCCACCCAAATGGACTCTCGGATGGTATTAGGGACCATGGTAAACATTTCGGCAATTTTTATTTCCGGGCGAAAATAGTCTAAAATTTCCAAAATTGAAGTCTAATATTCACGTTTTTTAAGATAATTTTGAGGTTTTGGGGCCAGGTGTCGAAAAGGCTTGAGATTTTAGAAGATACATCTCGAGGTCATATAAGGCCGTTTGGAACCATATATGATCATCATATGTTGTTATAAATGTTCGTGGTAGGCTTGAATTAATGAAATCGGTGCAAATTGTAATTCGGTAAATTGGCCTTATAAAGGCAAATTGGATGGTTCCACCCATCCGATTGGACTCCCGGAGGATAATAGGGACCATGGTAAACATTTCGGCAATTTTTATTTCCGGGCGAAAAAAGTATAAAAATTCCAAAATTGAAAGCTAATATTCATGCTTTTTGAGAAATTTCGAAGGTTTTGGAGCTGGTGTCGAAATGAAATAAGATTTTAGGTGATACATCTCGGGGTCATATAATGCCGTCTGAAACCATAAATGATTTATTATATGTTGTCATAAAAGTTCGTGGTAGGCATGAGTTAATGAAATCGGTGCAAGTTGTAAACCAGTAAATTGGCCGATTAAAGGCCAATTAGATGGTTACAGCCACCCTATTGGACTCTCGGAGGGTATTAGGGACCATGGTAAACATTGGCTAATTCCACACTTTTTGAGAAATCTTGGTTTTAGGGGCCTGGTATCGAAAAGGCTTGAGATTTTAGATGATACATCTCGGAGTCATATAATGCCGTTTGGAACCATATTTGATCATTATATGTTGTCATAAATGTTCGTAGTAGGTTGGAATTAATGAAATCGGTGCAAGTTCTAATTCGGTAAATTGGTCGTTTAAAGGCAAATTGGATGGTTCTAACTAACCAATAAGACTCCCATAGGGTATTAGGGACCATGGTAAACATTTCGGCAATTTTTATTTTCGGGCAAAAAAAAAGTCGAAAAACTCCAAAATTGAAGGTAATATCCACCGTTTTTGAGAAATTTTGGAGGTTTCGGAGTTGGTTCGAAATGAAATGAGATTTTAGGGGATGCATCTTTGGGTCATATAATGCCGTTTGGATGCATAAATGATCATTATATGTTGTCATAAATGTTCGCGGTAGGCTTGAATTAATGAAATCGGTTCAAGTTTTAAACCGGTAAATTGGTCGTTTAAAGGCAAATTGGATGGTTCCACCCACCCAAATGGACTCTCGGATGGTATTAGGGACCATGGTAAACATTTCGGCAATTTTTATTTCCGGGCGAAAAAAGTATAAAAATTCCAAAATTGAAAGCTAATATTCATGCTTTTTGAGAAATTTCGAAGGTTTTGGAGCTGGTGTCGAAATGAAATAAGATTTTAGGTGATACATCTCGGGGTCATATAATGCCGTCTGAAACCATAAATGATTAATTATATGTTGTCATAAAAGTTCGTGGTAGGCATGAGTTAATGAAATCGGTGCAAGTTGTAAACCGGTAAATTGGCCGATTAAAGGCCAATTAGATGGTTCCGGCTACCCAATTGGACTCTCGGAGGGTATTAGGGATCATGGTAAAAATTTCAGCAATTTTTATTTTCGGGCGAAAAATGTCTAAAAAATTCCAATATTGAAGGCTAATATCCACGCTTTTTGAGAAATTTTAAGGTTTCGGAGCTGGTTCGAAATGAAATGAGATTTTAGGGGATGCATCTCGGGGTCATATAATGCCGTTTCGATGTAAAATGATCATTATATGTTGTCATAAATGTTTGCGGTAGGCTTGAGTTAATGAAATCGGTTCAAGTTGTAAACCGGTAAATTGGCCGTTTAAAGGCAAATTGGATGGTTCCATCCACCCAAATGGACTCTCGGATGGTATTAGGGACCATGGTATACATTTCGGCAATTTTTATTTCTGGGCGAAAAAAGTCAAAAATTTCCAAAATTCACGCTTGTTGAGATAATTTTGAGGTTTCGGGCCAGGTGTCGAAAAGGCTTGAGATTTTAGAAGATATATCTCGAGGTCATATAATGCCGTTTGGAACCATATATGATCATCATATGTTGTAATAAATGTTCGTGGTAGGCTTGAATTAATGAAATCGGTGCAAGTTGTAAATCGGTTAATTGGCCTTATAAAGGCAAATTGGATGGTTCCACCCATCCGATTGGACTCCCGGAGGGTATTAGGGACCATGGTATTAGGGACCATGGTAAACTCGAGTTCGGCTCAGGACTATAATTTATGGGTTACATTCGGGTCGGGTCATCTCCGGGTGCGTTCATGTTCGGGTTCAGGTCTCACATACTCGGGTCAACTCGGGCCTAGGGTTGGTTTCAGGTCGGGTTTAGGTCACCATTTTTTCGAGTTCAGATGGGTCGCTTAATAATCGGTTTTGAGTCTGTATTTCGGGTCGGGTCAACTTTTGTCGGTTCTAGTTTACATAGATTGTTGAGGATATAGAAATTTTAGAGCTGTATTGAGACTCATCAATCATCATTCCTAGTCCAAGATATTCACACAGCCAAGAGTCTTTCCCATCTTGTCTATGATCGACATGTTTAACATTTAATAGATCACCATCCCCGTGAGCTGCAGAATCCCAAATGACACAGGAAAACTCTAGGATCGGTGCATCCAAGCAAAATCACTTAGAACCCCCAAAACCCACCCACTGTGCCAAGCTTACTCTCCTACAATAAGAAAAGGTTCATAGTTATAAATAAGGTTCACTAGATTCTAGTTGTAAATTCTCACTCCCGCAGTGTAGCAGACCATGCAAATCAGAGGAATCATACTGTTGAGAGATTCTCAAGGCACATATGTATAGTCTTTACCTCAATCATGGTAACAAAGTCTTAATCTTAAAATAAAATATTGCAGCACAAACTCCTATGATTTGGAATTGACCATGTGCGGTATTTATGGATACTTTGTGATTGTATTTATGGATTTTCCTTAGTTCAGCTATGCCAATTGCTTCTCAGATCCAAAGACTATACTTTGATCTTTGAAATCTAGAAATCAAGGAAATTTTCACTATCTTACTTGACTTTAATGGTTCTAAGACACTCCGCGATCATGAGTTATACTCCAACATTTGTCCAGCGTGTGTCAAGACCAGGGACAAAGTGGTTATAAGCTTATAACACTTAATTAACCTTAAATCTGGATCTATTGACCTCCATTTTCGTGAATGTTTGTGATATAGGCAAATCTCACCATACATGCAATTTTTTGCAAACATCACCCTAAGCCTCTAAGGGCCAGGGTGACCTACATATCTCACATCTAAGACATGCCAAGATTATCATATTTAAGGTCACTTGACAGCAGTGAGCCTGTGAGTTACACGCATTGGTTCAGTCATACTGCAGGTGAGAGATAGTAGTAACACAGAAGAATGAAGTCAATTCATATGTACAGATACAAAGCAAGCCACTCATAGAGACAAATTGATTCAAGTATAAGCAATATGCTCACCTGTTTTCTCTGCTATTAGAACATATCTATACAGGTTAAGAGCTGAAAGAACCTGCAATTTACGAATTAAATTAATGACAACAAAGTGGAATCAGAAGATATATAGGAACATACAGTCTGCCCATTCTTCCCAAGACATCATAAGAGGAACAGAATAAGAGTACCAGGATCAGAAACAATATAAAATAACCAAGAAGCCAATTAAAAAATCATTAAAGTTAAGGAATGTAATAGTAATACCGCATCACTTTGCTCAGGGAGAGAAGGTGGTCCTCCATTGGGGGGTCTCAAAACAAATTCTACCAATTCAAGTATGCTAGCATTCCAGAAAGTGCAGCTAGAAGACACTTTCTCTTCTCGCAGTTTAAGATAATCATTTCGAAGATTCTCCCTAACGCAATCTAAAAGTATTGCCACCTGCAAAAAGTACCAACTGGCTAGATGAGTGATGCAGAGTCCACTATGTCGATAGTGGGATTATAGATCAATGTAACTACAGAAATAAGGAGACAAAGTCTAACCATGGATGAAGAGGTGCTAGATTTAACCAAGACCTGCATTATGTCAAGCCTTAAAGAAGCTGGATTATCAGCAAGCACCTGTCATTTGATCAGATCCCAGGAGAATGACGAAATGATTAACATTCTTAAGTATGTATATAACAAAAGACTTAGCACCACGATGTTTTAATATATAATATGAGATACAATCTATAAGATGAAAGACACAATATATAATAATTCAACATCTTTAGCTCAAGGAAAAAAGAAACAAAGATATGCAGCAAACAGGGCAATAAGGTGCATCAAGCCACCAGCCCTATAAACTGCAAGCTCTTCAAGTGCAAGAATTCTTTGCCATAAGAAATAGCAGAGCACACTACAATAAACATGTTACAAAAAAGTGGGGAGGAAAACTGGGACAACTGGCACACAATTTTTTTTTTAACCTCCAAATTTAGTAGTTGCTAACATTTTACTCATCTCTGAGTGAGATGTGGAGTTCTATTGATAGGGTACTAAGCATATGGCTCACTCTATAAGCCATAGACCAAAAGATTTCACTTGGGATCCCCTAATCATGTGATTGAGGTTCATATCCCAACCACTGAGTGGTGGAGGGACTGTCACAGTACGGACTTGGGCCCATGACATCCCAGCACTTTTAATGGAGGGCTAGCAAAGGAGTAAGGTTTTGGTAACAGCCTTCTATAGATTAAATAAAGAGAGAGAATTTTGAACAGATCATTCTAGGGCTTCATTTTTATAGAGTGGTTTAGAACTGAACTTCATAGGAAAGCCTCTAGTCTGCTATAGGAAAGCCTCTAGTCTGCTATAGGAAAGCCTCTAGTCTGCTATGGCACATCACGCAACCACATGTCATGAATGAACATAAGAATATTTCCACAAACATACTAAGAGTTTGTATACTTGAATGTTTGATTATGTGAAAACATAATGCGAACAAGGAATGAAAATACACAGGGCTCTAGAGAGATCTCACCCTTTTTAAGGTAGCAAAAGCCATCTTTCTTAACTCAGCATCCGGAGCATACATGATGACTGACAGAATAGCCTGAAAATTTTCTAACATCAGCAAGAGATCAGAGGAAATGATTCATGATTTATTGGGACATGGCAGGAGAATACCTGCAGAGTAGAAATAAGACTGGGTGTAAAGGATGAGCATATCATGTCTTCATTCACATCTTGTTTACTGTTTTCTGTGATGACCAGCAAGAAGTCTGTTGCATGCTTCTTTAGGACCCAAGGCAGCTCACCTAAAGAGAATATGTACTTCATCATGCCTATAGTTGACCATCTTCTACTTTGGGAGGTCCTAAGATCATTCTTAAGAAGACTGACATCCTGCCCAGCTGCCTGAGAGACTTCATCAGATATATGCCCCCAAATCACTGGATCAAAAGACGAGAAAGAAGTGTAGCAATGAAACAGGACAGTACTTGAGAAGATAGTACAGTAGAATAATCATGACAAATACTCACTTGAAAGCACTGCTCCATGTTTGACATAGCAAAAGCAATCCATATAATCATCCATTTCATCTGGACATCATAGATGGGAAGAGAAAAGGAATCACCACGACAGATGCCAAGATAAATGGAAAGTTGACAAGGAAGAGGGCAGATGAAGTTGATAGCTCACCACCACGTATAAGATTGATAAGTGGATCAACTCCAAGGCCACATACAAGATCCGCATATGATAAACCACAATACGGAAAGAAGCTTGATAATGTTTGAACAAAGGAAAGACTAGACGAAACTTCATCCCCCGCGCTGATCGAAACAACAGTCTGCAGGACACGTAATAAACCAGCATTACATAACATAGTAAAGCCTGCTAAAGTGAAGGAAACAAAATGGAGATGAAAGCCAAAAATAAATGTTATTAACAATGAAGTTAAGGCTTATAAGCAATGGGTTCTCAAAAATAGGTAAGAGATGGAACTTATATCTCAATTAATGAATTGAAGATATTACAGAAACATAAAATTAGGAGATGAGTACCAACCATGATTTGCATTACATACAAGCTGAGTAAGCCACGAAGTTGTCCATTTGCTCCATCCTCCTGTTGGTCAAGAATTAATCAAATTGATTAGCCAGATCGAGATTGGACCGAGAAAGTATGATAAATTTCACAAGTCATAGATTAACAGACCAATTTTTTACATGTTCCTAGCATGGAATTGGCAATGCTAATAGCCCCTTCAAACAAATCCTTGAAGCCTATATCTCTATCATCCAAATCGAAAGACGCAGCCTTCACAGCATTAAGGATGATGGGAAGAGCAACTTTAATTTGTTCAGCCTGACGTCTACTTATGGAGAGAAATGCTGGGGAAAAAAAAATTCATTATTCTTCCAGCCCAATGAAGAATATTTGGACATTTCAAACTATTGACACTTGTATATTGAAATTGAATTATAATTAAAGTCAAAATCTACAATTAGAAGAAAAATGTTGCATCAAAGTAAAAAACACTCCTTTTTTCCTTTGAAGAAGTGTGTGCTCAAGGCATACAGTAGGCACCTTTAGAGACCCCGCGTAGAAGAGCAGAAACATAACCAGATGCATCAGTTGTTTTCCCATAGGAATCCAATGCCTGCTCCAATGATATCAAGTTGTCAGAAATGTAAAATCAACACGAAACAATAGCACAGTAGAATAATTAACACATCCATCATCAACAAGATGTGGCCAACAATCATTCTAATTCTCCAATTAAGCATGAGATAAATAGATGATTAAGCACACAAGTATTTCCATGCAATCTGAAGCAGACCATAGCCATGCCAATAACACTTCTGAAAAGCAACATCACAACATATGAAACTGAAAGTTAGTTTTTGAGGAAGAAAGAGTTGCTCTGGCATAGACACTAAATTATGGACTATTCTTTAGCCGTATAACTTCAGAGTAAGAGCTAACAGGCTATGAACTATGATTTCTATTGTCACTTAGGTAATTATAAACAATAATTTTGTGATTTATAAATTCTTGAAAACGTTAACAAATATTTTACTGAGAAAAAAAAAATGACCGATAGATTCCAAAAGAAATTTTTTTTTTCTTTTTTTCCATCAATAGACAAAGATAGCAAGCTGAAAGTCAGGAAAGTAAATTAATCAATACAAGTAATACACAGGGGAGCCAATCAAATGCCTTTCAGGTATTTTGAGACTTTAGCCTTGCTGTAATTACAGAAATATAACGATGCTTGGTACCACAGTGTCCCTTTCTCATGGAAAAATTATGTATTCCTACTATCCTCATAGCTTGGCACTCTCAGTTTTTGTTTCTTTGCTCCTTATTTTGAGAGCACATTTCCCTCTAGAATTACAGAAATTCCAATCGTTTCGAGGCAGCTTTGTGTTATCACTACTTTGACTTCCCCTCTTAACCCTGACACCGAAGAGAAAGGTAAATGAAGAAGGAAAAAAAGGACTAGGACAAATGGACGAGTGAGGACATTAGGCAATTTGCTTAAACTACAATAAATATGTCCAAACATTATGCTCATGTTTCCAGACTCCCTACTAATCCTTTTTCAATCTATTATGCTATAGAAATCAAAAAAGGGATTCAATTATACGAAGTATGCAGTAACACTGTGTGCTAGACAGCTAGTTCACAAACATTTGCTAAATCAGTTAATAACACGTAAGAAATAATATAGCTTACGAACTGAATCATACAAGAGTGGGGGGGGGGGGGTGATTCCAATGCATGTTTATGGAAAATTTTACACCAAATGAAGCACACAGGTTTAAAAGTATATACCTCAGAGAACACTGAAATCATGTCGCGTGGGCTACACTTTGTTGTGAAGTGATCAATAACACTTTCAACAATTTCACGGCACCTCTGGGACACTCCTGCAAACTTGGCAATAGCCTTGGGCATCTCAAATGAAAGTGCATCAACAATAGCCTGTTAAAAACCAACTTGTTAAAGGTATCCTCACTAGACGGGGCCGGGCAAGGCTACTTAGTACTTACATAGTTAATTAGATACGTCCAACCCCCCTTACCCCGCCAATGGCAAGAGTTAGATTAAAGGCATAGGGATGATGTTGTTGATGTAGAATGGTAGATGATCCATAACATGTATAGCAACGTTCTCAAAATGTATTTAAAAGGGTTCTTTCAGTAACAACAATAATCAAACAACTCAATTAAACAGCTCATAACACATCCAAAACATAAAAGTAATTTCTTCAACTAAACCCCAACAATACCCTTTTCCTAATTTCTGCTAAATTTGTTCTTCAATCTTCAATGTAACACATGCCCACAAAACCCTATTCACACAAATTCAAAATCAAACCTCCAAACCCCAGATTTTGTAGAGAGAAACAGAAAATAGTACCTGATCAAGAGAAGGATTTGAGAGGAAAGAATGAATATGAGTAAGAACAACAATTGAATTGTTTCGATTTCCTTCATCATCAGGATCTGAAATAGCAGCGTCAGAAATTGAGCTGAGAAACTCAACAGTCCCAGAAATTACTTCTTCCGATTGACGAATATCACCATCTTCTACTGCCTACAACAAAGAATCAATAAAGGGTACATGTAAAAACAGCTGAAATGGGTGTTTAAACTTTCTGATCAAATGCGAAAAGGGATGAAAGTGAAAACCTTGGAGCAGGAGTCGAGGAATTGTTGGAGGCGAAGAATCAAGGGTTGCGAAGAAGGAGAAGCTGTAGATGTTTCTTCTGATGGTGCTGACATTATTGAAGCTTTGTGCTGAGTTTTAGCGCGATTCTATTGCTGCTCAATTTTGGGATTTTGGAGTAAAGTTTCCAGTGAATTCGCGGGAAGATGACATACACCCGTTTTTTTTTTTTGGGTAACACCATTGCCAAAATATGGGTCAAATTTTGAAAACTGTTACCGTAATCTACAAAAAGGAAATACAGTAATGTTGAATCTTGTTTGATTAGTCTATATTATAAATTTAATTAATATTAACTTTTTGTAATTTTTACACGTATGAAAATAGTTATATAAATGTTTTAACAAGTGTATTGGATACTACACAAAGTCAAATGAGATAAAAATAAAGGACACATGGAAAATAAGGCAGAGGTGTGAAATTCTAGTGTCTAAGTCGGGTTGAATCAACTCTTGGCACATAGCACCTACTCCCCCTGTCCCTTTATTTTTTGCCTCATGGCCAATTTTTGGGTCAAACTTTGAAAACTTGATCAATATGTATGTTAGTAAATGCTAATTTGCACAAGATTTATAGCAAAATTGTCAAAAATTCATGGATTTTTTTATGCCGTGGTTTGTGAGCAAGTACTTTAATACAGTGCTATAAAAAAATATTAATAATGGTATTTGGATTGACTTTGTTTTTCAACGGCTACCATTATAAACGTGTGCTTTTAGTTTACTCTTATAAATTGGTTTTTAAAACCCTTTTGTCTTCGACTCTTCGTTTATCTTTACTTATACGGAGTACTTCATCCTTATCTTACCTTACATTTCATTTTTTTTCCTTTTTATTTGTTATGTAATTTTTAAAAATTCTTATTTTGTTATCTTATAATTATACTATTAACATGTGAAACATGTTTCTTAATCATTATATTATGTTGACTTATGAACACAATTCTTCTTAATAGCTTTAACAAATTGTTTATCTTATTGCTTGACGGAATTGATACCTCTAATTTTACTCGTTAAATTGGGTGTTACTTTCACCAATTGTGTATTTTTATTAGGCAAAAGGTAACGAACGTTCCAGGACGTTAGATAAGAAAATTAAATGTGGAAATATTATAACTAAATTAGCAATTTACACTGATCGACATATGATTTTGCCATACATTTCAAATTTAATATTATTTAAAGTAAAACTCCATCCCCTAAAAAAAATAATTATTATTATTATTTTACTACGGCTCGTCTTGTGTGCGGCCGGCCACACCGTTTGACCACTTAAAGTAACCCTTATAACATTGATCAGGTAACCCTTGTAATACCAATCAAGTAACCCCTGTAACACTGACCGAGTAACTCTATAACAATGATGAAGTAACCCCTTTAACATTAATCAAATAACCCCCATTACACTAGCAAAGTAACCCCTATAGTGACTGGCCACACCGTGTGACCAGCCACATACTTCCTCCGTTTTTTTTTATTGCATCATAGGGGTTTTGGAGGCAAAATTTGGTAGTGGGAAAAAGTAAGAGAGAGAAACATAAAAATACAAAATTGTCCATGTAATGTAAGATAAAATAAAAAGTAAGTGTGAAAAAGTAAGGGTATGTTGGGTATTTACAGTGTGAACATAATTATTTTTTATCTTAAAAAGGAAATGATGCAATAATAAATAAACTTTCTAAAGTAGTAAGTGATGCGATAAAAAAAGAACGGAGGAAGTATAAGATTTGTGATTTTACTAAAGTCTCGAGACGTTTTTCAGCAACATCTTTTTTTTATTACGAGTATTTTATTTTACTATTCCCTTTAGCCCTTCCTTCCCAACAATTCGACATCATTCATTTTGCAGAAAACATACCAAAAACACAAAACCATCTCCGATCCACCTTCAAACAGTTAAAATCCTCTCTCCTACAATCTCAATCTTCCACCTTCACACTCCCCCAAAAATGGAACCAGATGTAAGCATTGAGTCAATGTGCACGATCCGAATAGCAGTGCTTCCAATCGGCCAAATCTCACCATCCCTTTTCAGAGAATACGCTTCTCTGTTAACCCTTCACTCAAAAATCGATCTTTCATCAATCAGTTCATTCTACACTGAACACCAGAAATCCCCCTTTACCCATCAACCTTGGGATTCTGGGTGTCTTCGTTTTAAGTTCATTCTTGGTGGGTCACCTCCTAGCCCTTGGGAAGATTTTCAATCCAATCGTAAAATCCTTTCTGTAATCGGGATCTTTCATTGCCCTTCTTCCCCTGATCTTGATTCTGTCAATGATCAGTTTAACATTGTTTGTAAGGGGTATAACTCTTCTTTGTCTCAGAAGTGCTTTGGGTTTTGCCCTAGTGATGAGCAGGTATTTGATCTATTTTACTTTCAATGTGATTCTTATGTAACTATCATGTAGAGTCCTGCAAAGGTAGTTATGTAAACGGGATTTGATCCGAGGTCTCGAGTATTTTGTGGGTGATTTGGATAAAAATGTCATATTGTTGTGGGATGAGGAGTTGATATTGTGGTATACCTGTAATTATTATGTGATAACTGCATTTGGGAAATTGTTGATTTTATGGTTACTTTGGATTTGGATATGAACCTTTTTAATGGAATGTCCTATTATGTATAGGACCAGGTAATATTACTATAATTATTAATGTAATTTCCCATTTAGTTGTTAATTTTATGGTAAGTTAGATTTTGTGTTCAGGTTGGCAGATCTTATGTTCAATGAAATGCATCATTTCATATAGTTGCCTTATATGTTCACCTGGGTTTATGTGTTATTTGATCAATATATCTGCTTGCTAGATTATGTGCAGTTTGTTAAGCTGGATCATAGGTATGAATTGGGTTCAAATTGGACTTCTTTTTCCGTAAATCAGGATTTTGTGTTTTAAGCAATTCTAAGCCATAGTACTCTTAGTTGAGACTATGAGTTGTTCAGCTGCAAGTCTGTAACGTTGCTTGGTCTGTTTAAAAAATCCTTATGCTTTTAGTATTGATTATCAGTATTACAAATGGACTTGGACTATTATTTGTTATTCAGTGTTCCAAATCTCTTGCAAGTTTATCCATGATCTTGTGTCAGAGGCAGGGTTTGATATGTTTGAGAATTTTTTATCCACGCATTCCTATTGTTTTTTTAGTCTACAATACTGTAGGAAATGTTAAAGATGAACCGGGGGTGTTGAAATGGGAGGTGGAAATGTGCCCTTTGCCACAACAAAATATTGGCAACTTGGCACATCGATAATTCAATGCAGTGGCATTGGCCTATCCTGATTGCTGTTGTTTTAAAATGTGATTCTTAGGTTGCTGATAGAATTGTGATTATGTTTGATAAGATTAATTTGGGCACAATGACTCATAATAGATGAATGCAAGGTTGTTAGTCTTAATTTTTCTTTTACTCCATCCCAAATTAAGTCATATTGAGGTTTACACATACATATAAAAATTTGTTGATTATTACATTGGAATTTTAAAATTTACATGAATATTACATAGAGGATTTGGAATAACCAGTGAAATTGTACCGTGACAAGGATAGTGGTAGGCAAATAATTTTGGTCAGAATGGCAGCCATTTTGAGATGTTAGGAGTTTGACTTTGAATATAAATATTTAATATTTTCATCACTCACTTGGCTCAAAATTTAACTATACCACCATCAAGATGCGTGTGAAGGGGCTTTAACCTAGGGTAATAGGATGTTGTCATGATGGGGGTTTCATTGTTAGTTAGTTACACATGCGGGATTGCGTTGGTCTCTTTAAGCAATTTTGTCAAAGGAAAGAGGCTATTCTTGTTAGACCTTGATTCTAAACTCTAAAGGCAGTTGATTTACCAACTATTAGTTAATCTTTGATAGGAATAGGGTTATTGACCAATGATTATAAGCTGAAACATTGTCTACCATAGTTGTAATATTGTCTACTGTGGTCTCTTTTAATTTTGTGGAAATGGACAACATTTGGTTGTTTGTATATTATGTTACTGAGGACAGAGTTTGAGCCTTGCATTTAGATAACAGTGATCTTGAATTTCTTATAAGATTGAATTTTGGTTTTTATATATGTTCATGTAGAGGTGGAATCCAGAATGTCATCTTTTTCATAGGTTCAGTTTTATTTTCCATGTACTTATGTTTGATTCATTTGCATTTGATTGTTCAATATTTAAGCTTTCTGGATTACATGGACATTATAGTGTAGAGTCTGCTTGTGCCTTGAAATTGTATTTGTTATACAAGTGACTCAGTGTTTCCCTAAACTCCAAAAAGTACCAGATTTGAATCTTTGATTTGGGGGTATAAATACATTTAGTAGCTCTGTACATTTTAAAGGTGTTACTGTGTTACAGTGGAATTTTCTGAGTATCTTTTATGGAGACAAAAACTATGAAGGGTCACACAATTATCAACTGGTCTTGCTACAAATTTAAAGTGTGGAACTAGCTGTCCAGTTGTCCTATTAAATTCCATGTGTCCTGCTTCCTTGATCCCTTCTTTTCATCCTCTTTACTTGTAGATGCTTTGTTTAATGGGGCCTATATCTTCTCGTGCAGCTTAAAGATGGCAATAGAAGACAGGACAATTTGAATTTGTTTCCTCCTGCCGATAGACAGACTCTGGAGATGCATATGCACACAATGATGCAGGATATCGCTGCTTCATTGTTGATGGAATTCGAGAAATGGGTCCTCAAAGCAGAATCTGCTGGGACAATTGTCAAGACACCTCTGGATTCACAAGCCAGTCTCAGCTCAGAGGAGGTTTATGGTTTAGGTGTTTACATGGATTTAGATTTTAAATTTTCTTGCTCTGTAGCCTGGTTGCCCCTTCCCAGTGATTGTATCTGACTTGTGTGTTGGAAGCAGGTGATCAAGGCAAAAAAGCGGAGACTTGGCCGTGCACAGAAAACCATAGGAGATTACTGTCTTTTAGCCGGTTCACCTGTTGATGCCAATGCCCACTACAATACTGCTTTAGAACTTGCCAGATTGACAGGGGACTTTTTCTGGTACGCTGGGGCGCTTGAGGGCAGTGTTTGTGCATTAATGGTAATCTTTGGGCCCACTAGCTGTCTCATTATATGTCAATTATATTATATTTTGCGCGGCATTATTTTTAGTCTATTCTGGGTATATCTGTTAAGCAAAAGTATGTTTCAAGATATGTGTCTTTTATCCCTTATATAGTAGAGAACCATATTACAATCAGGCTTCCGTGGAATGCAAGTGATTACTAACTCCATAGTCTGTTCTAATGAGGATGGAACTGACTTGAAATCACTTAAATTGTATGTTTATCATCAAGTAGATGTATTATCACTTTATCAGCCTGTAGTTTGTATTGTGAATCTTCATTTTCGCTCTAGGGAGTATTTTTTTTTTCTCCTAGTTAATTCCTGTGCATAGTCTCTTCCCTTTCTTTTTGAAGAAAGGGATTTTAGCCCTTCGTATATTGGTGACGTCTGCGACAAGGTCATCATTTAGTTTGTATAAATCTAAGCTGGTATAATCTTTACTTACTGTTGGCTGTTTTATTTTTTCTGTGATCCAGCTTTTGATTGTTTACTTTTTGTTTAATTGTGTGTGTGAATAGATGGATCGTATAGGCCAGAGGGATCCAGTTTTGGAGGACGAGGTGAAGTATCGGTATAATAGTGTCATTGTACACTATAGGAAGTCATTCATACAGGACAATTCACAGAGGTACAATCTACTCTATACTTGCTTTGTCTTTATGTTATGATTGTTATCTATAAGAATAGTTGGCACATTTTTTTTTTTAAGAGGGAGAATTAATCACTATGAAGTGGGCTTCTAATCAGATGCTCATCATATTTGGTAGAAATCAATTATATTATATGTAATCACCCTTAACTCTTAGTTTGCATACAGAGCATCACCTTGTCATTGTTTTTGCTGGTAAAAAATCAAATATGTGTGTGAAATTATGTTTATTATTTATAGCCATTTCTCCAATTGCTCCTATATTTTCCCCTAGCAAAGAAGCAATTAAAATGGGTTGAACTTGGAAAAAAAGGGAAAAGGGATGTTGATACTTTTGGGGAAACAACAGTTAAATTAATATTTAAGTTCATTGACAGAGATTTTCTAAAGATTTTTGATGTGAGCGCAGGTACTAAAAAGTGTGTTTTATGTAATATGTGCACCGGTGAGGGCAGTATTTTGATCCTCACTTTGGTTTATTTCTAGCTAATAATCCTATCTTTAAGTCATTTATAAATTTGTCCACTTTGGAATAGATTTTAGATGTGAACATGGGAGGCTATTATGAGTTTTGGACAAATATCATTTTAATTAGTCAAAATCTAGTCAAAACTGGAGATCTAATCAGACTTGAACGTATATTTCAGCTGACAGAATTCATACCTTTATTTAAGGTGAAGAGAAAAAGCCTCAGTTCACTTGAATGTTGCTTATTTGGTATGATCAAAATTGGTCTTTTTGTGATCTATGATCTAATATGAATGTCTTTTTTCTGATTGAATATGATCCAAACTTATTACTTATTATATGATCTAATCAACATACTAGCTTAGATCAGACCAAAAATATTTGAATGTTTAGACTATATACATTGAAATGAATCTAACAAGATCTTACTTGATGATGCATTTCCTTATATATTAGCGTAAAAATATGGTCAAACTTCTGTCGAACAAGACATGATCATACCAAACCATTAAAATCCAAAACATAGAAAACCAGACCTCCAAACAATTTATTCTAGATGAAGAGAACATATGCTAGTATGTTATGGAACAAAGTATTAACTTTCTTAAGCAAAGGGCTTAGTTTACAGAAGGCTGTGTCGCAAAGCACAAAGGGTTTTTGGAAGGCGTGCACATCCCTGCACCTATTGCAGCCTTGTAAGTTGCTACACCCTGTTTTCCAAAGAAGCAATTAGGCCTGAAGTTCAGTGCCCCCCCCCCCCTCCTTCTCTCAGGCACTTTTTATAAAGCTAAGAGTCTAAGAGTGAGGTTGGAAAAGTTGATAATTCAACTTTCTTTTTTTTTAATTTTTTTTTTAATGGTTTTGGTTATAAGGAGAATAGATGGAATGTTCATTCCAATGGAATTTGAGCTCACAAGAATGGATTGATGGCAAAATGGCCACAGGGTTCATAATATTTATTAGAGTTCATAGTTGCAAAGAAATTGTTTGTACTCTATTCTTGCACATTTCAGCTTTTGATGTATATTGATATAATCTTTGAAAATGAAAAAACCCCTTTGATGTGTTAGCCTGACCTACAGTCTTGTTACTCTCTTGCAGAGTTTCACCTGTGAGCTTTGAACTTGAGGCTACTTTGAGGCTGGCCCGATTCCTTTGCAGGTGATTCCTTTATGGGATATTTTTTCCTAATCATCTTGCTGACCTTGATATAATTTGTTTGTGAAAATTCCAAATGGTCTGAGGTTGAAAAATCAGATTAGTGAGTAAATATTCTCTGTTATTTATGTTGTTGCATAATGGAATCTAGAAGTGATGTTTATTCCTTTTGATGACTATATTAAACAAACTTTATCTCAGTAGTTGGAATGCTACCTTCAGTTTTTAAAGTATTACTAGACGGATACAATTGTTTATATCTTAAAGTTAATTTCAATTACGCTGCTCTAAATATTGATTCTGTTGTTATAGAGTATGCATCATTATATGTTTTTAGTATAGTTGCGATGGATGGTTACCCGCTACATCTTGGCCTTGTAATGCTGGTAGTATAGAAATTAAGTTCCACTCTGTAATATATTTTGAGCCATTAAGGGCTGTACCTGAAATGGTTGAAGCTGATGGTCTTTATATTTTCTATTCTGCACAACTGGTAGATCTTTTTATACTTGTTTTTGTTTACCTGGTGATGGTTTGGATTTTATAGTCTAAGATTGGAAGTTGTATTCTGCTCCTTCCCTCGTGATTTTTTAATCTTGGTCCTTGCAAATTATTTCATTTTGTCAGAAGGGAACAATCTAAAGACGTAGTAGAACTACTGACAAATGCAGCAGATGGCGCAAAATCCTTGATTGATGCCACTGATCGATTAGTACTATATGTTGAGATAGCTCGACTTTATGCAAGGCTTGGGTATGAGAGAAAAGCCGCCTTCTTCTCAAGGCTGGTAGCACAGCTGTATCTGCAACAGGATAATAGATTTGCTGCTATAAGTGCCTTGCAAGTGTTGGCTATATCAACAAAAGCTTATCGTGTTGAAAGCAAAGCATCTAGGGCCAGAGATCCGCTTCCTGTGAGTAATTAATGGCTTATATTAAAGTTTGATCGTTGCAAAGCTTGTTCTTAAACTAGTATCTTGTATTGAAGCTGTTGTTTTGAAAACGAAGAATAATATATGTTATTAGCACCTTCCTCTGTATGATCAGAATGTTGATCAACACTTCCAAGTTGTCTTCTTGCTCTCAAATGTGAGAGAATGTACTGTAATTGTGCGTCCACAGTAAGGAGTACAAGTAGACAATTATGGAGTGCAAGCTGTGCAGGTAAGCATGGCTTCATATATGTTGAAAGAGTTAATGAGGGAATAAGCTGACTTCAGCTACTGCTTATTTTCCAGTTCTTCTTAGGGTATTGGCTGATTGCTTTTAGTTTGAATGTAATATTTTAGTCTGATAATCTGATTGAGTCCTGTGTCATCCCATGACATAATTTTTTTTAATGAAAATCATCTCATGTAACTCGAGCAATCTGTATGCATGGAGGAGAAGAAATTTGCTTTTTATGGCTGTATTTTCTCGGAGATTTTTTTACATTATGAAAATGTGGCAATTTCTGTCTTCTACCCATTTGGAACTATTGCCAATTATGTGATATTTATTTCTCTCCTCTTTGAATGAATTTCTAGTTTCCTGCACTCATTGTTCCTAGAGAACGATGTCAAATGAGCTTGCAATGCGATAAGCTGCAATTACTGCTCATACCTATTGAATTCTTTGCATATTGTAGCGTTGTTTATGCCTTTAGTGGGACTCATAGCTAGGATATGTTTTTTTGGGGGGAGGGTGGTTAATTTAGAATTATGTTGCCATATTAGTCGCAAGGGGATCTATACTCTATAGGCCCTTGATCAAATAGGCAATTTATCGTGCTTAGTGACATTTCTATGTAGCCTTATTACTGTGCTTAGTGAGGACTTTTGTTTCAGTTTGTTCTTTGTGGAATCTAAAGCTCAAACTTTTCCTTCTAATAATATAATATTTCTGATATTGTTTAAAATTTTATATTGTATACCTATTATCTCTGTTTTAATGTGCCTATTGGACTTAAACCTCTAATTCTCATTCAAATTGATTGAGCTGGGAGCAGCACTCTGTATTTTAGTGATATTCTTGTAATATCCTGTAAAGGTGAATAACTTTATAGTCTTACGATAAATTAGATGGCAAATTTGTTTCATTACGACATCAGAGGAGCCCTTCAGCCCTTCCTAAATTATATCTTGTACATATTGCATCTTGTATATTCAACGAGTCTCTATTAAATGCTCATGTAGTTTGTCTTTAGGCTAGAAGCTGCAAAACTTTGTTTAGTATTGTTCTTGTGACTTTGTTAAGGAAAATAACTTCTTTTTTTTTGCTGCCTTATAACTCTCTCTCTTTTTTTTCCTTCCCCTCCCCCCCACCCCCTCTTTTTCTGTAAGACTTGAGCTGTTAAAATTGTCCTTCACTTTCTTTCAACTGTCTACCGTTTGTTGATGATAGGAAAATGGATCAAGTCCTGTGGATGGTGGAAAGATGAATCTCAATTCTATAGTTTCACTATTCGAGTCCCAGTGGAGCACTCTACAGATGGTTGTGCTTAGAGAAATTCTTCAATCTTCTGTGCGAGCAGGTGATCCTCTTGCTGCATGGAGTGCGGCTGCGCGACTGTTGAGAAGTTACTATCCTCTTATTACACCAGCTGGTCAAGATGGTCTTGCAACTGCTCTAACGAACTCAGCAGCTAGGCTTCCTTCAGGGACTCGCTCTGCTGACCCTGCTTTGCCTTTCATTCGGTAAATTCTGGCCATAATTGTCTTTTTCATTTTGTTTATGCATGGCAGAATTGGCATCTTCAGATTCCTGTGAAACTTGATAGTTAGCCCAGCCTGCAGAAGTGGTGCCAAATGTGTTTTTAATCTGCAAAGTGATTTCAGTATCGTGCCATACTCTAAAAATAAGAAAATAAACCTTGACACTAATATGGATGTTACAGCAATATTATTCATTGTATAATTGTATATGTTTTCTGAATCAATCTGTGTGATCTCATGTAGTTTCTTGTTCTTTTGTAAAATTTTGAGTTGCTTTTATAAAAATAGTAATTACAACCATGGCAATCTCAGAAACCCATCACGTTATTTAAATTTTTTTATGATTATTTTTTCTGTGTTCTTTATTTGCTTCATGTTTTAGCTGTTGGACTGTTAAATGTTAAGCCAACTTAAGTTACTCTGTAGCTTTTTGTGCTATTGTTACATTGTATGCTTCTATATGTTTATCTCTATGCTAATTGCCACAACTTGTTCATTTACTTTTACATCGCCTGCCCCTATGTTTCAGTTGCAGAACCTTTATTGAACACATATCTAGCATCTTACGTAGGAATAGGCTACATGTTTTAGCTTAAGTTGGACGTGTTGATGACTTGTTCTCATTTATCTTGATGCTCTCAATCTGCTGTCTACCTTTAAGGTGGAGGTTGGTGAAGAACTATTGCTCCCACATCCGGTGTAAAGTTGATGGGATCAATCAATGTATGATAGTAATCTAAAAGCTATTTTGAATGTACTAGATCATCTTAAAATTTAAACCTTGCAGTGACAGCTTGCACATTTGCTACCTATCTATATATATCAAGTATAAGTTTGGTTTATGTTGAAGTGTTTGTTTGGATGCAGGTTACATTCTTTCCCAATCAGTCCATCTCAGACGGATATTGTGAAGCGCACTTCTGGAAGAGAAGATTGGTGGGCGGGTGCTGCTCCTTCAGGACCTTTTATTTACACTCCATTTAGCAAAGGGGACACTAATATTAACAGTAAGCAAGAGCTGATTTGGGTTGTTGGTGAACCAGTTCAGGTGCTTGTTGAATTGGCCAACCCATGTGGTTTTGATTTGGTTGTCGATAGTATTTATCTCTCAGTTCCTACTGGAAACTTTGATGCTTTCCCCATCAGTGTGACTCTTTCCTCTAATTCATCAAAAGTTATTGCATTATCTGGAATTCCTACATCTGTGGGACCCATAACAGTTCCAGGATGCATTGTTCACTGCTTTGGAGTTATCACTGAACATCTTTTTAGAGACGTTGATAACCTGCTGCTTGGTGCAGCACAAGGGCTTGTTTTGTCTGATCCTTTCCGCAGCAGTGGCTCCCCAACTTTGAGAAATGTATCAGTCCCAAATGTTTCCGTGGTTTCACCTCTGCCATTGCTTGTCTCTCATGTTGTAGGTGGTGATGGCGCTGTCATTTTATATGAAGGTGAAATTCGTGATGTGTGTATAAGCCTGGCCAATGCAGGGACAGTTCCAGTTGAGCAAGCACATATATCATTGTCTGGGAAAAACCAAGATGCTGTTGTTTCAATTGCATATGAAAATTTGAAATCTGCCCTTCCACTTAAACCAGGTGCAGAGATCACTTTACCAGTGACGATCAGAGCCTGGCAACATACCACTGTGGACTTTGATACTGCTGCAGGGAGGTCTGGGGGTTTTGGACGACAGTCAAAAGATGGGACCAGCCCGATGTTGATGATTCATTATGCAGGTATGTATTTAGTCATGAGACATTGAGATTGCAGATTGGCATGATTTTTGTCAGCATTTCTATTCTAAACACAAGTCTAGTTACCACTTGGCACTACTCTTCCAGTATAATCTAAACTAGATAACTCCTGAGCCATGCTCGGTTTTTAAAATTAATGGCAAGTGAAATTCAAATATAGAAGTGCCTAGAAAAATGTGCGTAACATAAATAATTAAATCATAAAGTTCCTATGCAAATTAATAATTCTGCTAACATCTAAAAAAAAAAAAAAAGTAAAGAGTTTAGGAGAGAATTCTCTCCGAAAAAACTCTGCTTTAGTACAGCTGTATAAGTATATAGATATGTCCTCGTATGTAATTCTAGAGAAATAGCTATGAATTCATAGGCCAACTATCGCTGTACACAAAAATAAGAAAATATAAAGGAGTTATTCTTCCCTTTCCCTCCTTTTGATCTCCTCTGCATCATTTTCACATTTTGTTCTCCCTTTTCATCCAGAATAAAAAAAATTCTTCACATTCATGATCGATATATAATTTTTTTTCATTTCCCTCTCTTCTATTTTCTCTTTTCTACATAAGTTACTTGATAATGTTTAATAAACATATTGGGTGTTTGATTAGGTCTCAGCATAATATTGAATTTTTGTTTATAAACAACTTACACATTTTTCAATGTTGCTTGATCAATGATTGAACTTGCTCACCCTATTAACCAAGTTTGTTGATTTTCTAATGAACAACTTCTGTTTAGCTCCAGCAAACCCTTCTCCCCCTTTTTATAAATTATTTTAGCCAATGCAAACCTTCATGAATGGCTTATGGTGCATGAAGATTGTTGCTTTAGCTTGTAGGGTTTTTTTTTTTTTTTTTTTTTTTTTTTTTTAGTGGAGACAAAATTCTGCTCTGCATGCTTCCTTTTGCTTTACTATTTCTGTGTGGTACTTGAGTGGTTGCCTTGGTGTTCATGGTTCTGCTCACGTCTGTATTGTATGGTTATGACTTAATTGCTGCACATTCACATGCCTCGTCATGAATCTCCTTTAAATTATCCATCTTAGTTTTTTCCAAATATTTGAAAAAAAATCGGAACACCAGCCACAAGCTCTTATTAACCCCCCCCCCCTCTTCCCACTCCCCTTCTTTCTTCCTTTCGTGTTAATTGAAAAGATCCAATAGATTTATTATTCTATTTTACAAATGGATCTCTTTGCCAGGGCCCTCGGGATGTGACATGGAGTCTGCAGCAGACAATACCATTGTACCTCCTGGAAGACGCTTAGTTGTGCCATTGAATGTCTGTGTTTCACAGGGATTATGTTTTGTGAAGGCTCGTATGTTGTCAATGGAGATTCCTGCTCATGTTGGCAAAAACATTCCTAAACCATCTATAGCAGACAATGATACTGAGCTATCTTCAGGCTCTAACAGAATTGAAAGATTGGTGAAAAAGGATCCATATAGGGGTACTTGGGGACTGCGTTTCCTTGAACTTGAGCTGTCTAATCCTACTGATGTTGTATTTGATATTAGCGTTTCTGTTCTGCTCGAAAATTCTAGTAACGAGGATAGTTCTACTGACCAAGAACCTGCTGAGTTTGGCTATCCAAAAACCACCATTGATAGGGATTCCTCTGCTAGAGTGCTGATACCACTGGAACATTTTAAGTTACCAGTTCTTGATGCTTCCTTTTTTATTAAGGAGCGTTTGGTTGATAGAACTTCTAGTGGTAGAAATTCAAGCTATTCAGAGAAGAGTGCTAAAGCCGAGCTAAATGCTTGTATAAAGAACTTGATATCAAGGATTAAAGTCCGATGGGAATCTGGAAGGAACAACACTGGAGAACTGAATATCAAGGATGCAATGCGAGCGGCCCTTCAATCATCTGTTATGGATGTGCTGCTCCCTGATCCCTTGACTTTTGCCTTTCGGCTTGCTCGGGGTGGTTTAGGAGATGATCTACAGAGTTCTGCAACAGAGAGCTCAGTGTTAGCACATGACATGACTCCTATGGAAGTTCTGGTTCGTAATAATACCAAGGAATTGATCAAGATGAATCTCAGCATTACATGCAGAGACGTAGCTGGAGAGAACTGTCTTGAGGGTCCCAACGCTACTGTATTGTGGGCTGGTAAGTAGAACTTTGGAGCATTTCTTCTCGTATATTTTTCTTTTTATGGTGGTGATTTTGGAGAGCAAAGAAGTACTAGTACAATCTTATTTGGTGAATTTGTCATTAACTGTTACGGAAATTAATTATGCTAGTATTTCAACTTTACATTGAACCAGATGTGTTGTTTGCTGAAAAATGACCACTGTTAATTGTCTACTTAAAGATAGAAGCTCCTTGTATATGGTCTAGTGTAAGTTTGTAAACATGCATTTCGTACTAAATGAAATGCTAAACACAAGGGGTGAGTTTGTGCCAGTTAGCCTGTTAGGCCGATTACTGATTCTTATTGCATTGCTGCTTTTGTTTAGGTGTTCTCTCTGGAATTACTTTGGAAGTACCTCCGCTTCAGGAAATTAAGCACCAATTCTCATTGTATTTCCTCGTACCTGGTGAATACACCTTAGTTGCTGCCTCAGTGATCAATGATGCTAACGAGATCCTTAGGGCACGTGCAAGAAGTGATTCACCCACCGAACCAATTTTCTGTCGAGGACCTCCTGTTCACATCAATGTTTGTGGGGCGGCATGATTGGTGGTTTGCTGAAATTGATTGCCGGTAATTAGGCTGAGATTAGCAGGTTACTTTATACATTGTAATTGAATACAAATCCGGCTTTTGGGTCCCGTTGCAGACATCATTTGAGTTTGTACCCGTTGTTGCATAATTTTGCTGCTCTAGGGGTTGTTGAGTTGGAACTTTGGTGATCAGCATATGGGCATACAGCTAGGTGTGAAAGCCTATTAGGTTGTATACATGTATCATTATGATTCGAATTCTGGGTTTTTTTTTTTTTTTTTGGGTAGTTCCTTTTAGAATTCTCTGGGCTACTCTGATAACTATCTCATCTTCCAAATTTTTGGAAAAATTGATTGAGCATTTTTTTTAATTGAAATGTTTCATTGTTAGACTGCACCAATATTTGAAATAATAGTCAAAATTCAGATACTTGTTACTTGAAGATGATAATTAATCATGATACACAATTAATCATGCGATATGTGCATGATTTTCCGACTATTCAAAACAGGTGCTCAATTTAATAGTTTGAGCCATATTTTTTAATAGAAAATATAGTGTTTATAATTTGTGCACACAATAATAACACTACTAAAAGAAAACAAAAACTTAACATACTTGGTATATTTTCTCCGTCTCCTTTTATTTGCATCACGGGCTTACTTTATGTGAGCTTTATGAGTAACATGGCGTAAACATAAAGGGATAGAGGGAGTACTTGTATTAAATATATTAGAATGTTGTAAAGGAATAAAGAATAATAATACCTATAACTTATATACTCCGTATTAAACACTTATTATCATCCCCATAGAATGTCTTATCACTTTAATATTAAATGACTTTTTGAACTTAGAGAAAATGCAAAAAATCGTATGAAAGCTTCTCTAATGTCATTCTCAGTTAGTTAAAGCTTCATGATGAATCTAAATCTAAAATATTAAAAAGACAAAACTAGAAATTAAAATGCATCAGCTGGGAGTCGAACCCAGGTCTATTGCTTGAAGCCAATTATCCTAATTCCTAACTGTTGGATTATTGACGAACTTGCCAGTTGATTATTATTATTTTTTTTTTCCTTTTTGAAAGCATCCAAAATAAAGTCTTAAATCATTATAAATAAATAAAATAAATAAATAAAAAGCCCAAATTCATGTATTGGGTCCCTTATTGGGCTAATAGGACAACGAGTAGTTGTAATTTGCCCAATGGTAAGGCCCGATTTGAATTTTTGTTACATCAAATCAATAAACAATGAAATATCAAATATTCTCCCATGCCATACAAAGAGTCATCAACATCAACCAACAGGAAGTTAAGAAAATAAAATAGGAATATAAATTTATAGACTATGGTTTTTAACTTTAATTTTTATGTTTTACCTACTCTTTAATTCATAGTCCATTAACAAAAAGAGTGTGACATCACATAAAATGGCAAAATGAAACATATTATCATGTTAGCTAATTTCATATAAAGCTCATTATCTCTTCCTCCTTTTTCTTTTATTTTATCTTTCATCATGTTTTCAACTTAGCTTATCTTGTCAATTAACCTACAATACAAGGATTTTCTTATGTGGGGTTAAGGTTCTATCCCTTTCACTTCAATAGTCATAATTTAGACCATATTCTTCCAAGTATTAAGGATTGAATTTGACATTGATATATACCTATGCATTTAAAATTTCTGTTTTTTTCCCACCCTAAAATTCTATTACTTGTTAGATGAAACGAGTGTACGACACTTATCCAACGATGACCCACTTAAGTGATAAGCCCAAGTCTTAAATTAATCACACCGTTCATATCTTTAGTAGACTTGACAACCTACCCAGACAGACTTAACTAGATCAGTATTACACGTTATCTCAATCAGTATTGATTATTCTTCTCTAATAAACCCAAACTAATATATTAGCACGAATTCACTCACACCATATTATAATTATGATAAAAATGTGGAACATTAAATTAGATAAAGAGGAATAATAAAAGGTAGGATTGGTTTGGTATTGGCCATAATGATCTCATGGGGTATCAATGATTTATGAGCTGGACTGTGTATGTGTGTGTGTGTGAGCAGGAAGCTCTTATTGAGACTGTTGAGATTTCAGGTTCTTGTAAAAGAAGAGAGAGAAAGTGGTAAAGTGGTCCATGAATAAAAAGGGTTTAAATTTAGAAGTGGTAAAGTGGTCCAAATTTTGGAAAGCAACCTAAGAGAAAACAAGGTGGCAAAGTAAGGAACATAAGGTGGGCAATTGGGTTTATGGATATTAATGCCCACCCATTCGAACAAATTTAAAGCTTCATTTTCATCAATTATAAACCTCATATATATACTCCTTCCTATAAAAATCTAAAGCTGTCATGTTAATTTATCCCTTTGAGTAAATGCCAAATCTATCGCATTCCTTCATTTAATCCGACCTTTCGCTTTTTCTGTATTATTCTTACCCCGCTTCTCTCGAGAAATAAAATTTTAGTACATACTGTACTGATTAATTGAAGGCCGATTTACATTATTTATTTTAAGATTATAAATGGTAATCTGAGCACATAATTAATAATAAATGAACAAAAATAGGAGAGAAAGTATTATATATAATAGTTGAACCCATCTATTAAAGGTAAATATCTTGTGTTAAATTATCTTAAAGCGAATATAAAAGGGAAAAAAACGTAATATACATACATAAGTCGTCACTAACCAAAAAATTTGAGTAATTTTATACAAATTACTTTGCAATTTACTTTGTCTACACTTGTTTTTCTTTATCTACGAAGAAGTAACACATAATTATCATTATATTTCATTAAATATTTTACATTTTATCAAGCAAAATATCCCGTAATTTTGCATGTAAGAGCACCAATATAATGTCTGCAATCAAATCTCGTCTAATCATTTGTTCCCATGGCTATCTATGAACCTTAAAAACCAATCAATGACATCTATAGAAAAATTAAAGGTAATTAGACAGAAAATGTTGATGAAAGAATCCGGAAAAACTACGCGAGAAATAATTGTAAAGTCAATTATCATAGGTGAAGGAGCATAAATTTGGGAGCCCACCTTGTAGAAATTCCCTTGATGATTGAAACTCAAATAAAAACCCTTCTTTATTATTTTGCGTCCACCATATTATACAGTACTGGTGCATTTGCATATTAACGGTACCACATGAAATATTTTTGGCCTACTAATAATATCGATATTTTCTACTATTATGACTATATATGTAATGTATCTCAACGTTCAAGCAAATTATAATCACAAAATAATGGCATTGATTATTGATAAGCATATGTAAAATTATTATCTGATTTTGATTTTGTTAATGAATTATGATTGATCACGTTTGAGCTCCAAACTGTTTTATGATACGAGTTTTACATTTTGTAGGGGTTGGTGAATCAAATTAGATTCTACTTGCGTGATCCCAGTGTATTTTATACCGGATATACGTTTGAGTACAAGGTTAAGGGTAAACATATGTATGTAGACCGGGTTGGATTATCAACTAGGTCATCCATATGAACACGAAAAATATCTTACAAGATGTTTATAATCGTTAATTTGTCATCTTCAACTCTAACTTGATTAGCTTCTAATAATATAGTTATCCTTAATTAATAATATAACATAACCGCTTCTATAGACGATGTTGATGGCCCGATGCCAACCTGAACGACCTTAATTAAACATGCATGTTGTACCTGTAATCAAACAACTAGCATAGTCTTGAAATACACTAATAATCGATATCTTATAATGGTGTACCTATCTAACAAGTTAAGGTTTGATGACCATTAAGTAGTGGTAGAGCTAGGTTCCCAAGCAACCTATCCAACAATATCATATAATGTTTTTTAATTCTTGAAACCATTTCAACTTTAGAAATTCGATAATTAATGCTTATTTTTTTTGGTTGAGTTGACATAAATCAAAATGATTATCAACACATAATTTCTTAGTTATATTTGCTATAACGTAAAATACTTTAATGTAATTTCGTTCCATACACTTTAATATAAACTAAACGATCACCCGATAATATCATTCTTCTTGTATGCGGATAAGAGGATAGATCATGTCAAGTTAGTGGGACAAACAAATTGTCACGCGTGATGAAGATTAATACTCTAAAAATACAATGAATTCATTCATTCGAACCAATAAAGCAATTTCCTTCTTGTATACGTTAGCATGAATGAGAAAAGGTTATTTTATTTTGGTCTATTTATTACTTTATATTCTAGCTACATTACTTAAATTATAAAGCTAGTCCCAAAAATGCCAAAATTGCCTTCAATCCATCAAATTTTTTGGAAACCAACCTTCAAATTCCAAGTCAGAATTGACAGCCAATAATTCATGTATATAGTGAAAATTGGGTGATAGGAATTATTTGTAATCTACAATGTATTTTTCTCTTTATTTTTATGATTATTGTTGATACCTAACTTCTCGTATTAGTCGTATACAGTACGGTCAGGATACTATTTAAAGAGTCATTCTATTCATAAAATGACTAATCATTACTTAAAAGTAATATATTTGTTTTTTTACAATGTCCCATAAAAGAAAAATAAATAGCAACAAAAACAACATGACAAAAAACTAAATAGTGTAAAGCTACAAGTACTATTGTTATAAATTGAATTTTAAGATAAAAAGGCTAAAACCTAATAGTTCATAATCTAACTTGCAAAATGTATAACTATTGATTTGCACGAAAATGTAGGGTATGATTTTTTGAATTTTTTATGACAAGTACTCCGTACAAGCTCCATTAGAATCAAGCGAACACACAATTTTCTATCATTTTTTTGTTTTGTTATGAATATCACAATAATTCCACAAAAAAAAAAAAAAAAAAAAAAAAAACCTCTCTTAAAAGTTAAAACATGTATTAGTTGGAGCCAGACCAATTGAAGCCACTCTCCATCCTTTTGATCTATACCTTACTTTTTTTGCTAGCGACCTCCTATACCTTTTTTTTTTTTTTTTTGCTAGCAACCTCAATATCAATTATCAAATAAATATATTATATCGTCCTTAGATAATACGTATGAGTACCATTTCATATTTTTTTTTCTTTGGCTATAAATTTGGAAACCCTACTCTTAAGTGCATGTATTCCCTAGGGAATCTAGAAAAAGTACACTAAAAAATCAAAATATCAATCGGAAATATCATTACACCCTAAATATCTTGCGTGTACACCTATCTAATTGTATAAGTGGAAATAAATCATATATCAAATTATCAACCTCATGTCCCTTTCCAAAGAGCAAAATAATTGGAGGTAATTAAAAATACAAAACCTTTTAAAGAGAGAATTTAAGTAATAAAGGGCATCAAAAGTAAGTGGTAGAATAACATGAAAAAACTACTAAAAAAGAAGGAAGAAGTGGAGGATGAATTTTTTTTCTTACTTTCAACTTCGAAGCTTTAAGACATGTCATAATAATTGAAAATGTATTTATCCATCTATTTATCATCACTCTCTGAGTATGGTTGATAGTGATGGCTCCCTTTTCAAGATTGATTCTATTTCAAGGAAAATGGATGTTTGTTTGTTTGGGATAATCGATGTGTACAATTATTTAAGGATGTATCATGTATGTCGTAGATTCCTTTGAATTTTTTTTATTTGATTCTTTGTTCTAGTCATCCAGCATATTGGGCATATCATCCTTATGTTTTCAACCATTTTTATTCTCCCACACTTTCATTACAAAGAAGAATGTTAAGACATTGAGTCGATTCTATCTACAATGTACGGAGTGCTTCTTAATTTCTATGTTCCCTTCTACAACTGTTTTACATTTAAGGTTATGCACAAGTTTTAAAACAAGATTGTCCATTGCGACATATAGAAAAATATTATTAAATATTTAAAAATATATAGCTGGAATAGCCATTAAATACCAATTGAAAGAAAAGTTTGATTATACAAGAGAGTATGCGAAAGCGAAGATGATTTGAACATTCTTGGTCGGTGGTTGACTGGCAGTAGAGAAGCAATGAATTTGCTTGTAAGAAGTAATCGACAAATCAAGAAAATTTTCAACATTATGTTAATTAATAGCAGTAATCTCTTTGTTATTTTGTGAGATGTTTAAGTATACTATTACAATCTATGAAAATCCAATAACTTTACGAAATTACGAATATGAAAGTGATATACTAACAGTGTATAATAAAGATCCATATTTTATAACAATTTGTTTAACAAATTTAATCATCCAATGCAATTATACAAGTATCATTAATTAATATCATCACATACAGTACATATTTGAGTGCATCAATGGTACATCAAGTAACATCATATACCATGTCAAAGAAAACAAAAGGACTTATCATTTTTAATATGGTGGATCAATTCGATTTTGATTATGACAAATAATAACTCTTATAACTAACTTTTGTACAAAAGTTGTAAATGTATTTATTATATACAGTACGTAGCATATTGATATATATGTGGCTATTAGTAGCATATGTTTGTAATATAACTAGTGTGTGATCCGGGTATTACCTTGGGATGTTACTTTGAGTGAATTTTTTTTAATAAAGTGTTAAAATTTTTGTTCGAATAATTAATACTTTAGAATATAATAATGTTGAATATTGAAGAGAATACAAAGAGTAATATGAGTCTATTTTGTTTTTAATTTGGATGTTATTTTTTATTATACATTTAAATATATTTATGTGGATGAATAGATCATATATTATAGCTAGTTAAGATGGCATGCAAGACATGTGGTACAAAGAATGTGACCAAAGATTGCTAATTAATTAAATTTTTGCATTAAATGAGAACCTACAAAAGGCAAACGGGACAACTAGACATATATATACTTCGCATCAAAGAATGAGGATAGCGCTTAAAGTCTATTTTCACAATTTCTTTCTTACACTTATTTTGAAGTACCCGTTTGATTTTATAAATGTTTGGTAAAAATACACGTATTTTATGTTTGATAAGAAAAAACTCCAACTTGCATTATCATCATGTTGAAAAAGAAATGTATATACAAAAAATCTAGCTAAACCTAAAAAATTTCAACTAGTGCTTAAGTGTGATGTTAGCACTTAATCCATTTTTAGTTAATAAAGGATTAAAATATTAAGATTTGCCCTAAAAAGAGGCACAAATGGAGACAAAGCCTCACATATACGACTTTTATCGTCCACAAACATGCATGATGTGAACTTTCTCCTCCATCAAAGCCTCATTTCTAGTATTTCCTTTTCTTTAATCCTAGTTCTTCATTTCTAGTATTAATGGGACCCATACAATATAATTATATAATACTATAGTTTATCTTGACGTACCAAACCCTTTTTTAAAATCAAATTAAATGTACTTTTAACCTAACCAATTATTTGTTTAAGTTATTAGATACTATATGCTTAATTTAATTATTGAATGATGAATTTAGATGAAATTTAGCTTATGAATAGATAACAACATAATAAAGTTCTTATGTTGTTTGATATGGGGTGCAACCACATACGTGGAGGGGCCTATATAATTCTGGATATATTCATATATACTTGGCACTTTTTGATTGGATCGACGATGCCTTTCATAAACAGAATTTGTATACAAGGAAATGGCTAGAAGGTCCTCTACGAAATCAACTAGCTCCTTGAATTGATAACTTATGTTAGTATTACTTTAAGACTTTCTATTTCAATTAAAGTTTATGTTTTGATTACAATCATATTACTGTTAATTATGTTGACATCATGTCACCTTAACGTCGTTCTTATTTAAAAGATACTGAGTAGTCGGTATTGGCTTATGTGCGAATAATCTACGTGTGACTGTCTATGTTGCACGGATACCGACACGGACACGGACACGATACGGACACGGGAAAACGGCAATCCTGAAATAGGGGACACGGGTACGGCATATAACAAGGCATATAATATATCAAAAAAACGAGAATTTGACAACCTATTCAATAAAACACTAAATAATTAGCCTCAAAACACACAATTTTGTTAAAACAAGTAAATAAACAAAGTGTACGAACGTAGTCTCATACATATCAAGAAACCATCAAACCAAATACATGTCTTAATAATAGTTTTACAAATCATAAATAAAATAAACAAAAGTACTAATAGTTTCATTCTTCACCATCACCAAGTACATCATCAAAAATCATATTCTCCATCTCGGGTTCATCAAGTGAGAGCTCGGCCATCTCTAGAATACCAACCTCTCCTAGGTTGTCATGCTCATCTCCACCCACATCCCACAACTTAGATCTCACTAATAACCATTGATTGAAGTGATGTTTTAAGGAGTTTCAACCTTTTAAGCATGCACACAATTGAAGCAAAACGAGTGTCGGCAATGCAAAGTAGTTTTAATGGCGAAAACTTATTGAACATTGAAAGCCTCATCGAATGATTCATTATGTAATTTTTAATGAACAAGGCATCTGCATGAACTTCCGTTATCCAATGACATTCATCATATACTTCAACATTATTCAACACATTCTTAGCTGCACAGATGCTTTTCATTGCAAGATTAAGTGTATGAACAACACATGGTGTCCAATATATATGAGGATACCTACCCTCAACCAATTCCCCTGCAGCCTTACAATTACTTGCATTATCTGTGATTATTTGAACAACATTTTGATCTCCAATTTCATCAATCACCTCACTTAGTAAGGTAGCAATGAAATCTTTGTCCTTAATCTCACCCGAGTAATCAATAGCTTTCATAAACATAGGACCCGTTTCAGAAGCAATCATAATGTTAATCAAAGGCCTTCTTTGTGGATCACTCCACCCATCACTAACAATGCTAACACCTTTTGTTTTCCATGTGGCTTTCATAGGTTGTAATAACCTATCCACATTTTATGTCTCTTTACAAAGCAAAGTTGTTCTAAGTTTGTTGTATCCGGGAGGCTTATAACCAGAGAGATTAGAATTGGCAGCCATTGTATATGAACTAACATAGTAAGGGTTTCTAGCAAGATTAAAAGGCAACCCCCCTGTGTAAAACATTCTAGCAATTTCAGAATCCAAGTGGCCACGAGATTTCACATTAAAAGCATCGGAAATTGTATTTTTTGATTTCCTCTTCTTTACATTATCAAACGAACCTAGTCTCATTGATGTAGCTTCAGTTGATGTGTGAGAAGATATGGGTTCATTTGAAAAAGGTGGAACTTTTGGTAACAAAGATTTTTTATAATCCTCGGATTCACGATGAAGCGATCTTAGTTTAGCAAGGTCATCAATTTTCACTTTATTACAAGTTTGAATCCCTTTCCCTTGTTCACCTAGCAAATGAGCTTTCACTCTAGTGTATGAACCATTTTTAACTTCGCCGCAAAAGTTACATTTCCAATTATAATTTCCTCCACCTCCCGATATTTTATCACCCTTAACAACAAACTTCCACAAAGGGTAGAGGTCTTTCATTGACTCAGATGAATTACTACTACCACTGACATTGCATGAAGCAGAGGAACTAGAAGACATTCCTGACAATTTCAGCAACACAACAGCACATTTCAGCAAGACAACACAGCAAAGTGAGCAACACAACAATACAATTTCAGCAACCAGCAAGTCAGCAATACAATTTCAGCAACCAGCAAGTCAGCAACTCAGCAATACAATTTCAGCAACCAGCAAGTCAGCGAGTCAACAATACAATACAATTTCAGCAACCAGGGCACAATACAATTTGACAGCTGAACCCATCTCACAATTAACATCACAATTAACAATTAACATCACATTTAACAATTAACAATTGCGAATTACAGTGATACTGCCTCCACGGCTCCACCTCACAATTAACATCAGCATTCAGCAATTGAATTTCAGAAAACAAAGTACAGAAGACAGAAGTCACATAACCCTTACCTGGTGGTGGACTGGTGGCTGGCGAGTGGCGACGGACGGTACTGGGTGGTGGACTGGTGGCTGAGGACGAACAACGACAGCCTGAAACCTAGGTTGAGTGAGTTAGCGACTGAATTAATTGAATTTAAAAAAAAAACAAAGTACAGAAGCCAGTCAAGCCACGGCCTGAAACCTAGGTTGAGCGAGTTACCTGGTGGTGGTCTGGTGGACTGGTGGCTGGCGACACTGGGGTGGTGGCTGAGGACGAACAACGAGCGGCGAGTGAAGTCTGTGTCTCTGTGAGAGTAGGCTGTAGGCGACGAAGCGACGGTGAACTGAGTGACGGTCTGGACCAGCAGCAGCAGGTGAAGCGACGGCGGTTATCGGCGCGACGGTGAGTGGCTGACGGTCTGGGACTCAGGGAGCTTGAGTAAGGCAGTAGGTTTGTGAATTGTGAATGGAGGAATTGAGAATGTGAGAGAGTCAGAGAGAATGGAGGAAGTTGGGCTTGTAAAGCCGTAATTGCGTGTCCATCACAAAACGGACCGTGTCTGGGTGAGACACGGCCCGTGTCCGTACAGAAGAAATTCAAAAAAAAAAACGGACACGGATTTTCGCGTGTCCAAGACGTATCCCCCCGTGTCCCACGCGTGTCCGTGTCCGACACGCGTGTCGACTCGGACACGCCACTTGGCAGGCGTGTCCGTGCATCATAGGTGACTGTGTGAGACATGTATCATCCGAAAAGCCATTCTAAATATGAAGTATATTGTAACTAGTTCACCTTGATAATATCAGTCATCATTGTAAGAGTTATACATATTTAAGTTACCACTTAGCATGATTAATTATAATCTACTTTAATTTTAATTGTTTCAATGAGACTTGCGTGTATGATAATATGAGTACATTACACATGAATATGTAATTCCCCTAACAAAGAACTTGTACATAATATAAATGGATGAGAATAATAAAAATATTGGAATTAAATTATTTTTTTTTTTTTTGAACTATTATAGGGAAAGATTATTAAGTATTAAAATTTGGGTGAATTTTTCTAAACTCCTTTTCCCCTTGTAATAACATAATAAGAGTACAAATCAATTATTATGTACAATAGTATTATTCTACCAAATCTGATGATGAATGTGGAACTTTGACTCACTATCAATCAGATATTATGAGACTACAAGTTCCCCTTTCCTACAACCACAGTGATTAATCACTCAATTATTTGGTAGTTAGCTAGCTTGCCAAATTTCAAACTTCAAGATGGATGCATGACTTTGTACGACCAGACACACTTCCAAATTGGGGCCTATATTCACATTTAAAAATAATTTTATCATATTAAATCCATCCAAAGGTAATTGTAATTTAGGAGAATGTTTTGTAATAATTAACTTACTCGTTGGACTTATCAAACTTGCATTGTAATCCAACTTTGTCTAAATTTATCAACTTTAATTTTAATTAAAGGTCAAAGTACTTTGAGAATCCTCATAAGACCATATGGTGATGTGTTCTATTATATCATTCAATACATATACTCGTTTATACAAAATGCAACAAAAATTAATTACACAAAATTAGTAAAAACTACTTGTAACATTTATTAATTGAAAAAAGTTTGTGTTAAAATTCTTTTGATAAGTTAAATAGTTGCAAAAATACATACTACATTGAAACGGAAAAATTTAATCAGACCGTATGACAAGAACAAGAAGTCACCTCGCTCCATGTGACATTAAATTATATAAAAGGCAATTGATATGAAGAATCTAATAGCGTAAATACACGTATACACAGTACATACATTATTCATCATTGATTACATACCTTACCATATACAACTATACAGAGTCAGTCTACGACATGTGTGACACACGCACTTATGTATACACATACCCTTTAGCGAGAGGGGCATTTGGCGAAGGGAATCAAACAAATGCCCCCGTATTTCAAATCGATGGACCTAAATAAGCATTGACGTGCACAAGAGGATGACAAAGAAAAAAAGGGGGAGGGAGGGGACCTTAGATGAAGGGGGGCCGTGCGTGACCACTGTGAGAATGTGGAAGATTGCCGTTGGCACAAGGGCACGCTGCGCTCCAATTAGGGTAGGGGACCATGTAATGTAATGTAATTCAATTCTCACGCCTTTTATTATTCTCTTACCATGTTTTCTTCAATATAATTCTACTACGTACCAAGTATTATTCTTTACTGTAAAAATTTGAAAGCAATGGGGCTTTGTCAAACTCAGTTTTTGTGTGTGCCTATATTATGTACCAAAAATTGACGACTCAATTGTATCTTTTTATTTTTTCTTTTTTGATTTCTATGTGCTTGTATTATTCTTGTACGATTACCAAAATTAGTTGGTCTCCAAGTTCTTATGTATTTAATCTTGGTTGGATTGATCTAGTTCTCGGATCACATTAATAATCATGGGTTGAGATTAGCTAACTAGGTGAGAATTTGAATTAGCTACTTAGCTTTGGTTGTCCAGTGTTTCTAATTCATCAATCAAGTTTAACTAAGGATTTTAATTAGGTTAAAATTTGTTGGTATGGAGTAATATTATCTCTATCAAGCCGTATTGAAATTTATGACCTAAATAAAATTAAATGAGAGTCATATAGAGGAGATAGTAAATACTACGGAGTATCATTTTACAGTTAGTTGGAGCATATCAAGATATAAAAAAAACATACTTTCAAGTTTCAACATGCATGTCACTCGATTCATATCCCTTTAAAAATTTAGTTTACGTTCATACGAACAAAAATCGTTTAACCCTGTCTTACCACTAATTAACCAATTTACTCTTAGCTTATTACCATAACAGTTACGTACCATGCCAAAATTCTGAACCTAAGCTAGCATGAAAAGATTGTACTGATCTATGACACTAAAAAAGATGATCGACAAGATTACACAAAAATTAGAATAGTTACTATTAATCTGCCACTGAAAGCACAGTAAAGCAGTAAAAAAGCTTAATATGGTCCTCCAACACAAAAATACAGATGAAGAAGAGGTGGACCAAGCTTATTCAGCTACTCGATCGTATTAGTAAAGTTGATCTCATTATTCAGAATTGAAGGCAGAGTGCCTTAACTTTGGCCGGCGGCGGTCTCAGCAAAAGCCGGGCACCTCCTATTTTCACACTCTCATTCTCATATCAGACGCCCTCTGCCTAGCCTGACCTACGTACAGTTTTAAGCATGCATGCTTAACTTCCTTTTATATTCCTACTATAGTTTACTCCTGCACAACTCATCAAATCCTGTCTTCATCTTTAACGTACTATAGTTTTTTTTAGTTGACACGTTCCCTTTTAGGGTAAATTTTGACCTTGCATTTACAAGTTACCCCATTTGCTTTTTCATTCTCTCTCACTCTCGCTCTCTCCTCTCCTTAATATATGTGTCTAAATCAAACGCGTCAACTAAATAGAAATGGAGGAAGTATATCTTAAAATTAAAAATAAATCTAATTTGATTGTTTCTTAGCAATAATGTAGTGTAAAATTTCAATCAAACAAGCTCGATTATTTCAATTGACTAAATTGAATTAAAAAAAAAAAGTATACATGCATCTTTTTAATCATCCATGTTGAAAAAGGGTACTTTATTTTTGTTTGCTAACCACCGAATACTGCTAAAAGGGTTAGGGTGGTTCGTTGTCGATCTTCATCCAAAGTTATACAAATAGAGAAAAAAAGCTACCTATACTGTTTCATGTCAGCTGAAAATTTTAGCATGTCAATTTTATGAATCTTGTTATTCTTTATTTTTTTTTCACTGGAAGATTATGTTGTACAACTACTTTTATACCCTTTTAACTAAAGGGACGTGTAGTAAGAATAATGCTTATGGTTAGTTATGTACTCGTATGTCTACAACAACCAATTAAATTATATAATTAGTATTTTATAGGTAATCACACAAGAAAAACCAATCCTATTAGCTACAATATATCAGAGAATGGAAATATAAACTAGAAAATGGAATTAGAAAATTTTCCATCTTATTAATATTAGAAGCACAGGGTACATATGTTGATAAATACCTCAAAAATATTTTCATATAAAACTAATAAATGACGGAGTATAAACAAGGAGTATCTCAATTCAATAAGTCTAAGAAAATGGCATACATGTCATCATATCATAGTTCATAGGTATAAACTATAAATACATAGAAATAGTTGATGGATCAACAAGAATGAATAACCAAACTCTTGTCATAAAAAATAAAAAATAAAAAAAATTCACACTTTCTAATCAAACTTAAAGTCATTAGTGAGTAATAAATTAATTACAATACTTTTAACTTACTGCAATTTTGGGCAACCTTAGCTTGGGATAATTTGGATTCGAGGCTCAGTTCTAGGCGGTTAGGTTCTAATCCCCTTCCAATTGTTGTTGTAGGGGATATACACGCGATCGTCCCTACCAAGTATAGCCTCAATCACCTATGCACCAACAACCGAGTGGTAAGTCTTTAATCAATTCAATACATAGGATTTAAGATAAGAAACTCACATTCCTTATTTATGGTGTTTTAGATCTTCTTGAATCTCTTAACTTTTAAGGTTGTAGACTTGAAGTAGGGCATTTAATTTTAGGTCAAAGCTCTTTAATTTTGACTAATGTCAAAATTACACATATTATTTAATCTCATTAAAGCATGCAACAATGCTATTAGTCTAATACTTGCCTGCAAATGGTGTTTAAAAAAATAAAACGATTACTCTATGATCAGATCACTAGCTTAACAGTCATGTTGTAAAATAATTTCTAATAAAAACTTTGTATTCATTGACATGTATGTTACGGAGTATCAATTATTATGAAATGAAAGGAGTAGATAATTTTATCGGTATTCCGGTATTACTATTCCAGTGGGGATATATGCGTAGACGTGTATACAGTAGACCTTCCATTCCACACAGTGGTACTGAGCTGACATGGCCGTAAATGAGAATCAAAAAAATTTCATCAAGTGGTCCTCACGACTTATATTTCTCCACGTGTACAGGTTCAATTCGCAGGGACGGCGCGTGACAGTTAACGGGCCCTACTTCAGTGGTCCATTAGTTTTACAAGCGCCGCGTGTCCCATTCTTACCATCTTCCACGTCGTTGTTCCGCGAGTGACGGAGAGTACCAACAAAATTTGTGGCCCATGGTTACTACCCGTTTTTTAAGTGCGACAATTTGACTATAATTGTAGCTTGTAAGAAGTATACTTTGTACGAAGTATTTGACTTGGTTAATCAAATACGGAGTACTTCGTAATATTTGATTTTTAATTATAGTTTAATGATTTGTTTTGTTCGCTTAAGTATAATTTAACTAAATTTATCTGAACATATTAAAACTTGTTTTTATTATTATTTGAGTTTGATTAACCCTGATTAACCTTGGAGATTAATGAAATATGGAGTATTATTAAGAAAGAAATAAATTTTCCAGGGTTTGGAACAATATACTCTTAACTTAGTTTTGGCAATTACATTCATCCATTTTGCAATATAAGTAGCCCCTTGGAAGAGAAGGGAGCTAGAAGCTTTGTTGTCTTTATTTGCAAAGAAATTAAGTTGTTTGTAACTCTTAGGGTAAACATTGAAACGACACCCAATTCTTGAAAAAATGATTTAAATTTGTAATAATGCAACTACAATGAATTACACCATCGATCTTATGACTTCAAATCTTAAACATTTGCTTCTAAAAAGGCTCTTGATGTGACTTCAAGTGGTTCAATCCATGCTAAACCTCCAAATACGAGGGCCCAAATGTCTTTCTTGTGTGGTCATTTTTAAGGTTTAATATAAAATAAATCCAAAACTCTATTTTTAATTTAGCTTAACAATGCTTAATCATGCTACCCCCTCCTTTTACTTTCACTAGCAAACGCACTTGTATCAAATAATAGCTTTGCGGTATATGCGATAAATCGATTACTATAATCTTAATGCATGCACAATAATGGCCTCTCACAATTTCATTTCACTTATATTTTGCTAAAGATGCCATTCAATTCTTCTTGGAGTAACAATAACAGATCAATAATCTTACTACTACATCATATTTCATATTATTTGCAAATGTAAAATTTACAAATAATACTTTAAAAGCTACAAATAATGTAAAACATTATAGAATTAGTATTTTATTTTAAAAGAGTGTAACTTTATATCATTGATGTACTTAGTTTATATATGATAATTAGTTCAACCTCTGATCTTAAGTTAAATATGACCAATGTATTTAGGGGCAAAATGAGTAAAATACATACTCATACACAACGTATGAGTACTTGAGTAGAGTTATGTGATCAATAATGGTCACTCTATTAAATCTAATAGTAGTAGTATAAGATATTTATATATTCTCCTCTAGGTCGTATTCACTAAAAAGTTGGATAATTCTTTATTCATCATTATCTAATTAGTAAAAGTGTCTGCATATGAATCTATGCTACACTTGATTTAGAAGAAATAATCCTAGTATTATGACTCACAATCTTCATTACTAACAACATATATAATGCGTTTGACTATTCATCTTTTTCAAAGTAAACTACTACAGTTCTTTTTTTTTTGCAGTATATATTACTCCGTATATTGGGTTTAATTAGTTTACAAGAATCCAATTAAGATATTCAAGAGAAAAATAATGTTGCTCTCATATAGTCACATACATGTATAAAGTATCAGTGACCAAATTTAAATTTGACTAAGAAAATATAAACCACATACATATAATTAATCAAGTAACTTGAAATCAGAAAAGGGAAACTTACATTGATGTGAAATGGATCTTAACTTCATATAATTTGATATTTTAGCATAGTCACAGTGGACAGTGACTTACTTACTAGATATTACTTGTGCATGGACAATGATGTTATAAATTTCCCAATACCACCATATAGTATATATTAAGCTATTGAAAATGCCATGCATGATTATATTCCAAAGTAAGCAAATTCCCCTTGGTCACTCATTTGAGTTTATTCAAAGTTTCAAACAAACGCAAGTTGTTTATCCGCTATTAACTTTCGTAATACATTTAGTAATCTAAGCATAAATACTCCAATACAGTGATTATAAATAATTTCAACCAAAGAAATTACGTACAAATTATTTACCGAACACACTAACAATAGTTGAGATTATTTATCGGCAATAGTAGAATATTATCCCCCAGGCCCCTACCATTGAAGTAGTAGTCCTACTACTTGTAGTGCAATAAATAAAAAAACCTGTGCCTAAATAGAAAACACAAACTTTTAAATAAAACGGATGTTCAGTAAATTACTGAACAACCGTTATAAAGTGACTATAAAAAGCGCAAAAGTTACACTAAAACGCACAAAGGTTGTTGTGACATATATAAGAGTTATTTATGCTTCATTGATAAATTTAACAAACGTGATACTAAATTTGACAAAACTGACACTAAATTTGACAAAAGTGAACTCGATGTACAGTAAATTACTGAAAACCGGGTGTACACAAAAGTAATTGAAAAGAAAATTACAAATATGTCAAAAACGACATGGAAACGACAATATATCCACGTTGTCTCTCATCTTACCTTTCGATCAAATTAAATAAAATCAACGACCCAGTATTTTCCAAATTAAAATGGTCCCCCAAAATAATAATAAAATTAAATATTTCCATTATAATTTAATTTCGGCGGCTTTCTTTTTCCTTTTTTATAATTAAAAAAAAAAAGTTCTCTCATTATCACCTTCTCTTCTCCCACCATTTTCCCGACCAATTTTTCTCTCTCCTCTCTCTGAAACTCCCTCCTTCTTCCTCACCTTATATTATACGATTACTATAATTTTACCTTTTTCTGAAATTCAAAAAATGGCGTATCATCACAACCACCACCTCTCTCAGTCGGAAATGGCGGCACAATTCGCCGGACAACAAAACATGTCGGCGCACCACCAACAACAACAACACCACCACCATCAACGACAACAACAGCAACAACAACAGCAACAGCAGCTTCACCAACCAAACTGGCTAACCTCGGCAATCCTCGGCTCATCAGGCGGCGGCGGTTCCGGCGGCGGAGCAAGTAAATTCTTAAACCTCCAATCAGTAGATGACTCAGCAGGGATGTCGGCGATTCCGACACAACCAGGTGAGTTGACTCACAATGAGGAGACAGGGAAACCGGAGATCGGAGACGGCGAGGTTTCTGTCGGCGCCGGAAACAGCGGCGGAGGTGGAGGAGATAGAGGTGAGCAAGTGAATTGGCAGAATGCGAAGTTTAAGGCGGAGATATTAGGGCATCCGCTTTACGAGCAGTTGTTAGCGGCGCATGTTGCGTGTTTGAGGATCGCAACTCCGGTGGACCAGATACCGAGGATTGGTGCGCAGCTTGATCAGTCGCAGAACGTCGTGGCCAAGTATTCTGCTCTCGGAAGTGGTCATACTATGGCTGGGGATGATAAGGAATTGGACCAATTCATGGTATATAATTTTTAATTTCTTTTATATTATTATTATTATTATTATCAATTTGTTGTTGTTGCTTAATTTTTGGTTAATTATGGTATGAATTGAATTATTCCGGAGTTAGATTGAGGAGTAATCCGTTTTAGATTACATTACATAATGATTTTCGTAATGATTTTAGGAAATACATGGATTATGGAGTATAATTTGATATGTTGGAGTGGTGTTTAATTGATTGTTAGGTTTTATTTGATAAATTAAAATGGGGTCATGCTTGACTTGATAGGTTGTTGAATTTTTTATTTTGGGTTTTGTATGATTTCAAGTTTTCAACGTGTTGAAATTCTTAAGAAAAAAATAGCTAGTTTTTTGATAGAATTAAATGTATTTTTTTTTCTTAGTGGTGTTAATTTGAGTAGGATAAGATTGCGGACATCTGGACCTTTGTAATGAAGAGTGGTGACGGATTTTCGTTGGATGTGAATTTTCCTCTATGTGGGTCCAGGAAAACGTAACGATGTGTTCAACATTCATAACCGAGGGGGATTCGAACTTGGGACCTAAACACCTAGTACTCGTTGAGTCGTAGTAAGTATGGCATTAGGAGTCATAAAGACATTGTAGGATATGTAGGAAGAGGAGTTTTTGGTGACATTTTTTTTTTTTTTGGGGAGAAGGTGCCGTGTTGATTGAATTGAAACAAGCTTGAATAAATTCAAAAAAGAATTTTGGGAGGGTGGGTTTATGGAATTCAATATTAGGAAAGAAGAAGGTGGGTTGCTTTTTGGCATTTAGCAATCTTAGCTATCGTTATGCATTTGTTTTTTACCTCATCCCAATGGAAATTCTGCTGTTTCAGCCTTTTGGAAGGAAGATAGATACAAAGATTCTTCTAATGTCAACTTTTCTATGGGGGGAATAAGCAATTTGGTTTTCTTATTTTTTATTTAAGTCCTCAAATTGCATGTATTACTCAAACTTGTACAGTTGTATGTTGGTTTTGCATTATTCTAATTTGTACTTTGTATGTCTTTGATCAAAAACTTCTTAATAGTTTATACCATCCAAAATTCCATGTCTCAAATCACATTGATTCTAATGTTTTTTAATTTTCCAGAATCCCGGTAAAGTTTGTGGCATCTTATTAGTATGCAGTGATAAATTACCTTTTTTCTAGGGTAAAAAAGAACTTGTGTGCAAAGATGATTCTTCTCATGAAATATTTGGTTTTCCTCGAACATTGCCAACCTTAGTGAAAGAGATGGAGGGGATAGTCCTAATTCTTAATAGCAATGTTCTAATGTGTACCAGTTGAGACGGATTGCCAATTCTCAATGTCAATGATTATTTTACTTGTTTATAACACTTTAAAGATGGTACTGACATATTTAAGTGTGTGAGTACTTAGTAGTATAATCATTTTATCAAGCTCAAGGTATGAGTGTGACATCTTGTGGGGGTGTGGTTTATAAATCTTCAATATTCATTATTATGTTGAGGGATAGTTTGAGTGAAATTTATTAAGGATGGATGCAATGCTACTACTGGTAACATGGACAAAATTTTCACTTAACTGTTTAATGAATAAGGCTTTGATCATGATGATGCTGAGGAAAAATGTGAAAGTGGTATACTACTTTTTATTTGGTGGGAAACATGTTATGGTGGCATGGAACTTTTTTTCATGTCAGAATTCTTTGGTTAAACTAGTAAGTATAATAAACTGGTCAAATGGATGTTCATCATATGTGAGTTTGTAATTTGAAAAATACTGTAGTATTGTAATATTTCAATCACCCGCAAGATGTTACAGCATATTTACTTGGGGTTTTTTTTACTCTCAATTTGGAGAAGGCAAGATATGAATAGTATAGGAACTAATTGTGCTGGCAGTAACACATCGTTACACCAGTTATAGAATTGTTTTCTACTTAATGTATTTTCTTTCCTCAGTGGATCGGATCAATCTTGAGTTTCTTGACAAATTATAATTACACTTCTTACTGCATTAGTAGCGGTGATGGCACCTCCTAATGCTTTAGTACAGTTGAGATGCAGACACTCATCATGATAGAAAATCTAGTTTCTCATGGTGTGATTATTTTTGAACAGTATGTAATTTCCAACAACTTCTTGTGCTACCCATATTTGAATATTTTCCCACATGGTTTTCCTGGCTGTAATTACCGATTTTTGCAGCTACTTCTCCCCCTTAACTATGAAAACACAACCTGAGATTGCTTTGGTGATGGAACAAGTTATGGACTAGAGGGAGGTTATTTATTATATCTTACGTTTATGTTGTTTCATCTTGGTTGACACTGTAGACACAGTATGCTCTGTTGCTGTGTTCCTTTAAAGAGCAACTACAACAACATGTTCGTGTCCATGCAATGGAAGCTGTGATGGCATGCTGGGAAATTGAGCAATCTCTTCAAAGCTTGACAGGTGCATATACCTTTCCCATTAACCTTAAAACCCCTCTGCATTGGTGTGCGCAAGTACTTGATTCTAGCTTGAAAATGATCACAGGACCACTTCCCACTGTCATGTTTGTATTAGTCTGGTCTGGTCTGGATCTCCGTTTTTACAATTCTTGCAATTGCTGGACTTTGAAAGTAACCAAGTGAAATTGAAAATTATTTCAAAAATGACATTCTGAAAGATGTTTTACCTTCTTCTTTACCATCTTCTGAGGGCATCTTAGGGTGAAGTTATTCTGTTACTGCTTTCGAAGAAGGTGATGCATAGCAAAAAAATTAGGAACTTATCTTTTGGGTCATGAAATATATGCCTCGACTTTCTGTCCAAGTGATAGGAGGAAAAGGTATTGGTTCAGTTTGTTGAAGCCAGGATAGCATACTGATGTTGGTAATTTGTGCTCTCCTGTGTGCAGGAGTCTCTCCCGGTGAAGGCACAGGGGCTACTATGTCTGATGATGAAGATGATCCCATAGAAAGTGATAGTAACTTGTTCGATGGAGGTTTGGACGGTGCAGACACCATGGGGTTCGGACCCCTCATCCCAACTGAGAGTGAACGATCACTGATGGAGCGTGTGAGGCAAGAGCTGAAGCATGAGCTAAAACAGGCAAGCCACATTGTTGCACATAAGGGCATAAACTAGGCTATTTCTTGTGCAAGTCACTAATATGTTTGTTCTTCTTTTCTAAAAGGGCTACAAGGACAAGATTGTGGATATAAGAGAAGAAATCTTGCGCAAAAGAAGAGCAGGAAAACTCCCTGGTGACACCACCTCTGTCTTAAAGGCTTGGTGGCAATCACATTCTAAGTGGCCATACCCAACGGTAAGCTATTTGGGATCGAAAACGTTTTTACCATCATGGGAGCTGTAGTTTCTTGTATGCTATACTAGGCATTTGGACTTGATTAAAATGTTTTAATACTTTGGGAACTTTTAGAATCATGTCATGCATCACTTTTGCTTAATGGTAAAATCTCATTTCATTGATTAGTTTCATTGTGGCTTGTGAGTAGAGAGATTTTACTAATGTAAATGTATATGTAGCTTATATACGCATATCTAGACAGTAAGAGTATAATCTCTATGTATGTATACAGAAAGATGCTTTGTAATTGTGTTGCTGCAGTCTGCATGATATGCTGGGGTGTATTTGGCCACTGTTACAAAAATGCTGTTCTTCCATTCAACTTCTGTCATATAAGGAACAAAATGCTGATCTAAATAATATATGCAGGAGGAAGACAAGGCGAGGTTGGTACAGGAGACAGGTCTGCAGCTAAAGCAGATCAACAATTGGTTCATCAATCAAAGAAAGAGGAACTGGCATAGTAATCCTTCAAGCTCTAGTGCATTGAAGAGTAAACGCAAAAGGTATTACAATTTATTTTCTAATCCCTCTGTACATTATAATAACCTCCTTCTCAAGCTTTGAACCTAACAGGATAAATGTAATTAATATAGATAAAACTGCGGCAATTGTTTCATATAGATGAAGAACAATGGTGGCAAGCATCTGTATTTTGTACCTCTTTAACATAATTCTACGACACTAGCATTGAACGTGGGATAGTTTTCTGTGATATGAGAGGAAGTGGAGAAACCCTGCTAATGAAAGTGGCAAAGAATCCTTCAATTTCGAGAGGTGCATATGAGCAGAAGATGAATGGTCCTGTATACTGAATTATCCACAAGGATATATCCTTATCAGTAGGAAGATTTGCTGAATTATAGGAAAATGTATATCTCAGATAAAATTGCAGAAGAGTCACCATTTCTGGCGATTCTATATTTTTGTAACCTTTATATAGTAATTTGAATCAAACGCTTGTGAAGTTGTGGATGTACAGATTAAGTAGTTTGTTTCCTATTTCACTCCATATAATGCAATTATGAAATCATTTCTAAAAATTTTTGAATGAAAGTTCCCAAGGAGGAACTCGAATATCATTACTTGACTGCAAATCGTTTAGCAAAAGATTACACACATCAATGCTGAATGAATGAGAAAGAAGTAATTAGTGGTTGAGATTTATTATTTATCTGAATGAATGAGAATCATATTACAACATGGAAGAGATATTTATACTAAGCTCAATTCATTACAGAAAGCAATGATTACATAACCAACTACTTGGTATATAACAGACTAAGTTTGTTACAACTAACAGAAGTTGATCCCTTGCTGATACTGATCATAAGGAGGAGGAAGAGGATGGGGAGACACAAAATCCTTTCACCCTGTTAACAAGTGGGCTGCTTCATTTAATTTAAATAAAGTTTTAATTCTTAAATATTCTTTATTGGCTATGATCCAAATGATTTGGGTAATCTTTGTTATCTTTAATTTCATTTTTTTCCTTTCATCTCAATAACTCGCTCATGTGAGGAGATTTTTTTTTTTAGACATAGCAAAAGGAGCCTTACATTGATAATTTGCCCATCAAAATATATAGAAAAACCTTATAAGGGTAATGGTTCTCCCAAATATGTTTAGTATCAAAAGGCGTTAAACGGGCTAAATTGTGGACAACAAGCCAACAACTTTCCCAATCCGTTTAATGTGGCTCCAATCAACTAAAAAAAGAGGTGAACAAGAGGCTAAAATATCATCTATAGACTATACTAGTATCTAAATTAGAGAAGAAAGTGACTCCTTTGCACAGTCGTTTGATGAGGATTTCATTGTTAGCTTTGATTATGAATTTATGATCTTCGTCAGGCTGAAGTGATTAGCGAGTCTAATAGCCCAAGCAACAGTCTTTCCCTCAGCTATATGATTGGTGGCCAATAGGCTCCATAACGGCGGGTAGAAGCGAACAACACTACACCTTCACAATTTCTAACAATCACTCCTAAACTAACCCATCTATCTTCGCCTGAGGGAAGTATCACAATTGATTTTGATAATCCCTTCTAGAGGTGCTTTCCAAGACTTCAGACTTCTGCAAGCGTGCTTCTTAACAACCCCATAAATCTTCTTTGGTGTTGATATAGAAAAAGTTCATAAAAACAAGTCTCATTTTATTTCCCTTTTGTTCAAAATAATCCCAACTGTAGATTAATTTTTTTAAATAATTTGAACTTTAAAGGTCATTAACTTTTACGGGTTTTGTAAAAAAAAAAAAAAAAAAAAAAAAAAAAAAAAAAAAAAAAAACTTTTATGGGTTTTAACTTTCAAGTGAGTGATAAGTGGTAACTTGATTATTGGTAACTACGCGATAGATTGAAAAACATTAATTAAAAAAATAATAAACAAAAAAAAATTAACAACCCATCACCAACTTTCCGACATCCCCCTTCTCCTACAAATACCCCGGGGTGCGTTGACACTTGTGCCGTTGTGCGGGGAGGTTGATTTTTTTTTGAAAAAAAATAAAAATAAAATTGAGGGTTAATGTGGGATGAAGGATGATGATATTGATAGGGGTCGGCGATGGGGTGGGCTTTGCAATAATGGGGTTTAGGGTTGTCACCGGTGGTGGTTGGGTTAGGGTTTACAAATTTTTCCCTACACCCTACTATAGGGAATACTACCTACACCCCCCTTCCTTCTTTTCCCATTCCTCCACACCTTCTTCATTTTTTCCATGCCAAATAAGAATAATTGGGTTTGGGACACTAATTAACTATTTAACTCCATCATCTTTTACCTCACTAACTTTAATTAAATTACAAAGTATAATAAAATAGATTTAGGGGTGTCTGAAATCCGGATTCCAGTCCAAAATCCATTCCAATCCAATCCAAATAAGTTATTCGGATTAATTCGTAAGACCTACACCCTAGAGTAGGTACTTCTACCTACACCCCCTCCCTCTTCTTCCCACGTGTACTTACAACTGGAAGCTTGGAACAACAAAATCCATTTTCCTGCTTTTTCTCTCTCCTTTTTCAAAATCAGTTTCTTCATTATTTTACGGAAAATTTGCAAATTGCAGCCATTTAAAGTTCGTATTTTGCAAATTGCAGCCATTTAAAAAAAAAATTGCAAATTGCAGCCGAAAAGTTCATATAAATTGTAAATTGCAGCCTGATTCAATTTTTTCATCAGTTTACAAGTTGAAAAATCTTCGATTAAGATTTTAGGGGCCATTTTAGCTCTTAGGGGTCCGAATTGAGCTCGGAATTAGCAAAAAAATAACGCAGGTTTCTCGTTTTGCGTAATAATAGTGTATCGATTTGTGGGAAACTGTAAATATGAGACACTTACGTTATTTTTTTGCTAATTCCGAGCTCAATTCGGGTCCCTAAGGGCTAAAATGACCCCTAAAACCTTAACCGAAGATTTTTCAACATGTAAACCGATGAAAAAATTGAATCGGGCTGCAATTTACAATTTATACGAACTTTTGGGCTGCAATTTGCAAAAAAAAATTTAAATGGCTGCAATTTGCAAAATACGAACTTTAAATGACTGCAATTTGCAAATTTTCCTTATTTTACCCACATTTTTTCTCTTTCCTCATAGTTTTACCACTTTCTCTCTCCTACATTACCAAAATTTCCCTAATTTCTCTTGAAAAATATTCAAATTCTTTTATTTCTCTACTAATATTTTAAATAGAAGAGACAAAATTGCAAAATAAAAATAAGTTCTACAAAAGAATGATCAACAATCAAAATGTAACTTGATTTTTTGTTTATTTTTCGTATAAAAATACAAACAATAACTTTTTATTTGCCTTATTATTCTTCAATTATTTCCTTTAGATGAATGAAATTTTAGTATTAGTTCATGATTTGTTATAATTTTTATCATAAAAATGATTTCATATGGTTATAGTACAGTGATGTTTTGTTTACACTATATTAGGTTGCATTAATTTGTGGTGTGTTATTAGCTTATAAAATTACAGGAAAAAAGAGTTTAATTGCCCTAATTTTCTGGATAATTTGATCTATTTTGTAGGATTATTGAACATAGTCATACATAGATTATATTCGTAGTGGAACTATTTATTTATTTATTTTATTTTATGAATGTTCATTTTTATTTTGGTAAATGTTCATTTATATTTTATACGGTCAGCCATTCATGTATTAAAAGATTATCATTAGAATTTTGATAAAAGTCCTTAATATTATTTTCTATATATTTTCTAAAGATTTTGTGAAATCTCATAGGCATTAATAAAAATGATTTTTATACTAATAATCTAAGTATGTTATAAGAATTTTCCATAATTATAACATAATTTAATTAAAACTACTATTTGGTGAATTTCGACTAGAATGTATTGTAATTGTTCATTTTAGATAGACTTTATGTTCATTTGTAGAAAGATTCATAGTTAAAATATAATAACTAAAATTGTAGACAAATTTATCAATTTGATTTATGGAATTGAAGAATCAATTATTATTACTTATTTTGTTACTAAAAATTGATATTTGACGAATTTTGGCATATAAATTTAATCTATCGTAATTGTTCATTTTAGATGAAACAATGATCATTTTAGATGAAATCCATGTTCACTTATAATCATTTTCATTTAAATTTTGATACATGTTCATTCTTTTACATTATTATATGTTCATTCTTATATTGAAAGATGTTCATTTGTCATTCAATACAATATTTATTCTCATATTTAAACAAATTCATTCAGCTTTATATATACATGTTCATTCTCACATTAAAAGACATTTGTTTCAATTTTAATATTTGTTTGTTATCATATTGAAAAATGCTCAATTAAATTTTGATATTTAATTTGTTCATTCTTGTATTGAAAGATGTTTATTTGACTTTTAGTACTTGTTCATTTTTATGTTGAAAGATGTTCAATGACTTTTAGTATTTGTTCATTTTTTGAAGTGAAAATACATACATTTTAATGAATGTTAATTTTCAATTACATAAATGTTCATTTATACACTACATCTAGTTCGCATTACATGCAACTTTGGTGTATTATTTGTAATATATATAAAATTTTCAAAGTTGCATATAATACGAACTGGTGGCAGTAAATACTTGTTCATTCTCGTACTGAAATTTTTCGTTTGAATTTTTATAATACTTGTTCATTTTGATATTGAAAGATGTTCGTTTATATTTCAATACTTGTTCATTCTCAAATTAAACTATATATATATAATTTTTAAAATCTTACAACTCATTTTCCGTAATACCATACTCAAATATTTGCTAAAATTCAAACACACTTTCCTTCCTTTCTCTCTCCTTATTCTTCCCTCCTCTGTAACAAACTCTTCTCCCTCCCTCTACAACTTACTCACCCATCAACACCCATTTTCACACTCCTCCAGAACTTTCTTTCTCTCTCTCTGAAACTCCATTTTTACAATTCTAAAAAAATCTCTGCTCCAAGCTCTCAACAATGGCGATTTCCCCCTGAAATTCTCTCTCCTCTTCCTCCTAACCACCATCACTTCCTTCTCTCTCACCACCTCCCAAGTTGTTACAGTCCACCCATCTTGATGTGTATTTTGACGGTTTATATTTGATGGAAGGATTTGAGTGATTTTAATGGTGGAAATTTGAAAGATAGTCTTAGAAGGCAACGACTTCTAAGTTTGATTTTAGGAGTAACGATCCCAAAACCCTAGTTAACAACTAGTTTGAACCTTAACAAAGTTCTCTTCAAGCAAAAGCTCAATAATCTCAAATTATAATTCATAAAACATCCTCCTAAAATAATTGACATACAACTAGTATATATAGGAAAAATAAATCTATCCTACTTGCCCTGCAAGCAAACTAAATAAAAAGCCCTAATAATTAATTAATGAACCAAGAGAGCCCACTAATTAATTAACACAACTTTGGAAGCCCAAGGCCCCATAACTACTACTAAGAAAATAATAAAAACATTATTAAAAACTCACTTGTAAAACCCCTACTTTAAGAGTAAGGTAAAACCAAGAGAGTACCTAAATAAAGCAATAAAAATAGTTATAAGGAAGGGGACTCGATTCACATCATTCCCTCCCTCTTAAAAAACAACTTGCCCTCAAGTTTCGTTCGGAAGACAAGGTACCAAGTCACTAGCCCTCATAGTAGCGCAAATTCCCGCTCCAAGAAGTACTTGAAAAGTATCATAATTCTCCCTATGCACAATCTTGAAAGGTCCTTCCTCTAATGGTTCATTCTTACCTCTAGAATTATTAAAGATTTTTTGAGCATTTAAAGATAAGAAAACATACTCACCAATCTCAAAAGGGTGTTGGTTTCTCAATGACAACATATTAGCCCTTCTTTCCTTTTTGTTAAGTTTAGGCATAATCAACAACTCTCTAGCAGGAGCTTGAATAGGTGGCGCCTTAGGGGGTAAAGGATGTAATTGGACTCTCTTATCCCCAACCTTCACTGAATAAACATTTGTAACACCATTAAATAACACCCCTCGATCATATTGCCAAGGACGACCCAAGAGTATAGAACAAGCAGTCATAGGTAAAATATCACACCATACACTATCAGAATATGAACCCATGGAAAAGTTCACCAAAGCTTGCCTTTTAACTTGTAGTCCATCTCCATCATGTAACCAATTAAGCTTGTAAGGAGTAGGATGGTCCCTAGTAGAAAGATTCATAGTGTCAACCAACTTAGTAGATGCAACATTGGTGCACGATCCCGTATCTATAATCAACGAGCAACTCCTATCACCCACTTTGCATATAGTATGGAACAAATTTTCCCTTTGCTCATGTGTAGTAGGAGGAACAAAATTAGCATGCAAAACTCTCCTTAAGATACCGATATGGTGATGTTCAGGTTCAGGAGTAATCTTTTCTTGACCCTCAAACTCTTCAAAATCAAACTCTTCCTCTGTATTGAGCAAACATGTACTCTCCTTCTCTTTCTCTTCATGGTCAAGATAAGCCAACAACATTCTATGTTCCTTCTTGGATACCGTCACTTTGTTACCACAATCTCTAGCAATGTGTCCCATGCCTTGACACTTGAAACAAACTTTTTTCGCCAATGCAGCTTGTTCGGGAGTAACAACAATCATCTTCCCTTCATTGTTTGAATTGTTAGAGTTGATATTCGAACCCTCACCATTAAAGAATGACTTCCTCTCCTTGAAATAAGAAATTTTCTTTTCTTTCTCCTGTTTCTCAAATCTCTCTGCCAACCTTAAGACATCATCAAAGAACACATAATTTGATGTTTCCACCTTGTGAGAAATCGAAGGTGTTAACCCTTTTATGTATCGTCCAATCTTCATCTCCTCTTTTTCCTGCAAATCACAAAGCATGCACAATTTCTCAAACTCTTTAGTGTATTCAGCGACACTAAGATTCTTTTGTTCAAGATGATTCAACTTCAAGAATTGATCTTGGATAAATTCCCGTGGTAGGAACCGTTTCCTTAATTGTCTCTTCAACTCGTTCCAAGTATTAATTCGTGGCTCATCTTCTCTCAATCTCTTGGCACGTAAATTCTCAAACCATAGAGAAGCATATCTCGTCAGTTTTAGGTTTGCAACCTTGTAGGCTTTTTGCTCATCAAAACCTTTATAATCAAAGACCTTTTCCATCTGACGAACCCAATCTAAAAAGTCTTCGGCATCCCCATCACCTGTAAATTCCGGAAGTTCCAACAACTTCAAATCTCGATCATTGTCAATTGGAAAATTTCTCATGATTCCCCTAGGTTGTTCGTTGTTGATTATTCTTCCTTCCCCAATCACTTGAGTAGACAAAGTTTCAACCCTTTGATTGGTTTGAGCAATTTCTTGTGTACTCTTCTCAATTTTCTCATTCATTCGTTCAAGACTCGCATTAAAATTTCTCATCATATCAACAAGCATAATATCAAGATCTTCCTTTGTTAAAGTACTCATGATGTCGAAATAATTTTCAGCAAATTATTCCTCCGTATTTTAAGACAAAAACCTCAAATTAGTCTAACAAAACCTTTATAATAATTTGGACAAGGAATAACAACTCTCGCGCAACACTCTAATTTTGTATTAGCAGGGGATTCTTTTTTTTTTTTTTAAATAATTCATCAATACCTAAAATTTATTTGTGTGTATCTGTGTACCGAAATATGAATGCACAAAAGTATTAGTTGCACTATCTCCACCAACTTGATGATTTGCAGCAAGTAAATCAAGAAATTAATATGCACTAAGAGACAAATTCACCAACTAAAACTCTAGAATTACGTACCTCTAGTACTACGTAATGCTTACTTCCAGATTCGAAGACAAAGTACACTACCGTAATCTAATTGCAAATCACCCGTAATACTTGAAAAGCAACCAAAAATTGTTCTAATTACCAAGATCGTGTAAGTCGTGAGGGCTCACAAACCTAAGCTCTTGATACCAATTTGATGTGTATTTTGACGGTTTATATTTGATGGAAGGATTTGAGTGATTTTAATGGTGGAAATTTGAAAGATAGTCTTAGAAGGCAACGACTTCTAAGTTTGATTTTAGGAGTAACGATCCCAAAACCCTAGTTAACAACTAGTTTGAACCTTAACAAAGTTCTCTTCAAGCAAAAGCTCAATAATCTCAAATTATAATTCATAAAACATCCTCCTAAAATAATTGACATACAACTAGTATATATAGGAAAAATAAATCTATCCTACTTGCCCTGCAAGCAAACTAAATAAAAAGCCCTAATAATTAATTAATGAACCAAGAGAGCCCACTAATTAATTAACACAACTTTGGAAGCCCAAGGCCCCATAACTACTACTAAGAAAATAATAAAAACATTATTAAAAACTCACTTGTAAAACCCCTACTTTAAGAGTAAGGTAAAACCAAGAGAGTACCTAAATAAAGCAATAAAAATAGTTATAAGGAAGGGGACTCGATTCACATCACATCTTCTGCCACCCCAGAGCACATCGCCGCTACTGTCAACCGCCATAAAATCTCGTCCTCACCATAATTTTAATCATTGCCATTTTTATGGCGGTTACCACAAATGCGTAAGATTTCTATAGTTACCTTTCATTTTTTTCATTAATTTTAATTTATTTTATTTATACTTTCTGATTTTTGGCAATTTTAATTTTATGCTATTCCTATATCTTGATTTAATGGATCCTATATCTTCTCTTGATTTAGGGGCGGGGAAGGTGGAACATCGAGACATAGATGCTCCAAATGCAATGAGATAAAAGATGCAACAATAATTGCGGCTCGAGGGAAAACCCGTAAGTCGAGTAAAGTAAATCACAAGGTACTTTTGTCTACCATAGTTGTAATTTCGTCTGCTGTGGTCTCTTTTAATTTTTTGGATATGGACAACATTTGGTTTGCATATTATGTTATGAAGGACCGAGTTTGAGCCTTGCATTAGATTTTTTTCATTAATTTTAATTTATTTTATTTATATTTTCTGATTTTTGGCAATTTTAATTTTATGCTATTCTTTTTCTTAATTGAAATGTACAATACGTACTCTACCCTAGTTTTGATTATTAATTTATGAATAATTTATGTATAATTTGTTAATATGTTTTATTCCTCTTATATGTTGCTTGATTACTCATGATTTATTATTATTGCTTGATTACGCATTTTCCTGCAACTTAACATATACATCATGATTATTCATGGTTTAGGATGAGATACCTTTTGGTTATCAAGTGGTATTAAATTTGAAATAATTATTCAAATGCTCCTTTTTGAGATGCTTTTTCATGTCAACGGGTTTTAGCATTGTGAAATACTTTGGTTTTTCACAATCTTGGTACTTTTTGTGGTGATGTGCCTTTGCGTGTTCAAGAATAGTATCTATATTGTTACAATTGAAATCACAGTTGATATCCGAACAGCGGATACCCTGTGAGTTTGCAAGTTCATAAGAGTAAAGTTATACCAATATAGCATTTGGAGCAGAATCATGTTCAAGTTTGTCAACACAAACTAGGCAAATTAATTCATTGTCTTGTAAGAACATCTCCTCTTTAATATATTTCTCATTGCAAAGTTCACACAGAGTAGTCATTTACACAATTCAAAAAAGAAAACCCTAAATTATTTACTGACAATTCAAAAAAGAAGAACCTAAACTTATTATGCTAAGAACGATAAACCCAAATTCTTAAATTAATATGCTTATTACGAAATAACATCTAAATTAGAATCGTAGTCTCAGTAATTAGAAATCGAACCCTAAACACTATCAATTAAATAACATTAGATCAAAGATAAACCCTAGATTGCGAAAGAAATTGATAAGAAGATTCAAAGATAAACCCTAAATTAACATAACGATTGCAAGGAAACACACTTTTTGCTTCATTTTCTTATTCTGCGATTTCTTGTGCTCCAATTCCGTAGAGTTTGCTTCGTCTTGAAACTTTGGAGTTTGGATTGTCATCAAGAAAGAGATGGAGGAGAAGAATTGAGGAAAAACTTGTTAATGGGTAATTGATGGCCAATGGGACGGGTTGGGATAAGGAATGATGATGACAATATTTAATGTACAAATTTTTACCTACACCCCACGGCATGGAACACTACCTGCATCCCCATACCCTCCGCGTGTGTTCTCTGCCCCCGCCCTTTTTCATTTACGAATTTTCTGCAAATGTTTATAAAATGTTCATTAATGTATTGGTAAATGTTCATTTGTGTATCATAAAATGTTCATTTTTATTACTAGGGGTTTTTTGTTCAAATTAATATATATTTTGAATTGAATTCTAAGAATTTTTTATAAATAAAAATGAGAACAAATTTATTTATAAGGATTACTGCATTCAAATCATTTTTATTATAAGAAATATTGCATCATTCAATGTTCATTTTTGTTTATCCGTGTTACAACAGATGTTCATTTTTGTATAACCAAATATTCATTTCAAGAGTTATGTGTAAGTTTCATAGTTAGATGTATGCCAATACATACGTCTTAGATATCTATTTATTTAAATAAAACGTTGTTAACAAATAATTTTCAATATAAAATAAATTTTTTAATTACAGTGATAACGCATTTCTATACATCTATACTATTAAATGTAATTGTTCCATAAACATGAAATTGAACCAAAAAATGTACATATAATATGTGTCTTGCTAAATGAACATTATTTGTTATATTTAATATAATAAAGTGTGTGTGTGTGTGTATACATCCTCCTTGTTGCAAATCTAATCATATAATTGTGTGTTTTTAATGAAAATTACAATTTGAGCACAATATATATGTTGCCTTCAACATCCTTACTTGATTATCCTCTACAGTGAAAGATTGATCAAGTTTTTTTTAAAAAAAATAATAAAAATGCAAAACAATCATTTATTTTTATAGTTGTGTTGTGATCAATTTATAATGCTAAATGATCCTTCATAATACTTTTAAATCAATTTTATTAATTTTAAATGAAAATTTTTAATCGATAGATGTTCAGTTTTATTCATGCTAAATGAATACTCATAAAGCAAAATGATAATGATAAATGAACAATTTTATGATGCTACATGTTCGTTAATAATGTTAAGTTATTCATTTTAATAATTATGATCAAATACGTAATGATAAATGATCATTTATGATGATAGATATATATTGAACATGTATGTCAATGTTTTATATTTGATCATTTTGTATTATATTAATGAACATTTTTTTAAAAAAATGTTCAAGGTGTTCAAATTATTGCAACAAATAATCAACTTCCTCCAAGTGATCTAAGAAAAGTCCAGTTTCTTCAAGTGCTCTAAGAACTGATCAAGTTTCTATGAGTTTGCCAAGATATGTTCAATGTCATCCAAGTGTTCCAAGCAATTTTCAAGTGTTTCAATAGGGTTTCAACATGGCAATTAAGAATAAAGTCATGTAAAAATGAACATACAATTTATTGTAAATGATCATTTTACTCTGCAATTACAAACATGTCTTTTTTAAAAGCTTTTAAAAGTTGAGGAACAACTACATGAGATTTAATTAACTTAGCGCTCTTTTTGTATTGTATCCACTCTTGATTGAATGAGAATATAATCGTCATCTCTGTTCATACACAAGTGTTTGTTTATTTTAATTTTTAATTTTTTTTTTTTTTACAAAAAATCAATTAACAACTACATAACTCCATGTCTCCATAATCGTCATTTTCGTCATTTTTCGTTGTTGTTTTGCAGATTCTAGCGCAATTTCATCTATCACATATCTATCTATCTATCTATCTATCTATCTATCTATCTATCTATATATATATATATATATCTATCTATACTTTAGTATTTAAAAACACAAACCATACATTACTCATATGCCACATGCCACCTTCTTTATCAAAAAATAAAGTTCATGTCTTTATGCACTCTGTAACTTGCAATTTAAGTAAGGAAATTAAGTATTTCACTACGTGAAAATATGAAATTGGCACCGGTTCAAACCCGGCCTAAGGCACCGGTGCCTTACCGGTGCCAAAAATTGGAAACGGTGCCAAAAAAATGCCCTTTTTTTTTCCAGCAAATTTGCAACATATCAACAAGAATCGAAAATTTACAATATATCAACAAGAATCGAAAATTTGCAACATATCAACAAGAATCGAAAATTTGCAATATATGATAAAAAAAAATTACAACATATAAAAACTTTGATTACAGCATATAAAAAAAATTACAATATAAATTTTAAAAAAAATTACAATATAAATAAATAAAAAAAAAACTCATTCATTCTTGCTTGTATCTTGCTTCTTCGATTTCAGATCTAAATAACATACCTGCACCAATTAAAAAAAATCAATTAATATAATTAAACTTCGAAAGAAAAAGCCCAGAAATTTAATCCCAAAAATTGAAAAAAAATTCAAACCCAGAAAAAATTGAAATCGAAAAAACCCAGAAAAAAAAATTAAAATCAAAAAAACCAATGCAAAAATTAAAATTAGAATAAACCCAGAAATTGGAAAAAATTAAAATAAAAAAAAACCAATGCAAAAAAATTAAAATCGAATAAACCTAGAAATTGAAAAAAATTAAAATCAAAAAAACCAATGCAAAAAAATTAGAAATCGAAAAAAAATTAAAATCGGTGTTCGAAAAACCCAGAAACAAAAAAAAAAATTGAAATCGAAAAAAAATCCGATTAAAATCTGAAAAAAAAAAAATCAAAATCGAAATTGATTAAAAATTTGATTAAAAAAATAGATTAAAAATTCGATTCAAATTAAAATCGATTAAAATTTAAAAAAAAAAAAACCAAAAATCCGATTGAAATCAAAACAATAACCCATAAATTTGATTAAAATCGATCTAACCAATAACCCAGAAAAGAAAAAAAAAAGAATTTAAATCGATTAAAATTTTTAAAAAATGGATTAAAAAATAAATTAAAACAAAAACCCGAAAAATTAAAACAAAACCCATAAATTCCCTCACAAATCGGTGTTGCATGTGGTCTTCAAAAACCCAGAAAATCGAGATGTTGCATGTGTTCTTCGTGATTGTGAGGGAGAAGGAGATCGAAAAATTAAAGAGAATTAGAAGGAGAAGAAGGAGATCGAGAAAGATAAATAGAAATAGAACTATAGAAGGAGGAGAAGGAGATCGAGAATGGAGAAAGAGGAGGAGATGAGAGGAGAGAGAAAGCGGATGAGAGGAGAGAGAAAGAGAACGAGGATGAGAGGAGTAGTTTTAGGGTTGGGGTGGATCCGTGGGTTTAAAAGTACCGGTTTTTTTATTATTATTTTTTATGGCTCCGGTTCAAAAAGGCACCGGTTCAAACCAGTGGCCTATTTGTTTTTGGCACCGGTTTGAAGTGAACCGGTGCCTTTTACTCTGGTTCAGTTTCCCACCAATTTTGTAGGCCATTTTTGGCACCGGTTAGGACTGAACCGGTGCCAATTAGGGGGTAGCTTTTTGATATTTTCTACTAGTGTTTCAACTACACCAAAATAAAATCGTAGTCTTTTCATCTCCTAAACTTAAAATAAAGTAATAGTAAAAAAATAAAATTTGAGCTAATTAGTTCACGTTATATATATAAAGTACAATAAAACAATGCTAAATCATGTAACACAAGTGAGCAACACATTACAAGGAAAATATTTTAAGTAATAACCCGTGCATGTAACGGGCCATAAGGCTACTTTTTCTTAATTATTGTACTCAATTTCGATCGTAAAAAATAAGCAAATAGACTTACGATTTTGATTTTGTTGGAGAATTTTCTTTCGCTAGTGCAATTTCATCTCGTAAATCACTCATTGTTGTTGATATTGTAACAAATTTACATGTTCTTCTTGATTGAGCAATTTAAAAGCAAAAATGGAGGGAGAAAATGGCGGATGAAGAAAGAGAAAATGATGATTTTTTTTTTATATATATTTTTGTTCTGGGGTAGGCAATGGCAATTACTCTTTACTACGAAGTATGTGGTAAATGAGTTTATCTATAAGGGTTATTATAGTAGAGGAAGTATAAAACAAGGGTTGTGAGACAATTGAAAATGTCTCACAACTATTAAAATAATATAAAAGTATAAGGAAGAGAGAGAAAGGAGGAGAGAGATAGGAAGAGTGAAAAAGATAGTGTGAGCCCCACTAAACTTTTCAGACACATATCACTTACAAAAATGGACAAAAAAATTTTGGGGGACCACTACCATTGAGTTTATATTTTGTTCCACTAAAAGTCCAGTGGAGTTTTTTGAAGTATCACTGAGACTATATTTTTGTACCACTGAGAGTGTATTTTGTACCACCGAAACTCCAGTGATATTATTTGATAATTCAATAAGAGTATAAAACAACTTTAAATTGACGCCTGAAATACCTATGTTGTCCTTGTGAGATATGATTTTATTATCTCTCAACCCTCCCTTTATATAACCTCAATAGAGTATGGGTGGAGGGGTGTAGGTATTGTTGCCTAGAGCGGGAGTAGGCATAACCCATTTAATGGCCAAGAGTACACTACACTTTACATCTACAAAACGGTACATTGCTCTTTTTGCTTTTTCCCCACAAAAGATTTAAAGGGCTCCATCAGATTTTGAAGGGCCGTTAAAAGTTAGCAACTTGACTACTTGAGCATCTTTTTTCTGTTTACTAAACCACTCACATACTCAATTACATACAAAGTAGTAGTAGTCATGAATTCCATTATTAATTTAAATTAATTTAAGACATCTTAAAAAGAAAAACGTGGCAATCAACATCTAATTCAAAATAATTAATCCTTAATTTTCACTAAATTATGTTCAGAAATCATGAATTAAAGAGCAAAATCAACTGCATTTCCAGATAAAAGGCACAAATTGTAACTTCATATTCAAACTCTGCTAAATTTATAATCATATACTAGTATGTACAATCCAGAACACATCTCAATTTACAAATCATTTTCTAATAATGCTAATCTGATCATAAATTTGTAATTTACATACACTAGTCATAAGTAAATTAAGAAAAATAACTCTCAAAATCTACATTGATTTCGCCAATTTCGACAAAAATCAAATCCTAGAAAATAAAATTAATTTCACCAGTCAACTCCAATTGACAGTGTTCGTAGAAGCGACGGCGTTTTTGTTTGCTTTAACAGGGGAAGGAGGAAGCCTAGAGCAAAAATCACGAAGAGGAAACTCATCGAGGTGCGAATCATCATCTTCAAAATTAAGCGCGTAACTCAACGGATCATACCTGAACTCAGTCGAATTAGAGCGGCGATTTTTCCCAGAAAACACATGAGAACAAACCTCTTTGATTACAGGAAGCTCAGATTTCAACCAAGAAGACAATGTATTCGGCTTCTTCTCGGAATGTTGTAGACTCTTCTGGACGGCGATGTCGTCTTCTTCGGCGTCGCAGCAGGTGGCGCAGACGAAGAGCTTGATCTTCTGCTTGAGTGAAAGCGAGTGTTTCTTGTCGAACTCCATTGAAATTAAGGAGAGAGAAAATGAAGTGAGATGGTTGAATCAATGAATTGAATGAAGGAAAATCTGGGTTGATTAGAGATTTGGAGGAGAGAGAAATGGTGGGAAGCTGAGGAAGAGTGTGGAAGAAGAAGGGGAATATATAGAAAATTGGAGAGAGAAAATAAAGAAGAAGGAGGATAAGGTTTACGGATTTAGGGTGGGACCCATGTAAAAGTAGAGTGTGTGTGTAAGGATGATGTGTAAAAGGTGTGTGTTGCGCGGATTTTGGTTGACGCATACTCACTCCACATGGATGGCGACGATGCGCCCATTGTTTCTAAAGTCTGTTTCTTAATTTGTGGACTAATACAAGTGTTTAGTCTTCAACTCTTGATTTTTAATTGAAGTCGAATTGAATTCAACCAATTCGACTATAAGGATATAAGAATAATATGATAGTATAAGCTGATTTTTAGTATAAATTATAAGTTAGTTTATGATAGGATTAGTGAAAAACAGAATAAGATAATTTATATGGATCGCGAAGTTGAATTGGGTTTGTAGATTATATTTTTCCTCCGTAATTTATTAGATGCATTACTTTTATATATATGAAAGTTTCAATAAACTCTCTGTATATCTCTCATATCCTCTTTATGTTTTCTCTATATCTCTCTCTACTCTAAAAATTACTTATGAATTCGCAATTTCAAAAGTGATGCACCTAATAAAAAATGGAGAAAATACAAATATTATTATTTAGGTGTTACTTAACTCGAATCCTATCTTGGATTTGACCATGATAACTTGTTTATTTAGGTCCAATTTGTACCCTTTATTCTCATTATGAAATACCATGCATTGTGATATTGTATCATCTCTAATAAGGTTTGGTATGTATTTAGGTTATTTATTATTTAATTACTGCTTTAAATTGCCAAAGATAATAAAAGTTAGTACTCACCAAGTCACTAGTACGAAGTATTATTTTATCAACAGCTAATATTTAAGAATGATTTTGTGAGTTAGGAGTTCAAACTCAAAGTAACCGCAAATTATTGACAAAAACACATTCAAAAAAACAGAATCCAAGTCTTCACCCATAGCGAACTTTATTAGTTTGTTTGCATTTGACGGCAGTAAAACATCCATCCTCCATTAATAGAATGCTAGGTCAAATTCAAAGTAGTGATATTATTTAATTAACTAAATCTAGGTTAATTGAATTTCTAATTCCAATTTGCATCGAGATCTACCATCACTACTACATCACCTCTACCACTGTCAAATTAAAGCATCAATCAAAATTCTCGAAAACGCAATTAAGAGACAAATTAATATTTTTTTATTAGGGTAATTCCAACAAAAAAGTAGATTATATGGTTATTAGTGACTTTGCTGACTAAGTGTTACACCTAACAACAGTTTAGCAATAGTTTAAAGCTCTACAGAACATGATAGGGAGTTCCAAAGCACTTAGGAGCTATCTAGCTGATTATATTATTACCTTAATTGTAGCTTAATTAATAGGTGCTTCCACATGATTCTTTGCATTGATTCAAATTTTAAGGTGTACACAAAACACACAATCACCTTTAATTGAGAAGATTGTGGCATCTCGGTTGATGGATTGTAGTTCTAATTAGTAACAATTTTCTTTGATGACAATTTAGCTTACTAAAACTGCCTAATTTGGTTTTGTTATCACATGATGTTAACAACCTCCGTGAATGATTACATTAAGCCATTGATAGATGTATGGATATAAAAAAGCAATTATATTTCATTTTATCAAGGCCCGCTCAGAAGTTAATCAAGAAATCAAGTAAAGTATATAATTATTATACACAGGGTTTGTTCACTTCAACTTATTTTCAATTCAGTCCAGTCCAGTCCAGCTCAATTTAGTAAATGTAAATAGACCCATAATCTAGAAACAAGATAAGAAAAACTCGGAGTGGTATTTGATTATAAAACTAAGTAATGAAACGCCCAATACTCCTTTTTTTCCATAGGGGGTGATAATGACCACAATCTTCGGTTTCTGAGCTATTTAAACTAGGTAAGTGAGCTAGCCTAAAAATACAAGACCATGCGAGAAGGATCAAGCTATGATCAATTGATGAATAGACACACATAAAACACATATCACATATAAGTTGACCTAAAAACGTGTATTATAGCCTTCAATTTTGGACAATTTTAACTTATTTTGACTCGGAAATAAAAATTGTCTAGATGCTTACCATAAATCCTAATACACTCCGGGAGTCCGTTTGGCTGGGTACAACCATCTAATATGTCTTTAAGCGGTCAATTTACCCGTTCGTAACTTATAATGATTTCATAAACTCAAGTCTATAACGAACATTTATGACAACATATAATAGTCATATATATATGCTTCCAAACACCATTATATATATGACATCGAGATGTATCCCCTAGGATCCCGAAACTTTTTGACACAGGGCTCGGAAACCTCCAAAATTCCTCAAAAAACGTGGATAATAGCCTTCAATTTTGGAATTATTTTACTTTTTTCGTATGAGAATAAAAATTGCCGAAATGTTTACCATGGTCCCTAATACCCTCCGAGATTCCAATTGGGTGGGTGGAACCATCCAATTTGCCTTTAAACGACCAATTTACCGGTTTACAACTTGCACCGATTTCATTAACTATAGCCTACCACGAACATTCATCACAATAAATAATGATCATATATAATTCCAAACGCAATATATAACCCCGAGATGTATCCCCTAGAATTTCAAGACTTTTCGACACAGAGCCCCGAAAACTCCAAAATTTCTCAAAAAGCGTGAATATTAGCCTTCCATTTTTGAATTTATTGACTTTTTTTGGCCCAGGGAAAAAAAATTGGCGAAATAATTACCATGGTTCATAATACCCTCTAAAGTCCAATTGGGTGCGTGGAACCATCCAATTTGCCTTTAAACATCTAATTTACCGGTTTACAACTTGCATCGATTTCATTAACTCAAGCCTACCACGAACATTTATGACAACATATAATGATCATATATGGTTCCAAACGGCATTATATGGCCCCAAGATGTATCCCCTACACCGGGCCCCGAAACCTCCAAAATTTCTCTAAAACCGTGGATATTAGCCTTTAATTTTGGAATTTTTTTTTTACTTTTTTTTCGCCCAGAAATAAAAATTGCCGAAATGTTTACCATGGTCCCTAATAACCTTCGTGACCCAATTAGGTGGGTGGAACCAGCCAATTTGCCTTTAAGCGACCAATTTACTGGTTTACAACTTGCACCGATTTCATTAACTCAAGCCTACCACGAACATTCATGACAATAAATAATGATCATATATAAATCCAAACGGCATTATATAACCCCGAGATGTATCACCTAAAATCTCAAGACTTTTCAACACCAGGCCCCGAATCCTTCAAAATTTCTCAAAAAACGTGGATATTAACCTTCAATTTTTTAATTTTTTGACTTTTTTTCGCCCGAAAATAAAAATTGCCGAAATGTTTACCATGGTACGTAATACCCTCCAGGAGTCCAATTGGGTGGGTGGAACCATCCAATTTGCCTTTAAAAGACCAATTTACCGGTTTACAACTTGTACCGATTTCATAAACTCAAGTCTACCATGAACATTTATGACAACATATAATGATCATATATGGTTCCAAACGACATTATATGACCCCGAGATGTATCCACTAAAATCTCAAGACTTTTCAACATCAGGGCCCGAAACCTAAAAAAATTCTCAAAAAGCGTGGATATTAGCCTTTAATTATGGAATTTTTTGACTTTTTTTTTCTCTCGGAATAAAAATTGCCGAAATGTTTACCATGGTACCTCATTCCCTCCGGGAGTCCAATTGGGTGGGTGTAACCATCCAATTTGCCTTTAAACGACCAATTTACCAGTTTACAACTTGCACCGATTTCATTAACTCAAGCCTATCACGAACATTTATAAAAACATATAATGATCATATAAGGTTTCCAACGACATTATATGACCCTGAGATGTATCCCTTAAAATTTTAAGACTTTTCGACACCGGGACTCGAAACCTAAAAATTTTATCAAAAATCGTGGATATTAACCTTCAATTTTAGAATTTTTTGACTTTTTTTGGCACGAATATAAAACTTGCTGAAATGTTTACCATGGTCCTTGTTATCCTCCGGAGTCCAATTGGGAGTGTGTAGCCATCCAATTTGCCTTTAAAAAGCCAATTTACCGGTTTACAACTTGCACCGATTTCATTAACTCGAGTCTTCCACGGACATTTATGACAACATATATTGATTATATATATATATATGTTTCCAAACGGCATTATATGACCCTGAGATGTATCCCCTATAATATCAAGATTTTACGACAGCGGGGCCCTAAACCTACAAAATTTCTAAAAAATCGTGGATATTAGCCTTCAATATTTGATTTTTTTTTCGACTTTTTTTAGCCGAAAATAAAAAATTGCCGAAATGTTTACCATGGTCCCTAATACCCCCCGTGAGTCCAATTGGGTGGGTGGAACCATCCAATTTTCCTTTAAACGGCCAATTTACAGGTTTACAAGTTGCACCGATTTCATTAATTCGTTTTTATTACGAACATTTATGACAATATATAATGATCATATATGGTTCCAAACTACATTATATGACCCCGAAATGTATCTCCTACAATCTCAAGAATTTTCGACACCGGCCCCGAAACCTACAAAGTTTTTCAAGAAACGTGGATATTAGCCTTCAATTTTGGAATTTTTTGACTTTCTATCCTGGAAATATAAATTGCCGAAATGTTTACCATTGTCCCTATTTCCCTCTGCGAGTCCAATTGGGTGGGTGTAACAGTCCAATTTGCCTTTAAACGACTAATTTACCGTTTTATAACTTGCACCGATTTAATTAACTCAAGCCTACCACGAACATTTATGACAATATATAATGATTATATATGGTTCCAAACGGCATTATATGGCCCCGAGATGTACCCACTAAAATCTCAAGACTTTTAGACATCGGGCTCCGAAACCTCCAAAATTTCTCAAAAAGCGTGAATATATTAGCCTTCAATTTTTTAATTTTTTGACTTTTTTTCGCCCGGAAATAAAAATTACGGAAATGTTTACCACGGTCTGTAATATCCTCCTGAAGTCCAACTGGGTGGGTGGAACCATCCAATTTGCCTTTAAAAGACCAATTTACCGGTTTACAACTTGCACTGATTTCATTAACTCAAGTTTACCACTAACATTTATGACAACATATAATGATCGTATATGGTTCCAAACGGCATCATATGACCCCGAGATGTATCCCTTAAAATCTCAATACTTTTTAGACATCGGGCCTGTAACCTACAAAATATTTCAAAAAGCGTGGATATTAGCCTTCAATTATGCAATTTTTTTGACTTTTTTTCTCCTAGAAATAAAAATTGCAGAAATATTTACCATGGTCCCTAATTCCCTCCGAGAGTCCAATTGGGTGGGTGTAACAATCCAATTTGCCTTTAAACGGCTAATTTACCGGTTTACAACTTGCACCGATTTCATTAACTCAAGCCTAAGCTACCACGAACATTTATGACAACATATAATGATTATATAAGGTTTCCAACGATATTATATGACCCCGAGATGTATCTCTTAAAATTTCAAGCCTTTTCGACACGGGGACCTAAAACCTAAAAAAATTCTCAAAAATTGTGAACTTTAATTTTGGAATTTTTTAACTTTTTTCTCCCAAAAATAAAAATTGTCGAAATGTTTATAATGGTCCTTGACCCCTCCGGGAGTGCAATTGGGAGGGTGGAACCATCCAATTTGACTTTAAACGGCCAATTTACCGGTGTACAACTTGCATTGATTTTCATTAACTCAAGTCAACCACAGACATTTATGACAATATAAAATGATCATATATGGTTCCAAACGGCATTAAATGGACCTGAGATGTATCCCCTAAAATCTCAAGACTTTTTGACACTAGGCCCCGAAACATACAAAATTTCTAAAAAATCATGGATATTAGCCTTTAATTTTGGAATTTTTTTCCTTTTTTTCGCCCGAAAACCGAAAAGTTTAGCATGATCCCTGATACCCTCCGTGAGTCAAATTGGGTGGGTGGAACCATCCAATTTGCCTTTAAACGGCCAATTTACAGGTTTACAAGTTGCACCGATTTCATTAACTCAAGTTTACCACTAACATTTATGACAACATATAATGATCATATATGGTTCCAAACGGCATTATATGACCTCGAGATGTATCCCCTAAAATCTCAAGACTTTTCGACACCGGGCCCCGAAACTTGCAAAATTTCTCAAAAACGTGCAAAATTTTGGAATTTTTTTGACTTTTTTCGCCCGAAAGTAAAAATTGCCGAAATGTTTACCATTGTTACTATTTCCCTTCGAGGGTCCAATTGGGTGGGTGTAACCATCTAATTTGCCTTTAAACGGCTAATTTACCGGTTCACAACTTGCACCTATTTTATTAACTCAAACCTACCACGAACATTTATTACAACTTATAATGATCAGATATGGTTCTAAACGGCATTATATTACCCCGAGATGTATCCACTAAAATCTCAACACTTTTCGACACCAGGTTCCGAAACCTCTAAAATTTCTCAAAAAGTGTGGATATTAGCCTTCAATTTGGGAATTTTTTAAACTTTTTTCGCCTGGAAATAAAAGTTGGCCAAACGTTTACCAAAGTCTCTAATACCCTCCGAGAGTCCAATTTGGTGGGTGTAACTATCCAATTTGCCTTTAAACAACCAATTTACTGGTTTACAACTTGCACCGATATCATTAAATCAAGTCAACCACGAACATTTATGACAATATATAATGATCATATATGGTTCCAAACGGCATTATATGAGCGCGAGATGTATCCCCTAAATCTCAAGAATTTTCGACACCGGAACCCGAAACCTACAAAATTTTTCAAAAAGCGTGGATATAAAACCTTCAATTTTGGAATTTTTTGACTTTTTTTTCGTCCGTAAATAAAAATTTCCGATATGTTTAACATTGTCCCTAATATCCTCCGAGAATTCAATTGGGTGGGTGGAACTAGAGGTGATAAAAAATTGGGTCGGGTCTTAACACAATTTCTCGTGCCCAAACCCATAAAAAGTAGCGGGCTTGTCGGGCCAAAATGGGATTTTCGGGCTTTTTCAGGCCGGGTTCGGTCTTTTTAACTAAAAATACGTTTTTATGCTTACCCAAACCCACCCTATTTTCGGACCGGATCGGACTGGGCTAGTGAGCTAGGCTAATGTTGAACACCTCTAGGTGGAACCATCCAATTTGCCTTTAAACGACCAATTTACCGGTGTACAACTTGCACCGATTTCATTAACTCATGCCTGCCACGAACATTTATGACAACATATAATGATCATATAAGGTTCCAAACGAAATTATATGAACCCGAGATGTATCCCTTAAATTTTCAATACTTTTCGACACCGGGCTCCAAAACATTCAAAATTTCTCAAAAAGCGTGGATATTAGCCTTCAATTTTGGAATTTTTTTGACTCTCTTCTTTCGAAAATAAAAATTGGCGAAATGTTTACCACGGTCCCTAATATCCTTTGGGAATCCAATTGGGTGGGAAGAACCATCTAATTTGCCTTTAAACGACCAATTTACCGGTTTACAAGTTGCACCGATTTCATTAACTCAAGCCTACCACGAACATTTATGACAACAAATAATGATCATAAATGGTTCCAAACAACATTATATGACCCCGACATGTATCCCCTAAAATTTCAAGACTTTTTGACACCGGGCCTCGTAACCTATAAAAATTTTCTCAAAAAGCGTGGATATTAGCCTTTAATTTTGGATTTTTTTTTTAGTTTTTTCACCCGAAAATAAAAATTGCCGAAATATTTACCATGGTCCCTAATATCCTTCGGGATTCCAACTGGGTGTGAAGAACCATCTAATTTGCCTTCAAACGACCAATTTACTGGTTTACAACTTGCACCGATTTCATTAAATCAAGTCTGCCACGGATATTATGACAACATATAATGATCATATTAGGTTCCAAACAACATTATATGACCCCGAGATGTATTCCCTAAAATTTCAAGACTTTTCGACACCTTTTTCCGAAAGCTATAAAATTTCTCAAAAAGCGTGGATATTAGCCTTTAATTTTGTAATTTTTTTGACTTTTTTTCGCCCGAAAATAAAAATTGCCGAAATGTTTACCATGGTCCGTAATACTCTTTGGGAGTCCAATTGAGTGGGTGGAACCATCCAATTTGCCTTTAAACGGCCAATTTACCAATTTACGACTTGCACCGATTTCATTAATCAAGTCTACCACGAACATTTATGACAACAAATAATGATCATATATGGTTTCAAACGGCATTATATGACCCCGAGATGTATCCCCTTGAATTTCAAGACTTTTTGACACCGGGCCACGAAACCTACAAAATTTCTAAAAAAAACGTGGATATTAGTCTTCAATTTTTAAATTTTTTGACTTTATTTCTCCTGGAAATAAAAATTTCCGAGATGTTTACTATGGTTGGTGGAACCCTAATACCCTCTGAGAGTTTAATTGGGTTGGTGGAACCCTCCGATTTGCCTTTAAACATTCAATTTATCGATTTTTGTACACGCCTCCTAAATTGGCTATAAGTTTTCACGGGGCCTTTACGTGTAACAAAACATACAAACGTAAGAGTACGTGCTTATATATGTACTTCCTGAACACCTTCTTGTAGTGAGTAATTTGAGATGTTCCTTTTTTATGGAACAATTTGCCCAACCAGCATAAGTCTTTTAGCTCAATTCGATCAAAATAAAGTATTTTCGTCTAAACATGCTTAACCGTGCAACGATGAATCATCAAGAAACTATAAGTCTATAAGGCTCATGCCATGCCTCATGCATGTTTCTTTCTTCCTTTTTGGGGGAGACATCAAAACCAAATTAGTGATGTCTTATGTCGAGCAAAAATAGATAAGATGACGATTTTATTTGAAATGAGTAAAACCAAATGCATAAGCACAAGTCATAGAACTTTTAGAGGTCGGCTCCAAATCGAATCAAGGAGAGTCAAAGTGATTCTACAGCTATATGTAGCCCTATATCATCGTCACCAAATTAAAGCAAATCAAAATTGGTCCAATTTTACTTTTTATATTACAGCTAATATATTTGTGTTACATAAATTATAGTATAAGATAAGGTCATCTTTACTACTTTACACGACATAAATTTCATGAAGAAAGTTAAAGCTTAAAAAGGCCACAGTTAGCCAGCTGAAGTTGACTTGATTGGTGGAATTATCCATATTTCGTGTAAAGTTGATGAACCACACATACATCATCAAATGTAAATGTGAACCTATTTTGCACATATGGTTCATATACATGAAAAGGGAGGTTTTTGTGTCACTTTTGGAAATGTAATTTGATTTTGACTAGTCTTTACTCTAATTAATATCTATAAGAGATAATTTTAATTAGAATATCATGAATTAAATATCATAACTGGAATATGACATGAGATTATATGATATATATGAAAATGAAGTATTTTGTGAGAGTAATGGTGGGTAATAGGGCCAAGTTAGGCCAATCTCATTGAGTGGGGCTATCAGTAGCTTGCTAGAGCTGTATAAGACTATAAGGACACCCAGTTTATGTTTCAAAAGAAAATTGATATTTCTAGATTGATAAATTTTTATATATGTAAGTTTTAATTTAGATACATTACTTTCTTTTTGACTAATAAATTCTCTCTACCTCTCTCATATCACATGAGTCCTCTTTTTTCTCTCTCGATCTTTCATCTCCATAAAATTGCGTAGTATGTAGTATGTGAATTCTAAAACGGTGCATCTAAAAAAAAAGGAGGAAGTGCAAAGGATTTTTATTTTATTTATATGATTAGTCTTAAAAACAAATATAAGAAATTTTGACTTTAATAAACAAACATAATAGAGAATCAATGAAAATAATTAGTAAATTAATTTCAGTTTAACAATTCAAAAATCAAGATGAAGTGAGTAGAGCCTAATTGGGATTAGTAGGAGAGAGAACTATAAAATAATAGTGGGTCTTTACCAAATAACTAGTTTGGGGCCCGGACGATGTCCCGAATTATGTTTAAATACAAAATGAAAAAATTACCTTGAATTTAAATAATATTTTGAAACCAATACCATAAGCTTAAATAATAAAATAAAAATGATAAAATTAGTTGGGGATACAAAAAGAGTTGCAATAGTATTTGTTTGACAATTAAGCATGAATTACATATAATGCTTAATAAAAAAAGTTACAATACATATATGAATATCAATTAAGTTATAAAGTGACATCAATTGCGGAATAGTGGTAATGAAAAGTTGGGAATTTCAAGGGATGTAATGGTTCAAATCTAATCCAAATAATAATGTGTTGTCATGCCATCATCTATGTGGCGATATGTCATAAATGTTATGATGACAAAATATGACACATGTTATCAACATGTTAATCCCCTGGATTTTAATAATATAATAGATTAAGTATTGCAATTAATATGAAATGAATGTATAAAAAAAGTGTTGCGAGTATTACAAAATGGAGGAAGTAGTTTACATGTCACAAATTATTCATTACCCTAATAATGAATTTCAAAGAAAGACTTTATTCGGATGACCTTGTGGTGAAGAGTTCAAAATTTAATAGTAGAACACATAAAAAATATTATAGGGAAAATACACTTTAATAACCCCAACGGTCCAACTATTGGGATTTGCCGATTTAGATATTCATAACCTTTTTCCACGATTTATGATCTCCAATCAAATGAGGAATAAATGAACGGCCTTTATGTTAAGGATTTTATGACTTATTCATGGGCTAAGTGCCGTAATTGGGCTTTTATTAAGAAGTCATTTTTCATAATTTGGCTTTGTTAAGAAATCATTATTCGCATTGGGCCATTTGATTTCTTACGGCACAAATAATACGATATCTACATCATCATTATTATTTTATTTTTAAAAAAAAAAATATAAATACAATCTTAAAGGTATAAACTTGTACATGACATTATACTTTCCATTAACAAAAAACAATAAAATATAGTAAAAGAAATTTGATTTTTCATCTAGAGTAACTAGCTCAGAGAAACTATAGTTATGAAAAGAGATTTTTTTTTACAAAATATATCATGAGTAACTAACACGCATAAATCATATAAGTGTATTAGTGTTTATATTTTTATAATTTTTATTAAGATTTTTAAGTATAAATTTAATGTGTATATGTAGTTTTAAGGGCTATGTATACCATTTTTTTTTTTTTTAATGATATTATTCTTAATTTATCAAATTCTAATTTGCTAAGTAGGTTTTTTCATATTATACTGCCAACAAGTTATAATTTCGACCGTCTCCCCAATTTCTGTAGACCAATTTCTTTATATCCAAATATAGGCTCACTTTAGAGGTTGAGAGTGAAATTCTTCAAGTACATACAAAAAAATATAATGCACGATAAGAATTACATAGCTAATAGCCTACTACGTATATATTACCAATTTACCATACAACTTACTCGATACTATGCTCGTCCATGTATACATAAATACATATCCAATTAATCCAAGTCTAGATGAAAGAAAGTTAGAGATATATAAATATCGCACACTATAACTTGATTATATTCCGTCAAACTTATAGAAGAAAATACTACACCTTAGTCCATAGTGTGCAATTCCTTTAATTATACTACGTCTTCGTAAAATATATATTGGTGGCTCGAGCTTGCTCCTCATTTGGGAGCTCCCTGGAATAGAAATAAGGCTTTCTACACAAACTAATACACTGCCATCAACATAGCTTGCGATGGCAAGTTCATTCGACTCCACAATTTCATATTTCGGATCATATCAAATAAGACTAGAATATATAACCAAACTAACATAGTTACCATGTTTAGTATCAACTTATTTATTGTTGTAGAAGATTAAAACCCCCGGAGATCTTCTCGAATAAGCAACAGGATCAAATCATGTCATTTTATTAGATACTACATAGAAATTTGGAACACGTGATACTTTTGTCCATGATTCTTTGATCCTATATTCTTTCATGCTCCATACATCAATATAACCCTTAGTTTTAAGACATATGCAAAAACGTCCATCTATAAATGTTGAATGAGTATATTAGGTAGGAAGATTAGTATTTGGAAAACTCAAGTCATCCTCCCAATCTTCATCTTAAGAGAGATTAAAATGTTTGATTTGAAAACATACTAGAGAGTTTTTCATTTTCCCATAGAAAAATACAATGTAGCATACTATTTCCATATACAATATTATATTGACATGTTATATGGTTTCTTTTTTGGATAGGTTATTCATGTTTAGAAGGAATATCATAGCCAAATTTATTACACCGATTTACTTGTAAATTATCGATAAATTTCCAAATTAATAGTACTAAAAAAGGAAGTTAAGTTGAGTATATCATTACCCATATTAAAATATTCTATTAATTGAACTTTTTTTTTTTTTTTTTGAGGGAACTATTATTAATTGAACTTAAGTAACATTATTCAACGCCTAAAAAAATACTGTACGAAGTATTGAATGCACATATACTTGTAAATAGTACAACTCCGTAATAGAAACGAAGTTTGGAAAAAAAGAGTCATCGTCAACCTCTCTTCTCTCTCCTCTTCCCCAAATTTCATCATTTACAGAGTGAAGAACTCAGAAGAAGAAAAAAATAACAAGAATGGGTTTTGGGGTGTTCTTCAAAACCCTTCTAATTACATTTTCAACAGCTCTAATCACCTACAATGTCATAATCTCTGCAAATGCACCCTTAAAGCTTGATTTCCCAGGACCCGATAACCCATCTTCACTTGACCCGGTTATCAAACTCCCTATTGATCGCAAATTGAAACTGGGTTCATCTCAAAAAAGGCTCTTTCATACTGCTGTTACTGCCTCGGATTCTGTGTACAATACTTGGCAATGTAGAGTCATGTATTATTGGTTCAAGAAGTTTCAGAATCAACCCAATTCTGAGATGGGTGGGTTTACCCGGATTTTGCATTCGGGTCACCGGGATGAGTATATGGATGAGATCCCTACTTTTGTTGCTCAGCCTCTTCCTTCTGGGGTGGATCAGGTGATTGATTTTTATTTGTTGAGTTTTGAGGAATTAATCTTGATTTTGTTAGGTAGATTTTGAAGTTTATGGTTGATTTTTGATGGATTTTGTTTTGAATTAGAAATGTTGTTGGTTTCATTTTACTGATTTGATGTTGAATTCATAAATTCCATATTAGGTAAATCAAAGTACCATATTTGAAATGTTAAATATACTACGAAATAATGTTGATTTAGCTCATTTTAGAGTGAATTTGGATTCTGTTTTGACAAATCGACGATTGCTTGATCCTTGGTGGGTAGCAAATGTGTATTGGAACTTTGCACAGTTAGGAGAAGGTTTTTTTTTTTTTTTTTATAGAACCTATGTAAGTTTCTGATTGCAGAGTGGAGTTTGTGATTTAGGTTGCTGAGTTTGAAGTTTGTGGAGTTAATTGGCTACAAGTTTGTGGAGTTAACTGGCTACAAGTAAAAGCAATTTTGATCTTGAATAGTTGAAAAGATAGAAAATTTGGACATCCCATAAAAAAAAATTAGAAAAATTTGGGCATAAGAAAGTCTAGTGGTGGTTGGGGAAGTTGGCAGAAGATGGAATGGTTGTGGTCCTTTGAGAAGTGATGATTGTATGATTTAAATGTACTATATACTTGAATCATGGATGCGGTGCCTAAACTTGTGGAATATAGACTATATGATAGATTAGTTAGGCTTATCACCTGAGCAGAGTAAACGTCTGTTTGATATTTAAATAAACAATAGATGTGATTGGTAAAAAAATTGTTATAGAATTCCATCAGGGATATATTAACTTGCAAGTTCAAATCTGTAGGATAATGAAGGGCCTTCACCATTATGCATGTGCTGAAACTGTTGATCAGTGTGAGAGTCTGAAGTTATTGAAGTTGAGTTTGTGTAGAAATCGGTATAGTCTACTTGGATGGCTGTGTAGATAGTTGTTCACCTATTTTTCTGAAGGTTTTTTAGGAAGTCAAAACCTAAGTTGATACTGGTTTAGGCAGTTCATGTCTGTATAAGATGCTACTTTGTATGTGAAAATACTGGAAGATGTGCAATTGTGCATGTAGCTGTATCCCAGTAAATTGTGACTGTAGGCTTGAATAATTATGGTGATGCTATCTAAATGCAGGTGCAGTGAATGCTTCTTATGTTCAATTCAATAAGCTGGTTTGATGTTAGTTTGGAATATGAAAGCACATGCATTCAAGTAACTAGGTAATGGTTGCCTGTGAGAAGTTTGAGCTGAGGAGCCCCATTATTGACATGTAATCGAACTGAATGATAAAAAAGAGGAAGTCATTCTTCTTTATGTGGTGTGAAAGCCCATGCACACCTGCTAAGAACTTTTTTTTTTTTTTTGCTTAATTTGTTTGTCAATCTTGTGTGATGTGTAAAACTGCTCATTTTGTACTTGAAATTCTGGCTTTGGCAGTCTTACCAATCTCATTTGTCCTTGTTTATGTCCTCCTTTTGAACTTGTAGGGCTACATTGTTCTTAACAGACCTTGGGCATTTGTACAATGGCTTGAACAAGCAGACATCAAAGAAGAGTATGAAATCTGATAATTATAAATTCCTCGGTCCTTTCACTTCCCTTGATCTTCCCCTCCCAATGAAGAACAAAAAAGTTTTGTTTTTTTAAGTTTTTTTCTTTTTTTTTTTTTTTTTTTTTTTTTTTTTTTGGAGTGGGGGGAATTCAGTTATCATTTTTTTCTCTAATTAATTAGCAGTTTCTCATTGTAATGCAGTTACATACTAATGGCAGAGCCAGATCACATTATTGTGAAGCCTATACCTAATCTATCTCGTGATGGATATGGAGCTGCATTTCCATTCTTTTATATTGAACCTAAGAAGTATGAGGCTGCACTCCGGAAGTTTTTTCCTGAGAACAAGGGGCCAATAACACAAATTGATCCCATTGGAAATTCTCCTGTAATTATTGCAAAGGTAACTAGCTCTTTTCATTTTGTTACAATAAATATGTGTCTATATAATTGTAATCAGTATCATCCTCTTCTTTTGGCTCTTGCTATTCTTTACAGGAATCTCTAAAGAAGATAGCTCCCAAATGGATGAATGTTTCATTGGGAATGAAGAAGGATCCTGAAACGGACAAAGCATTTGGTTGGGTTCTTGAGATGTAAGCTTCTTCAAAGTAGGTTGATAAATTTCTTTACTATATATCTATAATAAAGCATGTCTTGCAACCTCACTCCCTGTGATTCTGCAGGTATGCCTATGCTGTCGCGTCTGCCCTGCATGGTGTAAAGAACATCTTGTACAAGGATTTCATGATTCAGGTTTAGTCTATTGCTTTAACCTTTATATCTTTTCTTTTAATTTTGTATAGCTTTTATCTAATTTTTGTCCATCTTTCCCCATGTTTTGCTCACTTACAACACTACTTGCTTGAGAGATTATAATACATGATTACATGTTATGATATACAAAAATTTTTGGTTGAAATATCACATAATATCTCAATGAAGCTCGAGTGTTTCATTGAATATGTTTAAGCACCATTCACTGGTATGCATTTTATCACTGGCAAGGGCAGTCAGATTCTACATTTCTTCCAGACTCTAACTTTCAAGAAATGTATGAAGTATAATGCTTCTTAATCAGACCATAGAGTTTCTGATTTTCATTCACTGTTTGCTTCTGAAGTTACATATTTGTTTTGATGATGACCCCTTATCAGCCTATATCAACCTTATTATTCAAGGTTTATATACCCCTTTGATTAAATTAGAGTCCATCATTGCAGTTCATTTTTTTATGGAGCCGACATATTCACTACTTTTGGGCATTGGATTATTATGGGCTTACTTCAAATTAATGATTTCCTTATTAGAACTAATCTAGCTTCTTGTTTAACGTGTAAGCAGAATTTTGAGGTTTGGTTCAAATCTTCAAATTACTGATTTGCACATATCTATTTTTGTCTCTATTTTTGACAAGACAAAAGCTTACTGGCAATGAGAATGTGCTCTCATTTAGGATGATGAAGTTGATTATGTATTTTGATTAAATCATTATGGTGTTTCCTTTATAAGAAAAAAATCTATGGAAATCATTACACTTATTATTTTCTGTTGTGATGCAGCCTCCATGGGACACAGAAATGGGAGAAAAGTATATCATACATTACACTTACGGTTGTGACTATGATATGAAGGTATGTACCCCTATCCCTTCCTCCCCTAAGTTGTCTGCTTCCCACTATTTGCATGTCTTCACTTGTGTGCATGCCTTTTGTCATATCTCAAAAGCATTCTTGAATTGCCTTTGAAATTTTTAGATACTAAAATGCAGGGCAAGCTAACATATGGAAAGATTGGAGAATGGCGATTTGACAAGAGATCCTATGACAAGGTTAAACCTCCAAGAAACTTGACGCTGCCACCACCTGGTGTTCCTGAAAGTGTGGTATGTTTTCCTCAATTTGTAGCATTGCAATTGTTTTCATTTGGCTGCACCCTTATGGCTGCCTTCCTTTTGCAAGCCACTCTTCTTGAACTAATGAATTCGTGCATCGGAGCCATGTATTTGTCTCTTGAGGCTTCGTTAAAACTGGTTTAGTGTATCAAGTTTCGTGTCTTGACTTATTAATTAGATACTGGGCAAGGAAATGTGACTATGTTTGGAACTCTTAAAGGTTATATCTGTAAGAACAAAAATTATGATTGTAACAGAAGGAAAACCGTCTCTGGACTAATAATAGGAAGCTAGTGCTAGAATTAGATTATAAAGAGAAGGCAGGCAGTAGAAAACATTAGTCACATTTATTTATTACCAGATGGAGGTTATTAGGTGATTTTTAACACGGAAAGTTAAAAGGGCTATGTATAATTTCTGTAATTTCTGTAATGTCATCATTGCAATTCAAATCAAATTAGCCATTCCTTTTGAAGTTTATTTTGTGACTAAGAAATTTATTCTGCTGTGCATAGAGAAAAAATACTTACCCAGTAGAGAGCAGAAGACTTCACCTTCTATTTGATAGTAATCTGCTAGAAAGTTCTTAACTTACATTAATGACAAGTTGATAGGACTTGTAACTAGCACGTACTCAGGAAGTGTCCAAGCCGCATTTTGTTGTTAAAATTTCCATTTAGACCTTCAACTACGCAGTAGACTTGGAAATGATCAGCTTCTTAACGTTTAAATCTACCTGTGGTGGTATTCTTAAGTGTTGTTTTTCTATTACAGGTGACTCTTGTTAAAATGGTGAACGAGGCAACATCAAACATACCAAACTGGTAGTCATAATAAGACGTGATGGATTACAATACTGTGATAATGTTGTATTGCTTTCGGTAATGTGGCTTTGTTGATGCAAGATAGATCCAACTATACAAAATCATAGATCATCCTTGATAGTAAAGGTTTCTTTGTTTCCATTCCTTTCGATCACTTCCACGGTGCCACCCCATATTTTCGTATTGCCGAAGTACAAAATATATTGCACCTTAGATAATAGTGCATAGGTGAGTTGTAAAAAGCTGAAATTCCTCAGAAAAGTTTTGTTAATATAGCAAATTTCTGTGCAAGTTTACGGGAATCAACCCCATTTATTCTCTCTTCAATCGTCATCTTTGTTTAAATGTTACTATCCGAATTTCAATTTTGACTGATCTACCACAAACTAGTGAGAGTACATTGTCCCAAGTGCATGTTAAGGCTATGCCTGACATTTCACCGCAAATTATGAATCATATTTGGTTCATAATTAAACTTGATAGACAACTGCTGTCTGTCAACAAAGAAAAGATCTAAATTTGATGAACTTTTTTTTTTTTTTTTTTTTTTTTTTTTTTTTTTTTTGAGGAGCAAAGTTGACGAACTTTGTGCTCGCTTTTAAGGTGTAAGAAAAAAGTTTGCCAAAACTTGAAATTTTGGGGTGAATAGAACAAAAGTTTGAAACGTTTAAATTTTCACTAATTTTGTTACTCGTATATTTTAATTATAATGTGTGGAACATCTAACTACAATGAAGTACAGTGAGTACTCGTATAATCAAGCTTGTCCCTGATGGATCCCTTTTTTTTAGCAGTATCTTTGCAAATTGAATGCTAACTCTTGCTCACAAATTCTCCTTGAGTTCAATGAAAACTCCTTTGAATGCAGAGTTCGCTTTTCTTCTATAGACATTGCAGTCAAACAGTGATCATGGCTTAGTTATGATTATCGGAGCGTCAAAAATGAAATAAGATCCTAGTAAATCTTCCACTATGGTAATTCTGTTGAAAGCCCTTCTCAGCATGATCTATGTAAAAAAAATATCAACCAATGATAGAAGCTTTGGCTCCAAAACAGTGGGAATAGGATCAGGAATCCACAGGTACAATGAACAACTAAGAGAAAGGCCAGAGTGCACCAGGCCATGCCGGTTCAGCAGCTCACAGAACATGACTTAGATTCAGGACCTTCTGGTTCAACTGATCAATAAACTGACCAATGCTTGGGTAGACCTATCCAAGCAATATAGATCAGATCTACAATCTAGTTCTTCCTGGATTGATCTGTTTCAGGACTTTGACTTATCAATTACTTGGATGTTATCAAATATGTCAAATTCTCGTTAGAACACTGTCCCAACTCAGATGTCAGATTGGCGATAACATTAACTAGTATATCATGAAAATTTACAACCATATTAACACAAGGTGTCATCACCCTTGTAATTACATCAAGATTTTGACATTGCAATTCGTATGACAGACAAGATTTTGATAACTGGAAATATACATTGTTGCCCATTGAATTTACGGCTTTGTCTAGTTCAAATAACGCCTGCAGTTTTTCGAATTGCAAAAGCAGGGAATTTTCTTACCTTCATCCTCACGATTGAAATGATAATCGTAAGTGATTTCCTCCCCAGGATAAATATCTCTTTGAGCCAAAAACACAACCTGTAAGTGCAAATATAAAGCATCTCAGAATATCTGCATTTAACTTAGCTAGAAGATTAACAGGGTCATCCTCCAGATAGAAAGGGATGTTACTGATTGTGCCATTTCAATAACATGCGAAGAGAGAAATCTCTGATCATCTTATAATGTAACAAATAAAAAGAATGGTTTCTCAAATTCGTTATGTTGACTTGTTATCATTCATCCTCATCGCTGCAGATTCAGCATGTATATATTTCGGGAAACGCATAACTATTTAAATCAAGTAAGCAATCTCATGAATATTTGATGAAGCAAAGCAACATAGCATAAAAAAGAAATCTGTTCCATTACCTTCTTTTCACCCCTGACAGTCAACACTTTGGCAACACAGTTTGGCTGGTCACAGAAAATGACATGGACAAAAGCAGTCAGCACAAAAGTGCATATATATATGGAATGATAAGGAGGTTAATTAAGTTAAAAGATCAGTAGATCACTGAGAAGAAACATCACCACCCCCAAAAAGAAAGCATGTACAAAAGAAACTTTCTATTTTTTCTTTCCATGGGGAGGAACATTTAGGCAAGCAATAGTATCCAAAACAGCATATTACCTGGCATGAATGGTTGACAAACCGAGCTATTCCACCTTTGCAGGTAGCATCAATAATCTGTTCCTTGTCTATTCTGAAAAAGTAACATGCACTCTTGTACTGAAGCTTTCTTCCTGACAGATACTCAGTCTCTCGTTTATCAGCAACACGGTACCCCACTATCTCACCAACATATTCAACAACCTAAGAGATGCCGATGTAAAAAGAGTCACATACCAGTAAAAGAAGCCAACAAGTCTAAACTCTGTAATAGAGTAAAACCGTAAAACATAGAGTTCAGCAGATATAGCTGCTCAATATATGAAAAGTAAACTCGGCCATTTTCAGCAGATACAAAAGTCAATTAATTAATACCAGACCATAGTACAAAAGTCATGTCTTATCCTGCAATAAGATTCACATCAAGAACATATACATATATATGTCAAGGATAAAGGACCCTACCATAGCACCACGCTGAAAAAACTGAGACGTGTACAGACCAAGAGCATGGATACCAGATTTATACACTACCAAATGTTTCCAGCACTTTGCTTGTTTGTATCGAGCATATTCTTTCTGCAAAGATGTTATGCATGTATTAGTTGATTTTCATCACTTAATGCAATGACAATCCAACCCTTTGAGGAAGGAATTAAAGACATATACAAAGACAATTGTGATAATCACTTAAGCATTTCTGTGTCAGTTGTTGAATTCCCCAAGATAATTGCTAGAGGAAGCAATAATCACTTAAGCATTTCAGTGTCAGTTGTTGAATTCCCCAAATTTAATTGCTACTTTGCTGGAGGAAAAATGATATCGTGAAATATGTTTGATATCCATCCCGCATTTACAAAGAAAGAGATTATGTTTAACTCTTTACATACCCGATAATCATGGTCTATATCTGAAACTGAAGGTTTAGGCAGCTTATTCCTGCTCAGCTTGTGTCTATTGATGTAAAGCCAAGCGTCTACTTGCACCTGAGTGACAAGGCACCCACCTTTACCCCTATGCTGATAAGAAGAATAATGCCCTCCATCTCCCTGGATTTTCCCTTTATATCCCTAGTTGAGAGGCAATTACATCATAAGCTTTCTAAAATATTCTGCACCATAAAGTGCCAAGAATTAACAACACTTGTACCTCTGTTCTGGCGCAAGTTGGCTCTTCTTCTTGACCAGTTTCAGAATTTTCCTTGTTAGTATCAATATCATTCTCTAAATGACAAGTTCTGGAATCTGCATGAAACAAGCATCTTCCATAAAAACCAATCTGATCCCTGTCAACTCCTTCTACCTCACTTTGCAGCAGACCCTGCAAGCAACAAGGTAAGATACTTTGAGATGCCATAATTGATTATCATCAGAAACTTTCTTTCCAATATTAATTTTTTTTTTTCTCTTCAGTGAGCAAGAAGGAACAAATTATCAATGATATGAAACTATGAAAGTAGCATCCAAACCACATCTGGCCTCCATCTCATGCCCTGAGAACTTCTATATCACCAATATAATAATGATAGGTTGATGATCATGCAGAGAGTTGGTTTTGGTTCTTTAAGCAGATTATTTTCTGTAAAAACTGCAACACCTTCCTCACCTCAAGAAAACAATCCTAGAATCAAGTGGCTATCACTACTAGCCATAAAAGACAATTTCGCAGATGATCACCTTGACTAGTTCTTTATCCTTCCCATTTTATTTTATTCTTAAAGCAGAAATTGAATGATGACAAGCTTTGTATTAAATAAAACTTCTTAAAGCCAAAACCAGCAAGAATTGAAACTGAAAGGTAGAAACTAGAAAACTATATTTAATGTAATAATAGTTTAATCAATGAACTCTAATCCCTTAGAAATTATAAAATTGAATTGTTTAAATTCTAGCGAACTTACTCATATTTCCATGTCATAACTCATAAGCGAGGAAAATGTAAATGCCCACAAGGTAGCCAAGCTTAATTCTATATTCAAGAGAGGGAAATGTGGATGCCCAATATAAGAGGATCCTATTGGGGTGATTGATCTTGTAAAATGCAAACGAAGACATTAACTTATTGATTGAAGTCTGTTTGAGTTTTACAATTATTACCCATAAAGAAAAGGGTTCATCAATTGACTTATCTGGGAGCACCATATAAGCATAGGATTACCTTCTGATGAGCACACCATGGATGAAAGTAAGTACAACATGTCTCAACATAACATCGTATGCACGACCCACCAACGCGCTTGCATATATAGCATACCTAGAACAAGGAAATTAACATATGAAAATATGGGAAGAATGAAGGGGGGTGGGGGGGGGGGAACAGTCACATTTTGGATATATTGTTCTGTCATATGTTTGAGACTTAGAATTTTGATCATGAAAAAAGCAGAGATGAAGCAAAGTAATGTTCCATCTACAGAACAGAGTGCTTACCATGTATTCTTTAAGGTTGGAAACACCTGAAACATCAAAGGCACTCATGGTATCCACATTAGGACATCTTGTTCCTGGAGTCCATAATCCACACACCATATGGACCCACTGCTTGACAGTTGGATCAAACAATCCTGATATTATGCTGTTATGCACTACTGGTTTTATGGAAGGGCAGGGATGACAAGTTGCACTTTCCAAATTTTTCAGGCACTCCATTTTTGCTGGAACTGTGAAATTATTACTAATATTAATACTCAACACAATGCATACAATACAGGTTTTTAGTAGACATTGTTATAATGGTACTAAAGGGAACAGACATACCATACAAGGCTTCAGTTGAACCCACACTCATAATATGAGGTTCTGTTCTAATATCCCATGCTTTCAACAGACTTTTCACCACATTGCGGCTTCCAAATGCACGAGTCATGGCCCCATCACCATAACCACATAGAACACAAGCCTAAAGTAGGCAAATCATCAATATAAGTTGTTTAAAACCAATACAGATGTAAATCAGACAGAATAAGTACACACACACAAACTCCCCTTGGGACCCCCCCCCCCCTGAAAAAAAAAAAAAAAGAAAACAATTAAAACTGAAAGAAGAAAAAAATTCATGCAGCACCTCCATTTCAGTAATGCTTAACCCTTGTTACACTAAACCAAGCAAAAGCCCATGCAAGTGATGCAAGATATAGGACTCTTACTGCTTCTAAAAGGGTTGGAAATCGACACCTCTACATCAACCAATTTAAGAAGTACACATAAGTATTTGCAATGAAGACTTAAATTATTGAATACCACACCACTACCAGGAACTTAATACAAGAGCAAATAATTCAAGTTTGATCATCCATTAAATTCACAAACAATTCATATACCTCCATTCTTTCTAATAAATATAAGCAATGTATTTCTTTTTGGAAAGTTGCAATACTACTTTATTTGAAAAACGATTTTCTCTATATCTATCCTCATTACATGGACCCTTTTTTGTTCTCTCCATCTCTCTCTAAAATACTCTCTCTCTATCTCTCTACATATCTACCACATGTGATAGTTGAATTAGGCTGTTAGGCATCCAGGGTGGGGGGGGGGTCCTTGGTTAACCCCCCGAGGGTAGCTGACATTCACAAATCCTGGCAGGAAAGCATCCAGAGCACAAGGTCCCCTAGGTTTCAGACCCGAAACAATTAGTATATAGGGACAAAGGGGGTATAACATTCTTCTCATAGATTACATAAGTAGATGTACTGGCACAATGGTATATGGTTCACAATCAAAATAATCTAAATTTTCAATAGGTTTACGAACTGTTATAGTAGTCTCCCAATCGCCCTGTCATATATTATGCAGTCTGCAGTCTCTGCACAAGTCTTCTTCCTACCAAACATATAACTTTCCATTGTCTGGCTCAGTTTATTAGGCACGTCCTTTTCATTTTTGAATAGGCAATGTGTTTATTAAGGGATATTAATTAAAGAAAAATCTGCAATTAGTCCTATCAGTGTTCTACATAGACTGATTCCTACCATCGCTTCTCCCTAATTATTTGACATACTACCTCTTTATTCGCTAGCATACTCTTAACAAAATACGTTTATTTGCATCTGCTTAATGCACCCTAAACTAATCTATGTATCACCTTCCACAATTATATTTATAAAAGTATCCCACATGTTATTGATACTGAAAGTCAAACCTAGCTTTGTCAAAAGCATTTTATTCTAAATAATTGTATCCCTGAAAGATAGCATTCCTCTGGCCCGTAAAGTAATGAATCAGATAAATGTAAGTTGTATGTGAATTTTGGAGCTGATTGATCCAGCTAGTGTGATCACTAATCCACAATGTGTAGGGTCTTTTTTAGAATCATACTAAAAACTAAAGCAAAAAACCAGAAATCTGAAATTGAAAATAGAAGCTTACAACATCCTTAGAGCTAGTTTTGCATGGTCTGCAATACCAATCCCCTTTTGGCACTCTTGAAATCCCATAGCAAGCTTGATGGATCTGTAAATTTATGTGAGATAAATTTTACAGTATATTTAAGAGGCTAAAAAAGAACTAGCTGAGATTCCAATCAAAACTGCATACTTGGATTGAGCAATGTCCACACTCCAACAAACAGTTAGCATTGTCTTTGTTTGAGATTCCACACACACAGCATAATTTATTCACTTCTGACATCAGAGAACTATTATGCAGTTTTCTACAGGATCTGAATCAAGAAGCAAAAACCAATCAGATAAGAAAAACCATGGCAGGACTGAATCTGCATTTATACTGGAAAACATTGCTTCAGCATATTATTCAGGAGAATCAAATACTCTTTGATCTCCTGGTTCTCCTTACCTTCTTCCAGTATCTCTGCTTTTACCACCATCACATCTTTCAGCATCTTTCAGTGTGATCATTTCCAATCCACATACTGTTGGTTGTGCACTCATTACATTCTGGGAACGACTGATATCTGCAGCTATGAGTTTGTTACCTATAGCAAAACCCAATTATTGCTCTGCTAATGCATTATAACAAATAATACATTATCAAAACTAGAGTACGTGTGAGAATATGCATCAAACACTTAAGAGAAGATCCCTATATCTAACCAGAATAGGTCAAGGAGGGAACAGGCAGAAAACAAAAGAGGGTATTGCTGCAGAGCATTTAACTCAGGATCCTAAAAGGCTAAGATATATGATAAACATCTAGCAAGTAATGTACCATACAAAAGAAATACACTAGGATATCTGTCAGCTAGCACCTCTCTCGCACCTTATGTCTACCTGGGCACAGCACAACTCTCATTCGTCATATTTCATTAGACACTAAGTATTCATCTCTAGGGAAAGGAGAAGCATCATAGTACATAAGTTCATTACAGAGATGTTATCAGAATTTAAGAGAGTTGTTTACATATAAAGGCACTCTCTTAGCTAATCAAGTAGACAGTGAGAAAGAACAAAGAAAATCCAATTGTCATACAAGCTCAAATTAATTTTGTTCTTTTATCTGGCACCCACAAGAAATTATAAGGCCACTACAAGATTGCACATGTAAAAGCAGATGCCAGAGTGAGGAACATTGATCCAAGATGCAAGTAAGCCTTAGATTTAAATATGATACCTCTCATAGATAACTCATAGAGGCTGCGCATACGGAGTTCCTTGGTCTTTGATGCAGAAGCTGGGTGAGAGGTTGAAGTATTTAGATTAATTTCACCTCCTTCCGATGCATCAGCATTATCAGGTTGCATATTTTTCAGGTGCATTTTCTGAGTCTCCTGATTAGAAGCATCTGACCAAACCTTATTGTTTCTGCTATCTTGGTCTTGATAGGAACTAGATGGTACATCATGGCGTTCTCTACCAACATAACAACAGATATTCTTCTTCTTCTTCTTCTTTATTGAAGGCACCACCGGTTCTTTCTCAAACTTAAGTCTTTTGGAAGCTTTTAGAACCTGGCTCAGAGGAACAATCTTTGGTGGCTTTAATTGGTCAATATCTAGTTCCTGATCACATATAATACCGTACTTTCCACAAGCAACAGGCTTCATCTTTTGGCAGTCCTTCGTGCTGTCCTTCCAAGTTCTATCAGAAATTGGTTTGTGCACAGCATATGTTTTTACAGCTTCAGTAAACTTGGCAACTTCAGGAGGCTTGACTTGTTTTACCTTTTTGACAAGAGCATTTTCTGGCATTTCAACGGAGTCGTCATTGCCCTTCAATGGTTCCTGATCACTAGGCTCACCCTCCACAATGTTATATATCCCATTACAATCTCTTTTACGAGAAAGGATTTTGGCTGCAAACAAGGCAGACCTTCCCTGCTTGAGACAATTATAGCTTGAACTAACATTAAGCATTGTAGATGTATTTTGATTAGACTGATTTGAGAAGGTGAATGTTGTTCCTAGCATCTTCCATTTATTGGTACGCTTTCTCTTTTTACACTTAAATACATTCTCATTTTGAGTCTTATTCGGATTTTCATCAGAATTACCTCCAGACACTGAAAAACTTTGCAATTCATTTGAATTTGAATATGTTTGCCTAAATTCATAAATTTCTTTATGATGAGCTACATTTTCCAACGCTGACAAAGATTTTTCTTCAGTAGATCTAGTGTTACCATCAGAAACTTGTAAATTTCTAACACTATCAATTGCTTCATCAGATGAACTTATGGAAACAGCAGATGATCCTTGATCTGCTATTTGGACATTGTCACATACTTTATGACCGCCATCAACAGTACTAGAATCAATCCTGTCAACCTCATTAGATGCTTGGGTAACAACTGGTGCAGAACAATCAGAAGAAATGTCCGATAATTCTTTCCCTTTCAACGCAGCTGCCTGGTTTGATTTGAAAATACCTTTAGTGGCAAGCTCTTTCAAGTAAGTTTCAGATTCTTTACTAGAGTCCGACATATGCGCTGTTGCATCTGGAAATTTCATTTTTGAATTTGCATTTGCATTGGGAGGAACATCTGTCCACTGAGAATTTCCACAATCAAGTTTGACATTATGTTCCTTTTCCTTGTGATTGCACTCTATTCGGAATGCTTTTTCAATAGATACGCAGTCATCAGAAATTTTTGAATTACTATATTTAGGGGTTTCAACAATTGCAACGCTTTCTTGCTTCTTTAAACCATACACAGAGCCACTACCTTTGGATTCCTGCTTTCTCTTTGAACATGCTTTCTGAACATTGTAATAGCACCTGCATGATATATGAGAAGATGATTCTCGAGTACATCCTTGCACCACGTTACAGTCACATTCCATGTTTTCTTGTCTTCCAACACTGCCAAAGAAAATGCATCAATCAAGGAAGTATCAAAACTCAAGATTAAAATTTAATGAACTCTAGGACACATATGGCTAGGCCATTCAAGAAGGGTTCAGATTACTTAACATTGAAACCGAACAGGGGTAGCACTCATATTTCCAAGTGTCCCCACAAAAAATTATCTCACAGATGCTAAACTAAAGACTGGTTTGACACTTCCACTGTTGTTAGCTTGTAGCTGCTTTTGTCTTTCAGGATTCATTTAAAATCTTATTGCAGTAACTTCCAGAATTCACTTAAGGGTTTACAAGTATTGTTTAAATAGTTTCACTGAAGCTCTTTTATAGTTTAAAGCTTTACACAGTTAGAAGGTCTTTAACAAGAACCAGCCAATAACATCAGCAGAGGCTCTGCGCAGAAAAAAAATCTAGTTAACTACTCAATATATTATAACTACTACAACTTGCATGAAATAAAAGCTAACCTCAGTTCAGACTGTTGTGTTGGCTGTTGATTACTAGTATTTTTATTATACTTGCCAGTTAACTTAGAAAATATTGTCATCTCTTCAGAATTAGCACCCAAATTTGTACCTGTAAAAACAAAACACTAGTTGAAGTGCCCTAAATACACAACATCTACTTTATGTTCTTATTGGATAAAGTAAAAGATATGTCTTGCATGTTGCATAGTCCCTTTTCTAATATTCTCACCTTTCTTATGACCGACATCAGGCAGGAAGGATGGTGAGGTAATATGTCCAACAGAAGATTGACGCCCATGTCTTTGTGCTTCATACGACCCTTGATCAAAAAATAAACCCTTTGCTCTCAAATCAGGAATGCCACAGTTCTCAATTTGTAGGATGTGGTTGGAATGGATCTTTGGTTGCTGATCAAGTGCAAGGGAAGTATCCGGTGGTCTTTCCTTAGATGATTTGTCTATATCACCCAAAGCATGAAGCTTCAAGCTCTCAATTCTTGTATGTGAGTTTACAGCTTCAACATCTTTACTAAAAGAAGAAGAACCATGACCTGTAGCCGCTGCGGACAGTGGAGTGAAATCAGTAGAAGTTGCCTGCAAGGTTGAACTTGCTCTAGAATTCAAAGATGGATTTTTCAATTTATTGGAGAATTGATCTCGGTCAAGATTGCTTGCCAGGTTACACGCATTCCTTACATAGTTTGAAGCTCCAGAGACATCTGACGACATATTCACCATCCCATATATGCTAAACTTCGCAGCAGGCAATATAGTACTATTAGGATTACAAGGTTCCCCATTTCTAGCAAAACCAGAGCTTGATCCACTCCCAACATTGGATCCTTCATTCCCACATGTAGCATCCATGGCTTTGCTCATCTTATTTGGTAAAGCTGTTTTACTGATGTCTAAAGGCCTGATTGGTGGATCTCCATTACATGAAAAGTCTATCAGTACAGACCTGTCTACGTGAGGTTGGCAATGAACTGTCCAAGGACTGAGAGGATGGCTGTCTTTAATCCTTCTATTGATTTCCTTAGGATACAAATTCCCTCGAGCTGTAGAATTAGAAGAGGGGACTTTCACTGAATTTGTACAATTATTATGCAGCCCATCTTTTAAATGCTCCACATGAGCAGCACCATTTGTAAATATCAGTGCACTATTAAGAGGGCCTGCCAGGAATGAAGTTAGAGCATTATTCAGAGGACCTGACACAAATGATTTTTTTTCTCTGCAGGAATCAGGGGCAGAATGGTGAAAAATGTGCTGCTGATTTTTCTCAGAGACCTTTGCATTTGTCACTGCATGAAAAGGCATTACAAGTTTACAACATGTAAATAATAAAATAATAAAAAAAAAAAAGTAGAATTATTTGCATAGATAATAGACTTGGAGATAACGCACAGTTTGGATTCAGCATATCCTGGGCAGTAGTTATCTGGACTCCACTAGTGTGAAGTCTCATAGCTGGTAGAGAAACAGTTCCTGAACCCCAACTCAGCTGAGATGGCTGCCCAAGCTTCAACTCAACACTGGAAGAAATAGGACCTCTCTGCTGAACAACTTCATCCTTTGAATTATTGTTGGCTTTGGAGCCAATTCTCTGCAAGTTCAGTAAAGCAGAACTAGACGAATTCTCACAAGAGGAGGTAAATTGGAAGGACCTTGAGAGACAACCATCCCCTGGTCCATCTTTATCACTCAGCAATGTCGGCCTTAAATTTCTTGAAGTGCAAGCTATTTGGGCATTTTTAACTATTTGATTAGGAAAATCCTGGATTGCTCGAGGTCTACTAGGGGACACATTATTCCGAGGCTGCATAGAAGACTCTGCAGATGGATTAAACAGACTAGACATGTCAAAAACCTTCCTCTTGTCAGCAACAGCCATGCTGCTATTTGTCAAGCCAGAAGTTGCTAACAATCCTTCCGGCCAGTCCCATCCTCTATGATCCCCTGGAGCCCTAATCTAAATCATTATAAAAATATCACCCCTCATCTCCATGATTAAAATACATGCCAATAAGAATCAAAGAGTTAATGCAAAACAAGCAAGCAAAAATGTGATAGCATAGCCAATTATACTAAAGTAAATAATGCTGTAGAAGTCAGGTCATGTCCAACTCCTAGCAAAGCATTAGAATACCAAGGTTCTAGGAATTTATTTGTAATGAAATATATAAACAGCCAAATCCAATGACCTGCAAGAACTCAAGTGTGCAGACAGGTATATAGTCATAGGTAGCAGATATTATTATGTTAGATTGATTGGATACAAGTTAGAAGGTAGACATCAATTTACTGCAGGAAAAGTAAGAATGATGGGGCCAAGAGAACAGTAAACAAACCCATTAGAGTTCATAATGAGTTTAGCCGTGGGGCATCATGACTTCATGAGAGTAAGTTTCTTGCATCAATTGATGTTTTTTGCAGAGTAAACTTACAGTGGTGCAATTCCAACACCATGATATTCCTATTACCATTAAACCAAAATAACACATGGAAAATGGACAATGCCAGAAGGGTGACAGAATTGTGTCTAATTAGAATAATCATAAAATGCTGAATTTTTTAGTGACAGTAATTTCATAATTTGCTATACAGATAAGCATGAACGGCACGTTGGCACAGACTCATTATATAACTGGGTGCAAAGAAAAGAAGACATATGGGGCATAATTATGTAGATGATAAGTGGCAAAAAAAAGAGCGTGCAAAGAAAAAACTAAACAAATATTCTACAGATTATAGAAGTCAGCTACAAGAATACATTCCAATGAATTTAATTTACATCATACCCCGAACTTCTGAAGGTACATTTTACGCCATTGAGCAATGCTATCACCGCTATCCATGCGAACAGCATACCCAGGATTAACATCAGATAAACCTGAATGCTGCATTAGAACGAAGCAGAATGTGCTTTCAGAAGTCTGCAAATAGATAAAACGTAGACAAGACAGCAGAAAGCCACATGGAAGCTACACAGATATCAACTTTTGATTACAATTACCTCGCAAAATTTAGACACTGACATTCGCATACCATGGCATGAGCATAAAACTCCAAAAAGACCTGTGTTGCTGAGAAGTAGATCTCCACCTTTTCAACCAATCATGCAGGCAAATCAGATTTTCAACCAAAACACTGGTTAATATGAGGATTGTGAAAGGATAAATAAATAAACTCACATGCACCCATGCAGAAGACACGAGGATACCCACTCACAACTGAATTCTGTTTCTTATGGACAGAAGTTGAAGCTTGCAAAGATGCCTCTGGAAAATTACTGCTGCTTAAAGGAGCACAAGTGACCCCTTTTTGCAAAATATTAATCCCATTTTCAGTCTGAGAGCCAGGATGAGTGATGGATGCCCTCAGGGTACTAAGGTCGTCACTTAGGCCATGACTACTACCATTATTTGCATTCATAATAGACCTCATGGGAAAAACAGGGCGTATATTTACTACAGCTCTTGCATTGTAGTTTGCACTATTCTGCAACAATTGCCAATTTTTCATTGTACCAATATTTCCCTGAGCGGGAGTATCTAGAATGCACCCTCCACTGGAAGAATGCACATTCAACTGTCGCTGTAAATCATATTGCAAGAGAGAAGGTGGGGCTGATAACAGAGAGCAAAATGAACTTCCAGTTTCAAGCTGGGTTGGCTTGCATGAACCAAAATTCAATATATTGGAAGTGGGTGCCTGTTTCATTTGAGAAGACAGTGGTCCTTGTTCTCGCATATCATGGGGAAGAATACAGTGGCTCATGTTTGTATTCAACTGCAGACCAGGTAATTCAAATCATCATAGTTGTTGGATTTCAGCAGCTACAGTTGTGTTAAACATGCAAAGATTGCATGCAACACGAACCAGTAGAAAAATGGAAAGACAACATAAGTGAGCACCATATTTCTAGATAAGATTCACATTTTTAAAATACGCATAAGATTAACATGTCAGGTCCTATGCTCCAACATAAGATGGACACAACATTTGAAGCTTTGAACCCCAACATTTACCATGAGCCTCGCTTTGATCCAAAGAAAAGAACATAAATGTAACCATGATGCCACACTACATTGAGGGTGACAAAAGGTTTTGGTTCGAGTAGCATTACTTTTATCATTATTTGACATACATAATCCTACATAGAATGAAATAGTGGTCATTGCTTATTGCAAGTCTCATAAAGAAATGTTTCTCAAATTATCAAACGAAGGAAGTAGAATTTCTCAAAATAGATGGTTTCCTATCTTGTCTACCAAATTTTATCAACAAATTTTAGCTGCATGTGGATTTTGAATAGTTGTTTCCCCATCAACCTTAAACAATCCATACACTATACATTTTGATCATTCCATTTTATGTTATGCTCTTCTATAGGTGTCCTAGATTTCGGAATCACCGGGGCTCAAAAAAGGTCGACAAAGACAAGAATGTCAACCATGTCATGGCCAAAGCACAACTCAATACGACAGCACTCCCTCTACACATGTCATGTCTTATACATATCGATGCATTTATACATGTTCATAAGTTCATGTATATCAAACATACATTTAATGACTGAGAATTCGGCCGACCAACATCGATAATGTACGCTTAATCAAACACATTACAATGTACATAAAATATATTAATCAATACAAAAACACAAAAAGGTTTTTGCCAATTATCAGCTCAATGTCATTCATGATATACTTCCAACTTATATAGAACATGCAAGACCAAAAAATTCACAAATTGCAAATCACATATCTTAATTACAATTTACAGTTACCTGATTCCTAGCTTCCTGCTGGAGCTGAATTTGCTCCGAGGAAGAAGCAACCCTCAAACTCGAACCCGAATCCAAACTTGGTGATTGCATACCACATTTCATCTGCCAACCATTTTCCATAACTCAAGCCACCACCGCCTTCGCCGCCGTCACCTCCACCAACCCCCCCCCCCCCCAAAAAAAAAAAAAAAAAAAAAAGAAAAAAAACACCCCAAAATTACTGATCAATTATTCAATTTCCACCATCAAATTCCAGAATACAAATTAAACTGAGAGCATCCTGAAAATGCAGAGAAACACATAAAAATTAGAACATTTACAATCAAAACAAACATTTACATACTATAGGTTATAAAATTAAACTAATAAATTGAACTTTTTGGCATTTTATAACTCTCAAAACTAATTATTCCAATAAACGAATTAAAAAGCTGAGTATAAATTGAAGCTTAGTGAATAATAAACAAAAGCAGGAGAAAAAGAATAATAAAGAAGAACAATACCTTTTTTTTTCTGGATATTGCAATTGTTCTTGTCATCAACTATGCTTCTCAGCAAGAGTGAGAGTGAGGAAAGACAGAGGAGAGAGAAAAAAGGAACATGGGAGTGAACAGAAGGAAGAGGAATTCGAGGTTTTTTTTTTTTTTTTTTTTTTTCTACCTCCAATATTATTCCAACGCACTATTATTATTTAATCTTTTTTTTAGGAAAAAGATATATTAATAAACACAAATTTTACAATTTTTATTTTTTATTTTTAAAAAAAAATTCCACAACTCTTTTCTCTCTCTTTTTTTTTTTTTTTTTTTTTTTTTCTTAGCTTTTTCTCCGAGCCAAATCACACATCACCAACAACCATATCTCTACTCCACCCATTTTTTCTCTCCTCTTTTCTTAGCTGCTTCTTCAAGCCAAATCACACATCACCAACAACCATATCTCTACTCTACCAATTTTCTCTCTCCTTTTTGCTAAATTGCTACAATTAAAGTCCGAAATTGTAGAAATTGGGTGTCAAATTATTGTGAAAAATTGTGATTAATTATCCTTAAAATCATGAACAACATTTGAAGTAGTGAAATCGATGAGAACCAAAGAAATTTGAGCTCTTTTTCTTGGTGGAATCTCAAATCGAACATTCTATGTCAAAAATTGCAGGGTGTTACTAGTTTGGTCAGGGGTTACATGTAGGGTGTTACTGGTTTGGTCAGGGGTTACTTGTAGGGTGTTACTGGTTTTGGTCAGGGGATACTTGTAGAGTGTTACTGGTTTTGGTCAGGGGTTAGGTTACTTGTAGGGTGTTACTGGTTTGGTCAGGGGTTACCTGTAGGGTGTTACTGGTTTTGGTCAAGGGTTACTTGTAGGGTGTTACTGGTTTGGTCAGGGGTTACTTGTACGGTGTTACTTGTTTTGTTCGGGGGTTACTTGTAGGGTGTTACTGGTTTTGGTCGGGGGTTACTTGTAAAGTGTTACTGGTTTGGTATGGGGCCTACATGCAACCCTTTTTTTTTAAACCAACCTACAAGCAACCCTTGAAAAAGTAACAGGTAACCATTGAATAAGTAATTCATACAAGTAACCTTTGAAGTAACTCATATAAGTAACCCTTGAATAAGTAACTCATACAAGTAACCCTTGAATTAACCTATAAAAGTAACCCCTAAAAAAAAAAAGTACCCTTGAAAAAAAAACTATAAGTAACTCCTGGAAAAAAAAATACAAGTAACCCCTGAAAATACAAGTAACCTTTGAATAACTAATCCATACAATTAACCCTGAAAAAAAAATACAAGTAACTCCTGAAGAAAAAAATATAAGTAACCCCTGAAAAAAAAATACAAGTAACTCCTGAAAAAAAAATACAAGTAACTCCTGAAAAAAAAAAATACAAGTAACTCCTGAAAAAAAATTACAAATAACTCTTGAAAAAAAATACAAGTAACCCTGACAAAACCAGTAACCTCGTTATGCGCGTGAACAGTAACCCCGTTATGCGCGCGTCAGAATCCGTTATTTTTACTGACTTGGCAGCAGGCCACATGGTGTGGCCTGCTGCACCAAAAAAGCTCTGATTAATAAATATTTATTACACCGATTTACTCGTGGTTTGTCGATAAATTCCGAACTTAATACTAAAAAAGATGTATATAAAATGCATTACCCTTTTTTTATATTAGTGTTGCTAAATTAAATATGGTCCTTTTTTGACTCATTTGATAGGTCAGGGTAATATTATATGTTACTCCCTCCGTCTCCGATTGATATTTGATAGTCACTTTTGAACAAAAATCAAGGAAATTAAGGAGAAATAAAAAAAATACATTGAAAAAGTAAATTTACATTGGGTATGCAAAAATGTAGAGAGAGAAAGTAATTAAAGTACATAGAAAAGTAAATTTTACATTGGAAAGTTAAATTTTCACAAATATTTTTGCAAATTTTAGAGAATTTTGGTAAAAAAAATAATATTAATGGTACTTGAAAAAAAACAAATGTGACTAACATTTTGGGTGCCCAAAAATAGCATAAGTGACTATCAATCGGGGACGGATGAAGTACTAAATATATATATATATATATATATATATATATATATATATATTTTATTATCAATTTTGTTATGGAAATACTAGTACTATTTTAAATGAGAACTCCATAACATATACTAGTAAAACTCATGGGCACAAGCATAATAACGTAACTTGTGAATTTTTGGCTATGGTCAACTTTTATTAGACAACAAGTGCATGTCAAAACGGTAGGTGCTCTTTGATTAATACATCCCTTGTGTGTAGCTAACATTGGTATAAAACATATGAGTGTGCATACATTAGAATGTTCATCATCTTCATCATAAAATGTCTCAAACTCCGTGTCTTTCATACTAAAATTCCTCATATCATCCCCCCCCCCCCCTTCCCTAATTATATGAATTGAGTAAAAAATATAGCCCCATGTCATCAGTAAAATAGATACAATTGCATTTGCAATTATTAGGCCTGTTCTTTTGGATTGAAGTGAAATGTCTTGAAATAAAAGGACTTTTTAGGAATGGATTATTTATCAAAATATGAATTAATAATTAATATAAATGTAATAATTAATTATAATTAATAAATATATGTGTAAAATCTGTATTAATATAAGAGAATGTGTTCAATATAGGTTTCATATTAGTTAATGCTTCATATTAAACAGAATGATACCTACAGCTACTATATTAGGATGCTTGCCAGGTGTTTGGAATTAATGGACAAATAGTTTTGGCTTATCCCCGCATATGCAGATGAAGATCTTGAAGGATGCTAGAACTTCAGGGTCTAGGTTATCCATCAAAGCCCCGACCTTACAAAATTTACGATTATTATGTTTGCATGGTCAAAATTAGGGTTATGCTATATTAGGTTAGACTTGAGTTCTTAAAAAAAAAAATGGGTAGACCCGAGTCTTACAATATTCACAATAATTTTTGCTTACTAATTTCCTCCACATCGTACACTTATAAATAAATTTAGATTATCTTGTTATACTGGCATCATTATAATCTCCTCACATGTCCAATTTTTTTTTTTTTTTTTTTTTGATAAGATGAACATGTCTGTTAGGTTCTTAATAGGTTTAAACTTTGATTATCGTCCCATAATCATGGTTCCAAGACCCTAATAATTACAATTTTCAAAATAATTTTTGCTTACTAATTTCCTCCCCTATTTAACACGATTTTTATTTTATTTTTCACTCCATAATATTCAACTTCTAAACAAATTTAGATTAGCTTGTTATATAACCATCATTATGATCTCCTCACATGTCCATTGCATTCTTTGTTGTCTCACCTTTAATTATCTCTCTCTCACACATGGTTTTCCAAGACCCTAATAATTAGGATGTTCACAAAAAAAAATTGCTTACTCTTTCCTCCTCATCCTAACATGCTTTTTTTTTTTGTGTTCAATTTATAAGCAAAATTACTATACAAAAAGTTTTAATGGTTATTTACGCGTGCTATACGGGAGAATCGAGTTTTTAACAATAATGTTAGCACAAGTAAATGTTATTGCATTCGTTATGTTTTAAATGGATAATGTAATGTGGTGTTGGAAACATGTAACAAAGTAAGAAATTACAATCATTTATGAATGAAAAATACTACATGGTATACACAATTGTGGTATTCATTTTGCTTAAATTTTTTGACAAAATAGCCATTCGTTTTGCTTAAATTTTTATTAAATAACCAAAACAAAACTACTTTTTTTAAAAAAAATATACCTAGATAAATTACTTTTAACTACTAAATGTACATGTCTAGCTGAATTGTACTTCGTATGTTGCAAAGAACAACTTTTTGTACTCTTATTTTTAGTACAACAGTATTCTGAAATGCCAATTATGTTTTATGATCAATAAGATGGTCATCTTAAAGTCCATGAGCCTAAAGCTCATTCGTTTTAAAATAAGAAAGTTTTTTAGGCTTCTACTATGGGCTTTCAACATAAGACTATTGCATTATCAATAAATGCACAAATTCATGTATCCAATAAGGTGTTTAAGAAAATAAAATACTATGTTTAAGCTCATTGTATGGTACCATACACCCTATTATACCCAATCATAACAAAAAAAAAATCAAAAAAAAAAGTTTGAAAAAAATAACCAATAAAAAAACCCGGAAAAAGAAAATTGGAAAAGAATGCTAATTAATTCAAGTGATAATCCCGCGAAACTCAAATTTTGATTTTGTCTTTTTCTTTCCTTTCTATCTGCTCTCCATCCTCCTGTAGTCTCACTCTCTTCTTATTACAGAGTAGCGTTGTTGCACGGCCTGCACCATTGTCTTTTTCTTTCATTTTAGGTTTTTTATTTTTTTTTGGGAAAAATATCTCTACACTCGTTGCCGGAGGGACAAACATCCCAAAGACGTCCTTGCTTGTAGCTGATGTAGAATTATAATATGTAATCAAGCAACCTATAAGAGAAATAAGACATATTAAAAAATTATATATAAATTATTCGTAAATTAACAAATTACGTAAAACTTTATATATATTTTGACATAACAATCATCATCATAATAAAATCCTCAAAGTATAATATTAGCAATATTTTATATAATATTTCTTCTATATAATAAGTAAGAAATTTGACATAATTTATATAACTATAATACTTGGTAATAAATAGTGGTTAGAATTGCAACTTAAACTGGAGGTTAAATAAAATATTAAATCACTAGATTAGATACCGTGTGATGCACGGTTTATATAAAGTCTATTTTAAATTTATACATTTTAAAAAGAAATCGCTATTATACATTAATATAAATAAGAATTACGTATATTTTGTAATTTAATTTTTTTTATTTTAATCAAAATTATAATATAATATTGTCTAATTCATAGTTCAATTTAGGAGGTCATTTATTAGTCTCATATGATATCAATCACATAAAAAATAAGAAAAGAACAATATTTGGAATCTAACATTAAATAAAAAAAAACAATTCATAAATAGTTTTGCCTTATTTAAATTGTTTTGATTTTTTTTAGAAAACCGTCAACCATAATTGCATAATTATAGAGAATAATTTCTTTACTTATAGTCATGTCATAAATTCACAATCAATTAATTTAACCAATCAGAATTATAGGAATTAAAAACTAAGTTAAAAGTGGAATAAATTCAATATGGGTAGTTTTTTTTAAACGCCCAAAATAGTATATGGGACTAACAAATTGAAACGGAGGGAGTAGATTTTAGTTTTGATGTAAAAGTTTTCAATATTTAAATTTCAAAAATGTTAAATATGATAGCTTTCAAAAAAAAAAAAACGACATCATCATAGCATTTAGGCGGGAAATTTTTTATTGAGAAAACGACACGTGAGCAATGGTGATGTGAGCAACTTCTGTTTTAGTAATAGTTAATAGATTTGGTCCACTAACACAAACTAAAAGTACTGTCATTGAGACTAAATTCACTGTGCCACGTTTGTGACTTTCATAAAGAGTTTCGCCCATGCCCCTCTTCCAAGTGTGCCACGGTAATAAAACAAGGACAACAAGACCCATGTTTGCGACGAAACAAGGTTCTACAAGTACCAAAAAGTCTGGTACAAGCGGTGGTGAAGAACTTCGTTGTGATTGTTGTTAATCCCCATCTACCTCAAGTCTCCAGTCTCCTCATGACAGGCTGCTATGCATTTTAGATGCTTTAAAGGGTTGTCTGCCTTACTACACTTAGTTTCTGATTTTCATCCAAAACTTGGTTTTCTATATACATCGTAGTTCAAAAGTCTATTAATAATTAAACGGAAGTTTCACCAAATGCCCTGAGTTTAGGGGTGAAAGTAAATTGGATAAAACTCGAAAACCGAACCGAATAAGCAATTTGATCGATTTTTTTCGATTTGGATGGGGAGATACCGAATAAACATCGGTGTCATAGGCAATACCGATATCTTAATAAAAACGGGTATAGATCTTCAACACTTGGAAAACATATCGGAAGTTACACATAAAGTAGACATATCAGCTTCTCGGCGGCGACACGTGGCAGCATCAACTTGACACTTGGCGTGAGATAGTATGCATGTCATATTGCCACTTGTCATTTGGAATTGCTATAAAAATTAAACCAGGTTTAATCCCTTAATTAAAGGTAGCATTTATTACATTCTTTCTCACACACACACACTCTCTCTTACTTTCTCTCTCTTCATATCCTCTTGTCAAACACTTTCTGACTTTGTCATCGGAGTGGTTTTCCCCGGATTCACTCCGGGGCTAGCTAATCTTTATATCATGTGTAGGTTCTTATTTAGACGATAAGAGTTTCACGGATCTCGGGTTCTAGGCTTTTGGATCTCGGATACGGGTTGTCGGATCTTGACCTAAACAACAATTCATGAAAAGAGATCTAGCAACCACACCAAACCAACAACGAAAAGAAATCAATGTCGTACCTATTAGAGTTTCTTGAGTTAAGAGTAGTTCGCCCCTTATTGTGATGCGTAATTTGTGAATTTTTTAATTTTTTTTTATTACCGTGTTTAACATCATCACACCTTTATATAGGAGACAAAAATTTCTTAAAAAAAATGAAGGAGACAAAACTTAGAGGACAAGGACTTTTATACCGCCAAGGAATAGGATGATTGCAAACCCCTACAATTGAACAGCCCAACCCCACCTTTATGGGCTTCATCCAAAAGTGCAAGTCCAGCCCATCTTTTTTATAACAATCCGAAATGTATTCCCTAAAATTTCAAGACTTTTCGACACCGGACCCCGAAACTTCCAAAATTTCTCAAAATACGTGGATATTAGACTTCAATTTTGGAATTTTTTAACCTTTTTCGCACGGAAATAAAAATTGTCGATATGTTTACCATTGTCACTAAATGCTCCGGGAGTCCAATTGGGTGGGTGAAACCATCCAATTTGCCTTTAAACGACCAATTTACCGGTTTATAACTTTCACCGATTTCATTAACTCAAGCCTACCACGAACATTTATGACAACATATAATGATCATATATTGTTCCAAATGGCATTATATGACCCCGAGATGTATTCCCTAAAATATCAAGGTTTTTCGACACCGTACCCAACCTCAAAAATTTCTCAAAAAGCGTGGAAATAAGCATTCAATTTTGGAATGTTTTGACTTTTTTTTCGTCCGGAAATAAAAATTGCCGAAATTTTTACCATGGTCCCTAATACCCCTCGGGAGTCCAATTGGGTGGGCGGAACCATCCAATTTGACTTTAAACGACCAATTTACCGGTTTACAACTTGCACCGATTTCATTAATTCAAGCCTACCACGAACATTTATGACAACATATAACGATCATAAATGGTTCCAAACGACATTATAGGACCCCGAGATGTATCCTCTAAAATTTAAAATCTTTTCGACACTGGGCCTCGAAACCTCCAAAATTTCTCAAAAAGTATGGATCTTAGCCTTTAATTTTGGAATTTTTTGACTTTTTTCGCTCGAAAATAAAAATTACCGAAATGTTTACCGTGGTCCCTAATACCCTCCGGAAGTCCAATTTGGTGGGTGCAACCATCCAATTTGCCTTTAAACGACCAATTTACCGGTTTACAACTTGCATCGATTTCATTAACTCAAGCCTACCACTAACATCTTGATAACATATAATGATCATATATGGTTCCAAACGACATTATATGACCCCCAGATGTATTCCCTAAATTCCCAAGACTTTGTGACATTAGGCCCCGAATCCTCCAAAATTTCTTAAAAAGCGTGTATTAGCCTTCAATTTTGAAATTTTTGACCTTTTTTTTGCCTAGAAATACAAATTGCCGAAAATGTTTATCGTGGTCCCTAATATCGACTGGTATTCCCATTGGGTGGGTGGAACCATCCAATTTGCCTTTAAACGACCAATTTACCGACTTATAACTTGCACCGATTTCATTAACTCAAGCCTACCACAGACATTTATGACAACAAATACTGATCATATATGGTTCCAAACAACATTATAAGACCCCGAGATGTATCCCCTAAAATTTCAAGTCTTTTTGACACCGAGTCTCGAAACCTCCAAAATTTCTCAAAAAGCGTGGATATTAGTCTCAATTTTGGATTTTTTTTTTGACTTTTTTCACCTGGAAATAAAAATTGCCGAAATGTTTTTCATGGTCCCTAATACCCTCAGGGAGTCCAATTGGGTTGGTGGAACCATCCAATTTGCCTTTAAGCAACCAATTTAATTACTGGTTTACAACTTGCACGGATTTCATTAACTCAAGCCTACTACGAACATTTATGACAACGTATAATGATCATATATGGTTCCAAATGCCATTATATGACCCCGAGATGTATCCCCTAAAATATTAATACTTTTCTACGCCGGGCCTTGAAACCTCCAAAATTTCTCAAAAAGCGTGGATATTAGCCTTTAATTTTTGAATTTTTTGATTTTTTTTTCGCGCAGAAATAAAAATTGCCGAAATGTTTACCATGGTCCCTAGTACCCTCTGAGAGTCCAATTGGGTGGGTGGAACCATCCAATTTGCCTTTAAACGACAAAATTACCGGTTTATAACTTGCACCAATTTCATTAATTCAACCTACCACGAACATTTATGACAACAAATAATGATCATATATGGTCCCAAACGAAAATATATGACCCCGAAATGTATCCTATAAAATTTCAAGACTTTTCGACACCGGACCTCGAAACCTCCAAAATTTCTCAAAAAGCGTGGATATTATTAGCCTTCAACTTTGGAATTTATTTATTTTTTTTCGCTTGGAAATAAAAATTGCCGAAATGTTTACCATGGTCCCTAATATCCTCCGGGAGTCCAATTGGGTGTGTGGAACCATTCAATTTGCTTTTAAGTTTTAACCGGCCAATTCACCGGCTTACAACTTGCGCTGATTTACCGATTTATAACGACCAATTTAATTAACTTGCACCGAACCTGACTTGAACTGAAATTCATCCAAACCCTTTTAATTCGTCAAAACCCGAATTTAATCCGACTTGTTACGAACCCGACTTGAATTCAACCCGACCCGAATTTAACCAAACCTGTAACAAACCCGCCCGAAATCAACCCGACTTGTTATTAACCTGACCCAAATTCAACCCGACTTGTTATTGACCCGACCCGAATTTTACCATACCTATTACTTACCTAACCCAAAAATTCAACCCGATTGTTACTAACCCGACTCGAAATTAACACGACTTGTTATTGACCCGACCTAAATTCAACCCAAATTGTTCCTGACCCGATTTCAAATCACCTTAAATGCTATTTAGACCACCTTATTATTATTGATCAAAGCATTTTATCTTGGGAGACCAAGTCGGTCCACGCCAGCAAAAGAAAGGAGCATCATCCTCAAATTTAAGAGTTAAATATAGTATATATTTGTTGTATGGTCAAAGGAGATAATTATCTTCCTAAATTATAGACTATAGTTCCCTAGTATATTGCCATATGTATTATAGTCAAAGGAAATAATTAGCTTGATAAAAATGATAGTAATTATCTATTTATAATTAGTTGAACCCGAATATGACGTGACTTGGAAATGACCCGACCTGATTGTAGCCTGCAAATATATGACTTGAACATAACCCGACTTGAATCCGAGAATGACCCGACTTGGAAATGACCTAACCTGATTATAACACGCAAATTATTGACTTGAACCAAACCCGAGTTGAACCCGATAATGACCCGACTTGAAAATGACCCGACCTGATTATAATCCACAAATTATTGATTTGAACCGAACCCAACTCAAACTCGAGAATGACCCGACCTGATTCTAACCCGTAAATTATTGACTTGAACCGAACCCGACTCGAACTCGAGAATTACCCTAACCCGTTTTAACCCCTGAAAACCCGAATTAAACCCGACCTATTGTTCACCCGACCCGAATGTAACCCGACCTGTTATTAACCCGACTTAAACCCGACCCAAACCCGATAAGAAGTATGACCCGACGTGACCCGACTCAAGCATGACCCAACCCAAACCCAACTCGCATAGGTTATGGAATTAATCAGAATTGTCCCGAACCGAGTTGACCCGACCCACTCTTACCCGACCCATTTACCCGAATTGACAGCTCTAATCACACCTTTATATAGGAGACAAAACTTTCTTACAAAAAAATTAAGGAGACAAAATGATAGAACAATGTATACTACAAGAGGGGGGGGGGTGAATTGTAGTGTATGTAGACTATGGTAAATTTTGCGGAATTAAATCTACTACTAAGAGAAAAGACACTGAGATAGGCAATGAATAAATTCACTATGTAAAAATGATTTACAATCACTAATACGTTGCCTAGACTCAAGTTCCGTGAGAAACTCAAGTTACCCAACTGTGATCCCTCAATCACAGTTTCTCACACTTTGTGATTCTACTCCGAATCACTTGTACAGTGTAAACAACTCTCTCAAGTCTCACACTTTACAACTCTCACAACCCAAACCCAATTACACAATGATTACAAGTATTTCCTAAAGAACTTAAGAGACTAAGGATGGAAGGAACTTCTCTTTTAAACACTTTGAAACTCTATGCTCAGAATACTTAAGATTGTTTTTCCACGCTTTCAAAACTTAACGTTGATCTGTTTTTATAAGGAGTTAAACCAAGCTTCCATCAAGTTCCCACTTCCCCCTTAATCCCACGTTCTCTTTGGCTGAGAAGTTGGGATGTAGGCAGAGGAAATTTAGGAACATGATTTCCTTAGCTTGACTCCCAAGTTCAACGTTCTCCTTAATACTAGGAGCCAGTATTTACCAAGTCAAAAAATCAGTTATTCAAAAAGATAATTATTTAATAAAAAAGATAATTATTTATTTATTAATTAAAAGATAAATAATTAATTAATTTAAAACTTATTTTTTTAAATTAATGAATTATTTATTTATTTATAAAATCTTTTTAAATCTTTTTCAAAACTGATTTTTATCACTTCCTTAAATTAAGGGATATGAAAACTGTTTTAAAACTTTCGTTTAAAACTTTATGAGTCAATCGTCAAGTTCCTTCGGGAACTACAGGTTCCTTCAGGAACTTCGAGTTTCTTCTTAATTCCTTCCAACACTTTTGTTTCTTAAGCTCGTACACTGAGTAACTAAGTATATAGAGTTATGAGGACATCTTGAAAGCTTGCATTCATCATCAAGTCTTCCAAACTCTGTTGTTCCTACTCCGGAACATGTATTTGTGTACCTGAATCTTTCTGTTCAACCAAGACTCATAAACATCATTAGTCAGAGTTTGTTTTATGTAAGTCAATCATCAAAATATTAAGGTAGTCAATTCAACACAAAACTTAGAGGACATGGACTTTTATACCGCCTAGCAATAGGATAACTGCAAACCCCTACAATTGAACAGCCCAACCCCACCTTTTTTGGCTTCATCCAAAAGTGCAAGTCCAGCCCATCTTTTTAATAACAATCAAAATCATTTATTTTTATTATATTTTGGGTGCAAATAACAATCATAAATCATCAATACATTCTTAAACAAATTCAATGTACAATGCTTTAAATCTTTAATAGTACTTCCCAACTAACGGTTTCTTCAAATTATTCATACAATAGAAATTTGAAGTAAAAAGTCAATCGTATATACGACCATTATTGTCCTTAAGTGAGCCCAACCATGCAGGCGGAACCACCCCAGTTTGTTCTTGAACTGTCTTGAATAAAGGTGGCAAAGTCCGGTAAACATTTGCAACCTCTTCCATTGCCGTGCCACCACCCGAACCCTCGCCAATATTACCTCCATTTGTCCACACACTAATCTTAGGCTGCAAGCCCTTAATACCCTCAGCATTTATTTTAGCAATGTCTTGAAACATGCTGTTGTTAATCATCATATAGTCCCTTAGTGCGACGTAATTGCCCCCAAGTGCCTCTAATAAGGTACGTACGTAAGTGCCTTGTGCTTGTGCAAGTGCAAGTATACCTTCTGCCTCCTTTTGCTTTGCATAAAGTTCAGCATCAGCTGCTTGTTGACGGGAGTAAAATGTTGCTTCGGCAAGTTTTTTTTGGGCTTCAGCCTCTTTTTCCTTCTTGAATAGAGTTGCTTCTGCTCCTTTTTGTTCTTGGTATAACTCCCAGTTTGCTTCTTGTACCTTTTTTATTTTCACATTTATCAGTATTATATTGGATTGCTATAACAATATATTTGTAATATACTAGTATGCATTTGTGAAATACCGAGTAGAAAGATGAATTTTGTTGTACAATATTTTATTTTTGGAAAATAGTTTTTGGAGGGAAAAAACGACGAAGTGACATGTGTCATTTCTAGTGTATGTTTTAGTATTATGTTATTGATTATGACTATATTTGCGAGTTATAATTATGATAAATTGTATGAAGTAGTACTAACCTTAGTTTCATACTCAACACTAGCTTTACTCAAAAATTCAGCCTTCAATTTTTCAGTTTGAGTCAAAGCATTCATCCTCTCAACCTCTGTTTGCAACTCTGCTTCTCTAAGTTTGACTGCTTTCTCAGCTTCCACCTCAGCAACCTGTGTTTCTCTAGTCCAACTAGCCTTCTTTGTTGCCAACTCAGCATTTGCTTCTGCCACCTCAGCCAATCTTTCAAATTCATATATTTGCACCTCTGCCTTCACCTTTATCTCTTCTTTCTTTGCTCCTCCACTTCTTTGCACTGATATTATCTTCGTTTCTGCATCGATTTTCGACGCATTTTGCAGAGTTTCTCCGTCTCTCAGCTTTGATCCTATCTCCCCCTTCTTCCTTGCTTCTGCAACGTCGATCTTGGCCTAGTGTTAAAACATGTTACAAAATAAATTGTTAGTACTACTTAAATATGTTACAAATGTTGCCTAGTAGAGAATACATATTTTTATTTTGTGTCAAAAAAAAAAAAAAAAAGATTTGGCACAAATATATTAACGCGTCTATTAAGTCATGTTACATCTTAATATGATTATGAAAGGTTTGAACAACATAATAACACGACGACCAGCTTATAGACATGTACTAGTGACACAATTGAGCTAATAATAAATATAAAAAAAAATCTCCAAACCTGATTAGCAGCCTCCATTTGGGTCTTTTGGCCCAAATAAGAAAAGTATTCATGGCCAGGAATATCTACCAATTGTTTGATATTTGCATTATAAATTAGCAGTCCAAATTGATTAAGCTCAAGCTGCACCTTCTCAAAGACTTCCTCCTTAAACTTCTTAGCACCACTAAAAACCTCCTCCATGGTCATGGAGGCGACAAGTACTCGTGTCTCACCCTCGATCACACCTTGGACAAGCTCCTCCACATGGTGGGAGCGCTTGTCGTGAGGAGCAATAAGCTTGGCATACTTGATAAGGCTAACATCATCGTCGACCCTAGGCCCTATGGTAAACACTGCAGGAAGGATAAAAGGCAGCTTTTCCGAACTCATGGCTTGTACCTCGAAGGTGTAGTTGACCGGTGAGATGTCAAATTTGGTGCATGATTGCCCTGGTAATATCCAAGCCTTCTTTGCTAGCTTTATATCCGTGATTCCAACCCCGGTCACTACTAAGTATTCTGATGCACTCGCTATTTTGAACCTCATCTTATTCTAACTCAAAGATACTTGATATATAATTTAATAGGTCTCAATAAGGTAGAAAGTTTTTATGTTGTAAAGATCAACAATGAGGTGCAACAAGTTGGACTAATTTGATCGATCTGATGTACAAAAGTCGAATGAGAACCAACCTATTGTACATTCTTAGAAGATCAAGGCAGGTGATTTATATCAAGGAATATGCTTGTAAAGTTTCATACTTTTTCAATATTATTAAATTTGCAAGTAGAAATTACAAAACAATTTACTTTGGAGTTTCAAATCCATTTATGGTATGGTAGACTTTGACGAAGCTTAATTATTCAAGCAACCACCATACTTGGATTCGTTGTGCATTTGTTTGATTATTTCATTCGTTAGAAAATGATAATCATATCTTTGTTGGCAATTACTCGTATATAATAAAGGATACTAAAACCTCTTTTTCAAACATCGAACGTCGTGGGAGATTAGTGGCCTAAGTGCCTAACGTTAATTAATTTCATTATTTTTAAACCAAAATATAGTTAAAATGAAAAGAAAAACAAGAAAAGTAACTCATAAAATTAATTACTCCTAACAAATATTTATTACTCGATATCTAATAATTCCAACGATGCTATGTGTTCGCCTCTAATAATAGTCTCAGATATGAGAGATGTATTACTCATACTAAATGAGCTAAGAGCAGAACTTTCCGTAATCTACATCAAGGACTTAAAACCTTAAGGCATCACACATACATAGTTCATTAGTTCTAGATGTTACAAAATGTGGTTTACCAAGTAAAAGAGTAATTACGTTAATCTTTTCTCATTAGGCCTCTATTATACTTCGGCGATGATCAATCTAAATAATAACCCACTAATTATATATTCTACTATTCGTCAAAGTATACGTTTCGATTAACATTCCAAGTTCTTGCGCATAACATCAACTTGTACACATTATTTCTCACGTTCAACGTTAATTAGAAAATGAAGAAGATTCGATATTTAATAATGTACAAAATTGCTAAACATATTATATGCAAGTATTATCTGCCTACATAGAAGTTACCTTTCGTCTTCTAACGAAATGATCAAATAAATGCACAAACAATGTAATTGCCGGTCGATTATTTTAATAATTTCATTTTGTCAAAGTCTATAGCTATGATTATTCAATAATTTTATATTATTGAGTCAAAGTCTACAATAGATGTTTAATCGAAATTTGTTTCTCTTAGAAAATTCTTTTAATTGTCTACTTGCAAATAACAAGTTTTGATAAATTCCTTGTTCTGTACATCTTATCAAACCAATCATAAATCATCCTGCATTTGTAGGTCGTACAACAATTTGGTCTTACACCTAGATCAGCATTGAAATTTTTTGCCATTATATATCAAGAATTTAATTTGTGTAAAAAAAAACAAAAACACAACATGTTTTTCAATATAGCGAGTGCATCAGAATATTTAGTAGTAACCGGGGCAGGAATTTCGGATATAAAGCTAGCCAAGAAGGCATGGGTTCTACCAGGGCAATCATGCACCAAATTCGACATTTCACCGGTCAACTACACCTTCGAGGTGCAAGCCATGAGCTCAGAGAAGCTGCCATTCATCCTGCCAGCAGTGTTTACCATAGGGCCTAGAGTCGACAATGATGATTCACTCATGAAGTATGCCAAACTCATTGCTCCTCATGACAAACACTCCCACCATGTGGAGGAGCTTGTCCAAGGTGTGATCGAGGGTGAGACACGAGTACTTGCTGCCTCCATGACCATGGAGGAGGTTTTTAGTGGGGCTAAGAAGTTTAAGCAAGAGGTCTTTGAAAAGGTGCAGCTTGAACTTAATCAGTTTGGATTGCTCATTTATAATGCAAATATCAAGCAATTGGTGGATATTCCTGGCCATGAGTACTTTTCTTATTTGGGCCAAAAGACCCAAATGGAGGCTGCCAATCAGGTTTTGATGTGTTTTTTTTTTTTTTTTTTTTTTTTTATAAGCCGATCATTGTATTATGTTGTTCAATTTAAACCTCTCATAATCAAGTACATATTTCATATACAATATGATTTTACAAATAGACGTTTTCATATTTAACACTTGTAACATCATTAAGTACTAACTTTTAATGCATCTTTTAACATGTACACTAGGCCAAGATTGATGTTGCAGAAGCAAGAAAGAAGGGAGAGATAGGATCGAAGTTGAGGGATGGAGAAACGTTGCAATACGCGTCAAAGATTGATGCAGAAACAAGGATAATATCAGTGCAAAGGAAAGGAGGAGCACAGAAGGAAGAGATAAAGGTGAAGGCAGAGGTGCAAATATACGAGAATGAAAGGTTGGCTGAGGTGGCAGAAGCGAATGCTGAGTTGGCAACAAAGCAGGCTAGTTGGACTAAAGAAACACAGGTTGCTGAGGTGGAAGCTGATAAAGCAGTCAAACTTAGAGAAGCTGAGTTGCAAAGAGAAGTTGAGAGGATGAACGCTTTGACTCAAACCGAAAAATTGAAGGCTGAGTTTTTGAGTAAAGCTAGTGTTGAGTATGAAACTAAGGTTAGTATAATAGTATGATGCCTCTAAAATTACTAATTTACAACTTCTCTTAATTATAATTTCACAATAAAACAAAGGAGAAAGTAATGCAAACATAATCATAATTGGTCATTTATCTTTAATATTCATGAATTTTGAAAGTAGGACAGTAATTTAGTTTATCAAAAATCCATGATTGATGTTTGACTGTTTGTGTAGCTATGTAACCTCATTAGCCAATATGTCATCAATATGTATATGCCTAACATTGCACACGGATATATTACAATTGCAAAATGCATATTGTTATGGCAACCTAAAACAAGTAACCTTTGAGTACACTGTGACGAATATATAATGTTACACTTGCATACCGCTCTTCATAAATTAATATTGTCAAAATGTGGGGAAAAAAAAGGTACAAGAAGCGAATTGGGAGTTATACCAACAACAAAAGGCAGCGGAGGCAACTCTATTCAAGAAAGAAAAGGAGGCCGAAGCACAAAAGGCACTTGCTCAAGCAGCATTTTACTCTCGTCAACAAGCAGCTGATGCCGACCTTTATGCAAAGCAAAAGGAAGCAGAAGGAATACTAGCACTTGCCCAAGCACAAGGTACCTATTTACGTACCCTATTAGAGGCACTTGGGGGCAATTACGCAGCTCTAAGGGACTACATGATGATTAACAACGGCATGTTTCAAGACATTGCTAAAATTAATGCCGAGGGTATCAAGGGCTTGCAACCTAAGATTAGTGTGTGGACAAATGGTGGTGAGGGATCGAATGATAAGACAGCCGGTGGTACAGCAATGGCAGAGGTCGCAAATATCTATCGAACTTTGCCACCATTGTTCAAGACAGTTCAAGAACAAACTGGGATGGTTCCACCTTCATGGTTGGGCTCACTCAAGGACACTGGTAATACATATGATTGAGACGATTTAATTCCAAATTCCCATGATTTACGCTATTCTTCTGCTACTCGTCAAGTTTATGACTATACGTTTTGTTGTTGAGCGGTTTAGACTTCAGAGCTTTATTGTATCATTCATATAATCATATGTATGACAATAATTTTAATTGAGTTTTTGTCGCTAACTAATGTGCAATATGCATTTGCATCTAAATTGAAATATAAAACTGAAGGAACTAAAAAAATACCCGTATTTGAATAGAATTAGTTTACATTTCACCAAAAATGTGGTTTCAGATCCTGTTTTTAATATATTTTTGATTTGATAAGAGTCATAGGATGAATAAAATTAAGATATTAACCATAGATTTACCACTGCTTATTCGAATCACAAATTCACAACATTACAAATTTACAACCCAAAGATATATAGAGAGAATGCCTCAAATTGTAAATGCACCAAAACTGGTTAAGGTGGGAATGTTACGTCAACCAATAGCTACCAGACACGAACAGAACATTCATACACCTTATACCAGCTAAAGATCTATTCGGCCAGAATTTTTAGCATGGAATCAATTGAAATTTAAGTACGATGAGAAAGCCCAAGCAAAAAAGGGTGCCAATAATTTATAAACCATGTGAAAACAAATTAGCTGACAAAATCAGATTTAAGGAACTGAGTTGATAAAAACACATACTCTAAAATCAATCATAGAAACACTTCTACGAGCATAAGATAATACATGAACAAGGTTTCTTCTGACTGCTTTCTCAACTTCTAAAGAGTAGAATGTGATCAAAATTTGGTTTACAGTCCAGCAAAAGCCTTCTTTCCACCAGTAGCTGCACCAGCAGGGATGACCTTCAAGACATTAAATCTCACTGTCTTGGAGATAGGCCTGCAAGGTACAACAATAGAAGAGATACATTCAATACAACTCCATGTAATCAAATTAAAACAACACATCTTATAATTCACACACAGCAAACATTGAAAACGTTCAGACAAAAAGGATGAACAGACCTGCACTGGCCAATGATCACATGGTCACCTTCCCTCACACGAAAACAAGGTGAAACATGGGCAGGGATGTTGGAATGCCTCTTCTCATATCTAGGGATATATAAAGCATAATCAGTGAAAATTTGAAAAAGAATATTTAAAGATAAAGAAGCTAACTATGACCAACCTTTGGTACTTCTTAATATAATGAAGATAGTTGCGACGAACAATAATGGTTCTCTGCATCTTGGCACTGTGGCAAGTACCAGCAAGGATACGACCTCTGATGGAAACGTTGCCTGTAAATGGGCATTTCTTGTCGATGTATGTTCCTACACAAAGGTAAAGAATGTGAGCTGCAATGAAGCCTGTATTCCATAATATAGTATGGAGATACTTGACTCTACAAAAGAGTTATGCCTTTAGAAACAGCATGTTAAGGGAAAAGAAGAATAAGCATTGGCCTTAAATATAGTTCGTTATAGACTTAGGACATTTAACGTCCTGATTTTACAATTTTACACATAGAAACAGCATGTTAAGGAAAAAAAAGAATGAGCATTGGTCTTAAAAATATTTCGTTATAGACTTAAGCATTTAACGTCCTCATTGTACAATTATTCAGCTTAACGTTCACTTTAAGACCAAGACATCAAATCAGCAGGGCATGGATCAAGCGCATAGTCTGGTATTTAGACTCACAAAATATCTGGATAATGATCAATCAAGCAATACAAATAACTATAAACAGAAATCAGAATCAGAATTTTACAAACGTTAGGTATTCCTATTTGCAACTGAAATCCTTGCAACTCTTTCAAATAAAAAACAGATACCATAGCACATATTCAATCAATCAACACCTTAATCAAATACCATAGCACATAGTATCATCCAAAATTCCAAACTTCAAAATATATCAAAAGATTTGAACAAACCACATTGTATCAAAAACATATGATACCAAACTTCAAAGTTCAAACTATTGAAACTACAACTATAAAACCGCCAGAGATGGATTCGATCTCCTCGAAAATACAACAAACTAAAGCACACATTACATTAACAGTTATCCAGTACTCAGTCTCCTAACCAAAAACTTGACTAATTCTAGTCATCTAACGAGAAATAATTGTTCATCAATTCATACATTTTAAAATCAATAGAACTATACAAATACAGCAAACTAAAGCACACATTACTTCAACAATTATCCAGTACTCAGTCTCCTAACCAAAAACTAAACTAATTCTAGTCATCTAACAAGAAATAATTGTTCATCAATTCATACATTTTAAAGCATTAATCAATAGAACTATACAAATACACATAACTAACTTATTTCGAGCTTAATTAATATATAATGCCTTCAAAATACGCCAACAATATTGATGATTTGAACAACTAAAATTCATCAAAAAATCAGAGATTATACCTTCGATGGCATCACGAGGAGTCTTGAATCCCAAACCAATGCTCTTCCAGAACCTGTTACCTCCCTTTCCAGGTCTCTTTCCTTTGCTAGACTTGTTCGACCTACAGATTTCCACCAACCACCATTTTTCAATCAAATTCATCCTCAATAAAATCAAATTCAAACTAACAGCAGCTCAAATTCAACAGAAAATTACAGAAAAATCGATGATCACTTACGAAAGGAACACCTTCGGCTGCTTCAAAAAAGCCTTCTCCGTCTACCAAAACAAACAATATAAAAAATTAACATTCGATTGATTTTAACACAGCATCGTGAAGAATAGATAGAGAAGAGAGAAAAACCTGTTCCGCCATTGTTAGGGTTTTGCAGAAGCTTTCCGAGGAGAGAGAAAATCGTTACGGCACACTCACAGAAACCCTAATACTAATACAGCTTGAAAGCAGTGGAAATGAAAGAAATTTTAGTTATATAGTAAGCCAACTGAAGTAGCCCTAATTGTTTTTAATTACCGAAATATCCTTAGTTCTGTTTTGGGTTTATTGTTTGGGCTCTTGGATATAAAGCCCAGATATTTGTTTGGGCTCGTGGATGTAAAGCCCAGTTATTTGTTTGGGCTTTTAGATTTTAAGCCCGGTTAATTTTTGGGCTAATGGCCTGAATCTTGTTGTGTTGTTTGCTAAATGTAAAAGGATTTTGATTGGAGTCAACAAACAAAGACACAAAATCATGATTTTCTTCAAGGTTGAGCCTATAAAAAGCTTGTCTTATTGGTTTTTCAACTTTTTGGACCCCACAATTCTTCTGAGGTCCAGTTTTCAATTTTTTTGGCTACAAATGAAAGAAATGCCCTTGTTAATAATTAATTGGATTGTGAATAATGCATTTATCAAGGTGTTAATTTATTGAATGAAATGCATATACCAAGTTTCAAAGTGTTATTTTATTGAATGGAATGCATGTATCAAGAACATAACCAATTGTGAATAAACCCATTAGTTTAGTTATTTTGTTTTAAACTTACAAAACAAAGTATATATTATACAATTAATAGTTTAAGAAGGTGGTTAAACAATTCTAGTTTCATCATATTTTATCGGTTAACAATCATCAACAAATTATAAGATGAACGCAAAAAATTTTCAATTTATTTAAGATAACATGAACTTATTTTGCTTTTATTTATTTACACAATTAAACTTACAAAACGAATTTTGTTTATACTTATCTAACTTAATTTTATTTTTTTTTTACGTAAAATACCACTTTGATAGCACAAATGAAATCGAAAAAGGGCATTTGAGTAAAACCAAAAATTCTTTCTTGGTGGTGGGGTAGATGTTTCCTCAATCCTCACCCTCTAGTACTAACCTTGACACTATCTAGTCACTATCACTCCACACTTCACACTTCACACTTCACACTTCACACTTCTATACTCTACTCTACTCTACTATCCCTTTCCTCCAATCCCATTTGCTTCTCCTCTCACCATTTCTCTGCTCAAAAAATACTCATAATGCTAAACCACTGCACAAGTAGAAGTAGTAACAGTAGTAAAGTAGGCCCTTCAATTCATCTCCTACCTACATCACTATACTTGTACTTGTTCACTTTAGCACTTGTAGTTGTAGTTGCTACTCCCGCTTCACTTCCTCCTTCTCCAGGTACCCTCTATTTAATTATTGTATTAGACGGTCTCACAATCCAACCACGTACAATAATTTCTTGTCGTAGTGTTTCTAATACAAGTTTGGTCAGGCCGTCTTACACAAGACTTATAATTAGTTATCGTTTTTACTATTTTACCCTTACATTAACATTATTTTGTTGTTTGAATTTTCAGGGTGGGAAAGTGAAGGAAATAACACAAATAATGGGGGTGAAAGGGGAATTTCGGAGGGGCCGAGTATTGGTGGAGGAGTGGGAGAAGGGTACGGTGGTTACGGCGGTTACGGAGGAGAGAGTTCGTTGATGACATTGGCACCAAGAAGAACACATAGAAAGGATCCTTTAGATGGTTTTAAGTATTACACTGGTGGTTGGAATATTTCTGACCGCCATTACTGGGCTGTAAGTTCTTATCTTCTTTTTCTTGTTTTTATCCATTTTATTATTATTGTTATTAGGATTTAGGAATGATAAATTGGTTAGCATGGGTAAAATAAAGAGAAATTAAGGATATTTTTGTCCTTTGAGTTTATTTTTAGGTGACTAAATTAGCTAGTTGCATACTCGAAACTACGTGTGAAAGTATGTTAAAGAGGGTTTCTTTACTGATTAATGATTGTGATATGGAAATGAACGACAAGTTGATTAACTCGTGAATAACATTTACTTCTTAGTAAAAAAGGTTTCTTTGCATAAAGAGTTTAGGCATTCAACAATGTTGCAAATAAGTACCAATTGAGTACTAATAAGTAATAACTAAGTTTTGGGCATATAACAACATTACTACATTAGGCAAAATACCAATATCCCCTTAATGAACCAATATATCCTTAAGGATAGAGGACGCAAGGTAAAGCCATGATTAAAGTGTCAAATTTTACCTATTCATCTTTTATTAGTCGTCTAACTGTTAAACAATAACTCTTTATCCGAGGAATCCGAGAACTTGAGCAACAAAATGCATGATGCCTAATGGTCCCTTTTACAAGGTGAGAAGAAAACTAGGGGTGATGACTTCATAAATATTGCAAGGGTTTTGAGGTAGTGCTACACGTCTACAATAGTACCTAAGCTGCTAACATGGTCTCAAAATGTGTACATTGCTATTACTAGTGGCCAAATTATGATTGTAAATTAGAAATGCACTTATTACTTTGAACTTTTTGATCCAAATAGGTCTCTATCTTTATGGATTTGGCCCCCAATGCTGCATACTTTAGGTATTGTGCATAACTCCTAAAAATATCTTCATAATTTCCAGCTAAACATTAATTTAATCACCCCATCTTCATTAATCATATTTTATTTAGTGAAGATAATACATAATACAATACATTGATTAGGGAGAGGAAAAGAGGGGAAAAGGATTAATGGTGGGCCAGAAATTTGACTGAAACTACTGGTTGAATACAACCTGTCACAAAATTTGTGGCATACTTTAGGGAAATTGGAGAGTTTTGAACAGATCCTAAAATTAGTACACTGATCATTTGAAGAACTTTGTCACCAAGTTCATGTCATGTTTGATTCTTTAAAGTACCCTCCAATGGCCCGGGCCCTATAGCACAAATGATGCAGGTTATAACGTTAATGGTGGAATTTGAATTAGTAATGTGACAACTAATTTCGGATAGAGTACGTGCATGATTTAGCATTGTACTATGCAATAAGGCTACTGTCTTTAGTCTGTAGCATCACATTTTGTGTTCTTTACAATTTTTGTGCAAAAGAGTGCACGAATCGGTGATTTTAATTTTTAACAAACCAAACTTATTTTACAAACTGACAACACTTATTCCCTTATATTTGCATTCTTAGGTAATTTTGTAGTTTGTACATTAGTACTACATAACAAGCAATGCGATAGGAGATGGGGTTGAATTGGGATGAGTATGCTATTTCCAAGAGTGTCAAATCGACCAATGTCATTAAAAATTTAATTAAATGTAAAGTCGAATTTAGAGCTGTGATCAAACTCATGAGAGTATAAGATAGGCAAAGGCAAAGCGAAAATATCAGCAGCATTGTCTTTCAGAGACTTGAACGGTAGCTTAATATATGGCTATATGCCAAAATTTTGGCTGCTAATTATGTTGCATCTTTGTTTCTGATTATAACTTGTTTTGAAGCTCGAACCTCACAGCATTCTCCTTATTTTGTTGTATTTCAGTCTGTTAGATACTCTGCTGCTCCGTTGTTCATTATCTCCTTAGTCTGGTTCTTTGTCTTTGGGCTGTGCTTGTTGATCATTTCTATCTGTCACTGTTGTCGAAGGGAGCAGCGCATTGGCTATTCACGTATAGCTTACATTCTTTCACTCGTACTTCTTATACTCTTCACACTTGCTGCAGTGTATGCTCTCACCTTTCTCTCTAACAATACCACTAGAACATCTAAGTTTAACAGCTACACCTTCTTAATCCGTCAATAATTTTTTGTTTCAGTGTTGGATGTCTTGTTTTATATAATGGACAAGCAAAGTTTCATCATAGTACTGTATCAACTTTGGAATATCTTGTGAGTCAAGCTGATATAACCGAATGGAAGCTCAACAATGTGTCCAGTTATCTTTCTTCGGCAAAGCAGATAGGAATTCAAAATGTATTCTTGCCTTCTAATGTGCAAACTGACATTGACGACATAGACATGAAAATCACTGCTGCTTCTAGCTTCCTGGATCACCAGTCAACTAACACTGCTGATGACATACGAGAAGTATTAGATTCTGTGTAAGTTCTAAAATCTACATCATCTATATATCCACCAAGTTTACAGCTAGAATTGATAATGTTTGTGCTTCTGCAGGAGGCTCGCGCTCATCATAGTTGCTGCCATCATGCTTTTCCTAGCATTTCTCGGATTCTGTAAATCACTTTGGCTGTTAGCTTCCTATGGTGTCAAATTTTCTTCTTTGTCTCTTGTCAACTTAACATGCTGATTGTTTTGTGCCCTTCTCTTGTTTCAGTGTTCTCAATGTTCGGTATGCAAGTTCTTGTCTACACGTAAGTGACTAGCAGACCTTGAAAAACATTGCCATTATTTACAATTATTAACTGAATTTGGCTCCTGCAACTATCATATTTACATTCATATGACACTTAAGATGAGTACTGGAAATCCTGCAGGCTTGTGGTTTTTGGATGGATTATATTGACCGGGACTCTTATCTTGTGTGGTGTATTCCTTCTGTTCCACAAGTAAGTATTTGGTTGTAACTCGAATGTTCTTCAAATAATTCTAAGTACTTTTATTAATCACATCTCATAAGCTTGCAAGTATCCTCTAATATAAATACATATACTGTTTGACCTTATTATATCTGTCTTGCTTACCAAATTCGCCGTATTTACTTGTTTGTTTCTCACCAGTGTGGCCACGGATACTTGTTTGGCAATGCATCAGTGGTCTTTGAACCCAACGGCTCATACAGCATTAGATGAAGTACTTCCCTGTGTCGACCCTGCTACTTCACAAGAAACCTTAAAGCGAAGCAAGGAGGTTACATCTCAGCTTGTGGACATGGTTAACTCGGTCATATCCAATGTCTCTAACATCAATTTTGGTGTGCAATTCAAACCCTTTTACTATAATCAATCTGGTCCTCTACTGCCATTTCTTTGCAACCCATTCACACATGATTTAATGGACCGTCAATGCTCTCGTGGTGAAGTTGATTTGAACAATGCTTCTCAGGTAACAGACCAACCAACCCTTAAAGGCAGTAGTGCAGTACACTTTCAGATTGCCCTGCAGTCCCCTGCTAACAACACTGGCTATTTTTCCTCTTGCAGGCTTTGGGTAACTATGTGTGTCAGGTTGATCCAACTGGAATATGCACTACTACAGGCCGTTTAACACCGGCCATGTATAATCAAATGATTTCCGCGGTGAATGTGAGCTATGGCTTGCACAACTATGGTCCTGACCTTGTTGCATTACAGGACTGCTCTTTTGTCAGGGAAACCTTCACAAGCATATACACCGATCATTGCCCTGGTCTTCGACGCTATAGCAGATGGGTGTATGCAGGATTGGTTTTGGTCTCATTTGCAGTGATGTTGTCCCTCATTTTCTGGGTGATTTATGGTAGAGAACGTAAGCACAGGTTGTATACCAAAAGGCGCTTAAGTGAAGGTAATTACAAGAAATCTTAATGTGTAAATTGATTTCTAATTCTTTCTGTAATTCTGAATACTATTGCTATTAATGAACTTTAGAATTTTAGCTTTGTCATCATTTAGGTTACTATGTTTTGCGTAGATTTGGTTCACCCTACATGTATCAATAATCAAAAGCTTGTTAGACGATTGAGTTAACCAAAAGTTTAAGCTGATGTTTAAAGTCCACACTCGGTTATATACTCTATAAGTAATAATTGTGTTAGAAAACCTAATATTAACACGAAACTAGTTATTACTCTATATAAAATACAAAGTACATGATAATAATAATAATCGCGTTTACAAGCAAAAATTAGAAATATCTTCTACTATCACTCCATCAGCATGTGTACTGTTCCTCAATAGGAGGACAAACATAAAGTCATAAACTACATAATCGTGTAAGCGGAGGCATTTGGATATGATATTTACTCAAAATGTACCCAAATGATTGATCTCTAATGTCAGGAAATAATTAATGAGATTAATTAGTCACTTCTTTGTGTTTAAAGTCCTTATATTATGGACTGTTTTGCCAAGGAGTTAACAGATGGACATGTGCATATGCAATTTAAAAAAGAATTGTTTGGGTCCAATTTATCTAATTGAGCCTAGCATGTATTTGTGTCCAATTATCTTATTGGGCCTGGTCACTAAATGACTTCATATTCCAAGGTCAAGGCCCGAGCCTCCAATCAAGCCAAGTCAACCAAGAGTCCTTTGGTCCGAATTGCCATGGTCAGCCCATGACTATTTAAAGGCCCAATTGCTCTCCTCTCATCATGTGCAAAGGTATATAAGCCTTCAATTCATTCATTTGTACATGACAACACAAAAAAGCCTCAAGCATCAAATCTCTTGCATAGCTTTCTCTCTCTAAACACTGTTTGACTTCGGCATCGGAGGGGTCTTCCTCGGATCCACCCCCGAGGCTAGTTTACGTGTTTTAGTTGTGCAGGAAACCTTCGGCCCAGCATCAATTGGACCGGAACAGTCTTCAGCCACTTCAGCGGGCCTTCGGCAAGACCCCATTGTTTTCATCCGAAACAATTTGGCGCCGTCTGTGGGGAAGACTTTCAAAAATCTTTAAGCCAAATTTCTAATCAAAATCATCTTGCAATCATCTTAGTAGCAATGGCTAAGAACCGCAAGAGCAAAAGCCTCCGTCAAGGAGAAGGCGAAAAGCCTAAAATTCCTACACCATCGCCCTCACCAGACCGAAACTCTCCCAAGGATGCCAGTTCGGGGGGAGGATCATACAGGGAGGATTCCATTTCTCCCGTAATTCACAACTCTCATCATAGGCCGAGTCTCTCTCGGTCTAGCAGAGGTCAGTCCGATCATAGGACTTATTCAGTGCCCCAAAGCCAATCATCGACCGTCCGCTCTCATTTCCACACTCAGCTGAGGACCCCTTTGACGGGGCCCAGCTCGGAGGAGGTGGCGAGAGCGCTGGCAGTGCTCATGGAGGCAATGAGGGCACAAAATATGCCTCCACCTCGCGATCGAACTCCTCCGCATACCTGACATCAGCGGAGGAAGCTAGACCATGATGGTGGGAAACCTCCTTCCTTCCAGGAACTGGAAAAGTGGGAAGAGGATTCCTGGAGAACTGAAAGAGAGAGGAAAAAGAACCCTCAATTTTTCAGAGGATCCTCAACCTCTCGACCAGAAACGCATAAAAGCAGCAGCTCAGCTTCTCGGCCAGAATCTGCTCGCCGAGAGCAACCTGACACTGTTCGCCGAAGCGTCCTCGACCGACTCGGCGGCAAGGAACCGAGCGTGCACAGTCGCCTCTCGTTCCCCGCAGCCGAGGCCCAGACTTCCTAGCCAGGGACAAAAACCACTCCTATCTCTCTAAGAGGGCGGAGCGCGGTCCCTTCGGCCAGGAACAAGGGCAAGGCCGTTATGCTACCCACCAGTTCCCCATTCGAGTAATGGATACTAGAAGAGCACGTGCCCACGGTTAAAATACCGTCGCACATCACATATGATGGGACTTCGGATCCGAAGGACCACATTGCCTCGTATGAGGCTCATATGCATCTTTGCCCCAGATCCGAAGCGACTTGGTGCAAATATTTTCCAACCACTCTCAAGGGGGTCGCGCAAGCATGGATCTCCAAGGGAGTGAAGCAAGGCTCTATAACAGGGTGGGACAATCTGTCCTCCAAATTTAGGAGCAAGTTTTCCACGGCAAACCGCCGAGAGAAGACTACTGCAGAACTCATGGGTCTGCAACAAGGGGAGGCCAAAAGCCTCCGAGACTATCTGACCCGTTTCAGCAACGAGTCATCCAGCGTCTCTCTGGACCAGGGGCTAGCCGTTTTTGCAATGCAGAATGGCCTTCAGCCTGGGAAGTTCCTAGACTTCATGGTCATGCATACCCCGCAGACCTTGGAGGAAGCTCTGAACGCCTCGGATAAATTCATCCGAGCCGAAGAGTGGAACAAAACAAAAACCCAACCTCAATCTGGGGGAGGGAAGCAAAAACAAACACCCTTGTCTGAAGGCCAAGGCCAGAGGACAAAGGGAAAGGCCAAGGCCTCGGAACAATCTTCGGCCAACGAGCCAAAGAAGGAAAAATCCGCCTCATACACAGGCAGATACGAGTCCTACACTCCGCTCTCTCTTCCACGCGCCAAAATTTACAGCGTGACAAAGGAAGAGCAGAGTTACCGAAAGCAAAGACCACTCCCAGAGTGGTATCAGCGAAAAAATAAAAATCAGTGGTGCGAGTTCCACGAATCTCCGGGACATAACACTGAGGAGTGTATCCAGCTGAAGGACCAGATCGAGGACATGGTTCGGAAGGGATACTTGAAAAAATACATCGCGAATCACCGCGAGAAAAAGGAGGCCGAGAAGTCAGCAAAGGACTCTCGGCAAGACCTCGACTTCCCCCGGAAGAACAGTAAAAATGCGGAGGGAAAATTCTCTCCGATCAATGTTATCTCGGGAGGAATATGCTCTCGGAGGGAACAAAAGAGACACCTTAGGGCTCTGACCCACCAGGTGAACAACGCTGACATTCAGCCTCCCCAGTCGCCGGTGCCGAACATGACGTTCACAGCCGCCGATTGCCGAGGGGTAACGTTCCCTCACGAGGATCCGTTGGTGATCATCGCCACGGTGGCCAACCACGACGTCAGCAAGGTCCTTGTTGACGGTGGCAGCGGAGCAAACATTCTGTTCCGAAAGGCCTACAATCAAATCAAGCTGAAGCCCAAGCACCTTACGCCGGTACCCTACCCGGTATCCGGATTCAATGGGGCTTTAACTTATCCAGATGGGAAGGTGACACTTCCTGTCACCATCGGCTGCGATGAGGCAGCCAGGAATGTCATGACTGAATTTTTGGTCATTGACGCTCCTTTAGTGTATAACGTGATTTTGAGGAGACCCATAATTCACGAGATCCAAGGGGTCGTCTCAACTTATCATCAGCTGATGATTTACGTCTCAGACGCCGGCTTCCCCGAAAGGATCCAGGGCAGCTAAAAGGACGCCCGAAGGTGCAACTACCTCCAGCCATCCACTAGTCGCCCAGATGACGATGACAAGGATGAGGAGGAGAAAGAAAGAGAAAAAGAGCCCAACACAAAAAAGCCGAAAGGCCTAAGTTCTTCGGCCCAAGGTTCTGTGGCCAGAGAAAAAGGGCCAGAAAGGGAAAAGGCTAGCTCTTCATCTGAGCCGAAAGACTCAGAGAGCCAGCCGAAGAACAAAAAGTCTGGGACGCCTGCTAACATAGACAGCAGGCCAGATTGTGAAGAGTCCAGTCCATCAGCAATGGACATGGACCAACAGACTGAAACGGTCGAGTTGACCGAAGGAGACGCTGAGAAATGTGTAACAATCGGGATGGACCTTGATCCGAACACCCGTTGTGAACTTATTCAGCTCCTTCGGGACGACAGAGATGTGTTTGCTTTCTCGGCAGCTGATATGCCCGGGATAAGTCCAGACCTCATCTCCCATAAGCTTAATGTTGACCCAACGTGTCGACCAATTAAGCAAAAGAAGCGGAATTACTCCGCTAATAAGAACCGAGACATCGCAGCCGAGGTCAAAAAGTTGCTGGAGGCAGGCTTCATCGAGCCTTGTCAATATCCAGAATGGCTGGCAAATGTGGTGATGGTTCAGAAGGCCAATGGTACCTGGAGGATGTGCGTTGACTTCACGGACCTAAATAAGGCATGTCCGAAGGATTTCTATCCCTTGCCGAGGATCGATCAGCTAGTCGACTCGACAAGTGGCCATGCCTTGCTTAGTTTCATGGACGCATTCTCGGGGTATCATCAGATCTTCATGCACCCCGACGATCGAGCAAAGACGGCATTCGTCACGAACGCCGGGGTGTACAATTATAAAATGATGCCCTTCGGATTGAAAAATGTGGGGGCAACCTATCAAAGGCTGGTGGATCAAGTTTTTGCCGATCAAAAGGGGCGAAACATGGAAGTCTATGTTGACGATTCGATCGTCAAAAGCAAAAAATCTGAGGACCATGTTAAAGACCTGGCCGAAACCTTCGCCACCTTAAGAAAGCATCAAATGAAGCTGAATCCGAAGAAGTGTGTCTTCGGCGTGAAGTCAGGGAAATTCCTTGGGTTCATGGTCAGCAAGAGGGGGATTGATGTCAATCCCTCCAAAGTTAAAGCAGCGCTCGACCTTCCTGAGCCGAAAACAAAGCGGGATGTTCAGCGGCTCACCGGAAGAATGGCAGCCCTCTCGAGGTTCATTTCCAGAGCTTCGGATAAGGGGTTACCTTTCTTCAAAGCCCTGAAACTCCCGAAAACAAAAGAGCTCGTTTGGGAGGAAGAGCAAAAAGAAGCCTTCAAGCAGCTTCGGGAGCATCTGGCTCAACTCCCAACACTGGCCAGCCCAGCAGAGGGAGAAACTTTGTATCTGTATGTGGCTGTTAGCCCAGCCACCATCAGTGCAGTGCTGCTGAAGGAAGAAAGCAAAATTCAGCAACCGATCTATTTCGTCAGTCACACTCTGACGGATGCCAAGACTCGCTACCCTCTACTCGAGAAAGTCGCTTTTGCGGTTGTGGTAGCTGCTCGGAAGCTGAGGCCCTATTTTGATTGCCATCAGATAGTGGTCTTAACTGATCAGCCGCTGGAAAAAGTTCTCGGCAAAGTTGAAAAATCTGGTAGGCTGGCTAAGTGGGCTTTTGAGCTCACCGAATTCAGCATCAGCTACCATCAAGGCTCAAGCTCTAGCGGATTTCTTGGCCGAATGCTCGTACCAAGAGACGCTAGCCAATGAAAGGAAAGTCTGGACCGTGTTTACGGATGGATCCTCCACCGTAAATGGTTCGGGGGCAGAGGTAGTGATAACCTCTCCCGATGGAAAATCCTTTGAGTATGCCCTAAAATTTTCTTTTAAGGCTTCGAACAATGAAGCTGAATATGAGGCAGCAATCGCTGGCCTAGAATTGTGCATCTCCCTGGAAGCCGAGCATGTCTGCCTGAAAACAGACTCTGAGCTAGTTGCATATCAGATTAGTGGCAGCTACGAGGCCAAAGAGCCCTCCATGATAGCCTATCTTGCCAAGATCAAATCAGTCATTGCAAAGCTGAGAACTTTTGAGGTTCAGCTGATCCCAAGGGGTCAGAATACCCAAGTCGATGCACTCTCCAAACTTGCAGTTCAACTCTCACTGAGCTGAACAGATCTGTATATGTGGAAGTGCGTCGAGAAAGAAGTGTCGACAAAGCACCTGAAGTGTGCTGCGCTGACCCAGAGCCTAGCTGGATGGACCCCATCCTAGCTTTCAAGCTTCGGGGAGAAATTCCCGAAGATAGAATTTTGGCCTCCAAGCTGAAGAGAACCAGTTCGAGGTTCATTGTCTTCAAGGGGGAGCTTCTGAAAAAGTCCTTCTCAGCCCCACTGCTGAAATGCGTGGGACCAACAGATGCAGATTATATCCTACGGGAGATTCACCTCGGCATCTGCGGGAACCACATTGGGGGAAGGACCTTAGCCCACAAGGCATTGAGGGCCGGATATTATTGGCCCACCATGATCTCAGATGCTAAGGAGCTGGTTCGGAAATGCGAAAAATGTCAAAAATTCGCACCAGTTATCCATCAGCCAGCTAGGGATCTTCAGCTGATCCTTAATCCACTCCCGTTTTCCCAAAGGGGACTGGATATACTAGGACCATTTCCAGATGCTGTGTACCAGAAAAAATGGCTGAAAGTCGGTGTTGACTATTTCAGTAAGTGGATCGAGGCCGAAGCAGCCTCGAACATTACAGAGCAAACTGTCAGAAAATTTATCTGGCAGAATATCATCACTCGTTTCGGCATCCCGAGAGTATTTGTCTTCGATCATGGGAGGCAATTCGATAACTTACCGCTGAAGCGGTATACAGATCAGTTCGGCATCAAACTGGCATATTCAGCGGTATGCCACCCGCAAAGTAACGGACAAGCCGAAGCTGCAAATAAACAGATCCTAAATGCCCTCAAAAAGAGGGTGGAAGATCAAAAGTCCAAGTGGCTGGAGGAGATCCCAGGAACCCTTTGGTCCCTTCGGACAACTGAAAAAGAGGCAACGGGTTATTCACCTTTTGAACTGGTGTATGGTGCCGAAGCCGTTCTTCCAGTGGAAATCAGCTCTGAGAGTTTACGAGTGCACCACTTCTCGGCTGAGAATGAGCAACTGATGAAGGAATCTCTTGATTTCCTCGACGAAGTAAGAGACTCAGCCCGAGACAGAATGACTGCTTATAAGCAGAGAATCAGCAAATTTTACAACCGAAGGGTCCATGCAAGGCCTCTCAAAATTGGAGACCTTGTCCTTCGGAATGCTGCTGCAGTTCAGAAAGGCCGAATCCATGGGAAATTCTCAGCTGCATGGGAAGGGCCCTATGAAATCTGTGATGAGCTTCAGCGGGACATACCGACTTCGGCAGTCGGATGGAACTGAGTTGAAAAATCACTGGAACGCTGATGTACTGAAGAAATATCATGTGTAAACCCTTCGGGGCAGAGCAATCTTTGTAAGTACATTTTGAATTAATGAAAGGCCTTGGAGCCACCATTTATATAATTATTTGCAACTTTTTATTCTTTCAAAGTTTTCTTTGTTCTATCTACTCTTTAAGGGTTTTTATTCAGCCTCGTCTGAAACCTTCGCCTCCGGGTAACTGGGTTTCAGATTGCTGACAAACTCGTCTTTTTAAAGAATACTGGTCTTTCAGCTGAAGTCAAACTTCAGTAAGACTTATTCTCCAAAGACATGAGTCCATGGACAAGTCTGGGATATTGCCTTAACTGAGCCTTGTATCCCAGAAAGCCATTATCCGAAACATTGCCTTCAGTTGACCCTGTGTTTCGGATATCCATTTTTTAAAGATAGACAGAAAATCAAGGATAACAGCAACTGTTGGAAATTTTTTATTCAGCCTCGTCTGAAACCTTCGCCTCCGGGTAACTGGGTTTCAGATTGCTGACAAACTTGTCTTTTTAAAGAACTCCGGTCTTTCAGCTGAAGTCAAACTTCAGTAAGACTTGTTCTCCAAAGACTTGTTCTTCAGTCTGGGATATTGCCTTAACTGAGCCTTGTATCCCAGAAAGCCATTATCCGAAGCATTGCCTTCAGTTTGCCCTGTGTTTCGGATATCCATTTTTAAAAAGATAGAGAAACAAAACCCAGCTCAGTAATCCAAAGACTTGAATCTTCAGATTTCTGGGAGTTCAGCCTCCAACTCCTGCCGCTCAGCTTCCTCCTCGGCTTGTTCAGCCTGAAGGATCTCATGCTCGGCAGGAGTGGCATACAGCATGTGCGGATCTTCGGGGTCCTGAGCCCAAAGCGCACACTTGGATCAATCCAGCGAAGGCTCAGCATGGAGAGCCAACCTCCGAGCCACCTTAAACCCATTAATGTAGCCCATCTCATATTCTTCTTGGGTGTAAAGGCGGACTTGGAGTAGGGCTTCAGCATCAGCCAACTTCTTTTGAATCTCCTCCAAATCCTTTTTAGATTTTTCTAACTCTTCTGAGAGTTTGGAGGAAGAAGTCTTCTGCTCATCAAGCTCCAGCTGGACGTCGGAAGCTTCGGTTTTGGCCTGGATCAGCTCATCTCCCTTGACTCTCAGCTGATCTTCCAACTCCTTCAGCTTCTGGTCCTGGCTCTCAGCAGCAGCTTGGGCAGCAGAAAGGTGAACATCCCTAGCCTGTAGAGCCTCTTCAGCAACCATCCTACTGGCTTCAAGAGCTTCCAGCTTCTGCTGCACTTCAGCTTGTGCAGCAGCTCCTTCTTGAATTCGGCTCTCGATGGCAGCTTTAAATTTGGAGATGTCCACTCCCATTTGCTCCTGAAAGAATTTCTCCCCTTCCATCAGCGGGGGAAAAACTTCCTTCTCCATAGCCGAGCAGAAGGTTTGAATGGCTTCAGCAGCCCTCTTTTCATACTCTTCACTCTGTTGCTGCTTCTCTTCAGCAGCCTGCTGCTTCAGCTTAGCAAGCTTTGCCTCCTCCCGGGCAATTTTTGCCTCCCCCCAGGCATGCTCCAGCTTGTCTTGGAGGGTGTCAATCAACTCTATAGTAAGAGTCTGATTGTGCACAACCTGTTTGCAGGGGCACATCAGTTGAAATAAATAAAGTAATAAAAAAGGAAAGAGCCAGAAAGGAGAAGAAGAGCTGAACGAAAGCAAAGCAACTAAAAGGTTAAGTACCTGCATCAGCAAACGCTGGTTGTCTCTTGCAGGTTCAGGGACCCTTCGGCTGGATTCTCCCATCCCAGCCGTGGCCTTCAGCGACCACACCCTTGCCCGGTCCACCTCGGACATGCTAGTTAAGTCGACGAAGTAGCCTGCAACCCCTTCACGGTTCTGGCCCCAAATTCGTTCCCAAACAGGTTCTGGGACTGTGATACGGGGGGCCGAGAAACCCAAATCTCCAGAGTTCAGCGTCTGGAATGAGGGGAAGGAAGAAGAGGGAACCTCCTAAATCTTCTCAGGCTCAGCATGACCTTCTCCTTCGGCGGAGCCCAGTTGGTCTCCACCAGGGTTAGCAGCAACGACCTTCTCTGCTTCCTCCCCCAGATCAGGTTGACGAAGAAAAGTGTCAACCTCCCTATCAATATCATTTGAGAAGCCTTCAGCAATCGGCTTCTCAGATTCTTCAGCAGGGTGTCCCTGAACCCCCCCTTCGGATCAGGAGTTCTTTGGTCCACCTCCATCTCTTGAGTTTCGGGAGGTGGAGGGGGGGTTTGAGGACGCGGAGCTTCCGGCGGAGGGGGAGCCCTCGGCGAGCGTCTACCTTCATCAGGCTCCCGTATGAGGATGCCCCCGGTAGGCCTCATCCCCATCTGAAACTGCCGAGGCCCCAGCACGGCCAACCTCCTCCTTCTCTTTGCTAAGGGCTGCTCGTCCATTTCTTCAGATTCTGACGAAGATGGATCTTCAGAATGAGCAGGCGCCTTTCCTTCTCTTCTTCCGCTCCCTTCCTCAGACTACAGAAAGGGGGGGCAGCAAAGTATGAGTAAAAAAAAAAAAAAAAAAAAAGTCAGGAACTTACTAGAACCCTCGGCTGAACTCCAGGTGCAGGGATATCCCCCTCAGCAGCACCAGACGTCCCAACACCTCCTTCCAAGGAATTGATTACTCGGGACACGTCAGCTGCTGTCTGAGCAGCCTGTGCTTCCTCAGGTAATAAAGGCCGAAGGGGATCTCGCTTCTCCCACCAAGGCTTCTGCTTGGTGTATTCGGCAGCGGCTTCAATTTGAAGACCCGTTTCGTGCAAATGCAGCGGACGGTTCTTCGGAGCTGTGATTGCCGGAGCCCGGTCTAGAATGACCCTTTCAGCGTTCACCCCGAGCCGGTTATAATCAATTCCCGAGGTAGCTTCGCTCAGCTCTGAAAAGAACAGACGAAGGTTAAACTAAGGGAATAAGCATCAAAGACAAATCAAAATTGACTAAGTTAAAGTCCTCGGCCCCAGCCGAACATACTTACCACCCCTGTACTTTCGGCTGAGGCCGACAACTGCCAACATCTTCTCTTGGAAGATGTAATGGTTATCCGGAAGCCATCTGGCCGGGAGAGTTCTCATTCGGCCAACTCCCCCGGGGTTATTCTGCTTCCCGAAGAAGCTCATTTGCTCATAACTCGGGTGGCTAGTGGCATCAGGGTCCTCAGGACCCAAGTCTTGCATGTTCGGATCAGGCCTGGAGAGGTATCGAGGAACCCCGAAAAAATATGGATGCTCCGGATCGGCGGGAACTCTCACCCAGACCCATTGACCCCTCCAATCCTTATCTGAGGAGTCGTTCGACCACATAGTCAGATATTGGGGGCGACTCTCTATTCGTCACCAGCCTGAAGACCCGTGTTGGCCGTACACGCTCTGGAGGTTCTGCACTAGCTGATGCATCTTTCGAAAGCAGTGCAAATTCGGTTCAACAGCAAAAAACCGACACACCCAGAGATAAGTCATCACCCGCCGAATGCTAACGGGTGTTAATTGGCACAGGGAGATCCTGTACTTTATTAAAATGTCCCTGACGTAGGGATCCAAAGGAAACCGAATGAACGAAAGATAATTATTTCTCTGAAAATATGAGTTAGCAAAAAAAAATGGTGCAGATAAAGAAAAACGAAATAAAGGATGACAAATCTAAGCATTTTCACTCTCAAAAAAGGTGAATCAATCAGCTTTCATACAATACATATAATAAAGTACAAACTTGACTACTACATTGTATTTAAATTGGCTGCACATAAAACAATAGTTACAATGAAGCATACATTACTGATCAAAAAATAAAGCACACAATTGTGAATTTGTGATGACCCGTGATGTAGGCATGTAAACCGAATCCTTGCAGACAGGTAACAAAGTATACAACTGCAAAACAACTATGTATGGTACGCGAGTTTCAGACTTCAACGCATGTTTTAAGATCATCAGACATTGCAGAAGGAATGCCGTGTGTCGCCAGAATATCTGCAGTAGCAGCTTTAGCAGCCTCAGTCCGAATAATAACTATCTGCCATAAGAAACAAAACAATCAATTGCAAACTGCGTTCAGTTGTGATGCCTCCCAATTCCCAAATGTGTCCATGCTTATATTTATAATCACATATGTAATGCTAGAGAGAGCTTATAAAAGAGAGAAAACAGACCACGTTGAAAATTAGATCAAACTTCAGATATTCATCATTGCAGGACTCCACCATATTTACCAAGCTTTTTAAGTTCTTCACAGGGTTACCATTGACCGCAAGAACCTAACAGGAAAGCAGCAAAAAAATGTTGCATTGATAAGCCAAGTTTCAGAGAGGAATGAAATCAGCACAAGCTCACAGCTGAAGAATGTGGCAGAGGGAGGAAAATCACAGGAACAATTTGCTTAGACATACAGTTAATATTATAAATTTAACCGTTGAACTATACATACTCCGTATATAATATGTGTCTTTTAATGCAAACAAAATAAGTCATGCATGGTATTTTCACTCATGTTGTGTGAAATTTAAAAGGAAGTTGAGACAAAAGTTATATAATGACCCAATATATGAATTATAATTATTAATCGGGAGATTGAAATATTTTACTACTACATGCTAGTATGCTACATAAACTGTTAGCAATTGAACAAAACAAATTATCTCATGAAGGTCATAGCTATGTAGTCCTTTACGGCTTTACTTATCTGGAGTATAATTGTTCCTAGGTTAAAAGAATATTGCATAGATCAATAAGTGTGTAAAGGAATTGAGGCAAATCTGGCATTGACCATTGAATTTTACATTTCAAGGATTCCATTAAGGAGGATGACTTTTCTTTGTTTTTATTTTTCCTTTCTTTCGGCAATCTAGAATTTTATTGGTGGAGATCATTATTTAATTGAATAAACTTTTTTTCACTTCATACTTCAACAAAGAAGTTTATGCAAATTAAACTTGTAGGTCAATGTATTAAATTTGATGGAAGTGTTTGCTCACCATAACAAGATAACTATATAATTATAAATAAAAAAATATCAAAAAAAGAAAAATCGGAAATTTCATCTACAATACTGTCATCAGTATATTTCTCTATCTTAAGGACCTGTTCTCTTTAAGCTTAATTTCAATTCAATTCAGTTCCTAATTTCCTTTTCTAATAAACAATTCAGTTCAATAAATCAGAACAGACCCTTAATATATCACCAAATGGAAAAGAGAGAGAGAAAAAAAAAAAAAATCACTTCAATAAAACGACATGAGCCATTGATCGCGGTTTAGACAAGTTCAACATAAATTTCTTCCTCAGATTTCTGACAAGTTCAAAATTTATAGTCCTAACCACCTAGATATTTAAGCTGTCCAAATTTTAAATTGATTTAATACTAGTTAGATCTTATAAGAAAAGTCAATTATATTGGTCGTGTCAACATGGAGCATGAGTTTGATTGTTTGAACACCTCAAGTTAACATTTCCACAGCTGTATTTGTGCATGTCCTTACTTTGACATTAATCAATTGTTCTCGGTTTACTACTCAACAAATCACCGGGTTTTACATTATAGCCCTTAATTAGTTACTCCGTAATTATTAATTCTTCAATGGCTTTTCATAACGTATTGACCTTTATTTATACTTGTGTAATCTTCCCTTAAAAAAAAAAAATACTCGTATAGTCTTATTACAAATTAAAATTGATTTTTACTGATTCATTACGGAATAATGGAATATACTTTTCGTATTTGAGTTAGTTAAACTTGATATGTAATGGTTTAAGAAGATGTGTACAAAGTATATACATAGGTTCTTACTATTTTTGTATGTGAAAGTTGGGGTGCTGAGTACAAATTGAAATATGTCATTTAATTTTTGCCAAAACTTATTAAAAATATTTTGAACATAAAAATTAATTTTACACCCTTTAATTACTCTAAATAATTATGTGTGTCGTCAATTCGTCATTCCAAATCGCATAATAGTAAAAACTACTTCACATAATTTAAATTGACTTTAATTTTATGCATAATATATATAATTTTGCATGACTAAATTATACATAAAGCATATGATAACTTGATTACCCGACTTTACCAATAGGAATTGAATCACTAATTAAACTAAATGTGAAAAATACAAATCCCTTACAATTTCAAATGTAACAAGGTGACTTGAAACGTTGGGCAACTCAAATTGAAGGAAAGTCTTGTGCGTAGCATATGTTCAACCTCCCCTTAAAGTGCATTGGCTCAAGTCACATTCATAGACATAATATAAGCCAATAGACATGTTCACATCAATCATCACGTTATTGGTATGAAATGGTGAAACTCATCTGTCAATCCACTCTTCGAGTCTTCGATCTACACTTTGTCATTAACTGATGTGTGATAGTCATGTATAACCGACGTTTTTTTTATTCCTATTTAAAGTTTCACAATTTCGTGAAGAACAACTAGCTACTTCTTGCTTCTTAATCAAAGGTTCCTTAGCATCCCAACCAAAAATTTAAGAAATTTCTAGTTTAAACTAGTTAAGTTTGATCCAAAAAATTAAGAACTCCATCTACAAACTCTACCAATCAATATGAAGTTATCCGGCCGATGGAATTGTTGACGGGTCCATATCGCAAATTTTGACATATAGATTTGCAGTTGTGTTGTTAAGACGGGTAACTTTAATCTAACGATCTAAATTAGCAAAATATGTTCCAAAACTATCAAAAATGAATCCTCATCATATTCATTACGCACCTTCTTCAAAAAAATTCCACATCAATGATTTATACTATGTGTTAACTCTATCAATTTAGGTAAACACGTAAAGTTACTCAAAATGAAAGTAAAGTAAAACAAGATTTCCAAAATCGATCTATAAAGGTAGAATTGTTGAAAAGAGAACTTTGCACTCTTTATTATGAAGTACTTCCCCTATTGCAATATACATACCATGCAATCTAATAAAATTTATAAATCTATCACGCGTTTCAACAATCATATAAAGTTTTGGTTGAGTTAGTCATTTAATATGGTATTAAGAGTCAGTATGACACAAAGGGGTTCAAATTTCATACATTTCTACGTTCACATAGAATATTTCCAAGTATAAAAAGGGCACATGCCATATCCACACTTTAAACTCTCATGCAAAGAAGCATGATAGTCGTGATAGAGTATATAAATCGATTATAAACTTCAAATATCATAAATAGCATTAAACAATGCCAGCGATCGGTCATTCGGTCAATCATATCGTAAATTCTCAACAGAGTAGCAACACAAGAATACAACTATACAAATACAGAAATACAGAGTACGAGTACAATACACTGCCTGATAGAGTATATAAATCGATTATAAACTTCAAATATCATAAATAGCATTAAACAATACCAGCGATCGGTCATTCGGTCAATCATATCGTAAATTCTCAACAGAGTAGCAACACAAGAATACAACTATACAAATACAGAAATACAGAGTACGAGTACAATACACTGAAATACGTAGCATAGAATAGTGTATTTTGTAAACAAGATCCCTAAAAATAAAAAAATAAGAGACGTGTCGACCAATATAGCAGGCCACAAGAACCCGTTGAAAAAACGCCATAAATCCCGTACTCTTCACATTTACACCCACTTCAATCCTAGCCGTTAGATCCCCACTGCCTCACCCGCACTTCCTTCTTTGTCCACCTCTTAATTATTAATCTACCCCTATTAAACCCTCTAATTTCCTAATCATACCCTTACCCCAATTTTCTATATAACCAACCCTTTCATCTCTTATTACGCAGTTTGCCAAACCATCTCCCCACCTCGGGGCCCTAAAATTCCCAAAATACCCTTCCCTCCATTTTTCTCTCGACTCTTCTTCTTCTTCAAGCTTTTCATCAATGGCGGCTTCTTCAAAATCACGCTCTAATGCTCCAGTTCTCCCTGTAACTTTTCCTTCCTTTCAACGTTCACTTTCACCTCCTCGTAGATTTTCTCACTCTTCCTCAAAATCATCTTTGCCGTCGTCATCTCAACCGTCCGATCCGTTTTCCTTTTCATCTCTACCGTCGAATTTTGCGTCATCGTCGTCTTCCTCACCTCTTTCATCGTCGTTGTTCCATCGGTCGTCGTCTCCGACGAGAGTTAATCTCTCTTCGACGAGTACTGCGCCGTTTCGTATCTCCCTCAGCCACCGCTCTCACTCTCCGAACTCGCGCGTTTCGGTGCGCGATCAAGTCGTTTCGAAACCTGCCAGTATAAAGAGGACGTGTATGTGTTCGCCGACGAATCATCCTGGTTCGTTTCGATGTTCTATGCATCGAAACGCTGCTCGAAACGGCGATTCTCACTCGGTTTCTTGCTCGCCAAGTAGACTGAATCTTCGGCGATCTGCGATGACGAACTCGCTTGTGAGAATCGGTACCGTTGAAGGTGATTGGGTGAAACGTGCTTTAACGGCTCTGATTCGTCCGTCATCTCATCAACAAAAAAGGAGATTCGATTTCCAGCGTCGTCCTAGTCGTCTTCGTTTCATGTCGAAATCTGGTAATGGTGATTACGATGTTCGTTGATTTGGTTTCAAAAGGTTGGTTGAAATTTGAAATTGAATTTTTCCGCCATTTTTGCCGAGTTTCTGCTCCAATTTGCAAAGATCTGGTGGTGATCATGGAGGAAGATGATGGATTCTGGACTAAATCTGGAGATTTTGGTTTGAATGTTTGATTATTGGATGAACAATTTGGACATTGTAGCTTGTACATAATCAGTGGACCTACAAAAAAAAAAAAAAAAAAAAAAAAAAAATCTATAGATAATTTAAATCTAATTAATCGATTTTAAGCATTAATTAGATTTAATACAAGTAGAATTTCTATGTTCTGATCAATTTTGAGGTTTTTTTTTTTTTTGATTGAATTTGAATCGATCTTTTCGTTTGTGTTTTTGTTGATCGGCGCGTATTGAGTGTGCGTGTGTTTTGTGTGCAGTCGTTGAGGTTGGACGTATCCGTTACGTTCGCCATTAAAAATTGGAGGCAAATTCCGTTTGTCGACGTATATTCCGTTCAGTTTATTCGCCGTTGATTTGGTCTCGCCGTCATTTTTATACGTTGCCTCCATTATCAGGTACTCTTTTTTTTTTTTTAATTATTATTATTATTTATTTCTTTTTAACTGTATTATTTGACCCCATTTTTACTGCTTACATTAATTTCATAATTTACCTCTTTTGGTTACATGTGGCAGAACTTCAGATGAAAATTGGATCTTGTAGCCCTCAACTGCTCAAGTGTCACTGTATCAATCTTCATGTCTAAATGTTGTTCCTACTTTAACTTAAATCCGGCTTTTTCCTTTGACTTTTGGACTACGGACTAGTAAATTTTAAGTGTAAAGGTCAAGGTTTGATGACTAATGAAAAATGGCATAAATTATTTGTAAAAATAATTAAAATGGTTAAAAGACGTTTTTTGAACTGGTATATAATAATGGAAAAACACTTTTAAAAATGATGGTGAAGTGGTTTACTAAGAATGGTTCTAGAAGAGATGGGGTAAAAAGAAAAAGAGGATGGACAAATTGAACACAAGTGCGGAGAATACCTTTGCGTGGAAGAGGAAGATGGAAGAATACGGAGAATATGCTAACTTTACCAAAAAAATAAACGAAGATTACGCGTTAAGGAAGAGTAAACGAAGGAAACATTACACAAATATCATGACCTTTTAATGAGGGATTTGATTCTTGTTATTTGAATGGACTAGTGGTGGGAGTCTGGGAGATTGGGTACTCTTCAACTTGTGGACTTGCTTCATTTGGCTCACTTGTTTAATTTGATATCAACGATAAATTAATAACTAATACGAAAGCCATATAGAAAAGGACTTACTTTGCATCAAAAAATATATAGAAAAAGTCCTACAAATAAACGCTTTAGCACTATATTGAATTGTTGATGTATTGCTAATTATGGAGTAAATCTTAGTTTTTATATGACAATCCAATAAACATAATAATAATATTTAATAGGACAAACAATTATGTTGTTTAATCATTCGAGTATGTGTATATTAATTGAAGTGAATCGGGTAGATTATCACATTCACAAGCTCACAATCTTTACATGACCTAAAATTGACCCAATTTACTAAAATAATTCTCTTCATCAGATATTTTTTGAACTTAATTTAATTTTGCTTAACTTAAATTGTATTTACCAAAATCAAACTAGTTGTACATACCATACCTTAAATAATTTTTACCTTGATTTGATTATTTTAACTGGTTCTCTGATAACTAGTTGTACATACCTTAAATATATATATTCGTATGACATCTGATAATATTAACAATGTAACATGGAATTTTATTTTGATTGATCAGTGGATGCAACTATAATGACAATATGAGACTATGATGTGATCATTTGGTTGGATTACAAATACACAAAAATTTGTTCACACTTTAAAGCAGAAAACTATAAAGCTATTTAGTATTTACAGTAGTTGAGAAAACAATGCAGCAAGCAATGAATGGAATTGTTCATATATTCCTCAGCTCCTATATCTAACTTCCAATTTGCTTAAGATTTAGGAAGCTGTGTTTGGTTCAACAAGAGTTTTAAGAAGATTATGAACTCATAAAACTGCGGGTTAGATTAGCGGGCCTAGCACTACTATAATAACGTTCATATTTAAAGACAAGTCTTTTAACATATGCTTGATTACAAGCTCAAATGTACTTGATTATAAACAAATTAAATTTATAGATGTTGATGTTAACTTCGCTACTATGTCATTATTATTGTTTATATGTTTACTTGCATGGTATTTCATCTTTATTTCAACGTTTTTCGAATATCAAATAAAATCAGGCAATCATCCTAACGCTAACGCTAACACAACCGCCCCCCTAAGAGCCATCTTCTTTTATTTCTTTAATACACCACACCACCTACACCAAGGTCACCAACATACACATGCATCCTCATAGTCAAATGCCTCAAGTCAATTACCATCACCATCAAGCTAGAGAACTACAAAGTACAACTGTATTCTAGCTCCATGTTATTAACATATTAGCTACTTATAATATAATAATTATATAAATCCTACATTATATTTGTGTTATACGTACGGACCTGTTCTCATACGTTGAAATTCAGTTCAGTTCAGTTCCTAATTTTCTTCTCTTATAAAATATTCAGTTTAGTTCAGTTCAGTTCAGCCGCGCGAGTTCAGTCAATGAGAATAGACCCGTAGTATATACAAAATTTCGTCTCTTATTTTTTTTTTACCAAGAGCTTAAAATCAAAGCAATGATCCATCAATGGAGGAGTCATTCCAAATATCATGACTACACTAATATTTTGCTAAAGTCAGTAAAGTCAATATATGCGCTCCCCCCACGGATTTGACTTTCTTTCATCTAAGGAAATGTATTATGAAACTCATGCTTTAAATATACTTTAGTTTTTTTAAGTACATGTCAAAAGAAGATCCTAAAGCTAATATAAGGTTGGTGTATCAACCTTTGTATTGGAGTTCAAAATTTCTAACTAACTATAAACTTCTAGCTTTATTTTCATCATTTGAATTTTAAAATTCTAACGTTTAATTTTGAAGAAGAAAGAAAAAAAGAATGACTTGTAATGGTTTTAATATATTATTTGAAATTCATCATTGATATATACTTGAAGTAGTTAATTATTAACTTATGTACATGTGGCTTAACTTTAGAGTGGTGGCTAATTAATTGGCCATTCAAGCTCTACAAAGGCAAAGGGTGCTATTTATCAAAAAGAGAAGAAAAAGGCAAAGGGTGCTAATTTCTCGTCAAATGCAAGAAATGTTCAACTAAAAAGGTGATTATATTCAATGACAAATTTGGTATGAGAAAGAATTAATTACAATATTTTAATGTGAAATCAGAAGTACTATAAGCGACTCTTTACTATTTTATATACAATAAATAAGTATTTTATTGATTTGACTCATCAAAAATCATAATTGTTGTTCAACGTACAAATTGCAATCCTGAAATCCCTTTCCCCTCTTTGATTGTTGGATTGACATGAAAGTTATGAAGTCCTAAGCATCATGTATGGAGTAGGAGCGAGGGTCATTACTCATTAGCGTGTTGTGTGCTAACTCGAAAAAAAGAAAGTGTTAACCACTTGCCTTAAAGGAGTTAAAGCTACGTGACTACGTGATACTTCGGGAGTAGGGTATTTTATGTTGCCGTACTCTAAGTGATGAGGTGGAGTTATGGTGGTTGAGAAGTCAATGTTTGTTTGTTCATGGTGAAAACCCTACTTTGAATTCCTTCATAAATAAGGTAAGAAATGTAAGGCAATTGAGCTCCTTCAATTTGTGATTTGGGCTTCTAAGGTCCTTAGCTTGCGGATCATATACAGTGGCGGATCCAGGAATTCTAACTAAGGGTAGCACTAGACAATTAAATTAACAATATAATGGCGTTGTAACGTAATATAATCCGCCAACAAAGTACGTTAAATTTTGAATATAATGCGTTGTGTAGTCATACAATAATTAACAATTAAATTCAAACATTTATATTGACAAGGTTATTATTTTTTTTAAAGCATGTTATTTTTTTTACAAATAATTTATATTCTAGATATCAATTATACTATGACAAATTTTCCACCTATTTATTTTTTTTTATTTTTTAAGTCAAAGTTGCTTATGAATTTATATGGAAAACTTTGGCATAAATTTTTCCTATGCACGTATGCTAATGTAAAATTTTGACTGAAAATATCTTTAAAAATAAAATTATAACAATTGAATATTAATAAATTTTTCGTTGAGACAATACTAACAAGTACTCACGTTCTATATTTATTCTGATGTATAAATCACAAACATTAGTCAAAGTGAATTAGATTACTTGTGTAAAAAGTCAAAACATTTCATTTACTTAAACACAGATGGAGACATCATAGAGTATGGTTTTTTTTATATTCATTTTAGTGTAAATTTTCATACTAATATATAAACAAGATAAAATAGTGGCCAAATAATTGCAATAAATATCATGTAATGAAAATAAGAAGAATGTCATTGAATATAACGGAGAGAGTATTTCATATTATTATGAGGATTGTTTATAAAAGGTGTGAAAATGGAAAAAGAAATTTATCTTGGAAAGATAGTAATAGGTAAACATGGGCAACGGGCCATGTCGTGCCGCCGCGGGCCGTGCCGCGGTGGGGGCCGTGCTATGTCGTGCCTGAAATTGGCACACCCCAGCCTACGTGCCTTGCGGGCCGTGCCGTGTCGGGCCGCGGGCCAAATCGTGCCACCCTTTTTAAATTTTTTTTTATTAAATGAAAAAAAAAACGAATTAAACGATATATATATATATATTTTTAGTACAACTTAATATATGTGATTAATTTATGTTTATGTTAATGTTAATATAATTTGTTTACATTTTTTGAACAACTTTAATTTAGGTTATATAAATTATTTATCTAATTAATAATTATGTTTAAGTTTATATAAACAAATAAAAACAATTTTATTAATTTAGCAAAAAATAACAATGCATATAATAAAAAAAAATACGAGTGCGATAATCCGAAAACACAAAAAATTGAAGAATAACTTATTTTATTATATGACGGTAGCCGGTACGATAATTTAATAATACAAAATAATTAAATTATTTTATTATATGGCGGGCTCGTGTCGTGCCGTGCCGTGCCCGACCGTGCCTCGTGCCGTGCCGGCGGGTCGTCCCAGCGTGCCAGCCCACGTGCCGGCCACCGTGCCGCCCGCCGTGCTACGTGTCGTGCCCGTGTCGATTTTAAAAAAAGTGTTCACGGCACGGCCTTCGGCCCACAGGTGGGCCGCCGTGCCGGCCCTTGCCCATGTTTAGTAATAGGTAATAGCTTATCATTGTGTTGACGGAAGTAGAAATTCATTTGGGTTTAAAAAAAAAAAAAAAAAAAACCAGCAACAACAACAACTAAGGGGGTCTCGTTGAAGTTAGTTAATATATATACGGATTATAATCTTTATATAAATATCAAGGTAGTTTTTTTCAGAAAAAAAAAACAGTTTTTTTTTTTTTTTTTTTTTTTTGTAGGGGTAGCACGTGCCCCCCAGGCGTCAACGTGGATCCGCCTCTGATCATATATGCGGTTATCATCTGTTAATACAAAATTAAGATATTATTTGTCATAGGACTCATAATAACTCATGAGTGTGCAATTGAGAAAATGTTAATGCATATATACATACTTTTTTGGACACAAATGTTAATGTATATAAGAAGCTATTTTAACTAAAGAAAGGAGTAATAATATAGAATGATTAAGCATCAATATTTGGCAAGACTTGGACTTAATGTAATCATGTAATGTAGTTGATGATTTTGATGTGTTTGCTTTAGATTATCTTTACCATAGTCGTGGTGTCTCCATAGTTCATGGTAACCCCATCAGGCAAACATCATATTTAATGATAGACTTTTTAATTGACATGTGATAGATGGCGACTTATTGGCGTTGCCAAGTTTATCACTAAAAGCCATCAACAACTCACTTAAAAATAAATCTGATCAAACTTATACAACAGTTAAAGGAATTGTGAACTATCAATTACACATGTTTAAATAAATATACACAAAGTATTAGCTTCTCTATAAAGGTGTGTTCTATTAATTTGACTTTCAGATGTCCAATAGATCCTAAATTAGAAAAACATAAGAATCGATCCACGATGTCAATCGAAAAGAATCTCTAACTACCTTAGGGCTTGTTCTTTTCAACTTAATTTCAGTTAAGTTCCCCTAATTTCCTTCTCTCATAAACAATTCATTTCAGTTTAGTTTAGTTTAATTCAGTTAAGCTCCAATCAGATCAGTTCAGCCTACTTCAGTAAATCAGAACATGCCCTTAGTTATCTTCAGACTTATGAGTAACCAGTACTTGTATTATTTTTTTATATTTATCCTCACTATCTAATCCAAAAGAACATATGATTAACTTTTTAATTCCAACACTTTTATATTTTGGATATTATTGATTAGTTGCAACACTTTCTATTTTTGACATTTTTTACTCTTAATCTCTTTTCTACCCACATAAGTCCCTCTATTGCTCAAGAGACAGAAAAATAACAAAGTTGTAACTTAAAAAAAGGGAGAAAATATGGAGTATTTTTATTTTAACGGGGTGCACCACGAATACTTTACCGTTTACACCTACCGTGCAAGTGGTTTTTGGCTCACAGAATCACAGTTGCAATTTTACAAATTTCTGTGGTCTAATAGTCAACCTCTCAATAAATATACTCCTACCCAGAAAACTCCAACCCATTTCATCAATTCATCTTCATTTTCCTCTAAATCAACCACCTCCCACCGATCAATCGCCATTATCGCAACCTTCATCAAACATCAACAATGTCTTCCTCTTCAATTCTACGAACATCAAAACCATCAATTCATCTTCTATCTTCAGCTCAACGTCTCCCTGTTCGCCACCTCTCTTCCGCCGCAGCAAGTGGCGCAATCAAGGGGGACCCACAATCATCTTCCTCCCAATCCAACAACAAATCATGGGTTCTGAAATTGGTTTCTGGAATTGCAGTTGGATCAAGTTTGGGGGCTTTGTTTTACCCAATTTCGCCTAATCATAATGATGTTGTTGATAATGATAATAAAAATGTTAATTCTTCATTTCCATCATCTTTTTTTGATTATTTTAAAGGAAAATCAATGTTAGTTTTTGCTGATTGGTCATCTGCTCCCACAGAAGCTACTTCGATTTCTTATTTGGAATCTGCTCCTCGTTCTCTCTCCTTGAAGAATTCCAGATTTCTTTTTCCGGGTATGTTTTTTCTTTTTCTTTTTTTTTTCTTTTTGATTTTGAGGTTATGATTTACTCCTTATGAATTATGATGCATAAATTGCTTAATGTTTTATTTGGGATTGTTTATCTAGATTAGGTGAGAAATTCTAGGTTATTTGTTTTTTGTTGGTGTATAGGGAGTCGTAAAGGCAATGATGTAGATTGGATTCAACCCCGAGGTTTTGAATACCACCCTCGAGACTTTAACCGACTAAGGTAGTTGGTATCCACGTTGAATTGTAGGTTATTGTTTTGTTTTGTAGAATTTGGCTTGATGCTAGGTGAAATTGGCCTTGTTATGTTTGATATGTTATAGTGCAATATGGGTTACATAATAATGTGGATGTGTCATTTGTGATTGAATTGTGTAATTTGAATATGCAATATGCTCAATTGGGTATGATTTGCAACATGAATATCTTTGGAAAAGGAGAGAATACAATCTAATGGGGAAGATTCTGCGGTTGAACTGTGTTTGAATGCAAATTTGTTACTTTTGATTGCAATGTGGTATGCAAATTACTAATGTTGGTTGATCTAGGAAACTATGTTTGTGGTTTCAAGAACATTGCGAAAGATGTGCTAAAGAGTTGAACTTAAGAATATGCAATGCCCTGACTCCTGACAATAAGAGGAGGTGTATGAATTGGAACAACTGATCTATGGAACAGAGTTATAATGGATTTTGTTTTTGTTTACGCCTTTCTGTCTCTTTTATTGGCTTATCAGTCCGCTGCTTTGTTGGCCTCGCGATTGGTGTAAGGTGTGCTCTAATCAAATAGTCGAATATTTTTTACTAGCTAACATCGTGTAGTAATACACTTTGTGCTTTACTTCACCGCAATGCACATCCTCAGTATTATACATTTGAATTTGGCATTGGTATATGTTATTTAGCTCTACTAGAACCCTTTTGATAGCCTAGAACCCAAGCAAGATATAACCCCTTGCAAGGGCCTTGAGTTCAGCGTGAGTGCATTACAAGAACCAAATTTGGCTATGAAGACAGACTTTAAGTCTTTAACAACCCATCTTGGTCAGTAAGGCTTTTGGTAATTGCGGTAAATGTGTGTACTTGTTGGCTAACTCAATGTTATTGTTCTTGTATCCCACCTCTTGCAATTTCTGCTCCCTCATGTAGATTACTCATGGCGAAAAAATGAAATCTTTGCACACCATTTTCCTGCTCCACTTTCTTGTATGATATCTGAAACTAGGTTCAGTTCCTGTTTATGGTAAATCATAGCTGTTTAATTTTGTTGAGTAATTATAGTATAAAACTTGAATTTGATATTCTACCCTCGAAATGAAGATGGGCAAGGTTGTTCCAATTGGGTAATGGGTAGTACATTTTTTCCTGCTTGTATAGCAAAGTTATTGTTTGGGCGTCTGGGAATGGGTTGATTGGAGAACTCTTGTTTCTTGTACTTCAATGCCATTTTTATTTTGTGTCTGCAAGAGGAATTCACTGGACCTGCTTCTTAGAATGAGTAGCTTAAGCTGCAAATCAATTGTAGACAAAGGATCAAATTGCAAATCTAACTGCTTCATTGGAATTATATATATTTTTTTCAGAGCTGAACCTGAACAATTTGCACCTCCATTATTATATTTGGAAAATTCTTTTTCTATATCATTTTGTAATGAACTATCTTAAGGGAAGGGTAATACAGGTAGTTTAGTTGTTAATAGTGATCAAATGTAGTACATTAGAAGGGTAAATAGGCAATGTACTAAGAGATGCCACTTGTGCACATGAGACAAAAAAACTCAGTCTAGAATCATCCTAGGGAGGGAGAATGCAATTATAAGAAGGGAAGAAAGATATTGAGAAAGGAGGCAGAAATTGTATTAGGGAAACCTAGTGAGACTCATGGCCTCAAGCCATTGTTAGAGTTTGATAGCCTCAAGCTATTTAGAGAGTGGTAGCCTCAAGCTATTAACACTATCGGTTGTAATCCTTTCACCATTATCTATTAGTATCAAAGCTTCAATCGTTATTAATTTGCAAGTTAAAATCAGAAATTCTTGCTGTTATATTGGTATTGCTGTGTGACTGATCTCAGTTCATTACACATTTAATCAATGTTATTTTTTGGTAGCCTGACTTTGTAGTTTGTATAGTATATCGCAACTACAATAACAGCCTTTTATATCCTCCTCACAACGGCTTTCGAACTTTTTCCAACTACGGAACACACTCTCTTTAGGTGCATTTATTTTTCCGTGGGTTTGTGGAACTGCAATGAGTTTTCCATTATTGGATTACTGACACTATCTTCATTTTTTGTTTTTTGTTTTTTCTTTCAGTCTTAGCCTTACGCTTGGAACTGCAATGAGTTTTGCATTGTTCGATTACTGCCACTTTCTTCTTCTTCTTTTTTTAGGTTATGCTTGGCAATTTGATAGAATGTGTATTTGATAGCTAATACTAGAAATTCAAGGCTTTCTTACCCCATCAATAACAGCACTATCCCAATACCTATATAGTGGTGTTATGGACTGCCTTAGTATTTTCTGATTTAAAGACTAATTAAGAGATAAAAGCTTGATTAATAATGGCTGAAATTGGATACAAAAGGGATAGATTAATAGCTTAAGGCTATCACTCTCTTGATAACTTTAGGTTATCACTCTCCTAGTAACTTGAGGTTACTACTCTCAATTTTTTTCCTCACAATTCACATGCCATCCTACTGCATATACTACCCCTATTTATACTAAGGTCAAGTGACTACTAACCTAAAAGTACTAAGTTTCCCAAATTGCCCTCCCTAATGTTAATCTATTACAAGTGGTTCTTGTCCGGTGGGTCAGTTGTGAGTGTGTTAGGTACTCAGTCTCAGGTGTATGCAATCTTACCCCTGTAGAGTCTGTCTCCTTTCAAACTATGTCTACTTGTAGTATGCTATGTATGTGAGATACTTTGTCCACTTGAAATTTTGACACTGGACTGTTATGTCTTTTCATTAGACTTCTGTTGTTTCACCTAATGTATATTAACAATTTTATGGTGTCGTGATTCACGTAAATCTCAAGTAATTTTTTTAAGAACTTCAGAAGGCCAAATAATAGAAATTTGCACAAGTTACATTGTTGTCTTTGTCATTGATCAGCACACTTATGCACATCTGTAGTTTTTTCTTACTAGTTATGCAAATATTGTCTTTGTCGCTGATCAGCACACTTATGCACCTTTTTATTTTTTCTTACTAGTTATGCAAATATTGTTTTTGTCCTCATTGTAGCATTGTTGCTGTTTTTTTTTTTTTTTTTTTTTTTTTCCCCTAATTTAAAAAAAAAGTTCAATATGTTTAGTACCTTTGATGTTCATTAAGCTCCCTGTATATGTTTTTGTTTCTGGCAGATGCTTTTAGGAGGAAGGTCTTTTTCAAATATGAAAAACGTATACGAATGCGAAGTCCTCCAGAGAAGGTATCTATAAAAGCTTATGTGCTTCTATTTATTATAGTTACATTTTTTTGTAAGTTCGCTCTAATTTTATGTTCTTACTTTGCATATTGGACTCAAGAAGAAAGCCAAACTTCCAAATGTCCTAACATAGACTACATTGAATTACTTGGTAAAAATTGACAGACCCTTAATGGAAGCTTTCACTTCTGGTTAGTGATTTTGATGTTAGGAGATAGAAACATGGTTTTAAATCTTTTAAGCAGCTACTTGGGGTCTTTAAAGTAATGTGGTAAGCTATAATGTGTGCATGGGTGGCTTCTGTTGCTCCTTCTAAGTTAAATCTATGGTTGTTTATGCCTTCATAAAGGATTTAGTCATCGACCTTAGCTATTTCTTAATTTGCGATTGACATTATACAATATCCTGTACTTAGTCATTGAGGCCTCTTGCCCATATCAGGAACACTAATAATTGGTTGATTATAATTTTGAAGCTTTGACGAGACTAGCCAATGTCACTATCTAGCGTGTTCTGCACTTTAATAAATTCATTTTTCTTTGTGAAGGTATTTGAGTATTTTGCATCAGTTCAAAGACCTGAAGGAGAAATACTGATGACACCGGCAGATTTGATGCGAGCTGTTGTCCCTGTATTTCCCCCATCTGAATCAGGTCTGGTCCGAGATGGGTCTCTTTCAGGGGAGAGGTGTCCTGGCGAGCTAAGATGTCCTACTTCTGAGTTTTTTATGCTCTTTGACGTGAACAATGATGGGCTAATTTCTTTTAAAGAGTGAGTTGCTTGGTACTAGTCAATGTGTATGAATTCTCAGTAGGTTTTGTTTTATATCTATGTTGGAGAAGTTAGTTATCAGTCCATGTACTCTTTTTGTTGCCAATTCTTCAATTCAAGATGTGTACGAAGTGATCCGAGATGTCTTTGTTTCAGGTACATCTTTTTTGTCACCCTACTCAGCATCCCGGAATCAAGCTTCTCCGTGGCTTTCAAGATGTTTGATATTGATAAAAATGGGTGTGTATACGTCAGTTATTTTGCATGGCAATCTTCTATCATTTTTATTTTTTGTGCTGTCAAGCCTGTCATGGCCTTCACATATTTCTTCTGATTATAAAACTGTCCAGATCTCTTACAGTCTGTCTTATGCGTTTTCTTTACTTTGGAATTTAGAATATTTACTGTGTACATGTTTTGTTGTAGAGAAATTGACAGGGATGAATTCAAAAAAGTTATGGCTCTGATGAGAAATCAAAACAGGCAAGGATCTAGTCATTGTGATGGACTTAGACCTGGTTTTAAACTTGGAGGCTCTGTCGAAAATGGAGGCTTAGTTGAGTATTTCTTTGGTGAGAATGGTGAAATGCCATTACAATATGACAACTTTGTCCGATTCTTAAGAAAATTACATGACGAAGTAAGCTCATTGTCTATGAATCTGCATTTCTCCATTACATTTCTCTCTTTTTTTGAGTAATGAATTTGACCAATCATCATTTTTGCAGATTGTGAGATTAGAGTTTTCCCACTATGATTATAGATCACAAGGGACCATATCAGCCAAGGATTTTGCTCTCTCCATGGTTGCTTCTGCTGACATAAGGCATGTAAACAAGTTGCTTGAACGGGTTGATGAATTAGACAATGACCCACAACTTAAGAGTACACGCATTTCAGAAGACGAATTCCGCAAATTTGCAGAGCTGCGTACAAAACTTGAGCCTTTTGCTTTGGCCTTATTGGCTTATGGTAAAGTAAATGGTTTATTGACAAGAAAGGACTTTCAACGAGCTGCATCTCAGGTATTGCATTCCTGAATATTGTTGTTATTTTAAAGTTGGATTATTCGTAAAATTTTCATTGTTAGTTTTTGTGAACACAAATATAAATCCTAAAAAATTAGAAAATGTTCAATTAGTGAATATACAATGTCTTCTTTTGGAGCATAATGCACAAGATATGCCACAATATACATGTGCTGCCTGCAGTCTGGTTACGCTAAAATCATTACTAGTATTGCTAGAGAAAGATCAATTGCTAAGCTATCAAAGATCAATTGCTATGCTATCAAATATCAATTGCTAAGATATCTTTATTTGGCAATTGTTCTTTTGGGCCTCCTGCATCTTTGGTAATGTTGTGTTATGTTTGACACATTTTCTGGTGTAATGTAGCCTACCAGCATTAGATTAGTTGGAGATTTAGTGCTTTTTAGTACTGACTCTTGACTTAGATGAGGAATTTGTGAGTTAGGAGTCATGAAATTGAAGTCATCCTACTTTTAGTAGTATTGACTATTGCCAGTGTTCAAATACAACCCTCTATAGACCCTATTCATTGGCATGGATGCCAAACCCTCGTCTTCCAAATTACAACCGGCATAACAAAGAATAAATAGGAAACCTGTCAACTACTACTACCGAGCCATGACAAACTTGATTCATGGTTTTGATGCCCAAAGTGACATAATTGAGTATATATGTAACCTTTTTTCCTTTTTCCAGTTTTTGATGTTTTTTTTTGGGTCTGGGATTCCAGGTGTGTGGTGTTTGTCTCAATGACAATGTGGTGGAAATAATATTTCACGTTTTTGATGCAAACCGTGATGGGAATTTGTGTGCTGAAGAATTCCTGAGAGTTATGCATAGACGGGAGAGAGACATTGCCCAACCAACCGAGACAGGCATATTTGGCTTTTTGTCATGCTGCCGAAACTGTGCAAAGAGTTGTTCCTTCTCTCGGCTATTTTCCTGATTCGGAACTTAATTCTTGGGGAATACATAATGACGGTTTAGTTCCATGATATAGGAACCTGATGTAGCAAATTTGGAAGTTTGAAACTTTGAAGCTAGCCTCATTGATCTGTCTGACTGTTGAAAGAAAGTGGCAATAGTTAGTCGAGGGGCACAGTAAGCTGGAGAAGGCGGTCACCTCATCCTGTCTTCAACTACGGATCTAGAGTATAGATAAATAGACTGTATGCAGCTGTGAACTTGTAATCTGATGAAGTAATCATAGCTCCTGACGATACTAGACTACACCATCATAACTCAGGTGGTTGTAAATTTTGTTCATAGGAATACTAGTTATATTAAGATACTTCGTATATCTTGTTTCATGTATTTCCCTTACAATTGGGTTTTAGCAACCGACTGTTTTAACGTGTGAGCCATATAAGTTGATTGCTTTTATATAAATATGAAGTATATAGAACTATTATATTGTTTGGCATTTGTTATATTTCTGGGTATTTGTGGTTATAAAATCTTCCTTTATTCTCAAATAATCTGTCTCTAAAATTTTTCTGGGGTTTTTTTAGATAGATACAGAGGGACTAGTAAAATTAAGAGTACATTAAAAGTATAGGCAGGTTAAATTTACATTGTATTAGATTTTAAAGTTATTCCATTTATGCTCTATTTTTTTAGGGTTTTTATTTTTTAGAATGCCTTTAAAAACACCCCTGCTGAAATGACCAAAATATTTTAGATTAACAATGGAGTGTGTAATTAAATTGCTCAATTATATACATTTATACTAATCAATTTTATTTTTGAACAGTGAAATTATGGGCATTTTGATGATCCTTTTTTCCTTATCAATAATAGCTTGAATCGGTCTAATGTACAAAATAACTTTCTTTCATAGTTTGTCACACTTGCAAGATGAAGATGACATTGTCTTTCCTGTCAAAGTCCTTGTCTTTGTCTTTCTTAATGTTTAGTGGTCAACTTTCTCATTTAGTTGACCTAGTGTCTAGTGGTGCCAATGGTAAATTGGGTGTGTGCTACATAACTAAATTATTTATCTTAATATTTAGAACAAAAAAATATCTCAAATAAGATAAATTTAGACAAAATACTTTAGAATTACTCATACACTTGCAATTTCAGATAAAATAAGTCAAAATTAATTGAAAATAACCCATTTAGGGAATATGTTTATTTAAATTATATAATTAATTAATTATGCACTTAAATTTTAATGAATTTTAGCCAAGTGGAATTGATGACAAAACTATGAAACTACTCATACTACTTAAGGCCCCGTTCTTAGCTGCTCTGCTCTGCTTCAATCTGCTATACTAATAATAAGATCTGATCAGTTCGGCTCTGTTCTGTTCTGCTGAAATCTATTCTGCCCAGAAGCTCAAAAGAACAGGGCCGCAATAAAATGAAGTAGACCAAGTCAAAGGTTCAAAACTCAAGATGCTAAGAAACCTAATACTCTTGATTAATCCTTGGAAAACTTAATTAAAAAGAAAAAGCCAAGATCTTTCCAACATAAAGTGAGAACGACAGCATAAAATAATTAGGAAATGGGCAATACTTGAACAGGTAATCACGCAAAGGCTAATTGATAGAGACAGCTTGGTGTTTGGGTATCCTACTTTTTTGCCAAAAATTCTTCATATCCTTTGTGGTGGAGCTATGAGTTGGGCTATACCACCCACCAAATATGTCATAATAAAACCTTAGAAAATCAAAATATAAGACCATATATTATCTTCTTATGTCATAGGGTGGTGGGATTTCGTTAATTATATATACTCTCTTTTGTTAATTGACTGGCTGACTGCTATATTTGCGAATACATAAACGAATTGTTTATAACTTAAATCGTCTATATATAAAAAAAAAAAAAAAAAAAAAAAATTGCAAAACTATAACTTATGCAGAATCCAATGTCATTTAACCTAATTAAATTTGTCTTATAAAAAAATTTAGTCAATATTAGTATATTTCTTTATCTACTTCATGTCTTCATATAAATTATAAACAATGGTTTTAATCAAGTTTGTATATACTCCTTATTGTGAAAAGACAAAAGGTAAATAACTTAGAGAAAAACAGAGGTATAATATTAATTAATAATTATAATCCCTCCTTTTTATAAGGGTCATTAGTGATTTATAATGTCGGTACTAGTGGACCAAAATAATAAGGTTTAGCTGAAATTTGGATTTCAAACCCACACCAAACCCAAATACAACAAAAGTGTAGTATTTTTAATAAAATGTGGGGAAATTGTGTTGTAGTATTAGGCTGTAAGTTGCTTCCAATACTCTGGCTTCATCATTCATGGTTGTTTGCATGATTGGCGCGTGACACATCTTCTTACTTATTATAGCCAATGTTGTTTATTTAAGCTGTCATTTAAGATGCCAGTATATGCCACTTAAATTTCTAAACAATGACAGTAAAAACATTAGGAAATTTACAATGTATGTTGGAGTCTATCATTATAATCGGAATCGTTTTAGTAACTAACATTTAAAGTTGGGATTATTCACATAATATACCCAAATTTTTTTAACTTAAGGAATAGAGAGAATATAGGGGATTATAAGCTTTGCATGCATAATACTCCGTATAATGGTGAATGTAACATATGTTCACTTAAGAATTAGGGAGAATATAGGGAATTACGCACTATGCATGCTAATATAATGGTGAATGTGACATGCAACATACTCGTATAAGCATAGCTTGACAAAAGATAGAGAATCGGAAATTTGAGAGTAGCAATAGAAATTAGTCATATATCGAAGCAGTAAAAGGCATTAAATTAGTGATGTTGATGAAATTCAATTTAACCATTTTCGATAATCAAAGAGATGAAGTTTTCACACGCATTAACAATTCGCGTGGGTCCAACTGTTAAGTTTCGTTGACATTTCTTGTTGAAGGAAGAAAGAACCCTAAAACAGTGGCTTCAAGTTTTGGTCTTTTATTGCTCAAATAAATTAAATTCCCATTTCTTTATACTTTCTTCCTACCACCTAGATAGCAAAAATCTCATTTTTATTTGTTGTCTTAAACAAAAATAACTGTATTTTATTCACTTCATTGAATTCTTCTACTTCTCCTACCTTCTGCAAAACCGGTGGTGGCTGCTTCTCTGTTATCTCACTTGTAATTCTCTCTCCTCTTTTCCCTCCAAAAATCCCCTGTTTAATTACTTCCTGAAATCTGTTATTATAGCTTTGAGCTTCTGTTTATAGTTTCTATTGTTCTAATTGTTCATGTTTATTTAGCTCAAGCTTTAATTTTGTTGCTACTATTGTTTAATTTCTGCTATTTTTGGCAGTTTGAGATTCTGGGGTTTTGGGTATTTTCCCCAAAACTTGAAATTTCTGGTTTTTTTTGTGCATATTTGATTGATTTTGGGATTTGGGTTTTGATTAAAATCTTGATAAGGGTATTGGGTATTGCTTTAATTGTTGAATAATTTGTTTAGTGATGGGGAAGCCTATTGGTAAGAAGAAACCTGAAACCCCTAAGCAAGGGGGCTCGGCAGCGAAGCCGAGCAAGGGTTCTGATAGAAGCTCAAAAGCATTTGATGAAGATACAGCAATCTTCATTAATATGTCACAAGAGTTTAAGGAAGAGGGTAGCAAGTTGTATCAGAAACAAGATTATGAAGGGGCTATGTTGAAGTTTGAAAAGGCCCTTAAATTGCTTCCTAGTAATCATATAGATGTAGCTAATTTGAGAACAAATATGGCTGGTTGTTATATGCAAATGGGTTTAGGTGAATACCCGAGAGCGATTAATGAGTGTAATTTGGCATTAGAGGTTGCACCTAAGTATACCAAAGCTTTTTTAAGGAGGGCCAAGTGTTTTGAGGGTTTCAATAGGCTGGATTTGGCTTGGAGGGATGTGTGTATTGTGTTGAGTATGGAGCCTAATAACCAGACCGCGTTGGAGCTTAGTGATAGCCTGAAGAAGACCATGGAAGAGAGGGGTATTAAGCTGGATGAGAAGGAAATTGCTATTGCTATTGAACACACACTTTCCCCAAGTAGTACACCTTCTCGCAAGATTGCGAAAGAGAAGAAGTTGACCAAAGAGAAGTCGTCGAAGAAGAAGAGGAGGAGTATGAGAGGTGATGATGCTAAAGATGAGCATGTTGAGGTGAAGAAGGCAGAGGATGAGCCTAAACCTGAACAAGTTGTGGAGAAGAAGGTGCGACATAAGTCAATTGGTAAGCAATTTAAGGAGAAGAAGGTGCATGCTAGGTCAAAACGTGAACAGGTTGAGGAGGATGTGCCAAAGTCTGAGGATAAGGAGGTTGTTCAAGAGAAAGTTATGGTTAAGGAAGCAAAAGCTATTTCAAGGTCTGTCAAGTTAGTTTATGGTGATGATATAAGATACGCTCAATTACCTATCAACTGTAATGTGTTTTTGATGAGGGATGTTGTCCGTGACCGATTTCCGAATTTGGAGGGTTCTCTCGTGAAATATAGGGATTCAGAAGGTGATTTGGTCACTATAACTACTACAGAAGAATTGAGGAAAGCTGAAGGGTCTGGGGATTCACAAGGCTCTCTCAGGCTATACATTTCAGAAGTTAGCCCTGACCAAGAACCTACTTATGATGGTGAGGAAGTTTCTAAGGTTAAGGGGAATGCTGTAAAGAGTGAGCAATCAGAAATTTGTGACAGCGAAAAGGATACAACTTCTATTGACAGTTGGATTATCCAATTTGCTCAGCTCTTCAAAAACCATGCTGGGTTCGATTCGGATCCATACTTGGACCAGCATGAGATTGGAATGAAGATATATTCAGAGGCAATAGAAGACACTATTTCAAGTGAAGATGCACAAGAACTTTTTGACATCGCTTCTGATAAATTTCAAGAAATGGCAGCTTTGGCCTTGTTCAATATGGGCAATGTTCATATGTCCAAGGCAAGGAAGCAGGTATCTTTGTCAGAGGATCCTTCTGGTGAATCAATGCTGTCACAGATAAAATCAGCCTTTGAGTGGGCAAAGAAGGAGTACACAAAGGCCTGCTCGAAATACGAAGAAGCTCTTAAGATAAAACCCGATTTCTACGAAGGTCACCTTGCCCTTGGGCAGCAGCAGTTTGAACTAGCTAAGCTTTGCTGGCATTATGCTCAAAGGGACTTGGTTGATCTTGAGTCCGGTGCAACTCAGGAGATTCTTCTTCTTTATAATAAAGCTGAGGACAGCATGGAAGCAGGCATGCAGATATGGGAGGAAATGGAGGAGCGACGTTTGAATGGACTTTCCAAGGAAGAAAAGTACAAGGCTAAGCTGCAGAAATTGGGATTGGATGGTTTGCTGAGAGATTTATCTGCTGATGAAGCTAAAGAACAGGCTTCAATTTTAAGATCACAAATATACATTCTATGGGGCACATTGCTGTACGAGCGCTCTATTGTCGAGTTCAAGTTGGGTTTACCATCTTGGGAGGAATGTTTAGAGGTTGCAGTTGAGAAGTTTGAACTTGCTGGCGCTTCTCATACAGATATAACGGTTATGTTAAAGAACCATTGCTCGAACCAAGCTGCACCAGCAGGTATATACTTCTTGAATATATTTGCTCCTTGATTAACTGCATCTTATTTTACTTTATTTCTATGATTTGTAATAACAATAGCTTTTATTTTGAACATGAAGACTTACGCTATAATTATATTTTTGCTATGACTGTAGGTCTGGAGTTCAAAATTGATGAAATTGTTCAGGCATGGAATGAGATGTATGATGCAAAACGGTGGCAGCTTGGAGTTCCATCTAACAGATTGGAGCCATTGTTTCGCCGGCGAGTTCCTAAAATCCATCACATCTTGGAGCATCTTTGAGTGTGTTGGTAAAGATCTGCCATGTTTGGATATGGCAAAGTAGGTCAGCATGGCATCCCATTGCTGACTGCTGTTACTTAGTAGAATAGGTAACAACTCAACTGTTTTTTTTTCTCCCCTATTGAACTTCCCCTGTTCCCATTTTCAACTTGCCATGTTTGTTACTTTCGTTCACCAAGGATGTTAAACTATTTTTTTTTTTTTTTTTTGTTTTTAAATTGTAACTTTAAGAAATTGTTTGATGATGTAAGTTGATTGATGGCGCTTTTGATATCGAATCATAACACTTTCACGTATAGTTGATTGTACTACATTTGGACTATCCAGTTCCGTAAATTTTTTTCATTTAAAATGCTCTTTTCTACATGACTCCCGTACTGACTATATATGCTTTACTGATGTGCAATTTGGTTTTGTTCAATATTGTCACACGACTGTCATTGTAGGTTTTTATTCTGAAGGAGCGGGACAATAATGTTGATGTCCATGGCTTTTTGGCTTATTAGCGTATACAAGCGTCTGTCATAGCATTGGTGTTGTAATTGGAGTGTGGTCGAGCTGCGGTGCCAGTTCATTTTCTTCAAAAGCTTGCTGTTTCCCCACAGGACTACAGATTACAGAAGAGTTTCACAGATATTTTTTTTTGTGCTTTATAGATGATTTGTTGCCTTATTTGCATATTACCAAGATTGTAATTTGTAAAGTTGTTCATGAAAGATTTGCATATAGGATATTGGCAGTGGTTTTGGTGTTATTCTTTGTCATTCATTGTCATATTGCTGGTTTTACATAGCAATTACAGATGATCCGTTAATTGTATTGCAACAATGTATAAGTGAAAGGGTTCCACTTAATGTTATGCTATTTATTTGATATTTTATGATTTCAATTAGATCATTAGATTCGGCTCGGATTAAGATTCATTCTCGATTCCATATTAGGTGGATAGGTCTCATGAGGTCTAGTTCGGCTCATTCCAAGATCAACTTTAACCCTAGGCACCTTCATTTATTAAGAAAAGGAAAAACTTTCTAGTGCTTAAGATTAGCTATGATAGAAGTTATAGAACTGACTCGAATCAAATTAGCTAATGGTACACAAAATATATTCATAATTGTCACAAACTATATTCCTAGTGCTTAGTTGTTTTCTTTAAATTTTGTTTTTATAATAACTTTAGACTTTTATTTAATTCCACCTTTTCTTGTTTTCCTCGATTGTATTATCTCATTTGCGATTTCTAAATCTACTATGTTTTCTTTAACTAAACTTTACCAAACTTAACACTAATTTTTGTTAAGCGGAACCGAGAGTTGCTAGAATGAGAAATGAGACAGTGAGAAAGCCACTAATATCCCAACACATTATCTTGGATTAAAATTCAAATTCCCTCCTCTTTTTATTTTTAACTATTTCATATTTTGACAATGACACGTGTTGAGACATTAGTGGCTTTATCACTCTATCATTTCTCATTCTAGCAATTCCTAACCCATCGAATAATAATTGTTGATTTCTCTCTCAAAACAATTTTTTTTTTTTTTTTAATTTTAAAATCTTAAGGTTGCAGATATATGAAGTTCTTAAATACGGGGTATGTATTTAAATAAGGAGTATGTATTTAAATACGGAGTACGTATTTAAGTTATTAAAAAAGGATAATGTTATACATAGCCTAAGGCTATATATAATCATTAAAAACACTCTTGGAAATTGTATAAAATTAGGAATTCACGACAAAAACACGCGTAAATCAATGTAATTAGTGTAAATTTGTCATGATTTTCTAAATTTAAACAGTTTCGAAGAGTATTTTCAATGCTTATGTATAACAATTTTCATTAAAAAATACCAAGTAAAATAAAATAAAATGTTAAAAGGACAAAAACGCAAATTGAAGAGAAGAATCGATATAGGTAGAGAGGAATCACTATTAAAATCAATCAAAAAGCCAAACAGAAGAATCTGTAATCTTCACTACTTTTTCCTTTTTTTCTGAATCCGATTCATCCCCAAATTCTCACTCTCCTCTTGAATTTGGCAATGGAGATAGCAAGAAGAGCTTCTCACGCTGGTTCTTGGTACACCAACAATGGTATGTTTCTTCATTTTTCTTCATTTTCATATTTTGTTGTTTGATTTTTTTAGTTATTTTAAAAAAAATTAATTTTCTACAATATCCCCTTCTTTACTCTAATGCTATAAAGCTGTAGTAAAGGTAAAAACTTGATTTTGACTAAATATTTATCTGGTTCAATGAATTTAAGTAATTTGATGTTCTTTGTTTTGGGTGTTTTGGCTATATGTAATCTGAAAATTGATGTGATACGAAGTGCATACAATTGAATTATAAAGAAAACTTAATATGATAAAGGGTATAAAAACTGATTGTATGGGATCATTTGAGAAAATCAAGAAAAACTTTGTTCTGAAATTGCTGAATTAGGATTGCTTGCATTGAAGTTTAGGGTTATGAATGTTGTTGCTTGTCTTTGATTGTCCTGGATTTGCAGGACATATTTAATGCTTAAAATGCTTGTAATAAACATTTGGTTATTAAACCTAAGAGAAATTTTAGTGCAATTGAGTTGTTTTTGTGTGATGAGTTTAAGTTGAATTTTCGATTCCAGTCCACTGAGTCAGCTTTAATTGCTTGTTCCATACTTGCATGCATATATAGAGTAAAAGACCATGGGTACACCGCGAACTGCTTTTACTAATAGCTATAATTTCCTCAATATTGCTTAATTTCTCTAATTAGATATGTTCTTGGAGTAAATGGGTCCAACTTAAAATAATGGCGGCGATAGAATGTATAACATTACATGTATGTATATTTCGGGAGATATGCTTAAACAAAAGTGTTTCTCAAATAGACTAATTTTTTTGTTTGGCCGGTGGTTTAACTCTAGGTGTTTGGAGTAATTAGTGAGATTTGTTTATAGAGTTATAGGTCTAAACTTTATCAGAGAAGTATACTTAGCCATTCATCTTTTTTTAGCGGGGAGATGGTCAAGTTTAGTTATTCTAGGGTGATAACATACCCCTCCTTTCTAGTGTTGTAAGTCTTGTAACTTGGATACACCATTCTACATGAGGGGTATGAATGACATAGGTATTTTTCATCGTCCATTGTTATTTCCGTCATAATTAAGCATGTGCTATTTCCCAGAACATCAGTAGGGCAGTTTTTTTTTATAAGAATGAAATAAATTTGTACAGTTGGAATTTTTTGGTTCTATAATTTTTCCTTGCAGTTTAAAGTTTTTTTACATCCTTTTGTCTTTAAAGTGTTCGTCTTTTCTAAGCAGATTTTATGTCTCTTATTCAGCTAGCAAATTAGCTGAAGAACTTGAAGGGTGGCTAAATGAAGCTGGCCTTAGCAAATCTTCTGATGTACGAGGTGTTATTGCTCCGTAAGGCTTTTTCCTGTTTCACCCTCATTTAAATGACATCAAATACTGTGATGGACATAATCCTCACTTTAGGAATTGCTTCCATATGACCAGGCATGCAGGATATTCATATTCGGGCCGTGCTGCAGCTTATGCATTTGGCAACATAGACCCCACAAGCATGTGAGTTTTTCTTCAACACTCAATTGTTATGTTTCATTACCTCTTTTTTAATGCTATATACCTATATTATACTGAAAAGAGAAATAAATCTTTCAGATTAATGAGAATAACAGCCTAGTTATGTTATTATGCATTACTGCTTTTTTTTTTTGGGGTGGTGGTGGTGGTGGTGAGGGTGAGGGGGCTTACTATTTAATGTGCGGCTTATTAACTTTAAAAAAAAATGTGCGTTTATCCAGTTCAAGGGTGTTCCTTTTGGGTCCCTCACATCACTACTATACTCCTAAATGTGCTCTTTCAAGAGCCACTGTATACAAGACTCCTATTGGAGATCTGCCTATTGATTTGGAAGGTATGGTCAAGCCTTACGTATATTCTCTTTCTTTTCTGATTCCATTGTCTCTTCTAGTGTGATTGAACTGGTTGAAGTAAATGTCTTCTTGAAACTGTGATAAAAATTGGTATCAATTGTCAGACTTTGCTTTAAGTTGTTTATCAGGGTGTCTTTTTTCATTAAAGTGTTGGGTGATTTTCTCGAAAACTTTTTCATGAACATATAGATTAGTTATTATTTGCTCTCTCTGGAAGCAGGGAAAAGTCCATTGGTAAAGGAAGTATTTCATCAAATGTATGCTACCTTGTGTAATCTCCTAAAATATAAAATATTGATTTAATACTCTATAATCATCATTTTTTTTTTTTTTTTGGGGGGGTGGGGGTGGGAATGGGAATAATTTGTAGATTCTTTTAGCAACAGAAACTTGCTTTCATGGACTGATAGAAGTAGAATGGTAATTGTGTTGGTTTAAACTTCCCTTGCGTGTATTTTGTGAATCATATTAAAGGTGTGTGTGTGTTTGTGGAGAAAGGGGGAGGGGGTAAGTAGAACTGTTAGAGGTTCTTAGTTTTTAATAAGGAAAGCTCACTGACACCATCTTTTTAGTATTCATTGGTTAATTGATTCGTTGGGATGGTTTCAAGGAACGGCGTGTATTTATTTCCCACTTCTACAAATTTCATTGTATGAAAAACCTCATGATTTGCTTTTGTGAAGAGAATTCACTTGTATCCTTTTTTTTATTTTTTTTTATTTTTTTTTATTATTATTATTATTCAACCAGTCATTGAGGAGCTTAAGGCGACTGGGGAGTTTGAAATGATGGATATTCGGGTTGATGAGGCTGAGCACAGCATGGAGATGCACTTGCCTTATCTTGCTAAAGTATTTGAAGGGTAACTAATATGTTTATGTTAGTCTCTTCTATGAACCACACCATCTGCTTTGTTGAGCCTCACCATCTGCTAATAATATTGCAGACATTCAGTAAAAGTTGTTCCAATTTTAGTTGGGGCTGTTAGTGCTGAAAGTGAATCCATGTATGGCCGATTGCTAGCTAAATACGTGGATGATACAAGCAATTTTTTCTCAGTATCCTCGGACTTCTGTCACTGGGGATCTCGGTATGTCCATTCACACAGTTCTTACTTCTCTTTGGCTGATATGATGCCAGATTTTTCTCAGTATATTTTTAGTTCTGTTCCTGAAAACTAAAAGCCCTTAATGTTTCTTCCTTGCTTTAGCTTCAACTACACTTACTATGACAAGAAACATGGAGCCATCCACAAGTCTATTGAAGCATTGGATCGTATGGGGATGGAAATTATAGAAACAGGAGATCCGGATGCATTCAAGCAGTATTTACTCAAATATGATAATACCATATGTGGTCGTCATCCAATTAGTGTGTTCCTCCATGTAAGTACCATTATGGAGTATTCTACTGAATTCAACTAAGAACCAATATACTTGTTTACTTGCCTTCTTTAATTACTTCAGCTTGGTGGAAGTTGTTTTTCGTCTCTTATAATAACAGCTAAGTTGGCAGTCTTAATGCTCGAGGTACCGCTTCACTGTTTACTTTCTCATATAATTTCCATCTTCTATATTTTCAGATGTTGATGAACTCTGCCACGAAGATAAAGATTAAATTTTTGCGGTATGAACAGTCAAGCCAATGCAAGAGCATGAGAGACAGTAGCGTAAGCTATGCTTCAGCAGCAGCCAAGGTAGAACCTTGAAACCTCAAGGACTATCTATCTCCTGCTAGTCTGCTATATACATTTTAGTTGCTTTGAAGGGCTGTCTGCCTGTCTATACTTGATTTCTGATTATCATCCTTCAAAGCCAAAACTTGGTTTTCCATTTGTACCGTAGTTCAAAACTCCATTAATAATGAAACTTTCTCCAAAAATAGTTGTCCTGAAGGCATTTTGCTCAGATTGGTTCATAATTCGATTGCCAATTCTTCATCTTTAGATTTTTCTCCTTTTTGTGGTGTATATTTTTTTTTTTTAATTTTTTTTTTTTACAAATTTTAGTTTTTACCATTGACTAATTGTTAACGACTTGACGGAAGTAGATAGGTTTCTGTAACAAGAAGGTAGTCTATCTAGTTTAGCCAAGGTAGAAGCTCGCAACCTCGAGGAAAGAAATTAAGATTTATTGATTTACCATTAATAGCCGACTATGTGAACGTCCAAAATTTTCTATACTGATAATGGTGCATGCTTTTAAGAAAACGCTTCAGGGCAAGAGAAGTCTAATAAACATTTAAACTGTGCACCCTTTTACAAATCAACAATTACTGCAAGTCTGCAACCACTAAACATCAAGTGTTAGAATTTACCTAAATCTAATTACCAAAAGACCTAAACAAGATCCAAACTTTTACAGATGCAGAGGTAAAAAAAGTGTTTGTCTTGGGCTTCTACCCTGACAGCGGACACCATCATCATCATCGTCTTTACTCGTTAAAATTAATTTAACGAATCCCCAGAATGTTAAGGTTATTGAATTTCAAGGTTTTAAGGTAAATTTTCTGTGTTGCTGTTAGGCATTGTAGCTACAAGTTTATGTGTGCACTATGCGGTTGCAGTGGTACTCAGACAGTATAAGAAGTGAACTAGTAGCTGTACACCTATTTCTGTTTATGTGCAAGATTCAATTTCAAGAACCCTGTGCTCTTAATTTCTGTTATCTCTAAAATTGAGATTCTATGTTACACCAATATTTTGTAGCAAGCTGAAACTTTCATCTGCACTCGAATCTGCAAAGTACAGGTGCAAGGGTACAACATGTGAAATTACAAAATTTGCTTTATTCAAGTCATAACAATATTGATGGAGAACTAACTCTCAAATAGGAAGATTATGTATCTGCTATTATATTTTCAGATATTTGGCCTTTTGATTTACATACTAAGGCGGATAGCAGGGTTCTCTAGGCGTTGGTTACGCTTAGATTTAACCATCTGGCTTAAAGCCTTAACATACCGCTTGACAAATTTTTTGAGTTTCACTCCTTGGCGGCCATCATCAGGCTGTTTTACTACCAGTTGAAGTTGCTTCTCATCAGCGAAATACTGGCCAAGTATAGCCCTACCTTTATCTTTTCCATCAGATGTGTCGTCTGCTTTGCCATCAACACTAATGAGCTGCTTGAGTTTTACATGGTCATTCTTCTGCCCTTCACTGGTCTGAGTTTGATCACTTTCATTCTTCTGATCGGGACCTCTTGAAAAATTTGGAGCGACGACATCTTCTTCAACTGTAGACAGATACAATGTCGCTCTTCTGGTTCTCTTTGACTTGCTGATATCATACAAGTGTTTTCTGGAACTGTATTCACTGCCCATTTTGTGGTATAACAGTTCAAGGAAAAAAGAAAAATGAAGATAATAACAGGATTAAGAGAATGAATAAAGAAGTGCAAGAAACAAATCAAAGATAATTGGTTAGTTTAAGAGAGTTTTAAGCAAAGCCTTCTGTAGGTATTACTTAATTAAACAGCAAATAAAATCAAGTAATTAGCCTTTGTGAAAGGTAACCCATCAATTTTGTAGGCTTCCTGTCTTATATAACCATAGAGAAATCTAGAGTTTATATGATTACCTTATAAAACTAAAAACAAAACCTTCTACCAAATACAGATTTGGATGCTTTCTGATTAGTCGCCTTTCATCATGTAATGGTGTTACTAACTATCATTATCTGAGACTAGCTGCATTTCTCATCAGCTATAAATTAGGTATCATGCACCTTTCTAAGTTTTGATACCTCTAATGCAATCGTTTTCTCACTTTTTTCGGCTTTTTTTAGAAGGGTGGGGGTTCTGTAAGATTGTTTTGCTTTATTTTACAAAAATTAGAACCGGAGAAATAATGGATACCATCATACTAGCATACAACAAACAGTTCATAATATCAGTGTATATATTACTTAATGCAGAACATTAACAGTACAGTTTCCGAGCTCTGATCAAGCATAAGTGTTCATCAACTACTGCATCTTTTCAAAATTGCATGTACGCGCCAGATTTAAGGTATCATGTTCAGTACTCACTTCCTAGTATAAGAAACATTCATGACGAGTAAGACATCAAACAAGCAGCTTCTATCCAGCCTACGTTTTCTAATTCCTTCCCCCCTTTCTGCAGACAATCATTTTCACATACATCTCAGTGTTACTATCCACCTTCATGAGTTGGCACTTTAAGTTGGATGTCAAAGATCTTACCACTGAATTACTCATTGAACATTCTAGTGAAAGACTGAGATACCTTAATGAAATCTATTTTATTGCATTGCACGACATACCCACAATCTATCCGATTGGATCTTGAACGTCAATCCCACAGATCATCATACATCCCCAGCTGAGTGAATTGTATGTGTTAAACACATATGCAAAGAACTAAGCAAAAATTAAAGGCACAACTCTCATTGAGCCAAGTGAAGTGATCAAAGTTTATGCTTAGAAATAAAATATCCAAGATCATAGGAAGCGTATGCCCCTCTTTTCCTACATTTCTTGTTAAACTTCCTTTACATTTTTCATACACAAGCCAGTAAGAAACAGATTTCACTTTTTCGATAATTGCTCAGGGGCGATTTCCTAAGCATTACACTAGATTTTCTGAATTGGTCTCTTAAATGTTAGGAACAGAGAATTCTAATTAAGCTAGGAGTATCATCACAGTTTCACTGGCTAAAAACACTATGAGGGCCTTACTAGCTTCATCAAAATAAACCATACTTTGCTATACATTTAGCTTTAGCCTTCAGGATAAACCCACTTCTGTGAATTTTAAAGCAGTCAAAATCCGCGTCTGTAGTCTGTCCTTACCCTGCACCCAAAATCGACATCCTATAAGCAATACAGATTACAGAACCTTTCTGTAGTCTGCTACATCCCCAAGGCTTGACCAATATGGTGCCACAAACCCAATAGAGGTGACTACTGCCAAATTAAAATCCAGTATTAGTATGATCAGGGAACTCTTTCTTGCTTGATACAAAATCTCCCACAAACTCAGTACTAGTACATTTATGAAATTTATATTAAGTATGAGAACAATAATGCAGTGATTAAAACCCTTAACAAGCCACCTGCTACAGTAGTAGTAATATATTAAATCAATCAGTTTTACTTTCAATGTCATGATTAACACTTAATAATAGTTAATAAACAACACTTTCCCAAATTAGCAACTATACACAAACTATTGTCACTATGTAACATTAATAATCAATAAAATCTTATGGTTCCATTGATTTTCGATACATCTTGAACCAAGAGTTTTAAGCTGTCCTAAAGGGCAAATAATTCAAGTAATTAGACCATTAAACTACATTAGTACCTAATTATGATTTCTGCATTTAGACAGTAAATTGAAGCAAAACCCAGATCATAATTCTAGGCAAACAATAACAAGTACAGAAATTTAATGCAAAAAAATTAATTCAAAACTCCCAACTAAATCAGACTCCAATTTAGGAGAGAAACTCATTAATGTTTGAGGGAAATTGCTTACTTTGTCAACCAATTACAACAATTGAATTTTTACTTTGATATTGCTAGATAAAAGTTGGTAGATTGTGGTTGAATGGCTTGCTCCAAATACATTTTGATCTGAAAATTTTAGTGCAAAATTGTAGTCCAAAGTCTAAATTGTATTTCTTGAAGTTTGTTTTGTTAATGTGCTCAAACATTAAATCCTGTGTTATTGATACATTGTCCCATTGTAGGTATGGGAAGATTGTGTTTGTTATAACCACTAATAACTTTAGTTGAAAGTAATTGAATATTAAAAAGCATAGATGCTCTAAAGGTGGGAGTATTAAAATGCGAGTAGATGAGGTGCATGAATGAACATATTGTTTATAATTAAAGGAATGTGGAGCACATCGCTTAAATTATAAAAACCTGATCAAGCGTTATGTTGTTAAAATAGAGAATATAATGTTAGATATGGACAAGTGGGCAACAGAGTTCGCCGTATTATACAAACTCACGAGAGGTTTCATTCCATGACCATTTAGAAGAATAAACTCTCAAGCTAAACTATCTCCGTTTCATATTATTTGCAACACAATGTCATATATTTTGGAACGGGAGGAAGTATAATAATACTCCGTACAATTAGATGCACGGTGTACTCCGTATTTTAATGTCATAACCGTTACGGAGTAGTAGAGTACCGTTGCATAAATGAGGTTGTAATTGATAAAAGGGACAAATATTTATTTAAAAGACAAAATAAAAAACTTTACTACTCGTAAGAACAAATGTAGGTGGGCCCCTATGACATGTGACTCTTCCTAAGAATTCTCTTACATGTCACACGCTCACATTTTTACCTACTATCAATTTAATACTCCGTACTTCACCATCAATTTATCATATCCCATCGTAGCCGTTGAAATCAATCCCACGGCCTTAATTCACTTCACTTTCTCTGTTATTCTACCACTTAAAAAAACAATGTTTATGTCAGCAACTTGTAGAGGCATTTTCTTTTAAAATTTAATTAAACTAAGATGACCTATAAAAATCTAATATACTTTTATTATAAACTTGTGACAAATTACAATTATAATGGAAACTTCTTGTATTTGACTAATATAATAAAGTAGGTTTATAAATAGTCTTGAATAAGATTTATTGTTAGATATAATGTTAAAATTTTACTGCCACTATATATGAGTTACAATTGAGGAGTTTTTTTGCATCAAAAAAACATGAGGAGTTCTTTACATAGCTTACAAATTATAGATTAATCATTAATTCAATTCATTGACAACAAAATTTTGTTATAGGTACTCATGGTTAATTTTAAAATTATGCAAGATTTCATGTTATGTTTATACTCCTTATGAATTACGGAGTAATACAAATTAAGCAGGTTTGTCTTCTCAATCTTCTCACACACAACTCTTTTCACTCCAACCTTTACAAAAACATCTTTCATTCTAGTTGATTGCAACATTAACAAGTACTGTAAAATAATACTCGTACAAAATATAAAATAATACTCGTATTAAAGTACTACCAGTATTAAAGAGTAATTTAAACACTTGAAAGTAAAGATATAGGTCAAAGTCAACTGAATTAATTAACACTTGTACAAGTAACTTAAATACAGTACAAGTATTAGATTAGTTTAGATAAAAAGTTAAATAAAAAAAAACTGAAAACCCCTCAATTTTACCCCTTTTGTGTTTTTCCTTCATATGATTCCGCTATTTTTAGGGTTTTACAAATTAAATTAAGAAAGAATCAATTCTTCCAACTTTCTTCTTTCTCTCTCTTTCTCCATCACTTTCCTTTCTCTCTCTTTCTTTCAATTTTCCAGTTTTCTTAGAAAATTTGCAATGGAGATGATGGCGAGCTCAAACGATGCCGTTTTGCGGAGTTTTGTGCTTGAGACTGTTGCTACTGTTGCTGTTCAGTCTCTCTCCTTTGCCCTTGCGGTGGTATATAATTTCTTTCTCTCTCCTCACTTCTTTTCACTTCGCTTTTAGCTTAATTTAGAAATTTTTATTTTTTTGCTAATTTTGGGTATAATTAAGCGTAAAATTCACTACTTTTTCCTTAAATTAGTGAAGTTTCTGGCTCCTGCTTACTTCAATTTCAATTGGGTTTTATTAATTTTTTTTTTATTTTTATTTTTTTTTTATTTTTATAATCATATGTGTATATTGTAAGAATTAGAATTATTTTGTTTTATTTATTTTTTATGTTCCTTTTTTGATTTTTTTTTTCCTTTTAATAAATTTTGAAGGAAATTTGGGTATTTTAATTGTAATATTTGAGTGTAGATCTGAGTTAAAGAACTGTAACTTACCAGCCAAAAAATTTCAAACTTTGGGGAATTCATGATATTTGTGGATATTATGTAACATATTTGAGGTTTTTGTTTGGATTAATTAAATTTGTTATATTGGAAGGAAGATGAAATTAATTCATGACCAAATAGTGATAATTTAAGCATTTTAGTCCTGCCTCCTGTGATTGACCCTAACATTTCTGGCAATGTTGGCCTGTATTCAGGATTTGTTGATAGTTGGAAGGAGAATGTTAATTAAAAAGTGCTTTCTTGGGTTATTTAAGAATTTCTATATAAAAAGTGGGGCTTTAGGTTAGTTTATGTTGCAGTAAAAGTGGTTTTCGTGGGGTTGTGATTGATCATTGGTGCCTGAAAGTATAGCGGCTTTGCGGTTTGTTGTAGCCTGTAGGTTGTTTGAGCCACTGAATTGATATTTTTTGCTGAACTAATTTGAGGTGCTTTATAAAATTGAGTTCTGCTAGGCTGGTAAGAGTTTGCCGAATATTGATTTAGAATTTTGTTTTCATAAGACTTGTAGCAGAAGGGAAATATGTATCTTTGTAAGCTAAGGTAATAAGGTGGAAGCTTCCTGTAAATACTGACGAACTCAAGATAATAAATGGTGGTTTAGTTTGGTACTATGGATTTTTGAAGTAGTAACACTGAGGGAAGGTCATTGTTTTTCAGTGGTATCTTGGTGTAAAAAGACAAACGATATAATGGGTTCTCAAATAAATGTATTTTGTGCTTCCTTTTGTTTGTTGAGCTATCATCAAGCAGGCTAGAAGTAGGAACTATGTAGTAGTGGCTTTTGTTTATGAGAGTAAATGCAAGTTGATTTGAGCTGAATTGAGTCTTTGAGGATTATCACTTAGGTTTTAGGGGCTAAGTAATTATGGGCTGATATTTATCATGGGTTCATTTTTGAAAGGTCATTTGCCTTTGATGTTGTGATTTTGTTAATTCTGTATACTCTCTAGCTTTTCGCTGTACAAAGAAGAATATTTATGTTGGCCTATTGGGTGTTTGGACACACTCTGTCGTAGAGTATCTACAAATATAAATTATTGTTTCCTTATGTTAGGTACACAAGCAGAAAGTCATGCTGTGTTATGTTTAGTAGGAGTGTGAAGATTTAAGTTCTAGGTTATGGCTCTTCAAAGGTTGCTTGTTAAGTTTTTTAATATATTCAATCCATTGCATTTATATGATGAATTAGGTTGGTGACGAAATATTGCGAGCTCAAATTTAAAAGCTAACAAATAAAATGTGGTAGAGGGATTAAACAATTTGTGTTTTTGCTTTACTTAAGAAAGACCTTGTTGCCTTAATAATCTGGGGCTGACTGTCTCTCAAAGATGGCCTAAAGCCCACTTTAAATTTTCAAGGATGAAAGTGGAAGATTTGTGGTTCCCCATGAGTCTGCTAGCAGTGATGAGGGTTTTAGTTTAGGACTTATAGAGAAAGGAGCTTGGTCAATAATCTCTGTTCATATCATTTCTATTCTTGATTGCTTGACAGAAAATTCATGCAGGATTGCCATCACTGAGTAATGTGTGGAAGTAGAACTGCCTACCTGGGTGCATATCTAGTCAAAATGTAGGTGGTTTGCTCTGCTTAGATAAGTGACAATTCCATTGAAGTTGTAAAACTAATGAGCAAGCATAAAGGTAAACATGGTCACTGTGCAATACTTGACCAGTTCAGGGCTTCAGGCCAGTTTGTGCTGGGAGCACTCATTGTTGTCTTTGGGTAAGGATTTGACTTGTCAGCTCATCTGAGTGTTTCCCCCCTTTTCCCATTGATTTCTTCTGCTACGCACTCCCCTTGTTGTTCCTGTTGAATAAACCTGCTGTCTCCATAATTCAATGTAGTTTGCCTTCCTCCCATATTGTGTGGGTTGCCTTGTCTAATGTGCTGGCTATCCAACCCAAATTTGACTTCGACACTCCTATCCTCATTCTATGATATGTCTTTTTAGGTTATCTGGCGTTATTAGTTATCCAAAACTTCGTAAATACTACCCTTATATTAGTGGAGTATCTGGCATGTATAAGGAGAATTGCTGTGGAAAAAGGCTTATGGGTGGTTATGTGGAAGAGTGGAACATGTAAACTGATGATTTCCCCGCTGAAGATTCCAAGATGTACTTTTGCAGTTTTGTCAAGCCCATTAGAGTTATAATGATATATTAATGAGAAGATTTGTGATCCCTGTTATAGTGAATCAGCGATGGTACTGTCACTGCTTGTTTATCATCTGATGTGATGTGAATTTGAATTGACATGACTTCCCTTGGTTTGCAGCCAAGCCAATGTCAATAAAGGACTTTTTCTCTTACTTTTTGTGAAAATTGATTGATCAAGAGATTGATTTTTGGGATATGATCTTTATTAAAGCTAAGATACGTATGCTTACAATAGCATCCTCAAATCTCAATTTAAGGGCTTCCCATATCTGTTTCTTTGGGTTAAATGTGGAGTTTGGATCCACACGAGGCTTTTCCATAGAACAAATTTATGGCAATCAACGAGTGAAGCCAATCCAGACGTAGGGATAAAATCATAGTGCCAGATGACACTGGTTGCACAAGTAATTGAACTGCTGGATTTTGCTTTGATTGATTGGCAAACCTAGGCAATTTAATCACGGAGTAAGTAGTTTTTTTAATCTGATAACCTAATACTAGGATACATTGGCCCAGATGTTTTGATCAAAAGAGAATTTCGCCTGAGAATATCTGATTCAATGTTGGTCCTGCTTGAAGTGATGCTACTTGTAATTTAATTTCATCAAATCCTAGCTAATCTTGAGTCTTCTTATTGTTGTCTGATTATTCTTGTCTATCTTTGAGAGTTATTACCGTGTTTTAATATTTCTCAGCTGACATTCATCCTTGGCCACTTGGTTTGTTTCAGTTAGGATCTTTGCCACAAGGTGGTATTGTGCTGCCACAGGAACCTGCTTTGTTCAATTGGTCAGTAACCCTTTGGGATTAAAAGTTAAAACTATTGTCATTTTGAGGCGGCAAGTTCATATAACTGGAATATTAATGTCTTTGCAGGCTTCCATTATCTGAGTTCCACCATACTGAAAAACCTGATTCAGAGAATAAAGATGCAGACGAAGAAGATGATGATGACGATGACGACGAAGCTGAAGGTGATGAAAAGGCTGGTGGTGAAGAAGGTGGTGAGGACGAAGGCGAGGAGGTGAACGATGAGGAAGGTGATGCCGAGGAAGAGCCAGAGGCCAATGGAGAAGGAGTTGAAGGGGAGGGAGAAGATGATGATGACGAGGAGGAGGAAGATGATGACGATGACGATGACGACGATGATGACGAGGATGGTGGAGATGACAACGAGGAAGAAGAGGAGGAAGAAGAAGAAGATGAAGAAGAAGAGGGAGAGGAGCCACCATCTAAGAAGAGGAAAGGAGCTTAATAGCGAAACCCCCTTTAACACTTTTTTTTTATTCCTTTTCAATTTTCTTTCAAGGGTTGAGGATTCTGAAAAATGTTGGGTAGCCTTTGTTCAAATTCGAGGATTAAGCTTGTTACGAATGTAGAAAAAAAAAATATTGAAGTGTTCATGTATTAACCCATGTGATGTTACCAATTTTAGAAAATAATTACTTTTTTTAGTGTACCACTTCATGTTTTTAGCAATAATATATACTCTTCCCCGTTTCTTCATCATGCTTTTTTTTATCAATTCGTATGGAGTATGTCTTGTTTGGTGTATATAAGCGATACAAATGGGGTGTTATAAAAGCGATTTGGTGTATAAAAGCAATACAAATGGGGTGTTATAAAAGCGATACAAACGGAATTCGATCCTAGAAATTGGGTATTATAAATGGGATTTGTTCCTAGCAATTGAGTAATATTGATTTTTCACATTTGTCAATATACAAATTTCTTAACACAGATATTCAGAACAATTTTTAGAAATTTCTCATTCTAAAACCATATGGCTTATTAGAAGCGATGATTGATAGTGTTAATAAAGTAGCAATACTTCGGGGAAAAGAGTTCACACAACATATACTCTCCACTCTCGAAGTCTCGAACAACTAAGTGACAATAAGAAGAAAAAAAACATACATTGATCGATCAAGTTCTTGCAAAAGACAATAAACACTAGATTTATTCTAAACTATGTCCATAATTTGACATTGAAGCTAGCAAATTAAGCACATTTACTAGCAAATAACAACCGCAGAATCTGGGATCCAAACAACAGGAGTATCCCAAGCATAAGAGAAGTTGACATGTTGACCTGGCTTCAAAATATTATTGTCAATAAGAACGCATTTATCTCCATCTTTAGAGAAAATAGTTGGATCAACTGGTTCAACAGTTAGCCAATTGTTGCAGTTTCTAAATGTAATGTTACTCATTGAACAATTCGGGCAGGTTTGTAGCATTGTCACGTTCCATTCTTGTTCCCCTAGTATTATTCTTTCACTTCTTTCTACTTCATATTGGATGTTGTTCAAATCACACGTGAATCCTTGTCAATTTTGTAAACAAAGATGTTATCAATAATACATACTAGTCGTGTTAATGGTAGAAAATTTGCATGTAACTAGGTATTTTTGAACTATCATGCATTTCTCCAATCGGAGTATGAAGAGTGAATAAATGAATGTGATGGATCATGTATAGGATGAGGGCAACTCAATATATAGTCGTGTGGGGACGAGGGCAACTTAATATATGATTGGTAATAGACAACATAGTATATCATGCAGAGGTATTTTGGTAAATTCATTCAACGACGAAGCTTTTTGAGTATTAAATATCATAAAATGTTTCTAGTACTTCACCTAAAAATTAGTTTTTACTCCACATAATATTGTTTCTTCAAATCAATTACATTATCAACATGATTATTAAATTCAGATAAATTCCCGTTTTCTGTAATTGAAACCATGACCAAAAGCCCAAAAGGTATATTAAAAAAGCATTACAAAATAAAAAAGAAGCAGAGTTTGTACCTGTATATAGGAGGCCCAAAATGAGAATTGCAAAAACCCAAAAATTACCACCTTTTGCCATTGAATATTTAAGGAGTTCTTCTCGTTCTCACAGAATTTATAGGTTAAGAAATACGTAGTAATAATTTACAAATAAAGCGATTTTTGGTTTATATTTTATAATGTGACGTTGAAAATGAAAGAGCCAAACTGACTGAGGTTGTATTCCCATTTTAAGAAGATCCTTTGGGCCGGGTTACCATAATGAATTAGATTAGATACTCAACCAAATTTATAATTAGGATTTAAAAATATATATATATATATTAGGATTTGCTTAAATAAAGTTGTACTCCATATTAAATTCCTAGTGGATTAGTCACTACTCACTAGTGGTTACTTATACCATATTTGCATAGTCAAATTTAAAATGATGTTTTATAAACCAAATGATATATAGCACTGAAACAAACTGTATCAAAGAAGGCAAATTTCTGCGATTCAAATTATCTATCTTTGTTAGGAGAGTTTGAATTACAATAGTTTTAGGCACTTTATAAAATAAACTGTATCAAAGAAAGTGTAACACTTATATTATTGTAACACGGCCGTATTAGATAAGTGTAACATTTAATTTATTAAAACACGGATGAAGTACATGGAACAAATATAAAATGATAACTATAAAGGCTTAAAAGCAAATGTATAGGGCACTCTTTTTGAAAGCAGGCAAGTTGTGCATGCATGTAAAATTTGATTTTCACCAATCTCATATCAAAAAATAAAATTTCTACAAATATCTACATTCTAGCTAGTATACATTTAGCATACCTTCTTTAATTTCTAATTTTCCATTGCTAAAAGAGAATTCTTTTTTTTTTTGTTTAGGAAAACTCAAAACTATTTTTATCCGAATAAGCCACAAGGGCATTATCAATCATTAACCAAACGTGAAAGGGGATATGAATATGTGACATATCATATACGAGCCCTCATCAAGAAAAATAAAACCAATTCAAGGTTTGAATAGCACTTCAAATGCTCATCATCCTACCATTATCTCTTTCAAACAACATATTGGTGATGTAAATGGAGATAGAATTCAATTGAAACAATTCATCATTCTCTTTTACCAAAATAGGAATCCTTCTCTTTGCCTTTCTATTATCTTTACAAGTTAAAGTCGAAATCGTGGCCGAACTTGCCCTATTATTAGCTTCAAAATAATCCTTAGATTGTAAGGCTTTAAGCCCTCCTTCTAAATCCACAATAACATCCAAATATTGCTCCAAAAATAGCTTCAAGACCCGAATAGTACGCGGATCGGTATGTGGATTATCTCTTAGAAGATTTTCTATCCTAGATTTTGTAGCAATGGCTTTTGATATGCCCAAATTTAAGGAAATATAACCTAGTTGCTCGATTGTGATTGTTGCTTTGGAGCTCCGTATGTTTGACCCGAGTATCCGTAAGCAGAAATCATACCTTACATCCGGATCATCCTTTGAAATTTGTTTGCAAGTATCCGGGATTATGCTTGAAGCATTTGTTGAAGAATGTAGTAACAAGAAAAATATGACAAAAGAGATGAACATTATTTTATTGATGATAATTTGCTAGAATAATGTTTCATTTTCTTGTAGCCTAAAACTAATTTAGGCTTTCAATTTTGATGGATAATAGTCTAAATTGTATTTTTTCTTGTATATGTTGAATGGTTAAAATTAAATCCAACCTGTCACACAAGGAAATTGAAAAATTTTATGGTTCTATTTTTGTTTGCTTATTATTATGATTTCCTTTGAATCACTAATTTATTTCCTTGTCACCAAAAGCAAAATTAGGTAAAATTACATAGGAATTTAAAGCAAATATCTCAATATATTTTTTGGAACATGAATTTTTGACTTATATAATACGAGTAGATATTCTTTCCAAAAAAAAAAAAAAAAAAAAAAACCCAATATTACCTAATACGCTAAACTCCTTAAGTATTGCGTATATAAAAAGCATATTATATTTAATTTGAGCTATTTTTGGCCCATTATATATATATAAATGTATGATAGAATAATTATAGAGATTTTGATATAATTTCAAAGTCGTGGCTTAGAGGATAGAATTGAATAAGTTAAGAATGTTACAAATATTAATCACAACTAGCCTTTTGGCCCGTGCAATGCATAGGTTATTCTTAGAAAATTGCATTGAGAGATGAGTTAGGAAATATCAATAAGTCATTATGAGGTATAATGTGTGATTGGAAAGAAAATGGGAGGAAAAATTTAGAGAAATTTGTGAAAAATGACTTTTTAAGTGGTCGACTTTTTGAGATCATTTTAAGTGAAAAGTTGTGAAAAAGGAATTTTTAAGTTGTGTTATGTTGTTAGGGGGTACTTGGGTGAGTTTTCTTGGTCGTCAATGTCGGAGCTCTGACATTGACTTTTCACGTGTTAATCACTTGAGTTATTTATATATATAAAAAATATTTTCACCCCCTAAATTTCCCTCCTTTCTCGTTTTTTAACTCACCGGACTAACACGTGAAAGTCAATGTCGGAGCTTCGACATTGACCACCAAGAAAACTCATCCAAGTACCCCCTATAAATATAATACAATTTAAAAGGTCATTTTTCATAGCTTTTCACATAAAAGATCATTTTTCACAAATTTCTCTAAAATTAAAAAGAGAAGAGGAAAATGTTGAATTGAATAGGGAAGATCGATGAAGATGAAGTGTACATATAAGTTTAATGGAATAAATAATTAAAGAAAGTGTTTGTAAAAAGACATGTGGCACTTTGGTTAGAGAAGAAAATAGAAAAGTGTAATATGATCTGCACATGTGTCTTTCTTGGTTAGAGTTTTTAAATACTAGGTATAGACTAGATATAGATATTTCTAATATAATTATCTCCTTCAACAAATAGATAAATATGACATCATTTATTTCCATAATTTCAGCATCTTCAATATTCTTAAAATAAATTTGTGACAGGCTATTCAAAAAAATAAATAAATTTGTGACAGAGATTTAATAAGGAAGTATATATGTCGACATGTCGTACGTATTCTAGGCAATTTAGGTTAAATAATATACTCCGTTTAAATTTAAATTCGTATTTTTGAAATTTAGATTATATTTTTCACACACAAAAAAAAAAAGAAATCTAGATTCTAGAAACATCCTATTTTAAAAACGGAAAGAAGACAACACGACATCAACACGGAGTCTTATTGAACAAGAAAAATGATAAAACATATATACTTATCTTTTCTAGCCTCGACTCTATATATATATATATGTTTCATGCATATCCTATGAAAATTCCCACAATATAATTGACCTCTCTTATATCTTATTAACTCGTAATTTTGCGCAGGAAAAAAAAAAACACACACACACTATAGTAAACATGTCATCAAGTTCACTCCCACAAACAAAGCTCATAAATCTAAGGCTGTTTCAATGGAACGACGTCGCTACTATGAAGCACAAAGCTGTTAGGCATGATGAAGGTTTGTTCGCCTTCAACTTCACCGCGAATCTCATACAAAAATTACCAATGTACAATGACCTTTCTCCTATAACCGTTAATTTTAAGCTTTGTTATCTTTTTAAAGATAATTTACTAAATTTGGCTAAACACATAATTAGCAAGGCTTATGTCTTTGACCCTAAGACAACTAAGTTACTTGCTGAAACAATTGCCGATTATATGAATAGTTGTTATAGATTTCACCCTTTGAGGACTAATCCTCGTCGCCCTAGGCTTGTTTTTGTCGCGGATCTTGACATTGATGATGTTGATGGTGAAGAGCAAATCGAAGAGGAGGCTATTAATAATAATCATAAGGAGGTTGTTCTTAATGATCTTTATCGAACGGTTGAACCTTTTATACAAGTTGAACAAGATGACAATAATATAGATACTAATCATGGCTGGCTTTTGCAAGATGTTTCGGTTGAAGAGGCACAACAACATGAAGTGTTGGAAAGCTTGGTCGATAGCCCTACTCCATTTCATCCATACCTTCAATTCGCGCCGTTTGCTAGACCTACTAGGGTTGCACTACCCCGGTTACTAATAGAGCCTACTAGTGATGTTGTTCGGCCACAACCCGTGAATATAGATATTAATTATACTAATTATACTTTTATTGAAGAACAACTTTGTTATGAGGGTGATGGTAACATGTGCACATGTTCGGATGTAGAGGAGGTTGATGATAACAATTTAGAAGAATTCGATCATGTTCTTGATATTTTAAAGACTTGGATTCTAATAGAAGAGGAGAATAGTTTCTCTAATAAGGATGGGAGACGAGCATCCAAACGCGCTAAGAAGCTTGTGCAAGATCATACAACATTGTTGAAGAGCTTATCAAAGATCAAACCAACACTAGTACGATTATTAGCAAAAGAAGAGGAATTAAGTGAGGATAGTATGTGCTCAATTTGCTTTGAGAAGATGTCAAGTGAAGAGGAAATCATAAAGATGACTCGTTGTAAACATTTATTTCATAGAGAATGTTTATTTAATTGGCTTCCGAAGAATCATACTTGTCCTTATTGTAGATCGAGTAGCTTAGTAGATGTTTATTATTGATTAATTAGGTGATAATTTATTATAGGTTTATTATGTATTCCCAATTTCCTAGCATAGGTTTCTATAATAATAAGTATATAGCAATACACTTCTAATGATTTTTGGGTGTTATTTTTTAGGTTTTGTCATTTCAATTTTGTTGGATCTATTGGACTTACGAGTATGTTAAACTTATTAAACATAATGTCATTAAACTTGTGAGTGTTTTTGAATTGCTCTCAAACCATAATCATTCGTATTCTCAAACCATAATCATTCGTATTGCCTACTACGAAGTATGTTAATACGGCATAGCATATATATATTTCTTTAATTACCCTTGCTTGTTTATTTAATTAGAACAAGTGTACATACACCATATAAATTTATTCTTTAAAAAAAAAAAAACTTAATCTTTCTAAGAACAAGCAATTTGAGCACTTTTCAAGGTGAAGTCAAATGATTTGTCCCAAGCATAATTGAAACTTAGGGCATTATTTGGACTGATAGGATTTCCACCGTTGATGGTACAATCTCCACCATCTTGTTTCAAAATCGACGGATCAATTGGTTCTTGAGTTTGAAATCCGTCACAAGCTAATATTATACTCGAAAACACACAATCACAAGTGTTTTTAAGGGTAAATTTAAACTCAGGCTTCCCTCCTACATTTCCTCCGGTTGGCGCTTGATCAAGTTTCAAATCTGCATTTGTGCAAGCGCTCCTTCCTATACGAAAAAATTTCGTTATAACAAATAAGGGGTATTATTTGTAAGATATAAAAACTTCCTATGCTGCAAATGAATAAATAAATAAAAAAACAAAGGTAATATGTAATAAATTAATGATTATATAATATAATTTATGCAAGAAAACAAAATTGTAACTCTTACCTCTATGAATTAGACATACAAAAAAGAGAATTGCACAAAGGAAATTGACATATGAAGCCATTGGGAAGAATAATAACGAGAATTTAAATATAGATGTTTTGTAAATTGTGTTTTCTCTTAGAAAGGGTTTTATGGTTTTTGCTAATGGTGCATATGCCTATTTATAGTGAAGCATGCATTGTAAAGAGACTTTTTTAGAAAATGTTTTTAATTCATTACACAATCCTTAGTAGTATTGATATTGATCCTAAACATAATATCCTAAAGATATGGAGGTTTATTTCAGAAAATCTATATTATGATATCTTTCGATCTGTTGGAATCAAACTAAAGAAACATTTCTCCATTTGTTCATAAAATAAAAAAATCAAAAATCAAATCAAATCAAATCAAATATTATAGATAGTATTATCTAGTATGTATCTCATATATGATATTATCTCATACATATACTCTCCTATTCTGTATATACTTTGGTTGACTATATTTTATTCTTTGTAATCTTTAATTAATACATTATTCTCTCTTAGCTATATGTAATATTATTCTATAATTCTATTATTGAAGATTATTATTATTTTCCTAAGTTAGATTATTTTGTGCATATACTTAGGCTAATCTTGTACTATTAAAGCCTTAATTGAATAATATACAATTAATTCCTTCTTTAATTTTACCCCATCTCAAAGATATTTATATACACGTAATACACCCAAATATATACACAACGTAATTACTCAAATTAACTATTTCAGATCATCTTCAGAAAATCTTGCGTGGACCTGGTCCACAATAATGTTATTGTGAACCCAAGGTTTATACACACGAAACTGACGTTATATTGAACATATTGACCCTTAATTTTGACATAATAACCTTATTTTTAACATAATAACCTTTATTAAAACTAGTATAACGTTTAATATTATTGTGAACTTAAAGTACAACGTTATGGCCCTAATTTTAACATAGTGACCTTTATTATTCAAATTAACCAGTATATAAAATATTTCATTAAAAAAATTAACCTTTTATAGCATATATATTACCAAAATGACTTTTATTTCAACATAGAGACCATTTTTTTATTATAGTGACCGTTTTTTTTCTAATAAAACAACCATGATTTCCCTAATGTTAGTGGTCCACAATAAATTAGTGTGAACCAGTTCTATTTAAGAATTTGTAATTGCATAGTGCATAGCTACATACCATCCAACCATCGGTGTCTAAATTTAACTAGGACTATATAATTTGATTGATTGAATAGAAAAAAAAAATTTGTTTGAGATTATCCTCCTTTAAAATTTTGAAAGACTCTTTTACTATAAACTAACTAGAAATTTTGATTAAAAAAAAAAATTTACTGAGTTTATGAATTGATGTCAATTCAAATATTCAATTGATATCCTTATTTGGTTGGTAATAATTTGAATATTTAAAATTTTATGAATAACAATTTACTCCGTATTAGCTTTTCTTATTCATAAATCCATAATCAAGATTAAAATTACTGTGTAATTAAATCTTAAAAGCAATTAAGTACTTTGTAATGTATATAATGTTTAAATCGTGTAAAATAAAACAAATATAACCATTTAATCATTTACTCGATTTAGAGAAACAATAAATCCTTGAAATTATCCTAATATTTACTAGGAATATTTGAAAGACCTTTTTATTTTTTATAAATTAGAAGTGCAAGACGACATTTGATCACAAATTGATATTATATAGGTTTAATTTCACCTCTTTTTTTTCATAATGCTTCTCAAGATATAACTTTATTCGAGTGTTTATTGCATGTGATAGCGGAATTTATAAGCACATTGTCAAAATAGGCAACACAAAGCCATAGCCAATCAAGTAAAACAGTCGACAATTAACCGCCAATAACCGATTGCCAACAACACTCACTCCAAATTCAACCTAAGTTTCCAAAAGAAGAACAGTAAATTCCAATAATTTTTGAAAGGCTCTAGATTCATCCATTGTCCTTGATTTTTGGCAATTAGTCTATGAGTACCCCTCACAATTAAAATCTATCCTCCTTTTTCTTTTGGGAATCAAGGATCAATAGACAAGTGTACCTGTAAAAAACTTTTGAATTAAAGAATTAGTCTTAGGAGGTCCACTTATTGTTTGTTTCAATAAATTCTCATTAATTTTTTGTCCATCTTTTTTTACATCTATAAGTTCCAAGTTATATTTTCCATTCATCAGAAACAAAGGAAAAGAAAAAAAAAATATGGAAGAAAAAATTAATTTCCTCTTCATTGTTATAATTTTCAGCCTGTTGGTCCAAGGTATGTTTAATTAATGGAATTTATATACATTTTTAATTACACAATAATGCATACATTTCTGATTAAGTTGCCTGAATATTAATGGAATGGTACTTACAACTATCTGGAGTACAAGTTAAGTTCGTGTTATATTATGAACGTCTGGTGGTGGATGTCAACTAATTTTAGTACATTTTAAAGTGGCAATAATACAGGCATGAGATCATATCTTGTACGACATTGGTTGTTATAATTTGTTAGAATTAACATTATTTGTTATTTGGTTTTGCGCTTTTACAGGTATGGGGCAGTGCTCATTGAAGGATATGAGCTTAAACCAAACCAAGGTGAATAAGTTTGTGAAGAATAATAATAGTAATAGGCCAGTATGGAAAGTGACAATCACCAATAATTGTTACTGCTCTCAATCAAACATCAAAATTGCTTGTACCGGGATTCGAACCCTGAAAGAAGCTGTTGATCCCCCAATTTTGAAGATGGAAAAGGGTAAAGGAGTGGTGAAAAATGGAGAGCCAATTTATCCATATACTTCTGTGAAGTTTACCTATGCTTCTAGCTCACCACTTCAGTTCAAGCTACTTTCTTCTCAAGTTGCATGTTCTTAGATATTATGGTCATATGTTGTTAAGCTAATATATGTACGTTGTTTTTAAGAAAATAGAAGGCTAGTGCAGTTGGCTAGCTCACTGACTACCATGCGTGACTCGTGAGGTTAGGGATCTCACCAAGCTCGACTTTTTTGGATCCTTTCTTCCGATGATAGGTCTTCTAATTTTCCAAAAATAAATAAAATGTATGTTTAGGCTTAGGTAATTAGGTTTCTCTTCCTTGTATTTAATGATTATTGATACTCGTTTGTGAGTTTCAATTCTACTCCTGTTTGTACTTTTGTTGTAGGTGATGTAAACGTTCATTCATGAATGTACTTTCCCTTTGTTTTTCTTTTTAATTTGAGTTAGTGGATATGAAGTTTGTTGCATATTGACACATTAGTTGATCATTTGGTAAAGAGCTTGCTGCTTGCACATAAAGAAAAAAAAAAAAATCAAATCTCTACTTAGTTAATTACATTATTTAAAATCATTATAAATATAATTACATAATACTACCTTCGTTTCTTTTTAATTGACACACATTCCTTTTTAGGAGGTTTTTTTAGTTGACACGTTTTCTTTTGAGGTAACTTTTTTACCTTCCATTTACAAGCTACTCCACTTGTTTTTTCATTCTCTCTCACTCTCTCTCTTCTCCTTCATATATGTGCGGATGTGCCTAAATCAAACGCGTCAACTAAATAGAAACGGAAGAAGTATGACATCCTTATACTTATATGCCATCATTAGATTCATATGACATCATTATTGTCGAGTCACATCACTTCAGTATACTTATACTTTTACGACATCATTATATCATATGACATCATTATTGTCAAGTCACATCACTTCGATATACTTTTATGACATCATTATATTCCAAAATTTCAAAATAGGAACATAACTTATTCTTGGTACTTAATAAACATTTTTATAGGTATGTTATGGTTTCAAACCACCTTATATGACCCCGGGAGTCACCCAACGTATTAAGTTCAGTTTTTGAGAAAATGTAAAAAAATGACTCGAAATCGTGTATTATAACCTTCAATTTTGGACAATTTTTCACTTTTTTTGACCCGGAAACAAAAATTGCCGAGATGCTTCCCATGGACCCTAATACACCTCTAGAGTCCATTTGGGTGGGTAAAACCATCCAATATACCTTCAAACTGCTAATTTAGCCGTTTACAACTTACACCGATTTCATAGACTGAGGCTACCACAGACATTTATGGCAACATATAATGATCATATATGATCCCAAATGATATTATATGATCCTGGGATGTATCCCCTGGTATCTCGAGACTTTTCGACACTGAATCCCGAAACCTCTGAAATTGGCCAAAAAGCGTTATTATAGCCTTCAATTTTACCAATTTTGACTTTTTTTACCTGGATTTTTTTTTTTTTTTTTTTTCCGAGAAGCTACCTATATACCCTAATACCCTTCAGGAGTCCAATTGGGTGGGTGGAACCATCCAATTTGCCTTTAAGCATCCAATTTAACAGTTTTCGTACACGCCTCTTGTTTTAAATAATCAACACATATTTCCCAGTACACATTACTAGTTAGAGTGACATAATAAGTTTGTTACTCCTTATACAGTTGTACTTCGTATATACTCCCTTCGTTTTAAAATACTTGCTCCACTTTCCTTTTTTGGCTGTTTCTTAATACTTGCCCCATTTCCTTATTTGGAAATCTTTTACAATATTTAATTATTTTTTTCTTATCAAGCGGACCCAACAACATTAATCCACATTCTCTCCATTATTTTTGTTTTTTTTTAATATTTTTTTATTCTTCCACTAACCCCACTACCTCCGTTTTTTATTACTTTCTCTAATTTCTCCTAAAACTCCGCGTGTGGAGAAATGAAGTAAGTATTTAAAAGCGGAGAGAGTATATAACAAGTACGTATAATTTATTAATCGGGAGTGCTTATGAGTAATATGTGAGAGCATTTACAACACGTAAACACATCTTTTCACTGTTTCTTATAACTCTTCAAATGAGAAAAAAAAAAATAAAAAAAATAAAATAAAAATTTAAATATATTTTATTCTAGATCGATGTACTTGGATAGGAAATTAGATACAAGTAGATTTTGTGACAAAGGTTGCTACAAAGTTGTTTGTAGGGCTAGGTCTCATTGCAAGTTAATTAGAACTTAGATGAATGCAAAAAACAAGCTCTAGGCCTCTAGCAATGTTGGTTGTGGATGGTGAAAGAGAGGAAAAAAAAAACGAAAGAAAGAGTAAGGGTACTATTGTCCCTTTTCATCAAATGTTGGCGGTTTTGATAAAATATTGTTGACGGTGTTTGACACCCCCATCAATTTAAGTAAAACCGATAATGGTTGTTACGGTAGCAACCAACTAACTTTATCTCTCCTTTGACTCCTTGATTGTTTGACTTTACCAAAGTAATACAGTACTGTAGCCGTGTAGCGTCTAACTACACATCTACCAGAAAGTACAGAACTCGGTAGAACCTAATAAATTTGGAAATAACGCCCGCCATTGGAGCAAACCTTCAGGAAAACTTTGAGAGATAAGATGAGCGTAAATTGGGATGATTGGGTTGAAGAAGCGCTTTCCAAGTTAGAATCTCTGAAATTGTTACGTTTCCTTAGACCCATCAATGTCTCCAACAATTCATCCTTTTTTTATGGGCATGCATACCAAGTGTTCGACAATTTGCGTCAATGGGATCGTTCCTCTGTAGAAGTCATGATTTCTGAGTCTACTTTTCGCAATTGGCTCAATGATAATCCTAGTTGTGGTATTTTCCCTCTTCCCTTTTCATTGTCTTTGGAGTTTGTAGCTTATTTGTTGTTCTAATTTTTATGGGTATTTCATGTTTTGGTTGTTTTTTTTTTCTTTTATTTTCTGCTAATTGTTGAAATTAATTGAGCACATTTGGTAATTTAAATTGAACACATTGTACAGTGTATATTGGATTGGATGAATGACATAATCTGCGTTACTTTGGAAGCTGATTTCTATGTGTATCTAAGATTAATGGGATTTTGAAAATGATTAGAGAATGCTTGCATAAATGGGTTTTAAAAATTGAATTCAGTGAGCTTAAATATCGTAGGATTGAGGATTGCATTTGAGGGAGCTATTTTTCTTTCAAAAGACTTTGTAGTTCTGAAAAGGAGGGACCTTGGAGTTGGAAATGTCCGTGTTTTTTCGTTGAGAGGAATAGCTGTATATATCAATTGAGGGAGGGGTCGATAGGGGATTGAAACCTGGAATATGAATATATGATAAATGTAAACCTCGGTGTTACGGGTTAACAGCTAGACTAAAACCTTATCTGACTTGTATTATTGTTGCTGAATTGCTTAGGATCAATTGAAGTGCCTAAAGGTGAAGAGGCCAATGAAGGAGAATTGTATTCTTGCAGTGGCAGGAAGCTACTGCTGTTCTCTGGAAATGATTACTTGGGTTTAAGTGCACATCCCACAGTTAGAATGGCTGCTGCTAAGGTGATTTTTGGTAGTTATCTATTCATGTGTGATTTTTTCTAAGAAAGCACAGTGCAAAAATTTTGATATTAGAGGTGATTTGGACTGCTTGTGCTAGGCAGCCCAAGAGCACGGGATGGGTCCAAGAGGCTCTGCATTGATATGTGGTTATACAGATTATCATGGGCATTTGGAGGCAAGTTTAGCAAAGTTGAAGAAGAAAGAGGTTTGTTTTGTTCATAAACCTCTATTAGCATTTTTGTCTAGTCAATTATCTTAGTTGTGTTATGGATGTATGGGACTTACTAATACCAAACCCTAACAGTGATGTACTCAAAGTTCTATCTTTTATGTGTCAATACTGGTTTTAAGGATGCTAGGTTTATACAGTTGCTTATAGTTGACCATTGAACATGAACTATAGGTGTTAGGGTAGATAATCAGACATTCAGACTAGAGCTGTCAATTCGGGTAAACAGGTCGAGTTTGGGTCGGGTAAGAGTGGGTTAGGTCAACTCAGGTGAATTTAGATTAATTCCATAACCTATGCGGGTCAGGTTTGGGTGGAGTCATGCTTGAGTCGGGTCACGCGTGAACAATAGGTCGGGTTTAATTGGGATTTTCACGGGTTAAAACGGGTTAGGGTAATTCTCAGGTTCGAGTCGGGTTCGGTTCAAGTCAATAATTTGCGGGTTAGAATCAGGTCGGGTCATTCTCGGGTTAGAGTCGGGTTCGGTTTAAGTCAATAATTTGTGGATCATAATTAGGTTGGGTCATTTTCAAGTCGGGTCATTCTCGGGTTCAAGTCGAGTTTGGTTCAAGTCAATAATTTGCGGGTTATAATCAGGTTAAGTCATTTCCAAGTCGGGTCATTCTCGGATTCAAGTCGGGTTAAGTTCAAGTCAATAATTTACAGGTTACAATCAGGTCTGGTCATTTTCAAATCAGGTCATATTCGGGTTCAACTAACTATAAATAGATAATTATCATTTTTATCAAGCTAATTATTTCCTTTGACTATAATATATATGGCAATATACTAGAGAACTATAGTCTATAATTTAGGAAGATAATAATCTCCTTTCACCATACAACAAATATATACTATATTTAACTCTTAAATTTGAGGATGATGCTCCTTTCTTATGTTGGCCTATACCGACTTGGTCTCCCTAGACAAAAAGATTTGATCAACAATAATAAGGTGGTCTAAATTGCATTTAAGGTGATTTGAAATCATGTCAGGAACAATTTGAGTTGAATTTAGGTCGGGTTAATAACAAGTCGTGTTAATTTCGAGTCAAGTTAGTAACAGATTGGGTTGAATTTTTGGGTCGGGTAAGTAATAGGTATGGTAAAATTCAGTCAGGCCAATAACAAGTCGGGTTGAATTTGGGTCAAGTCAATAACAAGTCGTGTTGATTTCGGGTCGGGTTTGTAACATGTTGGGTTAAATTCGGGTCGGGTTAGGAACGGATCGGGTTGAATTCAGGTCAGGTTAGTAACAAGTAGGGTTAAATTCGGGTTCTCACGAGTTAAAACAGGTTTGGGTCAATTTCTATTCAAGTCGGGTTCGGTGCAAGTTAATTAAATTGGTCGTTCTAAACCGGTAAATTGGCTGTTCAAAAGAAAATTGGATGGTTTCACACATCCAATTAAACTCCCAGAGGGTATTAAGGACCATGGTAAACATTTCGGCAATTTTTATTTCAGGACGAAAAAATGTCAAAAAATTCCAAAATTGAAGACTAATATCCACGCTTTTTGAGAAACCTTGGAGGCTTCGGGACCGGTGTCGAAAAGTCTTGAAATTCTATGGGATACATCTCAGGGTCATATAATGCCGTTTGGAACCATATATGATCATTATTTGTTTTCATAAATGTTCGTGGTAGGCTTGAATTAATGAAATCAGTGCAAGTTGTAAACCGGTGATTTGGTTGTTTAAAGACAAATTGGATGGTCCACCCCACCCAATTGGACTTCCGGAGGGTATTAGGGACCATGGTAAACATTTCTGCAATTTTTATTTTTGAGCGGAAAAAAAAACAAAAATTTCAAAATTAAAGACTAATATCCACTCTTTTTGAGAAATTTTGGAGGTTAAGGGGCCCGGTGTAGAAAAGTATTAATATTTTAGGGGATACATCTTGGGGTCATATAATGTCGTTTGGAACCATATATGATCATTATATGTTGTCATAAATGTTCGTAGTAGGCTTGAGTTAATAAAATCCGTGCAAGTTGTAAATCGGTAATCAAATTGGCCGTTTAAAGGCATATTGAATGGTTCCACCAACCCAATTGGACTCCCGGAGGGTATTTGGTACCGAGAAAAACATTTCGGCAATTTTTATTTTCGGGCGAAAAAAAAGTAAAAAATTCCAAAATTGAAGACTAATATCCACGCTTTTTGAGAAATTTTGGAGGTTTTGGGGCCTGGTGTCAAAAAGTCTTGAAATTTTTAGGGGATACATCTCTGGGTCATATAATGCTGTTTGGAACCATATATGATCATTATTTTTTTTGTCATAAATGTTCGTGGTAGGCTTCAGTTAATGAAATCGGTACAAGTTGTAAACCGGTGAATTGGTCGTTTAAAGGCAAATTGGATGATTCCACCCACCCAATGGGACTCCCGGACAGTATTAGGGATCATGGTAAACTGTAACACCCCCGATTTACTAACTAATAATAAATAAGAAATAAAGGAAAAATAGACAACCTTTAAATAAAATTGCGGAAGCATACACTTTAATCGGAGGTATTACCGCCACACTCAACAACCTGTCGAGTGTTAAGGCTTACAAAATCCCAATAATTACAACCCAATAAACTAGTTGAGCTATTTATACAACTTTATAAACTCATGACGTCACACTAATCGTAACACTTGAGCTCCTTTAGCTACGACCACTTGATCAACCTGGTTAGAAAATCTTGACTGCTCACCATTAAGGACAAATTCCAAAATAGATCGTCACAGGGCCACCATAAGAAAAAGACATGGCCGCAAACACAAGTAGCACAACAAAACAACACACACACGTCAGCAAAAAAGCTGAGTAATCACCACATATCAGAATACAGAGTATTATATAATAATTAACATTACTAGTTCAATTAAACAATGTAGCTCAAAATTACCTTACACATTGTAGTCTGAAAAAAAGTAACCTTTATCAACTCAACCTTGAATAATAATACGAACTTTTACTCAATTAACTCATATAAACCATAAGTGTCCCATGCTCTTTGTTTTATACCTAGCCTTGGACATGGGTAATTCGAATAAAACAAACAAGTATAAAAACTTGAATACTCCCAATAACTAGAAAACACCTTGAACCAGACCACATACGGGTCAATTCCCACTGTAGGGGACCATAGAAAAATAAATAAAAATAAAGATTGTACCTCATTCTTAACTCGTGATTATTACCCTCTAACCAACAAGCCAAAGACTAAGTTATATAACGCCGAGCCTCAACCCAAGAACAAAACAATAATTCTCAACCATTTGATCTCATACATCGATCAAATAACCATTCACATGATAATAAATAATATCTCAATATTGGCACAGGTTCCCAATTCATATATGACGACATATTCGGTTCATAAAATATCTCAACTCTTATAGAACTAATACTAGTACCCAAAATTAATCAAATCTCCACCCAAAAATAACACTCTGCATTAACAACCCTAAAACCTTGATAAAACAATGCTCCCTAGTCCCTATAACAACAACATTAAAACCCTAGAAATAATATAATCAATCAATGCGACAATTAAATCGTACAATACAACAACGAAGCACATATATATAAATTTTGATCATACAAATAACAAATCATAAAATTTACATATAATAATATGGAATACAAATAATACAAACAATAATATATAATCAAAGAACTCTAATAATTAAGGTTCGTGTGATTACCTTTCCACGAATTAAAATCACAATACGACATTCAACGCAAAGCAACCGAGCTACATACGGCCTTCGATACACAAATATATTGTGCAGCTTTAATTTCCAGAAGAAACAAGTTGATTTTGTTTTACAAATCTAAAGCAAGATAAGGAAAACGGCTTCTTTGATCTTTTTTTTTTTTTTTATATAAAATATCTTTTGAGGGTTAAGAATATTTATAGGGTTTTAAAACTTTCCGAACTCCAAATAAAAAATTGAGATTAGGAAAGTTATTTAATAAATTAAAATAACTATTTTTTCATAATACATAATGTATAAAATCACAAAATATTCGGGTATTACATAAACATTTCGGCAATTTTTATTTCCGGGTAAAAAAAAAGTCAAAAATTTCAAAATTGAAGGCCGGGTATGTGGTCCGGGTAAAATCCACGCTTTTTGAGAAATTTTGGAGGATTCGGGGTCTAGTGTCAAAAAGTCTTGAAATTCTAGGAAATACTTCTCGGGGTCATTTAATGCCGTTTAGAACCATATATGATCATTATTTGTTGTCATAAATGTTCGTGGTAAGCTTGAGTTAATAAAAATCGGTGCAAGTTATAAACCGGTAAATAGGCCGTTTAAAGACAAATTGCATGGTTTCACCCACCAAATTGGACTCCGGAAGGGTATTACAGACCATGGTAAACATTTCGACAATTATTATTTCTGGGCGAAATAAAGTCTTAAAATTCCAATATTAAAGGCTATTATCCACGTATTTTGAGAAATTTTGTAGGTTTCGAGGCCTGGTATCGAAAAGCCTTGAGATTCTAGGGAATACATCTCAGAGATAATGTCGTTTGAAACCATATATGATCATTATATGTTGTCATAGATGTTTGTGGTAGACTTGAGTTAAAGAATTCGGTGCAAGTTGTAAATCGGTAAATTGGCCGTTTAAAGGCAAATTGGATGGTTCCACCCACTCAATTGGACTCCCGTAGGAATTAGGGACCATGGTAAACATTTCGGCAATTTTTATTTTCGAGCAAAAAAAAAAATCAAAAAATTTCAAAATTAAAAGCTAATATCGACGCTTTTTGAGAAATGTTGGAAGTTTAGGGGCCCGGTGTAGAAAAGTATTAATATTGTAAGGGATACATCTCGGGGTCATATAATGCCGTTTGGAATCATATATGATCATTATATGTTGTCATAAATGTTCGTAGTAGGCTTGAGTAAATGAAATCCGTGCAAGTTTTAAACCGATAATTAAATTGGTTGTTTAAAGGCAAATTGGATGGTTCCACAAACCCAATTGGACTCCCGGAAGATATTAGGGACGGTGGTAAAAATTTCAGCAATTTTTATTTCTGAGCGAAATAAAGTCAAAAAATTCCAAAATTTAAGACTTATATCCGTGCTTTTTGAGAAATTTTTGTGGTTGGGTATGGTGTCAAAAAACCTTGAGATTTTAGGAAATACATCTCGAGGTCATATAATGCCGTTTGGAAACATATATAATCATTATATATTGTCATAAATGTTCATGTTAGGCTTGAGTTAATGAAATCAGTGCAAGTTAATCGGTAAATTGGCTGTTTATAGGCAAATTTAATGGTTCCACTCACCCAATTGGATTCACGGAGCGTATTAGTGACCAAGGTAAACATTTGGACAATTTTTATTTCCCAGCGTAAAAAAGTTAAAAAATTCCAAAATTGAAGTCCAATATCCACGCTTTTTGATAAATTTTGGAGGTTTCAGGTTCCGGTGTCGAAAAGTCTTGAAATTTTAGAGAATACATTTTAGGGTCATATAATGCCGTTTGGAACAATATATGATCATTATTTGTTGTCATAAATGTACGTGGTAGGCTTGAGTTAATGAAATCGGTGCAAGTTGTAAACAGGTAAATCGGCTGTTTAAAGGCAAATTGGATGGTTCCACCCAGGTGTTCTCCGAAGGTACTAGGGACCATTGTAAATATTACGGTAATTTTTATTTCCGGGCGTATAAAAGTAAAAAAAATTCCAAAATTGAAGTCTAATATACACGCATTTTGCGAAATATTAGAGGTTTCAGGGCCCGGTGTCGAAAAGTATTGAAATTCTAGGGAATACATCTCGGGGTCATATAAAGCCATTTGGAACCATATATGATCATTATATGTTGTCATAAATGTTCGTAGTAGGCTTGAGTTAATAAAATCAATGGAAGTTGTAAACTGGTAAATTGGTCGTTTAAATGCAAATGGGATAGTTCCACCCACCCAATTGGATGTCCGAAGGGTATTAGGGACCATGGTAAACATTTCGGAAATTTTTTATTTCCGGGCGAAAATAAGTCAAAAATTCCAAAATGAAAAGCTAATATCCATGCTTTTTGAGTAATTTTGAAGGTTTTGGGGCCCAGTGTGTAATGAGCCCACAACCACCTCCAATCACTATGGTGTACGGCAGGAGACCAAGAGGACAGAGACAACAACAGAGAAACACACCCACTACTCTAGCAGCACCAACGGCTCAATAGAGTAGAGGGCAGCAGGGGACTTTTGGATTATTTGCTTTTCAGTTATGCACATCACTAGAAGACAAGTAGAGTAGCTGTAGCCCCCCTTAAGGCCTTGGCCAATTATGTAATAGAAGTTGAGTAGTATAAGAGCAACTCCAATGGTTGCTTTTAGGGACTAGCTTGCAATTTTAATAATTTTCAAGCTAATAGCCACACCATTGGAGGATAGTTTAATAATTAGCTTGGCCAAGCTAATGCCAAGCAAATTAGCTTAGCTAAGCTAATTAGCTTAGAAATTAATTATCTCTAATAAAATACTAATTATTTAAAAAATAAAGCTGAAAAATCTAAAGGCTAATTAGTTTAACCATTGTGACATAAATTAGCTAGAAGGAAGGATAGCTTTGCAATCCTAGGTGGCACGGCAAGCTAATTTGGTAATTAGCTTGCCGTTGGAGTTGCTCTAAATAGTAGAGAGAGAGGAAGAGTAGGGTATCCAGAAAATTGTATTGAATATTGGAGAGTGATGGCCTAAAGCCATTGTTACATTTTTAAGCTTTAAGCTTTTTCACGTAATACTACAATCTTTCTTCTATCTTACATTATGAGACATTGCGAGTGTTCCACCTGGTATCAGAGCAGTCATGCCTCCGACGCCACTGACGGTGACACCGGAGAGGGTGGCCGCGCTAGAGGAATGTGTGGAAGAGATTCTCGAAAGAATCGGGGATGGAGAAAACTCTATCCATAAGACGTTGAAGAGGGACCAAGACGCGTTCTTTGAGGAGATGAGAACCATGATGGCAGCGCTACAGAACAAGGAAGTGAACCAGCTTTTTGGAGGGGGAAATTTCAATGAGACGCCACTAGATAATGGTAGCCTGAGGTTCGGCAACTGGGAACTCGGAAACGGAGGTGGAATTCGAAATTTCAACCAAGATAATCGTGAAGGGAACGGAAATTGGCGGTATAGGAAGCTGGAGATGCCGCCCTTCAACAGCTCCGACCCTGATGGTTGGATTCTCAGGGGAGAACAATTCTTCTAGTTCTATCAGTTGACGGAAACGGAGGGCTGCGGTTGTGGCTATGGACGGAGACGCTCTCCTTTGGTATCAATGGGAGAGTAGACGACGATCCATGGTCGGTTGGGAAGACCTAAAAAGACGAGTCTTGAATCAGTTTCGATCTGTCAATTTGGGGTCACTTCACGAGCAATGGCTCGCCATGACGCATTCGACGATGGTGGTGGAGTATAGGAGAGCTTTCATTGAAAAGGCGTCACCGTTGCCTGATATTCCCGAGAGCTTGATGAAAGGACAGTTCGTCAATGGCCTCAAGGAGGAGGTGAGAGGAGGTGAGAGCTGAGATTCAGATGTTAAACCCATTAACGTTGGAGGATGCCATGGATCTAGCGTTGCAGAAGAGCGAAACCGGTCAACAACCTAAAGAAAACGGGCGGGGCCTTTGCCAAACCGGGTCCTTACTCATATTTCAACAAAAGTCCAGCAAATACACTATTGGAAACTGGGCCGGCCCAAACCACACCCACCTTTCAGCTTACCCTTAACCAAACACGAGCCAACCCACAAAACACCCCATCCCCACAAAGTTCAGCTGCGTCGGTTAATTTTCCATCCACTAATTATCGGAACCGATCAAATCCAAGCTCTTCTCGATTTAGTGGTGAGGTGAGACGATTGACAGAGAAGGAGATCTAAGAGAAGCGCGTGAAGGGTCTCTGTTTTAAATGCGTCGGTCGTTGGACCGGACCCACTCACATATGCGCGGCGAAGGGGTTGAGTGTTCTCTTGCTGGAAGAGGAAGAAGAGGGAACGGGGGAGTTGGCGGCAATAGAGACTCCGACGGATGGAAAGAAGGAAAATCCGGCCAAAATAACCATGAATTCCTTGGTCGGAATTTCAAACCCAAAAACATGAAACTACATGGGAAGATCAAAGGGGAGCCAGTCGTGGTGATGATCGACCCCGGGGTGACCCACGATTTCATATCTCTCAAGGCGGAAAGTTGAGCCTTCCGGTGACCGGAGAAGGGGTGTTCGGAGTCTCCGTGGGAAATGGAGAAGCAATTAAGGGGCAGGGGCAGTGTCTTGGGTGAAACTAAGGCTTAACGAGGAATTTGAGATCAAGGAGGAGTTTCTACCTCTTCAATTGGGGAACTCAGACGTGCTATTAGGGGTGCAATGGTTGGAGAAGCTGGGTACGGTACTCACGAATTGGAAGTTGCAGGAGTTAAGTTTCGAAATGGGAGGGAAGACTGTAAAAATTTGCGGAGACCCAAGCCTTGCTCGAATGGGGATTACGCTAAAGGCCATGATTAGAACCTTGCAAAAACAGAGGGAAGGTGTGTTGGTGGAATGTAACCAACCGGAGGAAACAAAATCAGTTACTGACAGTGAGTTGCCCGAGTTTTTGAGAGGAGTGTTGAAGGAATTTCAAGCGGTGTTTGACAGTCTAACCGGATTACCCACGGAGGGAGGGCACAAACATGCCATGGTCCTTAAAGAGGGTAGCAATCCAATTAGTGTACGCCGTACCGATACCCACAATTTTAGAAGGATGAAATTGAGAAGCTAATTCGGGAAATGCTAGAGGCGGGAATTATACGACCATCCACGAGCCCTTTCTCAAGTCCGGTTCTTCTAGTGAAAAAGGACGGTTCGTGGCGGTTTTGTGTAGATTACTGCGCCTTGAACAAAGAAACTGTCCCCGATAAATACCCCATTCCCGTGATTAATGAGCTCTTAGATGAGCTACATGGAGCGCAAATCTTCTCGAAGCTCGACCTTAAGGCCGTATATCATCAAATCCGAGTGAGGCCAGAAGATTCTCATAAAACCGCGTTTCGCACTCACGAAGGGCATTACGAGTTTCTAGTGATGCCTTTCGGATTAACAAACGCTCCGGCCACTTTTCAATCCCTAATGTACGAAGTCTTTCGCCCTTATTTGCGCAAGTTTGTGCTCGTCTTCTTGAATGACATACTTGTGTATAGTTCCAGCCGAGAAGAGCATCTGGAGCACTTGAAAATAGTGTTGAGTACACTAAAAAGTCACACTTTGTTTGCTAATCTTAAAAGGTGCGAATTTGGCAGGGAAGTTGTGGCCTAACTTGGACACATAATTTCGAAGGAGGGCATGGCTGTTGATCAAGAAAAGATTCGGGCTATTGATGAGTTGGCCCACTCCAAAGTCCTTAAGGGATTTGAGGGGGTTTTTGGGCCCTACGGGCTATTATCGTAAGTTCATCCATCATTATGCACATATTGCTCAACCTTTAACAGAGCAATTAAAAAAAGATAATTATGGGTGGTCCTTGGCAGCAGACGAGGCTTTTCAAAGGCTAAAAAAGGCAATGACAATCGCACCCGTCTTGGTGATGCCGGATTTCAAGAAACCATTTGTTGTGGAGTCCGATGCCTCCGGGTTTGGCCTAGGAGCGGTGCTAATGCAAGATGGCAGACCGGTAGCCTTCTTTAGTAAGGTGTTTGGCCCTAATGGGAGGAGTAAATCAATATATGAGAAAGAGCTCATGGCGGTGTGTTTGGCGGTACAAAAATGGAAACACTATCTACTCGGAAGGAGGTTTATTGTTCGAAGCAACCAACAAAGTTTGAAATTCATCACTCAACAAAGGGAGGTGGGGATGGAATATCAACGGTGGGTGAGGAAACTCATCGGATTTGACTCTGAGTTACAATACAAACCCGGGGTGGCTAATCGGGTTGCCGATGCTTTATCAAGAAGGGGAGACAATGAAATTGAAGGTGAATTGGGAGCACTAGTCATGGTTTAAGGGATAGATTGGGAAAATTTGAAGAAGGAGGTTCAAGGGGATGCAACGATTCGAAAAATTCAGAATGAAGTGGAGAATGGAGTTGGGGGTAGGGGTACACGGTGGAACAAGGGCTGCTACTGTTCAAGGGGCGTTGAGTTATCCCTCGAAATTCGAGTGTAAAAGGGATATTACTCAAGGCCTACCATGACTCCCCGGAGGGGGGTCACACAGGGGATACAAAGACTTTTTTACGAATGGCGGGGGAGTGGTTTTGGATGGGTATGAGGCGCGATGTAGCAGAGTAGGTTCGGAATTGTGTAATCTGTCAGCGTAACAAACACTCACAGCAGTCACCGGCCGGGTTGTTACAACCCTTGCCTATCCCGGAAAAAGTTTGGGATGACATTACTATGGATTTCATTGAAGGTTTGCCGAGGTCAAAGGGAATAGATACAATTTTAGTGGTGGTGGATAGGTTGTCGAAGTATGCCCATTTTATTGGACTCCGACACCCATTCACGGCTCAAGGAGTGGCTGAGATTTTTGTGCAGGAAGTGGTCAGGTTGCACGGAGTGCCTAATAGTATTGTGACTGACGGAGACAGAATTTTTGTTAGCATATTTTGGCGCGAGCTGTTTAGGTTACAAGGAGCAAAGCTTCATCGGAGTATTTCATACCACCCGCAAACCGATGGTTAATCGGAGGTGGTGAACAAGAGGTTGGAAACATACTTGAGATGCTTTGCGAGGGAGCAACCCAAATCATGGGCGGTTTGGTTGCCTTGGGCTGAATTTTCATACAATACTTCGTCTCACTCATCGACTCAAGAAACCCCTTTTAAGGTGCTCTATGGCAGAGACCCTCCAAAGCTTTTGCGCATTGGGTTGGGGCAGACCACCGTGGACTCCGTGGAAGAATCCTTGCAAGCTAGAGATGTGATGCTAGATGAGCTTAAGTTCAATTTATTTCGGGCTCAACAGGTAATGAAGGACAATGCTGATAAGAAGAGAAGGGAAGTGGAATTTCAGGTGGGAGATCGAGTTTTTCTTAAGCTCCAACCTTATCGCCAACGATCCTTGGCCAGAAGACCATTTGAGAAACTTGCTGCCAGATTTTATGAGCCATTTGAGGTGATAGAGCGAGTTGGAAGGGTACCCTATAGGCTGCTTTTGCCAGAGGAATGCAATCCGCACCCCGTATTCCATGTATCTCAGTTGAAAATTGCTCGAGAAAATGTGCCCAGCTCTCCTAATATTCCCATGCAAATCACCCCGGAGTTAGAGCTTGTGGTGGAGCCAGAGGAGGTCTTGGACAGTAGACCAAAATTGGGGCAGAAGGACTGGTTGGACGTGCTTATTAAATGGCATGGATTACCGGAGTTTGAGTCCACCTGGGAAGATGCAGCAGCAATTTACGCTCAATTTCCTCTTTTCCACCTTGAGGACAAGGTGGCGCTTTTGGGGGGGAGTATTGCAATGAGCCCACAACCACCTCCAATCACTATGCTGTACGGCAGGAGACCAAGAGGACAGAGACAGCAGCAGAGAAACACACCCACTACTCTAGCAGCACCAACGGCTCAATAGAGCAGCAGGGCAGCAGGGGACTTTTGGATTATTTGCTTTTCAGTTATGCACATCACTAGAAGACAAGTAGAGTAGCTGTAGCCTTTAAGGCCTTGGCCAATAATGTAATAGAAGTTGAGTAGTATAAATAGTAGAGAGAGAGAGGAAGAGTAGGGTATCCAGAAAATTGTATTGAATATTGGAGAGTGATGGCCTAAAGCCATTGTTACATTTTCAAGCTTTAAGCTTTATCACGTAATTCTACAATCTTTCTTCTATCTTACATTGTGAGACACTGCGAGCGTTCCACGGTGTTGAAAAACTTTAAGTATTAGGGGGTACATCTCTGGGTCATATAATGATGTTTGAAACCATAAATGACCATTATATGTTGTCATAAATTTCGTGGTAGGCTTGAGTTAATGAAATAAGTGCAATTTGTTAACCGGTAAATTGGTCGTTTAAATGTAAATTGGATGGTTCCACCCACCTAATTGGACTACCGGAGGGTATTAGGAATCATAGTAAACATATCGGCAATTTTTATTTTCGGGCGAAAAAAAGTCAAAAAATTCCAAAATTGAAGGCTAATATCCACGCTTTTTGAGAAAATTTTGAGGTTTCGGGACCCGGTCTCGAAAAGGCTTGAGATTTTAAAGTATACATCTTGGGGTCATATAATACTATTTTAAACCATAAATGATCATTATATGTTGTCATAAATGTTCGTGGTAGGCTTGAATTAATGAAATCGATACAAGTTGTAAACCGGTAACTTCACCATTTAAAGGCAAATTGGATGGTTCCACCTACCTAATTGGACTCCCGGATTGTATTAGGGACCATGGTAAACATTCCGGCAATATTTATTTACAAGCGAAAAAAAAATCAAAAAATTCCAAAATTTAAAGCTAATATCCACGGTTTTAAGAAATTTTGGAGGTTTCGAGGCCCAGTTTCGAAAATCCTTGAGATTTTAAGGGATAAATCTCGGGGCCATATAATGCCATTTGGAAACATATATGATCATTATATGTTGTCATAAATGTTCGTGGTAGGCTTGAATTAATGAAATCGGTGTAAGTTGTAAACCGGAAAATTGGCCGTTGCAAATTGGATGGTTCCACCCATCCAATTGGACTCCCAGAAGGTATAAGGGACCATGGTAAACATTCGGCAATTTTTATTTACGGGTTAAAAAAGTCAAAAAAATCCAAAATTAAAGGCTAATATTCACGTTTTTTTGGGAAATTTTGGAGGTTTCGGGACGCGGTGTCGAAAAGATTTGAGAATTTAGGGAATATATCTTGAGGTCATATAATGTGCTTTGGAACCATTTATGATCATTATTTGTTGTCATAAATGTTCGTGGTAGGCTTGAGTTAATGAAATTGGTGCCTGTAAATTGGTAAATTGGCAGTTGATAGGCAAATTGTTGGTTCCACCCACCCAATTGGACTACCAGAGGGTATTAGGGACTATAAAAAGTATTTTAGCAATTTTTTTTTCGGAGGAAAAAAAGTTAAAAAAATCCCAAAATTGAAGGATAATATCAACGCGTTTTGACAAATACAAACTTTAAAAAAAATCGGGTGTACAATAATTATTGAACATCCACTATAAAGATAGACTAGATTGATCAAAAGTTACCCCTAAAATAAATAAGTTACCCTAATATGCATAAAAGTAATTCAATACAAATAAAAATTATTAGTAAAGAATCACATTTTAAATGACTAAGAATCAATTATTTGTGATTAAATGTAATTAAATTACCATTATAAAACTTTTCTTATTGTCTATTTATATAAAAATTGTATTATGTTAAAAGTTACCCAAAAAAAAGGCAAAAAGTTACCCTTATACTGCTCGATGTACAGTAAAATTAGTGTAAACCGGATGTATACAAAAGTTTTTGTTTGACAAATTATTTAGGCTTTGGGGCCCGGTGTAGAAAATCTTTTGACATTTTAGGGGATACATCTCGAGGTCATATAATACTGTTTTAAACCATAAATGATCATTATATGTTGTCATAATTGTTCGTGGTAGGTTTGAGTTAATGAAATCGGTGCAAGTTGTAAATTAGTAAATTTGTGGTTTAAAGGCAAATTGGATGGTTCCACCCACCCAATGAGTCTCCCGAAGGGTATTAAGGGCCATGGTAAATATTTCGTCAATTTTTATTTTCGGGTGAAAAAAGTAAAAAAATTTACAAAATTGAAGGCTAATATCCACGCTTTTTGAGAAACTTTGGAGGTTTCGAAGCCCGTTGTCGAAAAACCTTATGATTTTAGGGGATATATCTCAGGGTCATATAATGGTGTAAGGAATCATATATGATCATTATATGTTGTCTTTAATGTTTGTGGTAGGCTTGAATTAATGAAATTGGTGCAAGTTGTAAATCTGTAAATTGATCGTTTAAAGGCAAATTGGATGGTTCCACCCACCCAATTGGACTCCTGGGGGATATTAGGGACCATGGTAAACATTTCGGCAATTTTCATTTCCGTGCGAAAAGAAGTCAAAAAATTCCAAAATTGAAGGCTAATATCCATGTTTTTTTAGAAATTTCGAAGGTTTCGGGGCCCGGTGTCGAAAATAAATGTGATTTTAGGGGATTCATTTTGAGGTCATATAATGTCGTTTGGAACCGTAAATGATCATTATATGTTGTCATAAATATTCGTGCTAGGCTTGAGTTAATAAAATCGGTGCAAGTTTTGAACCGGTAAATTGACCATTTAAAGGCAAATTGGATAGTTCCACCCGCCCAATTGAACTCCCGGAGGGTATTAGAGACCATGGTAAACATTTCGGCAATTTTTGTTTCTATGCGAATAAAAGTCAAAAAATTCCAAAATTGAAGGTTAATATCCATGTTTTTTGAGAAATTTTGGAGGTTTCAGAGTAAAGCTGTCAATTTGGGTAAACGGGTCGGGTTTGGGTCGGTATGAGTGGGTCGGGTCAATTCGGGTCGGGTCAATTCGGATTAACTCCATAACCTTTGCGGGTCGGGTTTGGGTTGGGTCATGCTATAGTCGGGTCATACTTCTTATCGGGTTTGGGTCAGGTTTATGTTGGGTTAAGAACAGGTCGGGTGAACAATGGGTTGGGTTTAATTCGGGTTTTTACGGGTTAAAACAGGTTAGGGTAATTCTCGGGTTCGGTTCTAGTTAATAATTTTTGAGTTAGAATCAGTTCGGGTCATTCTCGGATTTGAGTCGGGTTCGGTTCAAGTCAATAATTTGCGGGTTATAATCAGATCGGGTCATTTTCAAGTCGGGTTATGTCCAAGTCAATAATTTGCAGGTTACAATCAGGTGGGGTCATTTCCATGTCGGGTCATATTCGAGTTCAACTAATTACAAGTAGATAATTATCATTTTTATCAAGCTAATTATTTCCTTTTACTAATATATATGACAATATACTAGGGAACTATAGTTTATAGTTTAGGAAGATAATTATCTCCTTTGACCATACAACAAATATATACTATATTTAACTCTTAAATTTGAGGATGATGCTCCTTTCTTTTTCTGGCCTGGACCGAGTTGGTCTCCCTAGACAAAATGCTTGATCAACAATAATAAGGTGGTCTAAATTGCATTTAAGGTGATTTGAAATCGGGTTGGGAACAATTTGGGTTGAATTTGGGTCAGGTCAATAACAAGTCGTGTTGATTTTGATTCTGGTTAGTAACAAATCGGGTTGAATTTTTTTGTCGGGTTAGTAATAGGTCTAGTAAAATTCGGGTCGGGTCAATATCAAGTCGGTTTTATTTGGGTTAGGTCTATAACAAGTCGGGTTGATTTCGGGTCGGGTTTGTAACAGGGTGGGTTAAATTCGGGTCGGGTTGAATTCAGGTCAGGTTCGTAACAAGTCGGGTTAAATTCGGGTTTTGACGGGTTTGGGTCAATTTTGGTTCAAATCGGGTTCGGTTCAGGTCAATAATTTACGGGGTTACATTCGGGTCGGGTCATCTCCAGGTCAGTTCATGTTCGGGTTTGAGTCTCACATACTCGGGTCAACTCGGGTCTAGGGTTGGTTTCTGGTCGGGTTAGGTCGGGTTTGGGTCACCATTTTTTCGGGTTCAGATGGGTCGGTTAATAATCGGGTTTGAGTCAGTATTTCGGGTCGGGTAAACTTTTGAGAGCTCTAATTCAGACCACTTTAGGCACAATGGGTTTGCTATCTGTATGATAAAAGATATTTGGGACAGAGAGGGCAGAGACTTATATTCTTCATGATAACTATATGACGCAGGATTGTCTTCTTTGCCCTACTGGTTTTGCTGCGAATATGGCCTTCATGGTTGCAGCAGGAAGCATTGCCTCTCTCTTGGCTTCCGGCAAAATACCTCATAGAACTGAAAAAGTTGCCGTCTTCTCTGATGCCCTTAATCATGCATCAATCATTGATGGTCTCCGACTTGGTGAACGCCTAAATTGTATAGAGACTTTTGTCTACCAACATTGTGACATGTTCCATCTTGATGCACTTCTGTATGTCCTTTTCAATTCTATATATAGACAAGTAGACTTGCAACTACAAGTCTGTGCGTGACTCCTATAATTTGACTTCCTGAATATTGTCTCTCAGATCAGATTGTACAATTTCTAAGAAGGTGGTTGTGACGGATAGGTCAGTCCTACATGTTGTCCCCTATTTACTTTGTTCTTTAGTTACATAACTTTTTCATAATTGGTTATGTTGTAATGACAGCTTATTTAGTATGGATGGAGACTTTGCACCTATGAATGAGCTTGTAACACTTCGGAAGAAGCATAAATTTTTGTTGGTTATTGATGATGTAAGTGCTCCCTATTTGTTTATGCAATAGCGTCCGGGAAATATATATACAATGAATGATGCCTAAATTTTTTTCTTCATTACTCTGTTGTAATTATGTAAATTCAGGCTCATGGAACATTTACTTGTGGTAAAGATGGTGGGGGAGTGGCTCAAGAGTTTGATTGTGAAAGTGATGTTGATATATGTATTGGCACATTAAGTAAGGCCGCAGGTTGCACCGGAGGTTTCATAGCATGCAGGTATCAACTTTAAACAAAGGATTTGTTTTGCTACTTCTGTGGTCACATTGTAGCAAGTCAAGCGAGTGAATATGTCTGTTCACTTCTAGATGAGCACTAGAACCACCATCCAGTGTATGTTTTGCAGTTAGCATGATAAAGGGAGGTATACTTTGGTTTGTACCATATCCTTGCCAAAAACCATATGTTGCTACTACCACTTTTAAAGTGTTAAGATTCGTTACAAGTATCTAGGTATTCTGATAAATATGCATAATTTTTTTTTCCTTGTTGTATTTCATGGGTACATCAAGCATCCTTATCCATTAGAGTTGTTGGGTGGGTGTATTGCCTCTAGTATAGCAAGATAATTGAAGGTCTTGAGCAGCAAAGTACGTAGTTTAGGCCAGTAGGAGACTATTGCTTGGTATGCCAAGTTAGAAAAATGGAAAACCTGCTGATTCTGAAGGAACTTTTTTCATATTTCTGCAAGTTGATGCTTCTCATTGGCAGTCAAAAGCTTTGTCTTTAAAGGAATTAGTGTACATATTCATTCAGCAGTCATGAGTATTATTATTATTTTTTTTTGTATGTGTGGGTGTGGGTGGGGGGATACCACTTGGCATATTCTAGTAGTCGTACTGTTGTCTTTTTTTATTTTCCTGTTTATTGCCCATTGCATTTTTAGAAATTACTTACACATTTCATCAAATTTTTAATGGCAGTAAAAGGTGGAAACAACTTATTATGTCCAGGGGCCGTTCTTTTATATTTTCCACTGCTATGCCGATACCAATGGCTGCTGCTGCCCATGGTAAAGTGACTTAAATCTTTTCTATCTGGCCAACTTGTTGTATGAAGCATTTCCTAGTCATAAGAGAAGTTTATAGCATTACTTTAATTAAAGCGGGCCGGGGGGGGGGGGCGGAAGGGGTTGTGGACTTGTGTTATACTTTCTCCACAGCTCTGCTCCTTCAACAACTTAACTTGTATGTTTTGCATGGAGATAAGGAGAGAAAAAAAGTGGGTGAGTGGATCTTGATTCTTGGATGCAGGGGTCCAACTCAAAGAAAGTTTAGAGAGGACAAACTTACAAATGTTAACTTATTAACTTGGAAGATGCTAGCTTGTTAGTACGTAGGATAAGAGAGTAATTTCAAGGTATTGCAATGTGTGTACACATATGTTGGTATATGCTGTATATATATATAAATGCATAGCATTCTCACCACAGTGACAAGCATTCTAATGACACTACATACCAGCTGCTACTTTTGTTGCTGAGAAAGAAGCCTGGCGTAGAAAAGCAATCCAAGAACGGGTGCAAGACTTCCGAGACCTCACTGGAATCCCCATTACAAGTCACATTGTCTCAATTATAGTGGGAAGTGAAGAGAATTCCTTGCTAGCCAGTCGGTAAGTACTCCTTTGCCTTTCTATTTTCCATAGTTACAAGCAGTTCTGGACTTTACTTAAGCCTTGTCATCCTGCAGGTATATGCTGAAATCTGGATTTCATGTTACTGCAATTAGACCACCAACAGTCCCTCCTAATTCTTGCAGGTTTTTCAGTTTTCTCTTCCGCCCTTTAGTTTCTTCCTTCCATTCAATATACAGATATGCTGCCATGCTGGGGTCATTTTTTCTGTTTTAGTTAGCTTAACCATATGTTGTGTTCTTTATTTGTAGACTGAGAATAACTTTGAGCGCTGCACATACAAGGAAGGATGTAAAGATGCTTGCTGTAGCATTGTCTAATTGTGTAAACTTCCAAGATGTACATGTTGAGACTCCTGAATTACTGGCTAAGCTCTAGAATTCATTTTTTTTATAAGCTAGTATCTTTTGGTTCTACTTAATTACAGTTGTACTATTTATACTAGAACTTAGGTCAGGCTAGATTTGGTCATTGATATTCTTTGACAGACAACTTTGTTTGATATTCTTTGACAGAATTCATTAAGGGAGTAATGAGACATGGTTCACAACAATTTACTACCTTGGTCAATTTGTAAAACTGTGAATTTATCAAGGTATGCTATAATCTGATACTCCACAAATCCAGTGTTTGATCCCCCAACAGTCTGACGGTTTTTGACATCTCGTCTCTAACACAGTCTGACACAGATAGGTAGTTTTCTGTACTACATCAAAGGTGGCATTTCATGATGTATGCCATTTTTTTTTTTCTGTTTTCTGTAAATTACACTCACTCTTCTTTGGATCCCAGTTTCAACTGTCTTGAATTTTTTCAAGTTTGCGTGATCTTAATCATAGGAATTCACTCGGCAACTTAAGGCAACTCCTTTACATCACAATGCGAGGGAAGTTTGCATAAACCTTGTCATATAATCATAGCCTATAGCCTCACAGATATTCCGTCAGCTACTGAAGGCATCTCCTCTGTAGCACATTGTGAGGGATGGGTCAAGGTCCTCAAGGAGACAAGACGAAGAGGGGGCGAGAGGAAGAGGGATCCCTCATATCCCTTTGCCCATTTCATAATTCATATGCAAACATGAGAAATAGTACTCTTGACTCTTTCTCTCCTTTCTCCTCCAAATACATCGCACCAAATACGATATCTATCCATTTTCCATAAGTCTTCTTCAATCGTATGAGAAAATAACTATAGATCTTAATTAATAGCATGCAAAAAGAAAAAGAACATGCATACCTTCAATTGTGAAATAGATGTGCTTTACAAAAGTTTCATAAAGAGTAAAATTCTTTTAATAAGAGAAATTGTTCCAGCAAAATAGTACATGATCCAGGAGTCTTATAATCATACGCCGTCTTCTTCAATCCGTATATGATAATAAGAATTAGTACTCCATATGAGATAGAAGACTAGAGTAGTTGGCTAATTCTTTGACTTTCAAGCGTGAGGACAGAGGTCGAATCTCGCCAAGCTTATTCTAAGAGGAATTTCCCTTAAATCCATCCTTCTAAAATGGACCTTCTCCTTACCCAAAAAAAAAAAAAGAATTAGTACTCTATATTAGATTCCTATAAGAGTGGTTACTGTATTTTTCATTAACAGGACATCATGTTGAATAATATAAATGTTAATTAACCACATTGTATAGGCAAGTGATGTCGATATGTCCGAGTGGTTAAGGAGACAGACTTGAAATCTGTTGGGCTTCGCCCGCGCAGGTTCGAACCCTGCTGTCGACGTTATTTTTTTTTTTTTTTTCCTTTTAAAATTAAACTTTAGTTTAAGATTCTTATTTAAACCCAGTACATATTAACTAATTGTGTTAGAAGTTGGCACCTTTTAATATCCAAAAAAGTAGGAAACATGATTCCAAAGGATGGTTCGTGCTGTCGGTGTACCCATGTGAGTCCAACAATCCAAATAATAAAGAAGTAAAAGTCCCACATCGACCATTTGGAGAAAAAACTGCAGGTTTATAGTCCATAATCAGTACAATACTGAGCACGACCTTACTTGAACAGGATCTGTTCTACAGGATCGTACCTCTGTATCCTTGAGTTCTAAGGAGACAGAAAACCAAGTCTGGTGGATGAACTATGACCGAGTGGTCAGAGCGTGATTAACAGCTACCTTTGGTTCTCGGACCACTGGTGCCGTAGATGATCGTTCCCCAGCTCCTCTGTGAACTTGGGATGATCACACGGTTGTCTGACAGACTCCCTTCTTTTTTGTTTCATTGAAAATTAGCAGTTGATAAGCATGACTTCGACTTACTGAGCTAAGCTTCTTGAACTTATAATTTGCCTGAGTTATAGTCTTGAAGATTCAATTCATATGAATTTTTATTAGGAGTATCTACTATTGTATAATTTGTATTAGTGAGAAATTTTAAGTCCCACATCGGTCACTTATATATGTCATAGGCTCGTAGCATATTATGGTATATATGCACTTGCAAAGTTGCAAGGCATACATTTTAGTTCAACCTGCTGATCTGTTCTATAGGCGAGTTCAATTCTCCCAAGTGCTCGTATACAGGTAGCAGACTAGCAATCAGGTTACCACAACTATCGAAAAATTTGTCTACAAATTAGGGACAAAATAAAAAATCCGTCTCTAAATTAGAGACGAAATTGAAATCCGTCTCTATTTGATGTCATTTTAGCAACAAATAATTTTATACATTACAACAAAAAGTAGCTTACGTATAAATTAACAACAATATGTAACACAACTCGTTTCCAATGGCAACAAACAAAATAATGCGTTATCAATTAGCAACAATAATTTAGAAGACTTGTTTCTAATGGAAACAATTCAAAAATTCATTGTATTTGTTTGTTTCTAAATCAATACAAATAAAATATTTGTTGTCATAGTTTGTTACTATTTGGCAACAAGAGAAAAATATGATGTCGTCTGTAACAACTAGTAAGACAATTTGTTTTAAAAAGCAACAAATCAAAAATATGTAGCCATTGTTTATTAAAAGCTAAAGCATAAAATGTCGCTTTTAATTAGACAATAAAAAAATTTAGATTCGTTGCTATTTAGCAACACTTTAAAAATCTGTTGCCAAACTTAGTTGCTAAAAAGCTTTTATTTTTGTAGTGATACAGTCTTAGAAGGCAACGACTTCTAAGTTTGCTTTTAGAAACAACTATCTCTAAACCCTAGCCATTTTATATTGTACTTATAAGCTGGTAGTCATTAGTCACTTGATGCAACTATACAAGAATATTACAACAAATAATTATTCAAAGTTTTGTAAGTCCAAAATTTGTGAATGATGCGTGGGATCAATTCGTTTTTGACCAGTTGGAACATTTGAAAAATCACCTTTGTGCCCCATTGGACGGGTTACGGGTATAGTATAGCCAATCAGCAAAGAATTTGGTGTCCTAGTTCTTAACTAGTCAGGGAATCATCAAAATTAGTTTAGCCAGTGGACTTCAAAAAGTTTTCCACCTTATTTTTAACTATACATTATCCTACTTTGTATAGTAATAATACAATGCATTAATACAAGTATTTAACAAAAACATATATTATACTTTGTAATTTAATATTCATGTTTACATCCATATAAAAATGTGCTTAATCTTAATGCTCAACTTGCAACTTTATTTGTAATGTACCTTTATAGGATGTTTCTTTGCCTAATAGCCTTATATTCTTGGCTCTTGATATACACCAACAACATTATATATTTATATTGATTCTATTAACTCATGCAATTTTATGTAGATTTTATTAATTTTTGACACGAAGCTCAACCCTAACTCCCGAGTTTATAATAATCTATTTTTCGGCCCAATTTCTAGCACAACCCTTGATCAGCTCTATTACTTTATGTAAATTGACTTAAAAAAAATTATTCCAAGTTCCTACCATTTGATTTGTGGATTATGCCCATCAAAATTTACGCACAAAATAAAGAGAAAAGTATTTCTTACCAACCAAAGTGGGTCCTCAATCCTAAATTTTGTTCATTTAATTTGTATAGCCACCATTGACCCTAAATACATACTAATAGAAAAATCTAAAGTAGGAAAAAGAGAAGAAGGATCAATTGTTCTATTAATATGACCAAATTGTCAATTCTTCTATTATCTTTCCACTTATAAAAAGTATACTCTCTTTCACTATCCTTTCATTATTCTCATGTCAACTTTCTTTTCACTTTTTTTCCACCATCAAATCTAACAAGAAAAATCATAACACCCATCAAAATTTTATTTCTTAATTCCATAATTTATTTTATATATCACATACTATATAATATACACCAATTAATACATAATATATCACACTTCTACAAATTTACAATAACATACATATAAAGTTACAAGAATAATATGAAAATTAGTTAAGACATGAAAATAAGAAGTGGAATATGGTGTAAAATGGTGTTTTCTATCATCTCTCTTCTGGGGTTGGCTTGCATCTTGTACTTCATCTTAAACCGTTCAGTTGAATCACCAATCAAGCATCAGACGGTGGATGTTTACTTTAATTCGACGGCCGAGATTGCTCGGACCGATGATGATTATATCTGCGCCACACTGGATTGGTGGCCTTCTGATAAATGTGACTATGATTCTTGTAGTTGGGGTGAAACCTCTCTTCTCAATCTGGTATTCTTTTTTACCTTTTTTTCTTCATCTAGTTTCATTGCTATGATTACGTTGTGGTGAATGAATACATGAAGTATAGTGTTTTTGTATACTTCTATTCTCTTTATATATACAAGTTTAGCATTCATGTATTCATAACCCGATACTGAACTTAGCTGGGTTATAATACTCTCTTCGTTTTCAAATAAAAGTCTCATTTGCCTTTTGCATACATGCTTGAGGCATAAACACTTTTAATGACTCGACAAAAGTTTTTCATAACAAGATGCTTTTGAATGTTAATAAACTTGTATATATGAATAGTACCCAACTTTAGTTAAGCTTTGGTTGATTAACTCATCACCTAGATATGACTGAAATAGAATTCTTCCCTCTAAATCAAAATGCTAAGTTAGAAGAAGAAAGCACTTAAAATCTAGAATAGCTGATAACAGGATCAAAATTGATTAAAGAAAACTTAAAAACAAAAAATTATAGATACAAATAGTATGAACCGAATTTAAAAAGTATGGCTAAAGCGATACATAAGGATGATTGGATGAGAGAATAGTAGACTAGTAGTACAACACTATTTGTCATTTATCAACTTTATTTAAGAATTATTTGTTTCAACAAAATAAGTTTGCACTACTGTATATTATTAGCTTTATTTTCCATTTGAAGTTCACATTGGTTGGTCCATTAAATGAGGCCAACAATACGAACGTGGAAAATGACTTCCATCCATTGAGGAGAAACAAACTAAATTTCGGAAAATTCCCTGTTTCTCATGGTGAGAATTGTTTCTCATGGTGAGAATTGTTTCTCATAATGACATTTTCGTAAATAAATTAACAATTTTTTCATTATTGTGGGCTCCACAGTTGAATAAAGTTGAATAAAATTGTTGGTTTATTTACGAAAATGTCATGTGAGAAACAAAATTTGTTTCTCACCATGAAAAACTGGGGCATCCTCCTAAATTTCTTCCTCACAAACACAAAAGTTTTCAAAGATTATGTCAAAAATACTCATTTGGGAAAAAATTTCCTTTCTTGTTGGGGATGAACAACCCTTTTAAAAAAAATTACTCGTGATGTGCATCCATAAGTACACTTTAACTTAAATAGAACGGTACGTACACCCATATTGGCAAATGAAGGACATAGGCCTCACGTAATCGAAACATACTAACAGGAGCACCATTTTCAGTACTTATTAGGTGGGTAAAATACTTTGCTTTGTTTATGTAAACAATACATAATCATTTCAATAAAAATGGGAAATCATGACCACTTGAGTTTGCTATGTGCTTTGTATATGGCCTACCCTATATGCAATGACTATGATGAAGCACGCTGATTATTACAACTTGTGACAAAAGGAATACGCAATTATATGTTTATATTACTATCAATGATAATCAAATGACTAGCTAGGCAAATTGGATTAAAAACTACAAGTAAATGATTTCAGTTTTCACTTTTTTTCTAATTGCATTTATCTTTTTTTTTTTACAAAAAAAAAAAAGAAAAAGAAGATAAAAAAGAAGATAAATGCATTTATCTTTGAAGAATTTAATTATCTACTCGCTTTCTCATGGGATAAGCCATTCTATAATCTTTCCAATTAGCCTAACAACTTTAGCCCGAGCCCAAATAGGTTAGGTTGATCGAGCGGGGGTGGCCAGGTGGGTCACTGGGTCATGGGCTAAGTCTTTGAGTTATGTTCATGCATGAACAAGCCGGCCGGGTTAGATTTGACAAAATTATAGGCCTACCTATACTAGCCCAACCCAATTACATGGTCCAAATCTAGGCTCAATCCAACTTATTAGCCTACCTTTGAACTGGGCCAAGCCCACCTTTACTAACAGTAGTTGATTAATTCTTAAGCATGGTACCCAAACTTTGGATCAAAGAATGCACACGTATTTCATTTGAGGTTTCACTGATTTCTTCTAATATGTGTCTTTGCTAATTGTAGGATCTGAACGACACAATTTTGTCAAATGCTGTAAAGGGTAAGCTCGGTGCTCTACGCTGTACTAATCTCCAGCATATGGATATATGTAATAATGTTTTCATAAGATTTATGTGATCGTCGTGGTATTGCAGCATTTTCTCCCCTGAAAATCAGAATGGGCGGAACATTACAGGATAGGCTAATCTACCAAACAAACGAGCAACAACCCTGTAACCCATTCATCAAAGACTCCTCTCAATTTCTTGGTTTCTCACAAGGCTGTTTGCCCATGGCGCGATGGGATGACCTTAACAGATTCTTCAAAGAGACGGGGTATGTACTAGTTTATTAACAAATTTCCTTGCCAACAATACATATCTAAACAAATGCATCTTTCGAGCCTTCTACAAAACTTGATCAAAATCCAAGTAAAAATTTCCGATGTCTTAAAAGGTTATGTGGCATTTGTATGACTAGGGCTGTGGTCACTTTCGGGTTGAATGCACTGACAGGAAGAACTATAAACCCAGATGGGTCAACAAAAGGAGCTTGGGATCCCAGCAATGCTGAATCACTTATAAGATACACAGTTAACAAGGGATACAGTATCTATGGATGGGAACTTGGTAAGGTGCTCTAAGTATGAATTGCTCACAAGATTTCAAGCGAATCAAAGTACTCGTTCCAAAATTATAACATATTGTTAATGTTCTGAACTATTGATAGGAAATGAACTCAGTGCAAGGGGAATAGGTGCAAGAGTAACAGCTCACCAGTATGCTTCAGATGTAAAAATTCTGCAAAATCTGATTGAAAAGGTGTATGTAGGCTCTGAGACAAAGCCTCTTATACTTGGCCCTGGAGGATTTTTTGATGCTACATGGTTCGCAGAGTTTATTGGCAAAACAACCAAGTCTCTCCAAGCAATCACCCACCATGTCTATAATCTTGGTGCAGGTAAAGTGGTAAACCACTCATTCTCTCAAAATCATCTGACTCGTAATATTAAGGAAATCAGCACAACCTACCAGAAACAGTCTCCCTATCAGATCAACTGGCAAAGTATTAGTATAACAAATAAGGCATTACAGCTATGCATCTTGACCAGTAGGACTAGCATGAAAATAATAATTGCATACTCTGGAAGAAGGTAGGACTTTATAGGTAATTCGATAGCAAATATAACCTTACCGTGAACCCTTTTTTTTTTTTATTTGCAGGTGACTACAATGGCCTTGTAGGTAATATATTAGATCCATCCCACCTCAACGGGGAAGCAAGAGTATTCAAAAAACTCCAACAGGACATAAGGAATTCAGGGACCTCAGCTGTTTCTTGGGTTGGTGAAGCAGGTGGTGCTTTTAACAGTGGTCGAAATCATGTTACAAATACTTTTGTGATGAGCTTCTGGTAAACATTCCACTCAATTAGCCACTGAAACTCAGCTAAATTTTCGATGAACCTTGGCTTAAGCTTCCAGGCTTTTAATAAACAAAATCAGGTACTTAGATCAGCTTGGACTGGCTGCAACATATAATACCAAAACTTATTGCAGACAAACTTTGATAGGTGGAAATTATGGGCTTCTCGATAGATCTAATTTTGTGCCAAACCCTGATTATTACAGGTACTCTAACAATAAGTTTTATAGCTATAATTGTTATGCAAGCAAAGCATATATTTTAAATTGCAGCAAATTTGTTTTATTACTGACTTGATAATATTTGTAGCGCTCTTCTTTGGCATCGTTTGATGGGAAAACAAGTTCTCTCTACAAGCGTTTCTGGGACGAGTAATTTACGAGCATACACTCATTGCTCGAAGCAATCTGTGAGTACTACCAATTGCCATATCAAGTTTATCTTATTACATATGGATTTGAAAATTTTACACACAATATTTTAGCCACTTCAGTTAAAACAATAAGAAGCATTTCCTAAAACAATAATACTCGTATATCTTCTTGAACAAGGGAAAAAAAACTGTCACCCCTACTTCAAAAAGTATATGCCTAACTAAAGACATCCATAATTGAAACATTTAGCTTGAAATGGAAGGTTTAACTATACATTTTAAACTAGATCAAGTATATCATGCCATTCTTCTTCATTTTAAAGTTTTTTATGAATAAATTACATTGAAACTTTGAAAGGTGAAAATTCAGTAGAGGAAAGACAGGAAGTTGTATTTGACAAGGCTAAACTTGATCTGACATACCGTATTTATCCATTCAGCAAGGGATCACATTGCTCTTAATCAACCTTGATGCTGAGGCGACCCTTAGAGTCAACATATCTACAGAAACAGGCAGCATTTCAGCAGAAAACAGCGGACCATTTGCTAGGAAGTCCAAATTTGGTAAAATGCCAATATTTACTCAGAATATAAGAGAAGAGTACCACCTGACAGCCCCAGAAAGAGACTTGAGCAGCAAAAAAATGCTCCTAAATGGGAGAGTTTTGACTGTTGAATCCTCCGGAGGCATCCCAACACTGAAACCTGCAATTGTACATATAAATGATCCGATAACTATAGCCCCATTTTCCATTGCATTTGTCCATATACCAAGCATTGTTTCAAACGTTTGTAAATAAAAACCGATACAAATCATTATAGATTACAAATACTAGGGAAACACAGCATAAATGTACCAAATTTAAATCAAATATCAAAGTGAAGCTTTATAGTCCTGAAACAGTCTCGTCTCAACTGTATTTGTTACAAATCCAAATCTGACTTCCATGCTGAAAAGCAAGGCAAGGGGTCAACAAAGTATTGAGGCAAGAAATCATATAGTAAATTGGAAACAATATGGTGAGTCATTCGAACTTGTACATAAGAAGAGCACTTGTAAACTAATAAACACAAAATGTTTCCAGTAATAGTATTAGATTATTAAGCCGCATATCTTATGCTCAACCTCAAGTTTTTTCACCAGAAAACTCAAAATAATCTACAGAAAATTTCAAAATTTATAAATAATGTCTCCTTGACTTTGAATTTCTGATATGGTATAAAAACAATCATGTTACATTGACTCAGCTAGCCATTGTTGGCACTTGTTGTAGTGCAGTGGGAACCACAGGTCTCCACGTCGTTCCTTCTGGGCTGTCCATCAGAGTAATTCCCACTGCAGCCAGTTCTTTCCTTATTGCATCTGACTTCTCATATTCTTTGTTCTTCCTTGATGTGTCTCTCTCTTCAATCTTTTGCTTAACTTCAGCTTCTGAGAGCTTGGCACGTTTCAAAGCCTTCTCTTTGAGCTGATGTAAAGCCTGCATCACCAAAAGTCGACATTAGTTAATGTTTTTCCAGGTTTTTTTGGCTGCATTGGATCTAAAAACATCAACAAAGTTTACCTCTGAGTAATTTGATGGCATCAACCCAAGAGCAGCCAGCACATTTCTGATTGCCTTCTCTAAGGCTACAAGTGATTCAATTCGCTGCTCACACTTCTTTCCCTGTAGTGCAAAATGTTAAAAATTTATCAAAAAGCTGAAATTTTCCCTTCATGATACCAAACCAGAAAGACATTTCTTCCCATAACAGAATTATACTGGAGAATTGGATGGTAAAAAAGAATTGAGTAAAAGGATAACCACTCAAAAGAGCATCCATATATTTCCTGACCAAAGCAACCAAATGCACAGATCACAACTTTCAAATTATCATCAATTCATCACCCAGACTTATCCAAGCATTTCCCATTTACAATTCCCCTTTATTTATTTCAAGTTACATGATACATGACTATCATCTTTTACAGTTCAGAGAAGCAGATATCCATCTTTTTCAAGCAAAACCGTCATTCCTATATTAAACCCCAGCAGATAGGTTAACAAAGCTCCAGCAAGTTGACTTAATTTAATTAACCAATATAACAAAAAAAAAACTTCCATGACTTGTTATTGAACACCCATAAAAGAACAAAATGACTTGGCAGACTCGACTTCATACTCACATCAGATGCTACGCCCCCCTTTTGATATAAGGAAGAGGAAAGAAAAGGAGGGGAGGAAGAAACAAGAAAGATAATCTCTGAACATTATATACAGTACTATTCTTTTATTAGCTTGGGAAAATCCAATCTGGGGCAAAGTCATAATAGTTCAGCCCAGTAAATTAACATAATGGCCTCATATTTAACCTAGGTAAAGGAAAATTGGGATTAGTCAGAATTACATACCTTACGAGTATGAAGAAGATCATTCATGGTCTTCAACGGATCAGACAGTCCAGCAAGAACAACTGGAGTGAGGAGATCATCTGACATGGAATTCACAAAACTATTTTGGAAATCATTGATGCAACTTGCAATATCCTGGGGAATTGAGTTTTTTAAACTAGCCTTGTCATGCTCGCCCAGAAGAACTTGACTATCATATAATGTCTGCATAGAGATCACACTAGATATTAATAACAAAGCCAGTAGGAGCAACAGAACCACCTAAGTTTTGCCCATATCATAAGCATAAAACTACATCAAAAGTGCATAGAAAGGAACTAAAAAAGAGAAGCAGTAAGTAAAAGGGCATAAAAATTCATGCCATAATTTCAACATTCCATAATCATGCAAGGAGGACAGGCTATTTCCATTTACTTCATATATAAGGAGTGAATTACTCCATATAAAAGGAGTGAAGGGCCCCAAGTTTATGTTAAGAGGGCATTATTAATTACCATATATAGAATTATTTGAAAGTGTCTAAAGATTAAAACAACATTTTCAAATAACAGTAATTATTGCCAGACATACCTGGTATATGTAGAAAATACGTTCTGATGCATACTCTAGTAAGGCATCAGAATAATTTATTGGAGAGCGATAGTGGGTTCCCATGAGGAAGAGTCTCAAGGCAAGTGGGTGATAAAGTTCTATAACCTGGTAAGACCAATAGCTTACTAGATTCAGTACAACAGCCAGAAACAGAAGGGTTTTGAGCATGAGGTGAATAAAGATCACAATCCACAATAATTAGAACTGAAAATCTTATGCAGCTAAATCTTTGTACCTGCCGGATTGTGAAGAAGTTACCAAGAGATTTGGACATTTTTTCCGAATTTATAGTGACAAATCCATTATGTACCCAGTAGCTTATATTACTTTCACGACATGCAGCACAGCTCTGAACGATTTCGTTTTCATGGTGAGGAAACATAAGGTCCATCCCACCACCATGTATGTCAAAAGAGTAGCCCAGATATACAGCACTCATAGCACTGCATTCAATATGCCAACCAGGTCTTCCAGGACCCCATGGACTCTCCCAAAAGGGCTCTCCTTCTTTGGCAGACTGTAAATATAGCATAGTTTGGTAAAAGGTCATATATCAAAAGCAGCCAAACAGCACAGCAAAGTAAAACTAAAAGTTACCACCTTCATCAACAACAAACAGTCAAAAACCAGCTTCTGCATGCATCTTTTTAAGGGAGATAAAAGTACAATTAAAATATTTTGCACTCTTTTAGATGTGAACAGTGAGAAGTATAAGACAAGAATAAGAAGACATTGATGCAACAAGGCTCAGATAAAAAGAATCACATACGACACTATGGCTAGATATCCTCAAAAGTCTAGGCATGGTATACTTTGAAGTGTACACGTATCATGTTATATCCAATATTGAGGTGTTTATATATTATACCAATTAATTCCCAATAGGAATTAGAATTGATGTAGAATATAGGAGAGAACAAAACACAACACAAGGAACAAAACACGTAAGCTACTACAGAGTACAGACTCACTTCACTCTCCAATTCTATCTGATACAATTAAGTGGTTACACACTTACACTTCCCTTTTATTAAAACCAAGGAAATGATTGGAAATTCAGAGAGAGAAATGGAAAAGGTGAAATCTTGAAAGAGGAAAAAAAAGTTTAAAAATAAATAGTGGGTCCAAAAGAAGAAATACATCAATACAGGAATAAAAAGGGAAAAGAAATGAATTTTTTAAAAAATTGTAGAACGCAACTCAAAATGGAAAAAGGTGAAGTCTACAGTGTAACCATAATCCAATATAGGAAAGCATAATCATTGATATGAATTGGGGGAAGTAGTAACAACCTAGATACAACTAGAGCTGTCAATTTGGGTAAACGGGTTGGGTTTGGGTCGGGTAAGAGTGGGTCGGGTCGACTCGGGTCGGGTCGATTCGGATTAATTCCATAACCTATGCGGGTCGGGTTTGGGTTGGGTCATGCTTAAGTCGGGTCATACTTCTTATCGGATTTGGGTCGGGTTTAGTTCGGGTTAATAACAAGTCCGATGAACAATAGGTCGAGTTTAATTCAGGTTTTCACGGGTTAAAACGGGTTAGGGTAATTCTAGAATTCGAGCCGGGTTCGGTTCAAGTCAATAATTTGCGGGTTAGAATCAGGTCGGGTCATTCTCAGGTTTGAATCGGGTTCGGTTCAAGTCAATAATTTGCGGATTATAATCAGGTCGGGTCGTTTTCAAGTCGGGTCATTCTTGGGTTCAAGTCAGATTCGGTTCAAGTCAATAATTTGCGGGTTATAATCAGGTTGGGTCATTTCCAATTCGGGTCATTCTCGATCGGATTCAAGTCGGGTTATGTTCAAGTCAATAATTTGCAGGTTACAATCAGGTCGGGTCATTTTCAAGTCATAACATATTCGGGTTCAATTAACTATTAATAGATAATTATCATTTTTGTCAAGCTAATTATTTCCTTTAACTATAATATAAATAGCAATATACTAGAGATATATATTCTATAATTTAGGAAGATAATTATCTCCTTTGACCATACAACAAATATATACTATAATTAACTCTTAAATTTGAGGATGATGCTCCTTTCTTTTGCTGGATTGACTTGGTCACCCTAGAAAAAATGCTTTGATCAACAATAATAAAGTGGTCTAAATTGCATTTAAGGTGATTTGAAATCGAGTCAGGAACAATTTGGGTTGAATTTAGGTCGGGTTAATAACAAATTGTGTTAATTTCGAGACAGGTTAGTATCAGATCGGGTTAAATTTTTTGGTTGGGTAACTAATAGGTCTGCTAAATTCTGGTCGGGTCAATAACAAGTCGGATTGAATTAGGGCCAGGTCAATAACAAGTCTGGTTGAATTCGGAACGGGTTTGTAACAGGTTGGGTTAAATTCGGGTCGAGATAGGAAGGGGTCAAGTTGAATTCAGGTTAGGTAAGTAACAAGTCGGGTTAAATTCGGGTTTTGACGGGTTAAAACGGGTTTGGGTCAACACTCCCGGAAGGTATAAGAGACCATGGTAAACATTTCGGCAATTTTTATTTTCGGGCGAAAAAAAGTTAAAATATTCCAAAATTGAAGGCTAATATCCACGCTTTTTGAGAAATTTTGGAGGTTTCAGGGCCCGTTGTTGAAAAGCATAGAGATTATAAGGGATAAATCTCGGGGTCATACAACGCCGTTTGGAACCATATATGGTCATTATATGTTGTCAAAAATGTTCGTAGTAGTCTTGAATTACTAAAATCGGTGCAAGTTTATAATCGGTAAATTTGCAATTTAAAGGCAAATTGCATGGTTCCACAAACCCGATTAGATTCCCGGGAGGTATTAGGGACCATAGTAAACATTTCGATAATTTTTATTTCCGTGCTAAAAAAAGTCGAAAAATTCCAAAATTAAAGGTTAATATCCGTGTTTTTTGAGAAATTTCAAAGGTTTAGGGCCCGATGTCGAAAAGACATGAGATTTTAGGGGATACATCTCGAGGTCATATAATGTCTTTTGGGACCATAAATGATCATTATATGTTGTCATAAATGTTCGTGGTAGGCTTGAGTTAATGAAATCAGTGCAAGTTGTAAATTAGATTGTTTCACGCACCCAATTAGACTCCCAGAGAGTATTAGGGAACATGGTAAATATTTCGGCAATTTTTATTTAAGGGCGAAAAAAGACAAAAAAAATCCAAAAGTGAAAGATAATATCCACGCTTTTTGAAAAATTTTAGAGGTTTCAGAGCCCGGTGTCAAAAAGGCTTAAGATTTTAGGGGATACATCTCGGGGTCATATAATGTAGGTTGGCACCATATAAGACCATTATACGTTGTCATAAATGTTCGTGGTATGCTTGAATTAATAAAATCGGTGCAAGTTGTAAATCATTAAATTGGTTGTTTAAAGACAAATTGGAAGGTTCCACCCACCAAATTAGACTCCCGGTAACCATGGTAAATATTTCAACAGTTTTAATTTTCGGGCGAAAAAATTCAAAATTGAATGCTAATATCAACTTTTTATGAGAAATTTTGAAGGTTTCGGGGCTCGGTGTTGAAAAGTCTTGAAATTTTAAGGGATATATATCTCGGGGTCATATAATGTCGTTTAGAACCATATATGATCATTATTTGTTGTCATAAATGTTCGTGGTAGGCTTGGATTAATGATATCGGTGCAAGTTGTAAACCGGAAAATTGGTTGTTTAAAGGCAAATTGGATGGTTGCACCCACCCAATTGGACCCCCAGAGGGTATTAGGGATCATGGTAAACATATCGACAATTTTTATATCCACGCGAAAAAAAATTCAAAAATTGAAGGCTAATATCCACAATTTTTGAGAAATTTCGAATGTTTTGAGGCCCGGTGTCGAAAAGCATTGAGGTTTTTGGGGATACATCTCGGGGTCATATATTGCCATTTGGAACCATATATGATCATTATATGTTGAGATAAATGTTCATGGTATGCTTGAGTTAATGAAATCGGTGCAAGTTGTAAACCGCTAAAATGATCGTTTAAAGGTAAATTGGATAGTTCCACCGACCCAATAGGACTCTCGACAGGTATTATTGACCACTGTAAACATTCGCGATTTTTATTTTTAGGCGAAAAATAAGTCAAAAAATACGAAAATTAAAGGCAAATATTAGCGGTTTTTAAGAAATTTTGGAGGTTTCGTGGACCCGTGTCGAAAATCCTTGAGATACTAGGAGATAATCTTGAGATTATATAATACCGTTCGGAACCATATATGATTATTATATGTTGTCATAAATATTCGTGGTAGGCTTGAGTTTATGAAATCGGTGCAAGTTGAAACCAGTAATTTGGCTGTTTAAAGGCAAACATTTCGGAAATTTTTATTTCCGGGCGAAAAAAATCAAAAAATTCCAAAACTGAAGGCTAATATCCACGGTTTTTTGGAAATCTTGGAGGTTTCGGGGACCGATGTCAAAAAGCCTTTAAATTTTAGGGGTTACATCTCGGGGTCATATAATGCCGTTTGAAACCATATATGATCATTAAATGTTGTCATAAATGTTCGTGGTAAACTTAAATTAATCAAATCGGTGCACTTTATAAACCGGTATTTCGGCTGTTTAAAGGCAAATTGGATGGTTCCACACACCTAATTGGACTCCTGGGAGGTATTAGGGAACATGATTCAACAATTTTTGTTTACGGGCGAAAAAAATTCCAAAACTGAAGGCTATTATCCACGCTTTTTGAGAAATTTTGAAGGTTTAGGGGCCTGGTGTTGAAAAGTCATATATGTTGTTTGGACCCAATATGATCATTATATGTTGTCATAAATGTTCGTGGTAGGAGTGAGTTAATGAAATCGATGAAGTTGCAAACCGGTAAATTTGTCGTTTAAAGGCAAATTGGATGGTTCCACGCACTAATTGGACTCCCGGAGGATATTAGGGACCATGGGAAACATTTTGGCAATTTTTATATCTGAGTGAAAAAAAAAATCAAAATATTCCAAAATTGAAGACTAATATCCACGCGTTTTGCGTAAATTTAAAGGTTTAGGGGTCTGTTGACGAAAATTCATGAAATTGTAGGGAATACATCTCGGGGTCATATAATGTTGTTTGGATTCATATATGAACATTATATATTGTCATAAATGTTTGAAGTAGGATTGAGTTAATGAAATCGGTGCAAGTTGTAAATCGGTAAATTTGTCATTTAAAGGCAAATTGGATGTTTCCACCCACCCAATGGGACTCCTAGAGGGTATTAGGGACCGCGGTAAACATTTCGGCAATTTTTATTTTCGGGCAAAAAAAAGTTAAAAAATTCCAAAATTGAAGGCTATCCACACTTTTTGAGAAATTTTAGAGGTTTCGAGGCCCGTTATAGAAAAACATTGAAACTGTAAGGGATACATCTCGAGGTCATACAATGCCGTTTGGAACCATATATGATCATTATATGTTGTCATAAATGTTCTTAGTAGGCTTGAATTAGTGAAATTGGTGCAAATTGTTAATCGGTAAATTTGCCATTTAAAGGCAAATTGGATGGTTACACCCACCTAATTGGACTCCCGGAGGGTATTAGGGATTATGGTAAACATTTCGGTAATTTTTATTTACAGGTGAAAAAAAATTCTTAAAATTCCCAAATTTAAGGCTAATATTCACGCATTTTGAGAAATTTTGGAGGTTTCAAGGCCGGGTGTCGAAAATCCTTGAGATTGAAGGGGATACATCTTAGGCTCATATAATGTTGTTTAGAACTATATATGATCATTATATGTTGTCATTAATGTTCGTTGTAGGATTGAGTTAATAAAATCGGTAAATAGGTCGTGTAAAGGCAAATTGGATGGTTCCACCTACCCAATTAAACTTCTGGAGGGTATTAGCGATCATGGTAAAACATTCAGTAATTTTTATTTCCGTGCGAAAAAAAATCAAAAATTTTAAAAATTGAAGGCTAATATCCACGTTTTTTGAGAAATTTTAAAGGTTTCAGTGCCCGGTGTCGAAAAGTCTTGAGATTTAAGGGATACATATCAGGTTGGTTGAAACCATATAAGATCATTATATGTTTTCATAAATGTTCGTGATAAGCTTGAATTAATGAAATCGATGCAAGTTGTAAATCGGTAAATTGGTTTATTAAAGGCAAATTGAATGGTTCCACCTACCCAATTGGACTACTAGAGGATATTAGTGACCATGGTAAACATTTTGGCAATTTTTATTTTCGGACGAGAAAAAAGTAAAAAAATTCCAAAATTAAATGCTAATATCGAAAGAAATTTTCAGGGCTCAAAAAGTCTTGAAATTCTAGGGGATATATCTCGATGTCATATAATGCTGTTTGGAACCATATATGATCATTATTTGTTGTCATAAATGTTCGTGGTAGGATTGAATTAATAATATCGGTGCAAGTTGTAAACCGATAAATTGGTCGTTTAAAGGCAAATTGTATGGTTGTACTCACACAATTGGACTCCGGGAGGGTATTAAGGAATATGGTAAATATTTCGGCAATTTTTATTTACGTGCGAAAAAAAAAATCCAAAAGTGAACGCTAATATCCACGCTTTTTGAGAAATTTTAGAGGTTTCGGAACCCGGTGTCGAAAAGGCTTGAGATTTTAGGAGATACATCCCGGGGTCATATAATGTCGATTGGAAACATATAAGATCATTATATGGTGTCATAAATGTTCGTGGTAGGCTTAAATTAATGAAATCAGTGCAAGTTATAAACCGGTAAATTGGTCGTTTAAAGGCAAATTGGATGTTTCCACCCACCCAATGGGACTCCCGGAAGGTATTAGGGTCCACGGTAAACATTTCGGCAATTTTTATTTCCAGGTGAAAAAAAGTTAAAAAATTCAAAGATTAAAGGCTAATATCAGCGTTTTTTTGAGAAATTTTAGAGATTTCAGGTAGAGCTATCAATTCGGGTAAACGGGTCGGATTTGGGTCGGTAAAAGTGGGTCGGGTCAACTCGAGTCGGGTCAATTCGGATTAATTCCATAACCTATGTCGAGTTTGGGTTGGGTAATGCTTGAGTCGGATCAAGTCGGGTCATCTTATCGGGTTTGGGTAGGTTTAGGTCGGGTTAGTAACAAGTCAGGTCATATTCGGGTTCAACTAATTATAAATAGATAATTACTATCATTTTTATCGAGTTAATTATATCCTTTGACTATAATATATATGGCAATATACTAGGTAACTATAGTATATAATTTTAGGAAGATAATTAACTCCTTTGACCATACAACAAATATATACTATATTCAACTCTTAAATTTGAGGATGATGCTCCTTTCTTTTGCTAGCCTGGACCGACTTAGTCTCCCTACACAAAATGGTTTGATCAACAATAATAAGGTGGTCTAAATTGCATTTAAGGTGATTTGAAATCGGGGTCAGGAATAATTTGGGTTGAATTTAGATCGGGTCAATAACAAGTCGTGTTGATTTCGAGTCAGGATAGTAACAGATCGAGTTGAATTTTTGGGTCGAGTTAGTAATAGGTCTGGTAAAATTCGGGTTGGATCAATAACAAGTCGGGTTGAATTTAGGTCTGGTTAATAACGGGTTGATTTCGGGTCGGGTTTGTAACAGGTTGGGTTAAATTCGGGTCGGGTTAGGAAGCGGTCGGGTTGAATTCAAGTCAGGTTAGTAACAAGTCGGGTTAAATTCGGGTTTTGACGGGATAAAACGGGTTTGGGTCAATTTCGGTTCAAGTCGGGTTCAGTTCAGGTCAATAATTTACGTGTTACATTCGGGTCGGGTCATCTCCATATGAGTTCATGTTCAGGTTCGGGTCTCACACACTCGTGTCAACTCGGGTCTAGGGTTGGTTTCATGTCGAATTTAGGTCATCATTTTATAGGGTTCAGACGGTTCGTTAATAATCGGTTTGGGTCGGTATTTCAGGTCGGATCAACTTTTGACAGCTCTAGATACAACCAAAGATGAATTCTGCTACAATGATTTCCAGAAAAATATGGAAGGATAAAAAAAAAATCTTTCCAAAAAAAATAATAAAAAAATCCTTACTTTCCATAATGCAAAATCAGCTGGATGTCTCTTTCTCGAGTCAATAGCTACTCGCTCACCAGCTCGATTGTCTTCCAATCTTCGTCCAGACAATTGTCCATAATCAGGGACCTTTGCCACCGAGAAGTAAACATCTCCATCCACACTGTAGGCAAAGCCATTATCAACAATCTGCCAAGAGAAAGACAGAATATAAAACAAAAAAAGAAGTAAAAGGAAGAACTTATTCTACAAAAATTTCAGGTCATCCAGAAAGTCCCTTCCCGAATTTGTGCAATATAGTCCTCAACATAAAACAATTTTATGTAAAAAGAATCTTTTCAGCCAACAACTATATATGGAATCACAACATGACCTTAAGAATGAGCATATCCTGATAAAATAATTCAAAAAAATACCTGCTTAATCATGTCTATAATTTGTGGTATGTGATCAGAGACACGTGGTTCTACAGATGGAGGCAAACAATGCAGATAGGCCATATCTTGGAGGAATTCGTCACAAAAACGTTTGCTAAGAGATATTGGATTCTCCCCCAGTTCGTTAGCTCTGGCAATTATCTACAGAATTCGAAAATTCCATACTCAGGTATCCTGTCAGACAAGTATAAGACAGTCGGTACATGACATTCATATTAATTCAACTCAAGGCTAATATTACATTGAAGCACAAATATGTTGATTGCCTTGATGTGACAAAACTTGCCTTTAAGATAACTTGATCACAAACATATAGAGTTAAGAGAAAGTTTAGGATAGGTATATAGATCAAATTTACAATTATGACAGCCAAAAGGGAGGGTGTTCATTAGCACATGACATTGCAGCTTGTTAACTAACCTTGTCATCAACATCCGTAAAGTTGCGAACATAACAGACTTCATAACCTATATGCTTGAGATGCCTGCCAAGCCATCAGATTAAACAGAAACAGCTCTAATCAGCTGACACAGTGATGATTAAAAACACACATAACCAGTCAAATGTTCAGTTAATCTAATACTTTGTATATATTAGTAGTCCATCTTCCTAGACCATAGAGACGGTTTTTTCAGTCTGCCAGTAAATTAAGTTCCCTAATCCAATAGAAAAGATATAAGAAAAATAGTTACATGAAAGTCTGATTACCACTCTAATTATAGAATACACCATCAAATTATGTAACCTTATCCATTCAACAAACCCAAATTTTTTGGTGAACTACAACAAAGCTTTGAACTTTCCATAATGAAACCAACAAGAACTAAACAAGAAATTCTCCATACATACATTATAAACAATTAACAATTTATACTCCCATCCAAACAAAACAAATTAACAAACAGGCATTTATATTGCAACAAACCATAAACTTAAACAAAAACATAGAAACTTCACAGCAATAAAACCAAATCCACAACATTATAGTGCAGGACAACTAGCTTAGTTAGTTAAAGGGTACTCAAAACCTGGGATCAAATCTCGTCTACATCATTGCCCTTTGCGACTCTCTCTACACCCAATCAAAGATTACAACATTAAAAAGATCAAGAAAGAGGGAGAAAGAGTGAACCTGTAGAGAATATCAAAGGTAACATAAGCTCTAGCATGACCAATATGGCTGAAATCATAAGCAGTAACCCCACAAACATACATTCCCACTTTACCATCAATTTTAGGTTTAAACAATTCCTTTTGCCTGCTCATTGTATTATAAAGCCACAATTCTTTCTTGATTCCACCCTCTAATTTCTCGTTATTTGAATCAATAATCGAATTACTATTGGTATTTTGACCATTAATTGACGGGGTAGAACAGTATGAACGAACCCTTTTGTTGATTGCATAGTTTCTGGGGTGATTGGAGAATTGAGAACGGAATTGAAGTGGGGTTTTGGAGAGAGAAAGAGGGGTTAGATATGGCGGGAGGAAGGGTTTGCAGCACCTTGCTAGTGCTACCATTTTCGGCTATTTTGGAGATAATCTTGATGTGGTTTCGTCAATTTGGGTTTTATGTACCACCACTAACTAAAGGATGGTTGATTTTTGAGACCGGTGATTTAACATGTTCCACATTCGGTTTACCCTGTTTAAACCCTACTCCTCTAGTCTCGTATGCGTATAGTACTTCTTTTGTTTCATAGTAGGCATGTTCTCTTCATCTTAGTTTCATTTTAGTTTCTAATTTCCTCATCTCATAAAATGATTTATTTCAACTCTATTCAGTTCAGTTCAGCTCCAATTAGTTTAGTTCAGTAAATCAGAACAGGGCCTACGATTAGTCATGAATTTGAAATATAAATTAAAAGTAACAAGGTACACATAAGGTCAATGTGAGTGAACACATACATTTACAAACACAATAGGTGCATATGTCTACTCTTATATGTCCTATCATAAGTTCGTGCATGTCTTATACGAAGTACAAATTTGAGTTGTAGTTGCAAGAATAAGATTTTTTTTTTAATAAGAACAAACATAGGATGAATTCTAATATTAATCAACACAAGGGCACTAAGTGTATCCCTAATCTACAATAATCTATACCATTTGTCATATGTCACCATTTTATTTATTGTTGTTCACTTCTAGTCTAGTTATAATGTTTTTTTTTTTTTTTTTGAAAGAAAGTTATAATGGTTTATAACTTTGACAAAAACTCCCACTCTTTTAATGAGAAAATTGTTACAATACTTACAACTAAAACTGAATGGAAGAAGTACTTGACGATTTTATGCTCATATTGTCCATTAGGTTATGTATAGTTTAGCTTGTTTAAGAAAATATTTGTTTATTTCAATTATGATAAAATAAATCAACTAGATCGTTTCATTTAAATTTACTTATTATATCATTAAATATGTTTACGTCATTAATTTTTAAAAAACTATGGAAATTTGATATATTGGAAATACTGTTTGATACGAATTTATTGATAGCTCATTTGATTGAATCTTAAGAACTACTCTATATTTTACAAATAAGGTCAAAGTTTAATCTAATTAGATAAAATTTAATGAAAATTATTTGATTAGATTAGGTGAACTAAATATATTTTGCATCCAATTATGCTTATAACACAGTCACGTTTATGACATGTTCTTACTCAAACTTTTTCTCCGTATTACAAGAAGTTATTAACTCATTACCCACGAGGCCACGTCCCAAACGTTTATCATTCATTGAGTCACGAGTCCGACGACTATCTTATCTTAGAATGTGGCTAATAGAGTAAGTTTACAAAACGCTCAATAGTCGGATTTTTTCCCAAATTGAGCTTTATTGGTAAATTATTTACCAAATTGGTCTCGTGGGAAAAGTATTTCCCAAACTAAGCTTCTGGGGTGAAACGCTGTCTCGGACAGCGTTTTACACCCAGTTTTTTTTAAAAAAAAAATTCAAGAAGTAAAACGCTGTCTCATACAGCGTTTTACCTTGTTGACCTGTTGGTATGTATTTTGGCAAAATATACTAGTATATTTTGCCAAATTATACTGGAATATGTATATGGGCTTTAAAACGCTGTCTGAGGCAGCGTTTTATGTTGAAGCATAAAACGCAGCCTGAGGCAGCGTTTTTCTGCTAGACTGCATTACCAGCAGCATCTGCTACACTGCATCACCAGCAGTTTTTGCAATCTGCTGCTGCCCCTACACATAACCCTCACCCAGCAACATCAGCTCAGCCCCACCATGAACCACCACCCCCACCACCATCCACCACCATCAACCACCTCCCCCACCACCACCGGCCGCCACTCTCGACCACCCCTATGCAATGCAAAACACCCTAAACAACGCAAGGACATTCCCACCACCCCCATCATTAACCACCACCCCCACCACCATCAACCACCTCCCCCACCACCACCGCCCGCCACTCTCAACCACCCATAAACTACCATAAAACACCCTAAACAACGCAAGAGCATTCCCACCACCAGCCCCAACCTTTCCACCACCATCGACCACCACTGACAACCATCAAACACTGGAAACAACCCCAACAGCATGATAACCATCGTGAAACAGCACTTTAAGTGCAGGAGACCAAATATATGCTGCTTGATACATATAACGGATATAAAATATATAGTTTCACTAACAAAAGTCAAATTCGGACAAATAAGGGAAATAAACTTCAAATTGTACAGGGAATCATTTAGAAAACATTTCTTGTATTAATAATGTAAGCGTTATATACAACATTGTTAAATATCTGAGTACCACAAAAGGATCAACTAACTAATACTATCCGGACTCATGTATTGGAGTTAACTGATCTCCATCCTTTGTGTCCTCCGTCCGTCTACGAACACGCCTCGAACGCCTCGTGTAATGCTGAATGGTGGTGAATGGGTCTCGGGACGGTGGAGAAGTCAGCTGGCGAGACAATGAGTCATCTTGGCTGTGGCCGGGAGCGATGTTATGGATGAAGTAATCCTCTGCCTGTGTAGAGCCCGAAGTATGACCTCCACCACTACTCTGTCCGAAGTTGAACTGTGAATGGAAGGAGTTGGGGTCATGATCGTCCCTAGGGTGGACGAGATGGCCATGGCCATATCTCTACAAGCTATGTATGCCCATATCTCGCACCCGTTCAACCTGGGCTCTGGTGGGTACGGTTGCTAAGGCATCTGAAAGTGCATCAACCATCGCACCCATATCCCCCGCCTGCAGTAATCATCCATGAATTAGTAATATGATATAGAACTTCAAATAATTTTGGAAAACAAGAAACTGAAAAAACTCACAAGTCCGCTGATAACATCATAAGCTGGATGGTAGTGCGTGGACGGTGGGGTGTAGGTAGGGTTGATGAAAAGGCGTGTAATCTGCCTGTACCATACCATGTAAGGATCACGCGGATCCATAACACCCTGAAACAGGTGACCGTCAACGATGGACTCCAACCGTTGGTCCTAATGCTCAATGAATTGATGATGCTCCAGTGCCCAGTTTGTCTCCAACTTTCCACGACGGTCAATGCCGTGGAGGCGAATACTAGTGTCACAGGGCATGGGGATAGGCTGGTGAAGTCCGAACTGTCACAACACTCGGTCTGGTAGGTGGCTCTCCACGACCTCAAAACAGATCATGGGGGTCCTGGCAAGCCACTCAGCACGATGCTCGAGCAAGTGTTCCGGCATGGCCTCTACCAACACAGCAGAATAGGGATCCCATGTCATCTGCAACAAGGATATATCGTGAAAAGGTTAGGGCAATGCCAATAAACAGTATAAAGAGTAAACAAACGATTACAAATTTAGTGCAAGATTCCACCTGTTCATCCGAGAGTCGATCGAGGGCGTCACGGTAGTAGAGAAGACCTCTCGCTGTATGCGCATGTGTTAGTCTGGGAACCACCCACCTGTGGCAACAAATTATTTAAGAAGTTGTAATAGCTAATTATAACAAAATTTGAGTACACAAGTATAATGTTACGAACCTACAACCGTATGCCTGATCGGGTTCAGGGAACGGGGGAGCATCGTATGCTGCGTACTGATCGTCCTGATCCAGCTGCCCTGGACGGTGTACAACAGGCCTACCTGGTCTCCCTACATGGATGTGCTCCCAAGCCCATAGCTGTTTTAAAAATCAAATAAAAGGTAAAGCATAAATAACGTCAAGTCATTATCAGACTAGGCTTAAGGATAATGATGAGGTTTACCTGTAGCACAACCAAAGGACCTCCAATCAGCTGTGCTCCACGCTGTGATGCTCTACACAGATGGTGATACAAGACCGCCAAACAAGCATTACCCCAACTGTATCCACGGATCTCATCCCAGTCGTGGTCTAACAGCTGTAGGTAAATAATCTGAAGATGGCTTCCGCTCTTGTTTCCAAAGAGCACGCCCGAGATGAGCAGGAACAAGTAAGCTCGGGCGTATCTCTGCACTGTGGCGTCGTCAGCGTCCTGAGGTAAATGTCCAAAAGTGTCGCGTAGCCAACCGATCCTCAGCGCGCTGCCCCTGATCTCGTTTGGCTCTGGCTGAACCCCTAAAACCCGACCTACTAAACCTGCGGGGTCAAGTACCACACCCCCTGTCACCGCATTCCCATGGATGGGAAGGCGTGTGAGTATCGCAACGTCCCGCAGCGTGACTGTCGCCTCCCCCAGAGGAAGATGGAAGGAGTGTGTTTCCTGCCTCCATCTCTCAACTAATGCTGTGATAAGCCCTCGATCTATTTCTCTGTAGCCCACGCGATGAATACCACCAAAGCCAACCCAGTCGACGTACTGAAGAACGCGTGGATCGACTGCCCAGCCGGACCTCAAGTGCCTGCACCCCAACATTTCCGCTATGTCCACCTGGTAATTCATTTAAAAACTGTAAAAAAGGGTCAAGTATACAAAAAAACAAGACAAATCTGTATATGAAATGGCACGTGAGAAATTACCGTCTACTCCCATATGTCAACACTTCGATGTCTATCCTGCAGTGTAAGGACAGAAGGGTCAAGTGGTCCTGGTATCCGATCGTGTCCGACCATGATATATGTTCATTCAAAACAATATGGCCAAACCAATTAAAAAACAGAATTACTAGTCAATGAAATTGACATGACTGTCACAGGTAAAAGACAAGTACGAAATATAAGTCACCAAATCTCAAATATAATCCAAGCGTTACAAATGTTACATAATGTCATTAATCAACTACTACATGAATCTATTGTTCTACTACTATAGCTAAACAATTACAAGGTTATGTTTCGGTTGATCTAGCTGGGCATGTTTTGCGATTGTGACCTTGTTGGTGACAGTGGCTGCATTTAGTCCTAGGTCGGTTAGTGTCATCCATTTCATTGCGTATGCGCTTTGACTTTGGCCGACCTTTTCCTCTTACCATGCTGGCGTCCGGGATGAGTCTAGGTCCTATGTACTGCGTCGAAGTGGTCTCACATGGAATAGGCCAGAACTGTGGTGCATACGTGTTCATATACACACCCGTTTGCAGGAAAGGGTCCACCCACGGCCTCTCGGACAGTGAATAAGTCGCACACACTGCTAGAACATGAGAGCATGGAAGGTGGAATATCAGGGGTTTGTTGCATGTACATGTTCTCAACTGGAAGTTAACAGTGTGTTCGGTTCACTGTGAACCTCATTCATCAGATCATTCACAGTCATATTCGGTTCAAGTGTTATAAGTTCCATATTCCCTCCACTGCACTCAACATTTGATCCATCGCACATAATTTCACCTCCCCACCGGCATAACAACACTACATTTTGTGAAGCCATATTCTACATACCAACCAAAACACATTTAAGGATAATCGAATTCTAAAACAACGTCAAAAAACCCTAATTTAACAATACATAACATACATAACTTCGATAATGGAAAGTTATATCAAATTTCGAGAACCTACATGTGTAGCTAATATGACAACAATGAAACAAGTCCATTCTCATTATCAACATTTTCATCACCAATTTCATAAACTCTTAGTACCGCATACAACTATCAACATACTAATACCGCATTACCATCAACAATTTTATCGTTTTTTTCACAATAATAGACCACATTACCATCAACAATTTCATTAAGAATTTCATCAAAAACAAACCACATTATCATTGACAATTTCATCAACAATTTCGTCGACAATTTAATCAACAATTTCGTCTATATTTTTCCTCAACAATGTACCACATTATCATCAATAATTATCAACAATTTATCACATTTCATTACTAATTAGCAACAAATTAATACAATTTACATCACAATTTGCTACAACATACAAGAAACGCTGCCTCAGGCAGCGTTTAATGTACAGATAAAAACGCTGCCTCAGGCTGCGTTTTATGCTTGTACATTAAACGCTGCCTGAGGCAGCGTTTAATGCTTGTACATTAAACGCTGCCTGAGGCAGCGTTTTATGCTTGTACATTAAACGCTGCCTGAGGCAGCGTTTCATTTAAAGATATAAACGCTGCCTCAGGCAGCGTTTATTTGTATAAAACAGGTATGAAATACGAAGTTTTTGAAAAAAGTCAAACTACCATAAAACGCTGCCTGAGGCAGCGTTATATGTCTTGAATTTTTTTTAAAAAAAAACTGAGTGTAAAACGCTGTCCGAGACAGTGTTTCACATCAGAAGTTTAGTTTGGGAAATACTTTTGTCACGAGACCAATTTCGTAAATAATTTTCGTATAAAGCTTAATTTGGGAAAAAATCCCAATAGTCCTTGTCACCTTAATTTGTGCACTATAATTGACAAAATTCGCAGTCATACGAGCCCCTTAAAATTCCCCGCCCTCCTTTTAACCGACTGTAATTGCTGGTCCTTCATTCCATCCTCTTCCAATCTCTCTCTCCTCTTCTCAGACGCTTCCGATTCCTGAGGTATCTTCTAACCCTAATTTCATCAATCTAATTCATTTTCTTCTCTGCAATTTCAATTTCAATTTCGATTTCGATTTCTTCAGTTGGTTTATTGCTTCCAAATCACGTTTTCCTTTCAATTTCTTCTTTCGGTAAGCATGATTATTCGTTTTTTTTTTGTTAAACAGCTTTTCTTTGGCGGTTAATTGAAGTCGATAGCTTCAATATTAGTGGTGATTATTTCGTTCAATTCAGCTTAATAATATTGTTATGATCATATTTTCGAGTTGTTTTGCGGCTTAGTGATGGAGTAATTGATTTAAGTGTTTAATGATGATGATGATGATGATGATTATGATCTTATGCACTAATTTATTGTTTATTTAAGTTAATTTTGTGACTAAGTGATGCAAATGTGCATAATATTCAGATGATTAGTAGTTTGTACAGATTATCGTATCATGCTCCCTCTGTTTAGATGCATTGGTTTGACTATTTTCACTATTATATATTAACTTTGACCTTGTTTATGTACTGCGAGTAATATGTAAAGATATATGTCGACATGTCATTATACGAATTGCTATTGTGTTCATCTCAATGCATATTTTCAAAATATCAATTTTTATACTGTAATTTTTACTAGTAAATGATTAGAGATTTTGTTAAATTTAAGGTACAAACAGCGTAAAGTTTAAGTGATGTATCTATTGAGTTCTTGATTTAGTATATATTCCTTTTACCTGTTAAGAAGTTTGTAATTTGTTTGAGCCATGAATTAGAGGGTACCTCTTGACTCTCGTTGTGGTTATCGAGGCAAAGCTAAAATAGGTTATTCTAATGAGTTAGTTTGGTTTGGCGACTGTTTCAGAGATGTTGATGACTGCTAAGAAACAGGAGGTTTTAGGATTGCAGAAGAACAAAGATTTGCTTTCTCAATTATCTTCTTTTCAGACCCTGCTGGATGAGGTTTATGGATCTACCCGTCCCAGCATTGACGACTATGCCAATAGAAGGGATTTGATTCGTATTTTTAATGATATTGCTAGGGAAATGTATGGTAAGCTTTCTTTTATGTGCACGAGGAACTATATCACCATATGCTAGTGGGTGTCCCCTTATAATTTCATGCTGAACTTGAATCAATAGAAGAGGAGAGATAGTCTATTGTTATTATTTTATTTGGTACTGCTCGCAGTGTTGTTAGATATTCTGTTCTTAAATAATTTATCCTGGGAAAGTCTTGCAATTTCTTAATGGCGCTTCTTAAACGTTTGAAAGGTGAAGTTTGACACATTGTTTATTGTGAAGTGCATATTTTTTTGTGTGGATGTAATATTGACTGTGTAAAGCTAGAGAAATTTACTACCTTTTGCACAAAACATATTGCATGTGAGTGAAAGTATAAATTCCTCATTTTTAAACTGTATTTCTGGCTTTATGCACATGTTCCTTGACAAGCTTTGCTTTGTTATCGATTGAAATTTTTATTGTGCAGAGATGCCCGATAAATAAGCTAGTCTGAATCATATTCTTTGCCCTTGAACATGAATAAGTTTTTCAATTGTCTTAATTTCGCACAAGTAGTCTTGCTACAAGACCTTATATTAGACAGTTGTATCTTAACCTGTTGTAGATCTTGCTGAGCAGTAGCTGCTGCACCAGAGCTGATTGCAACATCAATGCAAGGGCACATATACTGAATGAAACTAAGTTATCACTCATGAGTCATGACACATAATAAACTACAATAATTAAGAAATGTAGAATGATTAGCTCTTTATGTTACCTTTTTTTATAGCCACTCACTAAGTAGTGGCATACTGCCGCTTCCCTTATCTGATAAAATTGCGATTTTATAGATTTAAAAGATTGAATCGGAATATACTTTGTGGAATGTGCTTTAAGAACTTTCAGAAGTACAATCTGCAATATAGTATTGGGAAGAGAATCTTATTTTGTTGATTGTTTATTGTATAGCAAAGTACATTGCTGAGCTAAAAAGGATATTTTTCGGCCTTTTGGTATAGCTGTTTTGGCCCCTAGGTTCTTTTTTTTTTTTTTTTGGTTGAGAGGTGCCCCTAAAGAAGTCATAAGCGGAAGCTAAAGCACAAAATTTAATAACAAAAAAAAAAAACCCCTTGTCAACTTATTAACTAGAAGTAATCATTCTTACACTTTCCACCATTTACTTTAATCATTTGTTTTATTCTTTGGGGAGGGGGTGGGGGGGGGGGGGTGGTCAATCTTACCTTTTTCCCCTAGTCTTTTTATTCAGGAAAATGGCTGGAAGAATACCAAATTTCACTTACAAGTTAAATTTAAATTTACCTTTGATTATTAAAAATTAATTTAAAGTTTGGAGGTTATATTCACAAAAGAGTATGATCTGCTATTTATCTTGTCTATTGTCTGTCGTATATAGAAAGACTAGTACTCCAAAATAGTTTGAAAAGGTACCCACAAGACCTCAGATTAATCCTATATTACCAAAATTTCAAAAAGTGTGATTAATTTAAAAGGATGAGTGAAATTAGGGATTATTCATGTCAATTGTCACCCCCTTCACCCTTTTTTTCTTTGAAAAAAATCCATTTATGTCATCATTTTTTTAATGCTCTTGTGTTATACATTTATTATAATTAGGTATCAATGAGGGATAAAATAAAACCTCTCTAATGAATCCATTCTTATAAATCTCAGGAAATGAAGAATGCCCTGTAGTGGAGGACTTTGGATCATTCTTGATGAATATGTTCGATGCTAAAAGTGACCTCGATTTATCAATTAATTTTAATGATCAGTTGTTTGAAGCTGATCGCATTGCAAAAATCAAGACCCTCCGCAAGTTTGCAAAGAAATTCTATGCCCTTCGAAGTAAGTAACCTACAAATTTCTCCTCACTTAACGTTTGTTAATTTATGGCTCTCTTTTGATACTTCTTTTACTTAATCTTATCGAGGTTATTCCTCTGTTGAATTTTTAAATGTATTGCATTTATTAATTGTTTCCTTGGTGCTGAAATCTGCTTCAAAATTATTGGTTTTGCGGTGGATAATCATTGTGTGTAAGATTTTGTAGCTACGTATAAAATATAGAGTAGCATATCCGTCATTTACGGTATCAAGTAGATAAACTAACTGATTTTTTTTGTTAACTTATTCTATTGAATGACATAACCAATATATAAATGCGTAGGCACTTTCTTAAGTGCTAATTTTTAGAGGTAAGTATGCATGCAAGTAGTGTCGTAGGCGGAAGCATGGTGTATTTGAAATGATGCTTTAACATGCGTAAAGGAAATATATAAGGCTTTAATCAAAGAAGATACTACCTCCGTCCCATGTATAGTGAGAATGAGGAATAATGCTTAGATTAACAGATTAACATGCATTAATCAAAGCAAAAGGACGATAAATTGGATATAATAATACGCATATTGGAATTCGATAATTTGAGATTATGAGAATATTATAATTTGATATTACAGTGATTATTGCCTTATAAGCTTATTTGTGATGTAGAAACTTCGTCTTGACTCTTGGTGTAGTACTTAAATTATGTGGGCACACTGTTGTTAGTAGGAATAATGCAGAGATTTTTTTTTTTTTTTTTTTTTTTTTTTTTTTTTTTTTTTTTTTGGGATTAGTTGCGATGTTAGCATGTCATAGGTTTTTGTGAAATTCAGCAAAGTGAAGTTTGAATATAAAATTCCACTTTGCTGCATTATGTGGCAGAACAGAATAGGCTGTCTCTATAAACACTAAGTCAATAACTGGTGTATCTGAAGTTCTGAACAAGAGGTAGTTCATTATCTCCCTGTCTGGCCATTATCTTGTTTAAAATGTGACTTTTCATTTTGCTCAATTGATAAAGTTTCCAAGTTTTGTGGGTGTCAGTCACTCACTATATAGTTGAATCCTTTCTTCCTCGCTCCAAGCTCAGTTGACCCTTTTAAATATTTGCAGAGAAAGGATGTGTTACAACTGTGGAGCTGATCATGTCGGCTAGGGTGCCTGTATTAAAAGTTACTGATTCTGGATCTGGAATTGAATGTGATTTTTCAGTTGGAAATAGAGATGGTATTGCTAAATCCCACATTATTTTCTTGATTTCGGCTATCGATGAAAGGTTTCAAAAGCTAAGTTTTATGGTAAGTAAAAGGAGAATCAAAAGCCAATCAGCTGTAGTTGGTAATAGCTTGTAAGGACTTGATTGAACATATGTTAGTTTTCCCTTTCATTTGCTCCGCATTAATAGATGGATGAAGGTCTTTCAATAAGATGGGTAAAAAGATATAATTGTTTTACTTTCTTGGGGGAAGTCACGACTTATAAGATTTTGGATGTACCAACTTATAGAAGCTAGTCTCTCACATCACATAGGGACACATATACACACTATTCTATACTCCCTTTGTTCTTTTATATTCTACCGTAAAATAATATTAAAAATGATGATCGGATGTTAGCTTAAGTAGGGGGAGAAAAAGTTAAAAAGGTTGGTGGGTGTAAGGATAAGGTGTATGAAGTAAGAGAGTGTGGAAAGTTGTAATTATTGTGGGATAAAAGGGGTAAGCTTGTAAAGGGGGTATGCCTAAGACAGAATTAGCAAAATGAGTAGAACAAAAAAGGTCAAATTTGGAAAGTGAGTAGAACCAAAACAAAAAAAAAAAAAAAAAAAAAAAAAAAAAAGGGTGTACTGCAAATTTTATTTGGTGTTTTGCCTTTGTTTTAGTGTGCAATTTATTTTTGGGTTGGGCAATAGCAACTTTCAAAGATATAAAGGCTGGATTATGATACGAAAATTAATATACAGAAGGAGAAAATTTGTGGTGGATTTTATTTGCTGCAACTAAGGCCTGTAATTGAGAAAACATGATTTGGTTATTGAATAAATGTACTGTATGAAACTATGATTGGGGCTTGTAGTTCAATGAGAGCTCCATTTGCTATTTGGGTTGTGTTTTATACTGATTGCTGACTTTGTCACTGTATTAAATACCCAAAATAAAAAGGAACTGAACTATTGATCTGTAGAAACATATTTGTGTAAACCTTTTCATTTGCAACCGATTTGCAGTTGAAAGCATGGGCTAAGGCACAAGATATCAACAGCTCTAAAGATGGTACACTGAATTCTCTATCACTGATATTACTGGCGGCATTTCATTTGCAGGTATGACACTTGGATTAACCTATTATCTTTATTTTTTGTTGTTTTCTTGTATCTTAGAATTTTACCAATGACCTAAATTATAAACATGATCAAGATTATAGAAAAAGATGTTAATCAGAGTGAATATCACGCACTGCATTTTTATACTGTATGGTTGGGAATATCACCATGTAATTTGTGCAGATTAATGCACATACAGATGTTTTATCATCATTTTTTACCATTGATTCTTCTCCAAGGGCCATCTGAATAGTCATTTTGTTGGCTGATGCTTGTTGCAAGTTTCCCTGCGGTGATCAGACTTGCATGGATACCTGTTGCTGAATTTGTGCTAATTTCATGACCATTGAACTGTTCCAGATTTTTAAATGTGTATTTATTTCCAGTTTTCAGATTATCTTTCTTTCCAGAAGGTTAAAATATCATCTTTGCACCATGAAATGACTGTTAGCCTATATTGAATGCTTCTTGGCAGAGTTTGTACAAGTGTTGAAAACTTGAAGTATATAATCATCTTGATTTTATAAATGTGTTTAGTATCCTAAAAAGTAAAAACATCAAGTCTTTCTTCTATTTATCATATTGGCATTTGGAAATGACTTATTAATGATTGTGGTTCATAAATAATGTTGGGACAATGATTTATCATTGATTTGACTTTTCTTCAATGATTTCTGGTGATTCTATGTTGATTGATGCAGACTCGAGACATCCCAATATTACCTCCATTTTCTGACATATTGAAAGGTATTTTTTTTTCCTGATCATGAGTATATTAATATTAGATGGATCCTCTTTTTTCTTTTTCTTTTTAGCTGTGGTTTGCTTCTGCCTAGAGAGAAGTGGAGCTTAATTTTTCAAATAGGCAGTCTCAACTCTCAAGACTTGATATTAGTTGCAATACTTGCGAACCTTTGTATTTTCTGTAGACAAAATGATACTCTGGGCCTCTGGGGTAATTTGTGTACACATCATTTCTGAATTTGCCATTGGTTTTACTGAATATTATGCTGGGAATAGTCATATAGAGATGATCTCAGATTTTCAGCATTTTTGTTTTGACTACTCTTTTTACGTCACGCACTCCAGATGGAACAGACCCGGAGGCTGTGAAGAAAATAATTCCTAGATTTTTGAAATATGGAAAACGAAATAAAGAATCTCTTGCTGAGCTCTTTGTATCTCTGTTGGTTAAGGTAATCATTTTGATTATTATGATATTATCTCGGTTTCAAGTTATGGGGTAGGTTAATGGATTATGTTTTTAATAATTTCTCCTATATCATGGGTTGCTCTAAATTTCCATTATGCCATTTTATGCAGTTCTTAAGAAGCACACAAGGACATAAACTCAATTAATTTACTCTTCTAAATTTAAATGCTCACTGCTTTATGTGCTACATCTTAAAAACACATTTAAGTTTTGTATCAAAAAAGGGAGTTGCATGATATGGTTGGTTTAGAACCTTTTTTTTTAATCTGTCAGTACTCAGTAGTTTTGTACAATTCCCACTGGTTTTGATATCCTCCATTGATTTTTCTTGCCATTATAGATTGAATCAGTGGAATCACTGTGGTCGAAGGGAATTTGTGTTAGTACTTTTGAGGGAGCATGGATATATAAAAACTGGAAAGCAACGGGTTTGATAAGAGTAAGCTGCCTGACTTTATTAACTAAAATGTATGCCTGTAAATTTTAATTCAATTATTTTTTTGAACATATTGGTCCTATAGCTTCCTACCTGAATATCTTGCAGATTGAGGATTTTACTGACAGGTCCCAGAATACTGCAAGAGCAGTTAGGTCTGCTAAAATTACCAAGATATATTCATGTATCCGGCGCTCTGTGGAACAGATTCAGCTCTTTACCAAGGGAATAATTAGTGCTGACAATTTAAAGTCTCTTTTATTTGGTAAAGTTCCACCTCAGACCAAGAAGATAATTGCAACTGCCTGTGATTCAAATCTATCAAAGTCCGTCCCTCAAAAAAGAAAGAAGAAGTGCCCGACACAGGGGGCTCCTGCTGAGGAGCAAAGACCTGGAAAACAAGGTAAGCATTGTCATAGTCCTTCCAGCACGAAAGTCCCAACACCGTCTAGGACTGGCAGGGTAAAAAAGAAGTCCAGAAAAAAAAGAAAATCTGTCCAAGGCTCTGGAGTAATTATACCTCCACATATTCTGGATGGCAAACTGCCTCCCTATTCTAACCCGTATCTTCAAGGTTCTGCAGGATTTATAGCCGATAGAACTCATGTTGAGACTTTGAGAGACGCTTCACCAAAGTATCCTCCACGCCAACCTATTTCCTTTTCAGGTTATGGAGGATTTAGACCAGAGAGAAATCATGAAATAATGAAATATGCTGATTCCATTTTTCCACAGCACCAACTGCCCTCTCATTCTAATCAACATATCCAAGGTCATAGTGGGTTTAGATCAGAGAGGACTCATGTTCACAATGTAGGACATGCTCCAAATTTCCTGGCAGGTCCATTTTCTGTTTTTAATCCACCAGTCCAAGGTTTTGGAAGATACATTCATGATAGAATGCATGTTGATACACCAATCTACTCCGGCTCAATGAGCCGACCACATCCCCTTGCTAATCTTGCTGCAGGATTTGGACATGAGGCTCAGGCTGAAACTATATACCATCCTGCTACTAGTTTTCAAACATCTGTTCCATATACTTCATCCTATAGACCAAGTAGTAGTGCAATGCCTCCCCATCAGCCTTACATTCCTACTGCTCCTTATCCAGATCCTGCTGGATTACAAAGATCGCATGATACTCGCCACTCTTTCCCACATGTATCTTACCACCCTTATCAGCTGTGAACTTCTATGGTGTCCAACTCTAACAGGGTATCTTCTGGACTTCTTTTGGTTGGGTTAAGATTTAGCCTTAATGTAAATGATGGATCAATAGTTGAGGGACATGGTATAATACTAGCAGAGTAGATGCGCAAGCGATAGTTGTTGCTTTGTGTAATTGTCGTTCACATTAGTAATCAACTTTCATGATTTTCTTTTCTAAATAGCCTCAAGGCTCGAGGAAGATAGAAATCTGAATTTATGTGATTAATCTTGAAAGAAGATTTTATTTTATTTATGGAATGAATCACAAGTGTCAACAAATTAAAAGTTCATCGCGAAGTTTCATAGTTAAATGGAGACAGTAAAACCTTGTTGTGGATCAGAGATTATGGAGAAATTGGACTGAAAATGAGGGAGAGGAGAAGTGGTAATGGACAGCTCAATATCGTGGACTCAAAATTTTGGCATTCATGAGCTTAATATAACTTGTGTGAACACTGAATAGGCCTGTATTGTAATAAAAAATAATAATGGATTGTACTGAATACTTCTCTTGTTATGGCTTACGAAGGCCTCGCATTCGTATTCTTCTATACAGCTCCTACACCAATCCCCCCCCCCCCCCCCCCAATGCTCCTGGTTCCTCTCTCTACCTTCACCGGGATCATGCCACAGAACACACTTTGTCTGCAAAAAAATGGAATTATAAATTTTTTTTTTTGACAGGAAATAGAATAATAAATTTAAATCTTTGAGGTTTTGGCAAAAAAAAATATGGTCGTCTGAAAATACAAAATACCTTGACGGTTGGTACTGCAACAAAGTCGGTTATCATCTATGTAAGTGGCTTGCAATCCCATCATCCATGAACCAACTGATGTATCATCATGCGCATACGTCTTTAAAGATACACTAGATGAAGGAACAAATAAAGTATTAGGAGCTAGAAAATCCTAAAATGCTTGCCCAATTCAAATTAATAATAGAAAAAACACATTTTAGTGAGAAAATACTTATGAAATTCAACCTAACAACCTTAAATGCCCAAATCAAAATACGAGCCTAGTTAAACCAACCTACCTCCCAACTAACTAGGCTGGAAGTTTGATTCTGTAAAAAGCCAGCAAACTAATGCAATCATATTTTTATCACGATAGGAGTAAGTTAAGTATTTGCTTGTCTTAGCATTGCGCCCAATTTCCTTGACAACCGCCGGAGGGGGGGGGGATTTCAGAAATCCTTATGGGTTGCAAATCAGTATTTAGCTTATTCTAAAAACAATGCCACTTTCCAGCCTAGCAAGAAAACTTCAAAGGACTGCTACCACCCCAATAGTTCAATTTGATTATAATCATGTTATCTGGGCAAAAACAATTAGGCAAAACTACCTGTTCACAAAAATGTACTCTGATAAACTTTTGGACAGTATTACAAGTGAACTGGCAGCATGTCGGAAGTACCTGATGCAAACAAAGGAAAAATATAAAGGTTTCAATAGCTGACATAAAATAAGTTCATATTCTACAATTGAAGACAATATGCCGTAGATAAGCATATTATAGGTGCAAAAGATTGAGTACACCATAACTTAGCTAATTATTGCATAACGATCAGCTTAGCCTCACACAAGCATATTACAACAAGAGATGGGACTATCACACAAAGAGATCAATCTACTAATCATTTAAGTATATGACCGCCCCCACCCCACCCACACCTACTTTTAAGCATCCTTATCTATGGCAAAAGCAACAGATAGCAAAAGATCGAATTTGTAAAAGGTCTAACTTACGATTTCTGATCACCGAACTTCCACCACTCAGGCTCGTACCATTGTTTTCCCCTGAAAAATAATGAACATCATAAAATTCCTGACATTGTATTCAAATTTTTATTTGACACAGTGATAAGCTAAATAGGAGCTCAAACCCATGTTAAAGCTTACACACACACACACACACACAAACACACACACACACACACACACACACACACACACACACACACACACAAGCTAAATCTAGTAAAGACATAAGATTTACTCTTCTGCTATCACGTCTCCGGACTTCATACATCCAATATATGCACTCTGTTGACCACGACGGCTCTCGAGAAGTCCAATTAACCCATCTGATAAATAAAAGGAAAGCAAATGATGAGCTAAAACATTAGAAGAGACTTAAGTCGTGTATAAATCACTCATATGAATAAGAGTTGACTTTCACAGAATTACCAAGGTCAAGGTCAATACTATCATCAACTTTTACATAGAAGTCAGCATCCCAATTTTGTACAGCAGTACTGAAGAAGAACTTTGCTTTCTTTGGCAATTCTTCTTGAGCCTCCTCATGCCCTTCCTAGAAAATGCATGCATTACATGAGCATAGCAAAACCAGATTTTGGCAAGTTACAAGCAGATCCTTTAGACATAATCTGCTATACTAGCACTTCACAAAACCAAATAATAGCATATACCTAATATCCAGATACAAAGGGAAAAACTAATACTTAGTCAAGGGAAAACAAATATTTAATTTTACATCTTCACTTAGCACATAGCCACATATAATTTGATTAAAGCCAAAATCAGAAATATACAAACATCTGTGAATATATATATATATATATATATATATATATATATATATATATATATACAAGCTATTAAAGATAAAAAATATGATATGAATCAAGATACAAGAATTAAAATCATTCAAATTACAAGGAGCAGTAAATGATCATGGGAAACATATAATTGTTTATTTGAGTGCAGTCTTTCAAGAAAGCCCTTAGTGATAGCAACATCAGCCAGCAATAAGTATAAAATTTAAAAATCAAGGTCTCCATTGAGCTATCAGTCTTTGACTCACAAGAATTAAGAAATCATTAGTTTGGCGGTTTTCCTCATCAATGCCACGATCCAAGCTATCACCTCGATTTGGACTGCATTTCAGAAAGTCAAGAAGTGAGTAATGTCCAAGAAAGTATGAAGATAGTAATAATAGGAAAGCAAAAAATGATAGCAATGTTCAGCATCTTGCAAAGTGTCAACTACAAAGACCAGAAAAGATGTTGAGCAGAAAAAAGACCTCCGACCAATAACAAATCGTATGACAATTCCTTTCTCCTCCAGTTTTTTCAAGTTGTCACCTGAAACAGTAATCATGAAGCTTGTGATACACATGCTTAGTTGCAGATACAGAGTTTTAATAATTAATGACACCATACACATAGACAACTTATTAAAAAAAAATAAAAATCAAAGGAATTCCAAACCAAGCAAGCAGCAAATATTAAGTGAAACGTATTTTGCTGAAGGTGCGTTATAAGCCACATTGCAAGAAATTAAGGTCAAAGGACTTCTCCAACGGATAAGTCAAACATCTCTATTAAATCAGTAATGATTTATCACAGGCCCATCACTCAAGACTCATCAATCGATAAAATTACTAGTACAACAGCAGGCAATGCCAAATAAACAACCTAGACTCTTAGAGACCATTCATAAATTGCACATGATAAGCCATGCAAGTCATGGAATAGCAGAGAGCCAAAAGCAGACTTTGCAATAGGGATGAATGGTCATGCAAATTAAGAACAACATTCAATTGAGTTGAGGATATGAGAGAAGGAAGAGGAAGGGAAACTGGAGATGAAAAAACAGACACAAGATCATTGATTACAAAGTAAAAGAGATCCCCAAACAATTTTTACTTGTCTGAGAAAAAAAAATGGAGGACATCATGAGATTATGTAAAGCAAAAGGCTAGATACATAGTACTCTAGTAACTAGTAATAAATGGTAGATATCATGATATTCATGAAATTATGTCAGTGATCAAAACATTTATGAGAGATTTTAGCATAAAGTAGTTTAATGAGTGACAATTGTAGATGCTAAGATTGCTAGCACGACACTAAATAAAGAGAATGGACATTAACCTCTAGGCATCCACGAGCCTCGAAAAGTACTGCGCTTTAAACGACTTCCAAATCCGGTGCAAACTCCAATAACAGCAAGAAGCTTCCTATCAGCAGAACCATCTTGTTTCCGCTGATTTCTTAGATATCCTTGACTCTTAGCCAGTGTCAAGTCCATTTCTGCCTCGGCAATCCTTTTCTCCAAATCTCTTAAACAAGCAACATTGTAAATATCAGTGAAAATGACCAACGCAACACAAAAGCATCCACAAGCAGTAAGCATTTAGACCAAAGAAGGTATAGATATAATAAAAAGAATGAGAGCAGTACTTGCATCCTAGCACCATAAGCTTATCGTCTACAGTAAGAACCTTTGGTCTCTGCAAAGAGAAAATGGAAACAAAAAGGCCACGAGTATTATAATCAACCAGAACTGAAGAAACCAAAATAAATAATGGACAATTTTCAGTCATTGCTAGCTCAACAACACGAAAAGAGCTATATAATTTTATAGTGTCCTTCCCGCATCAACTCTTTTATGTAAATAGGATAGGATAAACATCCAAATTTCCAATCCAGTACCTGGTCTGAGTTTTTCTGGAGAAGATTGACCAGTAAAGTTCGGTTCTCAGCATCCTGCCATAACCTGATTTTATGACACGGAAGTTAAAGACAGGAAGAGCAGACAGTAATAAACACACACAAGTTAAGAGCATATATTTCTTCTCAGAATCATTATAAGACACTAAAGTGCAGCAGGAGTACAGCCATAAGGAGCTAACATCCGACACGACAAATAACAGATTTCGGTCTGAAACCTACAGAAATTTCACTCAGAAATGCCAAATCCAAACCAATGGACGTTTAATTAAATTGAAGGACAAAGTACTCTAATAACTTAATTAACACATTTCCAGATTGATTGGCTACTGATTAATGACGAAAACAGATTACAAACCAATGAAATCAGATCAGTAAGTTCAAGTACTAATATAAAATCAGATGATCAATCATCAAAAGTTCAAAATGATCATTAATTCGTAGTAACAATGAAAATATGTTATCAATCCGATCTGAAAACACCAGAAATTGATCTAATTACAGCCCCTAACATCAATCAAATGAGCAGCCTAATTCTTCAATTAGGTCAAAATAATCAGAAAACAATCAAAAAGTAGAGAATTCACACTAATTTCTCACATAATAAATGCGCTGAATTCTACATAAATTACAGCCAAAATTCTCCCAAAATCATACAATTTCTCCAATTTGATCGAAAAATCAAGAAATAACGACAAAATCGATACGAAACAAAAGTAAGAGAGAGAGAAAAATTGACCTGCCGGCGACGTAGAGACAAGCGACGCAAGAGAGGAACGCCAACAGAAGAGAAGGTTTAGCGGAAGAAGAAGACGACGAAGAATTGTAGGCAGATGATCTTCCGACGCCTCTTCTCTCTCCTCCGCCCTTCGCCGCCGTTGTCAATGGCAGTGAACCCTCCATTTCTGCCGATCAGAGCACTTCAAGGTTGGGAGTTTCAACTTATAGTTGAGTGAAAAGCAGTAATAAGAGGGTATTAATCAAATAGAACGGTGTCGTTTAGGTACGAGGGTTTTTTTTATTGCTGTTACTCGTTCATCCAGGTGAACAAGTAAAAGTGAGGTATCAAATTGAGTTCGTTGGGATCGGATTGGGTTCAGATTAATTTTCAAATTTGATTCACGCTAAATTGGGTCAGTTTTCGACACCTACATGGCATGGTGTAGATTGCGTAGAAGTCAAAGCATGATTTTTTTTTTTTTTTTTATTTATCAAAATAATAATATAAATTCTTGATCAAGACGGAGCTGATGGACTTTCATTAAATTATTGCAAAACGAGTTAAGTTATCCTAATTTAAAGTTACCCTTTTTATAATAAAAATTTTACCTTAAAAATATTTATAATGTATTAATTAATCATATTCGTTCCTTAACGGGGTTAAGATTACTATTACCCTTAAGTTGATTGTTTGACAATAAAATTAACGTAAATCCGCTTACAATAAAATTAGCGTAAACCCTTAAATTACAAACTTCATAATTAAGGTTTTATCAATACTACTAATATTAATAATTACACATAATTGAAAAAACACAAGTACTAAAATAAATGGTGCTACAAGACTAGTATTTCATGGTTAACCACGAGAAAGATAAAGCATAATACTTGTTTAGGGTAAAAATTACCCATGACAAATGGACCAATCCGGACCTGCCACGTGTCCACCACGTGGGCCAATCAGCGTCCGCCATTTGTCACCCTAAGAGGTCCAACATGGACTAATCAGGCCACGCCACGTGGCCTCCCATATGCCAAATAGGCAAAATGGCCACCAAGGCCCAAAGTCCGAGAGAAGCCCAATTTGCCCTGGTTAACCTAAACCTAAAATTGGCACGCTTCTCAAGACTATAAATACTTAATTAATCCTCATTAAAGGGGATTCAGCAGAATGACTCTCACCTAGAGAAAACCAAAACACATTGATCACTCCTCCCCTAGAGGAACCAGATCTCCCACCTTTACTCTCCGCATTTATCACTCCTCAAACAAGTACTAACTTGACCGTTGGAGGCGGAGCTCCCACCACAAGGAGTCTCCGTTGTTTTGCAGGTACAGGCGTCCGGTTCCAGTCTCGGAATTGTAACTCTCCCGCAGGACATCAGAAAACCCCGAAACAATACTAATCTTGCAATTAAGAAAGAAAGTCAGTACAAAAACAAACAAAATCTAAAAGTTGGGCATAAACCATATGGGAGCAAAGTATTTGGAAATTGTATCACCACCATCGTAGAATGATGTAATATATCCGGATGCCATATCAAACATACCCATATCATGTCCACGGACATCTGTTCCGCATGATGCACCCCAATATACTCTTTGTTCATCATCAATATAGTATATAGCGTTCTTTTGGCAATTTGGAGCCTCTGATGTATGAACAGCAGTAGCATAATTGTCACCAACAAATAACATATAATTGCCCAAATCATCAACATTTTCCCACAACAAAGATTTTGTGTTACGAACAAGCTTATAGACCTTGAAATTAATGGTACGGTAGCAATGTTTATTCTCCCAGAGGTATGTATACTCAGCTTGACCATCTTGATCTGAAATACCAGACTCTCTTTGGCGTAACACTATAAGTAAATCACCAGCTAACTCCACCATATACATCTCTCCTTCAGTCGCTATTGCATGCATTGATGTTTCTAGTGTGTTTCCATACAAATTGTAGGGAATGATACTATGATTTTTAGCCATAACATGATTAGAAGAACTAGCCGCAAATGCAATACTAGCTGTATCCAAATATGCAATCCCTGCATTATTACCAGTGTCATCAATATGACTACACAAGACTTTTCCATCCCAAACCATGGCATGATGAATAAAAGGGCGGTGTGGATTTCGTGGCCATGGTTCGATTACTTCGGTCCATGCTTTGTCTCCAGGACGAGCAAAAGATATACTATCAATTGGGTAATGGATTACAAACACAACTAGCTCATCAATGTTGTTGCTTCCAGGAATCTTTAAAACAATGAATTTTTGCACCAAAACTTTCATAGCCCAGGGATATCCCTCCATCATATCATCTGATGATGATCCGTCTGATAAGACTTCATCGAATGTGTAAGTATTTGAGTAAGGTGGCAAATCATACAACGAAGGGAGGCTTAATTCAGCTTTAGTAATAGGATTAAACAACTTAAAATTCATGTTGAAGTCTTGCGTCACAATCCACCCATAAGACGACCCCCAACATCTTTTCTCAGTTATCCCAGGAATCACCATGTCGTAGCACTTGTTTTTGCTGATGCTGAAAATTTTCCTACGATTCGACATGTCATCGTTGCTTGGCTCCGGCTCCAGCTCCAGCTCCAGCTCTGGCTCTGCTAGCAGCAACCAAGGCAAAGTTCAATGCATTTCAGTTTCAATGCATTTACACCGAGGATATCAGAGGGCAACACAGACCAAGCAGCCATCTACGCTAACCCACATTAAACAACACAAACACTACAAGATTATTAAATCAAATATTTGAGATATAATCAATATGCAAAAAATATATTTGGGAAGCTCAAAATCATTTCAGTTCATAACAAAGAATACATAAATTACATCCACCCCGTGCGATAAAGTCCAAATCAACCAAAAAAATTAATCTTAAATATACATTAATTGAAAAGATAAACAGGTAACAAACCTTTATATTAATCGAATTCTTATTATATATCCTTGAATATTTGTCGATTTGAGCCTGCCAAAAGGAGACTATATTGAGTTATTTGAAAACAGCAATTACACCAACTGAGTAATTAATCTCAAAATCAAAGACAAAATTGAACGAAACAGATTAAAGTAACAAAACCTTACCTTGGTTTTCTGTGTAATTGATTTCCCCTGCTTTAAACGAAAAACTCTCTATTTTTTTTTTTAATTATTCACTGAAGCTGGAAACTTGAATTTATTCCTACTGTAAAAACTTTTTAAACAATTATTAATTCTAATTACTTCCAGCTTTCCTAATTACTTTCCATATCATATAACACCAACTTTCCGCCAAGCACCAAGTGTCGCGCCACGTTGGATAGATTAAAATAGACTTCATAAGATAAAAAAAGTTAGTTTAGAATTCTATTTGGATAGAATTTTAGGATAAAATTGTTAGTTTATAGTTTTATTTTCGATAAAATAACAATATTAAATTGAATTATAATTATATTTTAAAATTGTTAGTTTATAGTTTTATTTTCAATAAAATACCAATATTAAATAGAATTATAATTTTATTCAAAATATTATTATTAGTTTTTATTACGTACCTACTACATAATGTAAATAAAAATTATCTTAAATTCAATAAAGACCCGTCACGAGATTGTGACACTTGGCGTTCCAATCAATTCCTAACTAATTTTGTATCAATGATATATTTTAAATATCAACATATAGATTATAAATTTATCATAAAATTCAATAAATAACCCGGGCATCGCACGGGGCACAAAACTAGTATTTCATAAATTGAATAACACATACAGTAATATAACTTTTCGTATATTTCATAAATTGAATAACACATATGGTAATATTTTAGTTTTTAAAATAAAAACAAAGGAAAGTTCTTATATGTAGTATTTTTAATAAATTTAATAACACAAAATATTAAGTCAAATAAATTAAGAAAAGCCTAAAAGGTAATTGTGTTTTTACAAATTCTATAAATAAAAAATAAAAATAAAAAACTACAATTTTTTTTTTAAACTTGAGCCACTTTGACTTTTTTTACAGGTCAAGTTAACCCTAAACCCATCTAAACCAAGTAGAGCGGTTAAATCAGGTCTACAAGTTGATATCAAGTTAGGTTATATGGTAACATAGGTTGGTTTGTTCATTCATATCACTTTGCATTTTTATCCGATTAACCTTAAGATTGATCAAATCAATTTGACTGCATGCCTCATTACAAAAATATAAGGGCCACTCGTTTGCAAAAGTGCAACTGAGGGAGGGGAGGAATGTAATAGGGAACCTAAAATACGTGGATTGGTGCACTTAATGTTAATGTTAAAATACTGAACCTATGAAAAAATACATAAACGGCGAAAAAGTCTGAATGAAATCTGAATATTGTACTATAAATTTAGCATCTTCAAATAATTGACTTTAGAGTCAATTTCTCGGAGCAGCAGCACCACCGCCTAACAAGCTTGCCAATGGTCCACCTTGACTCCTCATTTGCTCTTGAGCTTGTCTCATTTCCTCAGGATCTGCCAGGGATACAACATACATTATATACTGAAAGAAGCTCTCCATAAAGCAAAAGCCAAACTTAGAGTAGAGTCAAAGTATATGATAAGTTCAAAAATATACTGTTAAGGAGATGCATTTACACATTTATACCGGTTGCTCAGAAGAAAAAATTTATAAGCTGGTTAGGAAGTAGTTTTCCAGCTATATTAGCAGGAATTCTCCTCAACGATACTTTCCAGGATACTTTTAGGTATTTGCTTCTGTTATTTCTTGGATACACATAATTAGCAGGTGGTGCAGTCACAATTCACAAATAGATGCAATTCTATGTAAGCAAGAATAGAGTTAACTAATTTAAGAGTTCAGAACAGTTACCCATGTTTTCCATTAGTTTGGGCATCACGAAGACAACTAACAACATGAATCCAACCATAAGACCCATAGGGCTCTTCACTAGAGACAGGGGTGAGAAGGGTTCCCTTTTCTGTGGTTAGCAAAGCATGACCAATTGTGTGAGATTCACTGTTGGATAGAATGATACACTGTTGGAAGAATGATACTCCGTGATAAACAAGACTAGTTCATGGCTTACCTCATAGTAGTATTCCTCTCTCAAGGGCTCCAAAGCCAACTCAGACAACCCTCTTCTGGTTTCCGTCAATGCAGCCTGGACTTTTCCAGGGTTTCTAGCACTAACATCAACACGAACCTACACAAACAACATGAAAAAATACTAAACAGTGATTACCCATACCTCCAAAAAATAAAAACAAAAAACCTCATAAAATAGACATACCGGTGAAAAGAAATAACCAGTTGCAGCCACTTCAATTAGATGAGTGCCAGCTGGAACGTTATGGCTTTAAGCATAGTAAAGGAATAATTTATAGAGCAAGAGACAATTAAGTATTAGTGAATTTATTCTTCATTAGCATATGTATAAAACACAATTCAAGCAAGACATTGAGGATTGGCAAAAGGTTGTCAGATTAAGACCATCCAAAAGGAATGGCCCTATCCCTACAGATTTATATGAAGTCTTATAATGAAATAAATTGTATTCAAAATAAACATAAAATTTAAAAGTACACTTCGTAGGATCTACATGGTAGGATACAATGAAAAATATCCATCAGGCCTCAAAAATGTAACCCTTTGACCACCATTGAGTATCACTTTGATATTTGAAGTCTTTGCAGGCAAACCAAAATCTCTAGTCCCAAAATCTGCAAGGAAAGAAGTAGTTCAGTTTGTTGGATTTTTTCGTCAACATGAACCATAACATTATGCAAGGAAGAATCATCAGCACAGCAAAAAGTAATAGGATATGGGGATGTGATCCTAGTGTATAAAGTTGAAAGCAATAATTTTAGTTGTTGACATAACTATGTATACTATAACATAGCTGTCCTATTAAAAATCAGGAAATCTTAATCACTCTGTCCTATTAAAAATGAAAATGACAGAATAATGACCAATAACTTTCCACATTTGATAAATAGGATGCCATGTAGCTACTCCTTATATCCAATTCTTGTTAGTTTCACACTTTCACTTATAGTACATTTATGACGGGTTGTAATTTGAACCATCCATCGAGAATAATAGTCACATATGCCATAGCAAAATGTTTAAACAATTTTGTCACCGTTTCTAGAATAGTACTACGTGTAGTTTGTGACTGAATCTCCCAAAATATCCTCGCTAGAATTTAGTAATGTGAGGAAATGGGAATCGCCCAAAGTATAATAGAAGGTTATTTAGCAGAATTGTATAATACAAAGTAGATATATCCTTAATTATGAGGGGTTTGAGCTATGTAAATTATATCTGGACTAATGATTAGTTCATACAGATTATCAACGTAGTCACTCACTGTCTGCCATTAAGTCATTCATACTAGTCATTTAGTAATTATTCATATCTCTTAGAAGTTAGAACATCTATTTCATCTTTGCCTACAAATTTTCTCCCTAAAAAACAGTTTTGAAACCATCATGGAAGTAGTGTTAGGTAGTTAAAAGCAAGTGTATTGCACGGATTTCATGTGCTATTTTGTTAGCAACGATTACAATCCAGCTGATATTAAAAGGCTTAGTTTGTGTTGGTTTGGGAATTATACATTGGTTATCATTCTAATGCAAATCTCTCTTCTTTACACCTAATTATAGCGTTATTGGTTTGTTTCAAAAAAAAATAGCGTTATTGGTTAATCACTTTCTAAAATCCAACTAACAGCACTTAGATGTCTCGAGCCATACTACTAAGTTGTAGGCCTTGTAACTTGGTTCAATGTTTTGTCTACTCCTGTGTAAAATTCACCATGATTGATGATTGAATTACAAATTCTGCAGGCTAAGAATACAACCATTGGTGAAGACCAAAGAACTGATAACGGAGCTTCTACTCAGACCTCTAAAGCTGAGCTCTTCATCAGTTTTAAGCAAAATCCTATATATGATTGAACAATCGCTTTGTGCCCTTAGTATTAGCACCAATTAAAACATCTTTCATAGTTCATACTTTTTTAATACCTATTACCAAGTACAAACTTTTCCAAAGAAAGCTACTGTCGGGAATTATTCTTAATCTCAATAATAAGAGAGCTTTGACTTCTCAACCTCTCTTCACAACATGTATCAATATTGCCACAAAAACCATAGCTAGTTTGGTTATCATTTCACTAGATCAACCCAAAGCTAACAGTCTAACACCCATCAACAAGACACCGACCTACCGCGAGATATGAGATGTCAAATTAATCCAAAGAGACTAACTCCAACCAAATAAGCTACTCAGTTAGCCCCCCAGCGCACGGCCACACTACACAATACATGGAGAAATTCGAATGATATTGAATGTATTAGTAAAACCTATAGACAAATTTATCTCATCTTACAATACTCTAATAATTCAAAAGCTTCAAGTAATTCAAAAATCAACAACAATGTCTTCAATTATAATCCATATAGGTCAACCTATAATTTGTTGTGCTATGATTGTTTCAATAATCAGATTCAAACCCACATAAAAATCCAGTCTTTCAATTTAAGAAACTAGCAAACTGTACATTAATTAATGACATAAATTCTCAATTAAAATTATTCAGAACAGAAAACAGAGGGTCAGAATAATCGTACTTGGGATTTTTACTCGACCATTGATAGTGAAACCATCATTCAGCCTGAAAAATCAAAGTAATCAACAAAATTAATATGATGTAGATCTCAATAATTGGCAATTTAGTTCAAAAAACAAAAAAAATAACTGTCATATAATAGAATTTGGAAGAATAATTAGACATACCCAGATGAGAAAGCGAGAGTTGTTGGCAGAAGAACGCAGAAACAAAGCGTTAGAGAAAGAGAAAGAAGAAGATTGGATCTGTTTATCGTCGCCATAGCAGAAGAGTTCGAAGCAGTCAATCCGCTTTTAATTTAAGTCGATATGCGTTTTGTGCGTGGCTGACCACTTATTAAAAAAACAAAGTAATCCTGTAACACTAACTCGATAAACTCTTGTAATACTGACCAAGTAATCCCTACTATACTGACGAAGTAACCCTGGTAAAACTGAACGAGTAACCCCTATAACACTAACAAAGTAACCCTCATAATGGATGGTCACACCGTGCGGCTAGCCACATATAAGACTTTGTGTAATTTTAATCACTCTAAATTAGATTAATGTAAGGGGTCGTTTGGTTCGCGTGAGGGAATCGGAATGGAATGAACAAAGGGATAGGAGAAGAATGGAATGAAAATACCTTTTTTTGCTTTGTTGTTTGTTTTTAAAACACAGGGAATCAATCCCCCACCACACCACCACACCACCACCACCACAATCACAACACCACCACACATTTCATCTTTCTCAGCCACCAAACTCCTCGTCGGCCATCCCCTGTCACTTTTTTTTTAACACCTAGTAATTGGCACTTAGGTGTCATTAATTTTAATCACTCTAAATTAGATTAATGTAAGGGGTCGTTTGGTTCGCGCGAGGGAATCGGAATGGAATGAACAAAGGGAAAGGAGAAGAATGGAATGAAAATACCTTTTTTTGCTTTGTTGTTTGTTTTTAAAACACAGGGAATCAATCCCCCCACTACACCACCACACCACCACCACCACAATCACAACACCACCACACATTTCATCTTTCTCAGCCACCAAACTCCTCGTCGGCCATCCCCTGCCCCACGCCGGCACTCCCCCTCCCCTCGCCGCCCTTCCCTTCCCCTCGTCGCCGCTAGTCACGTGAGCCACGACCTCCCCTCCCCTGAAAAAACCTCCCCTAGCGACTAGGGTTTCGAGGGTGGTGGGAGGGCTGGGCGGCGGTTTTCGGGGTCAAGGGAGATCGGGGATAGGGTTTTGCGGGGCTAGGGGAGGTTTTTTCGGGGGAGGGGAGGTCGGCGAGGCTTGGGGGAGGGGGGGCGGTGGTCGGGGAGGGGCGGCGGTGGTCTAGGTTGGGGCGACGGTGGTCTGGGATGGTTTTCCGGTGGTGATGTGGTGGTGTGAAGGTGGATAGGAAATGGGAATGGAAATACCTAGGGGGGTGGGGAATGAAGTTGGAAGGATTTGGGGTAATGGGGAGGGTTAAGGGAATGAATAAAAGTGCTAAACAAACATCAACAAAGGGAATCGGGCTAGTTGATTCCCATTCCCTTTCCTAATTACCCCCAACCAAACGGCTCCTAATTATATTAATCGCAACATTTTACTTTCTCAATATGCAACTTTGGTAATTTGGTTACACAAGTAACATCTTATAGTAAATTAAATATACATAGTAATATTTCAAAAATATACACTACAAATGATAATTCAATATTGTTTTATCTAATCTAATTAAGATTTTGTTGTAGACATGATACATAGTGTAAAATATACATATTGTGATTAATAGGAAATATAGAGTCACGTGCGTCCTTTACTCCTCTGTTGCCTCGAAATTACAACATTTTGAATTTTGATTAGTACATTTGTCAATGTATATATTTAACAATATACTCGGTGTTTGATTTTACATTATTCTATACTAAAACTTTGATAGAAATGAAAGTATACTTTTATATACTATTGAAATTTTTGAGATATAAAGTAAATTTATAGGAAAGTGATACATACAACCTAATCACTTTTAATAAGAAACTAGAAAAGGATATAATAAACAAAGGATTATAATAATACTATTTCCAAACCGTATTCCATATCACACTCTGAAATGCATTAAAAACTTCTGTACAAGGTTTGGATATATCATTATCCTATTTTCATAAAAAAAAAAAAAAAAAAAAAACTCGTTTGGTTTTTGACGTCCTTTTGATGTTGTGAATCTTGTGAGTTACTGAGTTGTGATAGTGATCACGCTTCTTTAGGGTTTACTCTTACTGTTAGGGACTAATAGGAAGGGGTCTTTTTGGCCCATATATAGTGCTTGGGATGCCAAATTTGGACCCTGAAAGTGGGAGGTGAAAATCAAACTTCACAGTGACTTTGAAACAAAATTGACTTAATTTTTATTTCAAATCAATACAATATCAAAGTATATATACACAGAGGATGCAACTGCAACACCCATACAAAAACTGGTTTTTTTTTTTTTTTTTTTTTTTTCTTTCTTTCTTGTTGGTAACTAACCTTCTGACTATCATTATTCATATTTCACCAAGACATGATTTAGATTACATTATTTTGCTCTTTTATATTCTGTGCAAATGTCGTTTACCCCTTGGGAGTTCACGCTCCTTTTTTTATGACACTTCTCGCCCAAAGAGCAAGGCTGATGACGAGAAAAAAGAATATGATACTCAGTTAAGTGTAGTTCCGGCAACGTTATAAACCCAGCTTCTTTGAGCACCAATCTGAAAGATTAGCAATTACAAATCCGCCAAATACCTGAAATGTTGAGCGTTCCCATGAACATGTTAAAGCAATATTGATTGAAAATTGTAAAACCTCAAAACAATGCATGCCTACAAATGTTTTTAACAGGAGATTTGGGAATCCCAACAGGAAGGAGAAAGAAGTATGAGTATTTGAAGAACAGCCAAGTCATCTGAGCCTAGGCATTTACGGTTTGATTTGGTACACATTAATGATTAGAAGCATGACAATAAAATTATGTTCTGGCACAAATTATCCTACATAAATGTCCATGATAAAGCATCTCCATTTGTAAATTTAATTTTTTTTGCCAAAGAAGCTCGTATTTTGACTTTTGAGGAAGTAGTAACTCTAGTAAGCAATGAAGGAAAACTGCATCTATGTAAGCGGAGATGCATAAACTGGGCATTCAGATGAGGCATTTATGTCAAATTAACACCAAAAGGGCTGTCAGTGGAAATAATTATCAGAACATCGGCCAGATTTTAGTAAGGGTATCATCCAACAGTATACTACTATACTCTTAGTAGTACCACAAACAAGACCATGAGAAAAAAGAGGAAGGCATTAAGAAACAACCACCATTTCAGTAGAGAATAGGAAGTGTGAGACTCAACTCATAAGGACTTTATGCACAACTAATGTATTTTTTAAACTCATTTAATAAGTTGGCAAACTCAACAAGTAAAGAAAGCAGAAACAACTCTCTTTGTCAGTAATTGGAAATGAAAATTATCTTGTCAATCATATTTCTTACTATGTACAATAAATTAAATTTGAATCTAAATTGATGAAGTTACCTGGATAGAGCCAAGAACATAGACTATGGAATAATGGCGACCATGTATAATCATATCAGCCAACATTGCAAGAGGGATCGTAAGCGACATACCCAAAGTTGCAACCAGAGGAGTTGTCCATACAACAGATAGTGCCCTGATAAGAATAGGTGAATTAGTATGTTAAGAGTTAACTGAAAAAATAAACCATTTATTAGAAGGATTTGGAAAAGGACTAAATACCAAAAGTAATCAGATAGAACGCTTCCAATCAGTCCATTTGCAAGAACAACCTCGTCTGTTTTAGCAGAGTGAGGTATAGTGAACTTTGGTTCAATCCCTAAAATCGTCAATGGCCACACTGAAAGACAAATAGCAGAATAACTGTCATTCAACCAAACAGGAAAATAAAATATAGCTCCTCACAAGGCACATGGAAGAAAATCACATACTTCAGCAAACAAAGAGAATCAGAAACAGTTAATCAGCACTGCACTAGCATTTTTATCACAATTTTTACCCTTTGTTCCAGAATCACTTGTAAAATCAAAGAAAGATCACTTACCAAGCCACCAAAGGGCTATTAGAGTAAAGAAACCAATGTATCCAAAAAGTTTCTGAACATCCACTTTTCCTTCTTCCTCACCGGCAAACTTTTTCAGTAGCACTGCAAAATTAATAGGATTGTAAGCATTGCAGGGGGCGTCGCCGCAGGGTGCTAACAATAACAAATTGAAGTTTTAAATGTAGCATCTTACCAGTGAAAAGCCCATATGACATAGCTGAGAGAAGCCCAAAAAGATCCCCCACGAGTGAACGTTGACCATCGCTGGAAAAAATTTTAAAAATTTGAATTGTCAAACAGTAATCTAATTCACAAACATTGAAAAGAACACCAGAAGCAGCATGAGTTATCCTAGTAGATGCCAGAATGTGAATAGCATACTTTGGGCTTCAGCTAAAGAGATGTTACATCATAACCTATGTAAATGCCTGCTTGTTGCTATGCCAAACTAGCATCTAAACTAGAATTTCTATATAAGGCTATGCTTGGAGTGAGAGGAATGAAATATGGTAATAAGGGGTTACAAGAATCAATTAGGCGGCTTCTAAAAGGTGGTGATGGAGGTTGTTAAAACTTGGTGGAGGAACCAAATGCCCACATAAAGGAGTATACACCCCTCCAATTTGGCAGGTGACATAATGACCTCCCTAACTAATTTACATGATAGCTTACGCTCCTCACCAGCTTGAGATTCAATTCTTAAATTGATTCTTCACATTTCTATGGCCTAAATGTGATAACATTAATTTCACAGTTTACTATATAGTCACAATGATTAAGAAAAAGCTTATGGGGAAATAATGGCAAGCCAACTATTGACAAAGTAAAATGGTCCATAAACAATAGAGGAACAATTAGTCTTAAATTAAAGTAAACTACTTGTAGCATTAAATTCTAAACTGATGAATGGCAATGAACATGCAAGACAATAACTTGTGTAAACAGTTGCTAATTGATATAAATTGCAACCAAAATTTTTCATATTGTGCAACCAAAATAATACTAACTTGACATAATGGATTTTTCAAAGATAAGTAATCTTTTATTGTGCTCCTATATTTGTGCACTAGACAAATGGGGATGAGGCTGAAACAGAAGTAAAGTGGATCATCCTGTAGCATACCACCTGACACATCACTGATGTACTTAATAGAAATGACAAAATTACAGACACTTCAGAAGATTTACCTTGAACTACTAAGTTCCGACTCATCTGAGGCCCAAGTTTTCCCCAAAGTAGTCATGACGACACCGGCCATGCTAACAAATACAGCAACAACCTTGGCCATGTTCAATGAATCCTCTCCAAGGAGCACTCCAATGAAAAGAGTAAAAAGTCCAGAGGTTGAGGATAAGACTGTCGTACTTGCAACACTGGTACGTGCCAAGGCAGCATTTGAGAGATACTACAGGAAATTAAATTTTCATGTCATAAATTTTGCTGTACAAAGCAGATCAAGGGAACAGATGAGATGTATTAGCGAACAGGATTCCCTTCCACAGTGCAACCTCAACCTGCTGAGTTTCAAGCTTTCAACGGTAAATTCAAATCTACCAGAACCTTTGATATAGTTCTTGTCCAAAAAAATCATCTGTAACCTAAATCAAGACTTTTTAAAAGAAATTCCTTCTCTACATAAAACATTATTACTGAACCATTTAGCCATTAAACCACCACTTCTTCCTACTCCACATACAATCACACTAAATAATTTGTTAAGCATACTTTTGGTACACCAATTACTTATAAGTTGTAACCAATTGTGGAACTTGAACATAAATATAATGAACAATTGTCAAGGTTTGGATCCTTAATCTAAAACTCATTATATTAAAGCATAACCATAAAACCAAAATCAGCAGAATATAAGAATATATATGATTGAATGCAAAACACAAACAGAATTCAAAGCACCTCAAGAAAAGAAAGACTTGAAGAAGCACAAATAACAGAGAAAAAGCAAAAGATGTAACTGTTCAAGCAACAAACTTATAACAATTAAATGGATCAACAAAAAAGTAGACAAGAATAGATTATCCAAACAGAAAAGAAATATTAATAGACAAAAATCTGAAGTTTAGTTACCTCAACTGCAAACCAAAGAGGGGCAAGGTATAATCCATATCTAACAATTTCCCATTTGCTGAGCTCCCTCTCAGGCTTCCTCAAACCGTCATCAAGAAAAGGTTTTTCTTCTCCCACAGAAAGGTTCAAGTCACAGTTTTTTTTAATGGGAGTCCCTTCCAATTCCATTGCACAGATTTTCTGCTCAACGTATTTAAGAGGAGAATCAAGTATGTCCACAGAATCTTTCACAGTTTCAGCAATTTTCCCATTCCTTGATGAGCAATTCTTCATTTTCCGATAAATCCAATCTTTAATATAGGATATGGGAAGGTAAACCACCATTAGAGATGCCCCAAGATATGTCACTGCAAATGGCTGTCTATATGCATTATATATGTCCTGCATGGAAGATATTTGTCAGGCGTTAGACAAGGTATGGAAGACTATGGACAAACATATGCCTCAATCATGTTGGCACACAATCAAGAAAAAAATATTTTGAAGCAAAAAACAGATACAACTATGCTAAGCTGAAAAATATTCATAGATGTAAGCTGTATCTTCACATGTAAAACTTCAATTCAGAGCATAGCTTAAATACATCACTTGCATACACTCTCAGGGCAAGGAATATGAATTAGTTGAGGCTGCTGGGATAGTTAATCGCAATATAACAAACTGAACAGAGTACACCCCACAATAAGGTGTCTCTGTAATTTGCTTTAGTCTTGGAACAGTCTATTAAGCACCAAGGTTTTTCTACTGTCATTGCATTATCTACCTTCATTCAAGGCATTGCACCAGCCCCTCTCCCCCAAGGCCCCAACAACCCTGCAGTTTCCAATAGTGATGCTCTCTTCATCTTTATCAGAAATATCACAATAAAGGGGATCGGTAACGCTCAACATGAAAACCAAAACTAAATCATTGAGCTCTTGTGGTCACAAGCTCTCATTTCCAACACCCAGTAAACATCGTTTAATGATCATATAAATAAAGTATATATATTTTGTTGTTACTTGCTAATTGTTTCCCTATTCTTAAGCAATCCTCAGATTGTTCACAAATGATATACATTAATCACAATGTCACCCAAATTTGCAAAAAACTATCTCAGATACCAGAATGAAATCATAAAGCTATTTAATCTCCAGATCCATCTAAGTGGGGTTTATGCTGACTCTTTTACCCAATAACTGATCTTACACCCACCCTATATGAAAGTCGTGTGTTTTCACCACTGGAATCCTATTCAATACAAGCAAGTTGCTACTTCATTGATTGGATTACTCCATCTAAGTGACAAGTGCACATAAAATATACACCCTGGTCTAGGAAAATTGACATACTGTGCCACCTCCCATACTCTCACATTCTCCTTTTTGTTCCCTTTAAGCTAAGGAGTAAAGGAATCTTCTGAATACCAGATTCACCAAACTATTATTTGAAAGAGGAGAGTGTTTTCCTGACATCCCGAAATAGCACGTGATTATTATTTCTAGACAGAGTGACTATATGCAAATGGACAAATAAGTAGAACAATCCTCTCCGGCCTAGCTGAAGGATTATATCCACTTCCACATGACCATGGCTACACAGTCTAATTGGATGGAAGACATATACTATATTTCAGGTTAGTTGTAATTGTATTGGAGTTCGAAAGAGTTCATCAGACCCCGATACGGACTCGAACAATTGACTGAAATCAACCTCATTCTCTCTAAATTCAACAGTCAATCTTTGGTCAATCACCCCCTTATTGTATACTTAGAACTCCATCTTAATAAAGTCTTCTATAATCAATCATAATTTATGTTATACATCTATTTAAATGAAGCATTTGGGTGAGTCATTACTGCACAAATGCAAAATTTTCCCTAATCTTCTATTATAAACCCATTTCCAGTAAATAATAATTCTAACAAATTTACCATTTGCAAATTATAACAACGAAAATTATCAAAATATCAACTCCAATTCCCAATTTTTCAGCAGAAGTTCTACTAAAATTAACACACACGTATCCAAAAAAAATGCAACAGTAGCTTCCAACTTTGAACTATTAGATACAGATTACAGACCCACATCAAAATTTGAAACAAATATCACTAACCAGTAAAACCAGTTTCAAATTATCAAAATAAAACCCATGATTATATTTAGCAATTCAGCCCAAAATTTGTATTAAAATCCTAAAAAAGAGCAAATTATTCAATTGAACAAAATTAAATACTAACCTGGGTAACTTCTGCAGAAGAGACCCAAATGATAACAACAGTTCCAATGAGAAACAAACCAGCATTATACTTGATATTCATCTCAAAAATCAATGGAAACCCCCCAAAATCACAAAAGCTTAATCAATAAGAAAAACCCAAAGAGATCTATTTGAGCTGGGATTTTTTGAGAAAATTTATGGGGCTAATTTGGTTGCTGAAATTCACAGAAAAGGGTATGAGATCTGAGAATTTGATTAATCTATTATTGTTGAGGATGAGTTGGGTTGCTTCAAGCAGAATTGTGGGGAATTTTTTTTTCCTTTGTAGGAAAGAGGAAGAATAAAAGAGATTGAAGAGGAGGGAAACACTAAAAAAAATAATTTTTGGTTGTTACTAGTTAGTTTTCGCTCTTGTTAATGGTTATGTGTAAAAAAAAATTTGACTTAGTTGACTATAACCCATTTTGATAGGGGGTAATAAATGACAGTAATAAATAAAGATTTATTTTCTTTAATTTTCAATGTTTTATTGGTTTTTTCCCTTTAAAAATTGTTTACTTTTATCAATATATATTGTGTGTCGTTGTTCGAATAATTATTGTAAGGATTGTGTGGCGTTGGATAAACATTTAAAATCTTACCTAAAATAGTATTAATTTGAGATAGCATGACAAAATCACGCGTCGATTGATGTAATTAATGTTAGTTTTAATTTAATTTTTCTACTTTTAACTAGCTTATTCAACGCCTCGGGGCGTTCGTTAGCATTTTACTTATTGTAATACTCTCCTATAACACTTATCAAGTAATCACATGATTATTTACTCCTTATTCTATCGCATGGTTCATATATACCTACTCTTTATATAAAAACTAGTTAGTAGTTCGAGCGTTGTCCCAGGTTGCTATTGTTGTAGACATACAATAGGTAATTTTTTAAAAAAAGGTTTTTAAAAATTGAAATTGTCATTATTAAATTAAAATTGAGTTATTCACTTATTCTCATAATTTTTAAAAAAGGTTTTTCAAAATTGAAATTGTCATTGTTAAACTAAAATTGATCGAGTTATTCACTTATTCTCATAATTTTATTGTCTTAGATGGTTAAATAGTCAATTTAGTTATAAAAGTTAGAGGTTTGATTCTTCTTATCAACGTTATTAGAATCACCTTTTAATTCATCACTGATTTTTTCCATTCACAACTTTTAAAGTGTTGGATTTGTTGGTAAGGGTTTAGGAGAGTCTAAATCACACTTTCATAAATCACACTTTCATAATGAGTTACCTCTCCTACATACTAATTACTTTTTCTTACTAAGCACTACCCTTTTCTCTTTTTTTTTTTATTTATTTTTTTTTATTGAAAATTACTTTCACTCTATGTAAAAGGAATTATGATAAACATATGTAGGAGGGGTATATGTAGTAAGAAAGGGTAGTTAAAGATATTATGATAAACATTACTTTTACTATATGTTTGGTGGAATGAAAACAATTTGAGAAGATTATGATTAAGAAAACGTATTTTGTTTCCACTAGTTTGTCAAGGGTAACAAATTGGGGGATTTTGTTACCCTTCGGAAACAGTATTTATTACTTTTAACTCATACCAAACAATTAGAAAAGGAAACACTTAATTGAATCCGTTTCCTATATCTAAAACTACTATACCAAACGCCCCCCTTTAATTTGTATTAAAATAGTTTTATCTATATTTTTATATGTGTAAAAATTAAATATTAATAAAATATTCAATGAGAGAATTGAACAAGATCACACATGAATGACTATTTTATCTTTTATAGATCGATTATGAGTATTTTAGGATCAAATATTTAAAAGTGTGACCCATATTTTTGTAATAGATAAATAGGCAAAAAAAAAAAATATAGAGATAGCCTCTATTTTTTTTTTTTTTGAAACAAGGAATTAGTTATTTAGAGTCATAGATGACAATTGATCACATTTGGATCGGATAGAAATTCATCCTCAAATATATTGTTTAAACATTACTCGTAGTATAATGAAATATAAAAAAATGAAATATAAAAAAATGAAAAATAAAAAATCGTGGAAAACAGTTAATTTAGGTTGGTGCGTGGGGTGTGGGGATATTAATAAATTAAATTGTTCTATATTGCATAACAAAACAAATGAACCGACAGATTGGCAATGGCATTCTTCATAATTTAGCTGGCTAATATCTGATGAATGATGATGGTGTGTAATTATAACACTGCAAATCAACAATTGATCTGCTTATTAAGAATTGAAAATGATATCAACATCACCACATCGACCACATGCGTTCATCTTTTGGGTTCATCTCAATTTAGCTCTAACCAATTTTATTAGGAATATAAAAATATATATATATATATATATATATATATATATATATATATATATATATATATATATTAACGTGATATATTTTCTTTATAAATCTTATCATATTATTTAGAATAATAATTTATCTTAGAAAAATATACACCGAATATATATAGTATAGTTTTTTAAAAAAATTACATGCCAGAAAATTATTAAAGACGTTCATACAAACCAATTCCGAATAACCTTTCAAAAAAAAAAAAAAAAAAAAATTCCGAATAATTATCCGTGTTGTTTCATACTTTCATGAATTACATCTGCTAACTTCCTCTCCTATTTAAACAAGGATTGGCTATAATAATCAATAAAATTTCCATAAAATTATAACTTTCCTATTTTTTTTTTTATCATCTTTCTTTCTCCGTTTTATATAACATAACCCATAAATCTCCATATCTCCTCTTTCAACAAAACAATGAAGAACTACTCAACCATCAATGCTCGTTCAGCCGAGCGAAAACGGCAACATCGAAAACAAGTTGAGAAGGATAACAACTCCGAACCTCGAAAGCAAGTTGAGAAGGAGAACAAGTCCTATGATTTCACCCTTCAACTTGATAGTAAGCAAAGATCATTAAGGGAAAAAACACTAACATCATTAGTTCACTTTTTATCTTCAAACGCTCGTCACGAATTCATTGATAAAAATTACGTTACACTAATTCACCGTTGCCTACATCGCCTTACTTTTAAGAAAATTGGGTCTAGTAAGTTTTCTAAGACCGAGATTCGCCTTGCTGTTCGTATCATATCTCTCGTTGTTATTAATCTTGTTAACGAGGATAAATCTTCTGACATCTTTCATCAGTGTGTTCCTAAACTTGCTAACGCGTTGGTTAGTTTGGAGTATGAAGGTGACGTGGTTTTAGAGTTGATCGCGTGTTTAGGAATGGTTGGGTTCTTTGGTTCGAGGAGTTCGATGGAAGTAGAGAAGGTGATGCGGGTTGTTTGGGATTTTGGTCATAAGTCTAATTCTCCTGGATCGGTTTTGGCGAGCACGATTTCGACGTGGTTGTTTTTTATTACAGTGGTGAATGCCGATTATTTGAGTAACAAGCATTGTAAAGAATGTGTTTCTTATTTATCAAGTTTGTTGAAAAGAGAAGATTTCGAAGATAATGATTGTGAGTCTGTGTATACGGCTGTTACGGATGCCTTGACTTTAATGTTTGATAATGATATGTTAAACAAGTTTTCGTACAAATTAGAGACAGAGGAAGAGTGTGTTCTGTTGAAAGAAAAGATTGGTGGAAATTTTGAGGGAAGTTTGGATGATTTTAGGGAGATTATTCAAGTGAGGACTATGAAGGAATTTCTAGGAAAAGGGGGTTTCGCAAGTCATTTGAAAACGAATGAAAATTTTTATGAATGGTACGAGTCTACAACGTGTGATGAGGCTAATGATGACGACAATGATAATGAGGACATACCCGAAAGAGAGGAGGTTGTGCTGAAATTTTATCGGCCTGAAGTTGAGAGGCAGAAGGAAGACAATGATCTATTATTGCCTTATGTTAGTGCGGCAGAGAAGAATGTTCAAAAGAGAATGATTAAGTCGCCGTGTTCTCCCCTGAACAAGGCTAGGACACGGCTCCTCACCAAGCAAAGGAAATTTGTAAACTATCCTCCAGTTGAAGGTGATTTGTGGGTTTAATTACACTGATTAGAATTTTTAGTTTTTGTTACAGTTTGTTAAATTCTACTACTAGCATATTAGGTTGTTTGGATTTTGTCAATGAATTGAAATTTTGTTACTTATTATCTGAATTCGTATTAGGTTGTTTTACATAGTAATGATAACCACTTATGCTATGAGTCATGTTACTTGGTTATTGTTAAACAATTTTGTGCTCATCAATAGCTGCAATAATCGATGTCAGACTTGAAATTTCTAAACAATCAATCTATGGTAATTGCTCAATTCTTCTAGGGAGTTATAATTCTGCTTTTCTGTAATAAGATCTTAGATTCTCAGCTTAATTAACGGCTCAAGAGCACTTTGTTATTTGTTCATTGATACAGAAATTTAAAATTGAACCCCAATAGAGTGTTTGTACAATGGTAGTATTACCTAATGTACAAGTAGAACTATCTCTAGCTAGCTTGAGCCGTTCTTTATAACTCTTTATCATCCTCAACTTGATTACGAGACTATACATAAGATGCTAATTCAGTACGCCGAGATACCTTGTAAAGCATACATTATCATAGCATCAAGGATGAGATTCCCATAAAATTTCAGCAATAACAGTAGCAGCTTCTGCCTCAGAAACACAGGCTGCCCTAACTCTCCTCAGTATCATCATCTTAATTTCCTTCTTTTCACTCTTCTGCATCCCTTCTCCTACCTCCACTTGCACGACCAACCTTGCAATACACCCGGAAAATGAATTACTCGACGAAGATTCACCCTCTTCACTTTCCAACTCATCATCACCTACACATAGTTCTATGTTTTTTCTTTCCTCTATCCAAAACACTACTTCACTTAAATCACTCCTAAACTCTTCTCTTTGTAACAGCACCAGCTTCTCAACCAATCCAGCATTAATCATAGACTCGAGTACTTCCTTTGTACTGTAATACACCATTTCGATGAGGCAGTGCATTGCCATTAATCTTCTCAGTATATTATTTGAGCATAATAACCAAATAATGTTTAAAATTGTGTCATTAAATAACTTCTCATTAACCAAATGGCCTTCACATGATTTCACAAGAGTTAAGAGAATCTTAAGTGATCTGCTAGTACCATAACATACAAGACCATGCATTATAAGACCCTCCAACAAATAATCAACAAACATATCCCGATTGAACCGAGTCAAAGCACCAATCGCGCACCCGACTTTTTCTTGAACATTTAGTGGGTAACAATCATCATCATAAAGCACCGTCTCGAAAACTATTGGATACAATTTCTCTTCAAGGATCAAATTCTGCAATTCTAAATCAAACCCAGTTGAGATTCGACCTATAAATTGATCAAGAGCTCTCAATTTCTCCTCATCATCACTTGGTTCTTGGAGTATTTTTATCAGGTTTCTGACATTTTCTTTGTCAACACAGAGCTGAATCTCCTTCTGAATTATTAAACCAATGCCAGAGATTTGGTACGAAATTGTGCGGCGTTGAATGAAGGATCGAGGGGTGTAACTTTGACATGATTTGAGATTGTTAATGAGGATTTTGAGGTGATTAAGGTTGGAGTAGATTGAATCTTGAGGAGAAAAAAAGGTGGATGCTCTGTTTTCAAGCTCCAAAAGAGAGATGATTTGGGGTGAATTGATATCTATTACACCTAAATAAATAAGGGATTTGGTTTGAAGAAACTCTAATTCTGTGTTTAGTTCTTGTAGAAACGATACGATTTGATTAGTGTTGTAATTATCCATGATTAAAGTTAGTGCAATAAGATGGAAGAGAGGAGGGAGATGATGAATGTTAGTTTAGGCCATTTTAGGGTTCGTTGGTTTATTGCTTTGCATGATGTATATTGTATAGTGTCTCAACTAACAGTCCAATTACGCGGGACCAACCATTCAATTCAAACGGTTTGTTCTTTCTCTCACCTTTGGAAGGTTAAAAAAATGTGGTCTTTTGTTATATTAGTTCTGACATTCTTCCGAGCTCTTTATATTTACATAGGTTGTTTCACGAGTGTTTCCATGAAATCTTAACACAAACATAATAAACATTGTGAATATGACTGTAAGATCTGAATAAAAACCGAATCTTACTTGTAAGTATTTGTCCCATTTCACAATTAAACATAATAAACATTGTGAATATAAGTGTAAGATTCACCATGTTTAATTAGAGTCATGATAATTACAACTAATTTGAAAAAAAAAAAAAAATTCTATTTTACTCATTTTAGGTACTCATATCGTGAATATGTAAGACCAAATATCATTTTATTACTTCACATTAGGGATGGCAATGGATCTGGACCCGACCCGGATCCGTGGATCCAGATTCGTTTTCACGGATCTGGGTCTTTAAATTTTGGACCCGACGGATCCGAGATCGGATTCGGGTCCTGCTGACAAAAACGGATCTGGATCTGGGTCTGGGCCCTAGACCCGGATCCAGATCCGTGGACCCGTTTTTTATTTTTCCTATTAAAAAAAAACTAAAATTGTTTGTTTCTTTATTAAGAAGTTGATAATGTTAGTAATGATAAAGATTAACCCTTTCAAGAGATGAATTTTGGATGCTCATATTATATACATCATCGTTGTTTTTTCACTAGCTTATATGTAACATCATTTTTTTTTTTGTTGTTTATAATTTTAATCAAAATATGAGTGTGTAAGTTAGTTAATTTGGGGTTGAACTTAATAACCAACAACGTAAGTTTGAAATAAAATTTTTAACCCGAACATTACATTTATTGCAAAAAATTATGCAAAATATATTAGACCCGTTTTGGACCCGGATCCGTTGGACCCGACGGATCCGGATCCGGGTCTTCATTTTCTAGACCCGACGGATCCGGGTTGAATCTGGATCCTATATACAAAAACGGATCTAGATCCAGGTCCATCCGGACCCGGTCCAGATCCGACCCGTTGCCATCCCTGTTTCGGGGTTTTCTGATGTCCTGCGGGAGAGTTACAATTCCGAGACTGGAACCGGACGCCTGTACCTGCAAAATAACGGAGACTCCTGAGAGCTCCGCCTCCAACGGTCAAGTTAGTACCTGATTAAGGAGTAATCAATACAGAAATTAAAGTAATGAGATCTCTCTAGGTGAGAGTGATTAGTGTTGGTAATCTGCGTTGTTAACGAGATTAGCCGGTTGTTAATAAGTCTGTTCTTCTCTGCTTGATCTCTTAATTATTCGGTTGTGTGATTAATGAGGATTAATCGAGTATTTATAGCCTTGGGAAGCGTGCAGCTCTCTAGGTTTAAGGTAAACCTAGGGCTGATCGGGCCTCTAGACTGAATTGGGCCTTGATGGCCGGTTGTCCCACTTGGCATGGGTGGACACGTGGCGTGTCTTAAGTGGTCCGTGGAGGACGTATCTGTGACTGACACGTGGCAAGCTCCTGCTGGCCTTCGTGAAGGACACGTGGCGGAACCTGGTTGGTCCACTTGTCAGACGGTGATTGGTGGATAAAAATCCCCTAATCATTTGCCCCTCACAGGTGGCACGCGACTGGTCACGTGTCGCCTGTGACAGGTGTCGCACGGTAACAGGCGACGGCCCGTTACAGGTGTCACCTTGCAGACGGCCGAGAGATTTTCCCGCCCAAATTTGAATTCGGAAGCGACCCTTCGCCTTCTCATTTCGCCTATAAAAGGAAGTGCTGACTTAGGTCATTTTCACATTTGAGAACTTTTGCGAGAACATTCGGACCCCTGAACTTGCTCTGACACTTTCGGACTTTTTCTGCCTACCGCCTGTTCTGACAAGCCGACTGACCCGAACTTCCAGGACTTCATCAACCGTCACCCGTTCAGGTAACTCAGTTCTCTTACTCTTAATTTTCTTTTTATTTTTTGAAATGGCACCATGGAAGCACACGACACGCCCTAAGTTAGTGATCAGCCGGTCACCGGGGACGGCTGAATCTAGGACTAGGAGTGCCGCCTGCCCTTTTCTGGACCCATCTTTGCCCTTTATACAAAGTCCGACTGAATCTGTGTCTATGCAGAACGTGATGGCCAGAACAAAAAAGACTGCTATGATATCAAACTCAGACGGCTCCTCCCAAAGGGTGCTCCTTAGCGAAACATCTGACCAGGCGCCAGATGTAGAACGAGGCGACTGTCAAGCTGACAGTTCTGAGAGGGGGACCAAGGTGTTCCCTTCCCATCTAACCGTGGACATGTCTAATTTTCCTTCTGCTCCTTCTAAGGGAGAGGAGGCGGGCCCCTCTAGGAGAGGGGAGGAGTCGTCCTCTTCGGACTCGTCAGGGGACGAGTCCGATTCCAGCTCTTCTGACCATAGTTCTTCTGGCTCAGAAGAAAAACATAGCCGCCTACAAGAGGCGAGAAGTTCCCATGCAGTGGAGAAGGGGATAATTGGGCAGAGCCGTCCGCCTCTTATAGAGAGGAAAACGCCCCCTACTACTGCAGGGTGCCCCGGGGCCGGATCGCAACCATGCGAGACAATGTGGCGAGCTTTATTGCTAACCACAAAATGGGCTCAGAGTATTTACTGTTTGTGCCGGATCCAGAAGATACTGTCGTCTGGCCGGCTGGTACCAGCTATGGTGACGGCTGCTTTGGCTGCTATGTGGCGGCCATCAAAGCTGGACTGCGCTTCCCATTACATCCGGCTGTTCAGCGGATTTTAGATGGGTATGATCTGGGGTTATGGCAGTTAGCCCCCAACTCTTGGGTGAACGTACTCGGCTATGTGGCCGGGTGCGAACTGAACGGGGTGGAGCCAAGTTTTGAGGCTTTCGCCCACATGAACTATCTCAGCCGGACCCCTAAGTCGGGAGGTACCGGCTGGTATCAACTAACAAGCCATAGGGGTTACCTCATGACGAGAGGTAAGGCAAACAAATGGAAGGATTGGCGGAACACCTTCCTTATTATCGAGAGTTCAGACACGGAGCTGAACAAACGTTTTAACAAGTGGAACAGGGATCCGCCTCTTCTCGCAGGCGGCCGAAGCATGCCGCCTGTTCCCCCAAAGGCTAAAAAAGAGATCCTAGACAAAGGACTCTTCAAAGTAGAGACTAGGGTGAACTCTACTTCAGGGGTACGAGAGCAAGTACCCCTAAATTGCGTCCCGAGCTTCAAGTGGCTCTATGACGAGTACTTCTTGGCCGCCTGTGGCCTCGGCAGTCGGTGCTCTAGAGGTAGCCGGCCTGACGAATACTTTGTTTCTTCACGCCTTGTTCACTTGGGATTTTTACTAACTTTGCTGTTTATTTCTTTCAGCCGACGCCATGAGTAAAATAACAGCATCTAAGACTGCGGCGGCCATGCTGCGGGTCTCGCTAATGAAGCAGTCGTATGCCGACTCCCCCAGCAAGGAGGCACCCTTGGTAAAACTCTTCTCCTTTTAGTTGTATTATGCATATACTAACTCTTTTTGTTTTCAGTCTGGCACACCAAGGGCTTCTTCCTCGCAACAGCCGGACCCCAAGGCCCGGAGGACGACTGTTGCAAGCTCTCCTGGGTCTTCCAGGAAAACAGTGGCGGCTGAGAAACAGCCGGCCACTTCTTCAAAAACCCAGGCGGGGCCGCCTAGATGTATGGACACTTGCTTGTTAAAACTCACACTTCTTCAAAAACCCAGGCGGGGCCGTCTAACTTGTTTTTTCCTTTCGCTTAATGCAGCCGGCCCCCAGGGTCTAGACTTGGTTGAGGTAGCCAAGTCTATGGTCAAAGTAGTTCCTCCCTCTGACAGGGAGACGGTCAAGGGTGCCGGCACCCTTGACCTCGATGGAATTTCAGGGATCCTAGCTGAGGTATACTTAGCCCCTTTTTGAGCTTTTGAGTTCCAGGACGCCTGTTAACTCTTTTGATTGGAAACTGACGCCTGTTTTTCTTTGTACTTAGGCCCTGCTCCGAGTCAACAGCCTTCGCAAGCCGATTGATCGGAAAAACAAAGAGGTAAAGGCCGCAAAGGCTATGGCCGCCTCCAGCTGTGATAAGGCAATGTTTCAAATTGCCCAAAATGAAGTACTGACCATTGATCTTCTTTATTATCAGGCGCAGGCGACCGCCGCTGTTCGGGCTCAGCTAGAGGCGGCCCAAAAGAAGGTTGACGAGCTGGAGGGGACCGTCACCAAACTTAAAGCCGAGCTGAAGCCCCTTCGCCAGAAAATGCACTCTTACGAAGCCATGGAGAAATCTTTGGCTAACGTAAAAGAACGCCTGGTGAACCAGGAGAAGAGTCTTACCCAAGAGCTCTCGGACAAGGCCGAGCAAGAGAAACAAGAGCTCGTCCGGGAGATGGTGGAAGACTCCGCCCAAATCCAACGCATGACCTGGGAACGACTGTTCCCCAGTGCCGACTTTGCCTCATGGGAAAGAACGTACCGCCAGTGTTCGGAAATATATAATCAACAGATCCTGGCGGCTGCTGAAGAAGAGGCGATGGACGTTGCGTTGGAGGAGGAAGAGCCGGTTGTGGCGCTTGTGCCACTTGGGGGTAAGGCATCAAAAGATGATGCAGCTAAGGCCGAGTCCAGCAAGAAGAGTGCTGACCAGGCGGCTGCTGCTGATACTGAACTGCCCCCTTCTTAAGCTTTAAGTATATATTTTTTTTTCTTTTCACGGCCTGCGTGCCGTTTGCTTTGTAATTACCCGGCCAGGGGGCCGGGGTTTTGAATATTCGGCTGGTCTTTTATGGCCGGCTCATTTTAATCAAAGTTTTTGTTTTTGTTCAAATTTGTCTAAGTATTTGAAATTTGCTCACTTGACCGACTGTTGTGTATGGCCGAACGTTAAGACAGGTACAAGTAGTAAGTATGTCGCCTATGCCCCTGGACGACTGGACGCCTGTGTACTTTCTTGTTGTATGATCTAGTCATTCTTAGGCGGTAGATCTCATGGCGCAAAACAGCATTGCCCCTCTTTTCAGGAAGTGAGTCTAATGCCAGGCGCATAGCTTCCCAGTTTGCCTCTTCGTCATATAGCATTACTCGAAGAGTCGGCTCGTAGTGTTCTATTGGAAGAACAGCTTCTGCACCATAAGTTAGGAGGAAGGGAGTTTCTCCAGTCGCCCCTTTTTCAGTCGTCCTAATGGCCCAAAGAACATGTGGTAGTTCATCTGCCCATAGGCCGCCTGCTCGTTCAATCTTTTTCTTGAGACCGTCTGAGATGATTTTATTAAAGGCTTCTACCTGGCCGTTTGCTTGTGGACGGCCGACAGATGCAAAGTAATGTGCAATTCCTTGGTCTCCCAACCAGCTTTTGAGAACAGGCGTCTCAAATTGGGGACCATTATCAAAAACCATAGACATGGGAACCCCGAACCGAGTGATGACGTTTTTCCAAATGAATGAAATTACATCTTTCGTCTTGATTCCCTTTACAGCCTCCGCCTCTACCCATTTAGTGAAGTAGTCAACGGCAAAAAGTATATACCTTCTGCCGCCTGTAGCAGGCGTATATGGACCCAGAATGTCCATGCCCCACTTAGCAAACGGTAGTGGGCTATGAATGGTAGTGAGGTCAGTAGCCGGACGGTGAATTAATTTGCCAAACCTTTGGCACTTGTCACATTTTTTCACCATCTCCATTGCATCTGCTTCCAAAGTAGGCCAAAAGTAGCCCTGCCGCCTTGCCCTTTGAGCAAGCATCCTACCACCTATATGGGAAGCACAGAAACCAGAGTGAAGATCATCTAGTATCTCTCGTCCCTTTTCAGGAGTAACACACTTTAAGAAGGGTTGAAGGTGCCCCCTCTTGTGAAGTTCTCCCTGTATCATTTCAAAACAGGAGGCTCGTTTTTTAAGTGCCGCCGCCTGCTGAGGATCATCCGGTAGTGTACCGTTTGTCAGATATGCCCTGATTGAATCCATCCAGGTTGAGGTTCTGTCTAGAATTCCAATAGGGTTTTCCTCGATGCTTCTCTTCTCCATTACTTCCCAAAACACAGTTCGAGGAGTATCGGAGGAGGCGGATGATGCTAATTTCGAAAGTGCATCTGCCTGGTTGTTTTCTGATCTCGGCACTTGGATCAGATGGAAATCCTCAAGGGAGCCGACTGCTTGTCGGACCGCCTGTAAATACTTGATCATGGCCGGATGTGTCGCTTCGTATTCGCCATTGTACTGACTCACTATCAGTTGTGAATCAGAACAGGCGTCTATTTTCATTGCCCCTGCCGCCTTACACATGCGGATCCCGGCTAGTAAAGCTTCATATTCTGCCTCATTGTTAGAAGCCTGGAAACTGAAGCGTAGAGCATACTCGAACCTGTCGCCCTCTGGAGATTGACATACGACGCCTGCTCCACAACCGTTTGAAGTAGAGCTTCCGTCCACATATACCTTCCAGACTTGGTCTGGAATTTGAGAGTCAGGAGGACGGGTCATCTCTACAATAAAGTCAGCAAAGGCTTGCCCCTTCACTGCTTTTCTAGGCTCGAAAGTAACTTCGAGACTCTGCATTTCTATGGCCCATTTGATCATTCGTCCGGAGGACTCCATGGTGGTAAGGGGCCGCTTGATCGGTTGGTCGGTATACACGACGACTGCATGTGCCAGAAAGTAGGGCTTCAATTTTTTAACAGCCATGAAGAGTGCAAGACCAAATTTCTCCACTAGGGGATACCTCAACTCGGCATTTTTCAGTACGTGACTGACAAAGTAGACCGGAAGTTGACAGCCGTCCCTTTCAGCAAGGAGCACCGCGCTTAACGCATGATCAGAGACGGCCAGGTACATGTACAGATTTTCTTTGGGCAAAGGGCTGACCAGCCTCGGCAAGGAATGCAAGTGAACCTTTAATTTCTGGAAGGCGGCCTCAGCATCCGGCCCCCATTCAAACCTTGCCTTTTTCTTAATTGCCTGGAAAAAGTATAGGCATTTGTCGCCTGATCGGCTTAGAAATCTTCCCAAGGCCGCCAGACAACCTGTTAACTTCTGAACCTCTCGGACGGTACGAGGCGACTGCATGTCAATGACCGCCTGTACCTTCTCAGGGTTCGCCTCTATTCCTCTCTGGTTGATAAGGAATCCGAGAAATTTCCCAGACTCAACTCCAAATACACATTTCTTGGGATTGAGCATGACATGGTGCCGCCTGAGTGTGGCGAAAGTTTCTCGGAGGTCCGTCAGATGATCTTTCTGAAGTTTAGTCTTGACAATCATATCATCAATGTATGCCTCGACGTTTCTCCCAATCTGATCAAAGAACACTGTGTTTATCATTCGTTGGAAGGTCGCCGGGGCATTCTTAAGACCAAACGGCATGACCGTGTAACAGTATAATCCCTGATCAGTGACGAAAGCCGTCTTCTCCTGATCTTTCTTCCATAAAGGAATTTGATGAAAGCCAGAATAGGCGTCCATAAAACTCATCATGGCATGGCCGGCTGTTGAGTCGACCAGGTTATCAATTTTAGGCAGAGGGTAACTGTCTTTGGGGCACGCCTTGTTCAAGTCTGTGTAGTCTACACACATTCGCCAGGTGCCATTCGGCTTTTTAACAAGTACCACATTTGCAACCCAATCTGGGAAGTAACATTGCCGAATGAACCCTGCATCAAGTAATTTTTTGACTTCGGCGGCTGCCGCCTGACCCCTTTCCTCACCATGGTTCCGTTTCTTTTGTCGTACCGGCTTCTTTTTCGGATCCACAGCGAGTTTGTGTACCGCCAAATCAGGACTAATGCCTGGCATTTCATGGACTTCAAATGCAAAGATGTCCTTGTATTCTTTCAACAGGTTGTGAAAGTCGTCACCAAGGTTTCTCAGAGCAGTCGTCCCTACTTTGACTGTTCGGTCAGGATGGGAGTCGTCTAATATCAGGTCCGCATGCTCACCAGCCGGCTGAGGGCGGAACTCATCCGGCCGGTCCTCTGCCAGTGATTGCTATTTTCTTGCTTTTCTTGCGGACTCAGTCTGGGGTGCCTTTCTCTTTTTGTCGCCTGTTTCTTGGACAGGCGCACTTTCCTTGACATTGTCAAGGTCTGTTTGTTCTCCACTTGACCCAGTGGTCATAACAGTGGGCTTGACATCCGAGAGATAGCACTCTCGGGCCATCCTCTGATCTCCCCTTAGGGAGCCGACTGTTCCATTGTCCCTTTCAAACTTAAGCAGCATAAGTGACGGGATTATAACAGCCTTGGAATTATTCAGGGTTGGTCGACCCAGAATCATGTTGTAGGCCGAGAGTTCCTCTACCACTAGGAACCGGACTACCATGTGTCGTCCTTCCCCTTTTTCTCCAAGGCGGATGGGTAGATCTACTCGTCCCAGTGGGTGGACGACTCCTCCTCCAAAACCTATTAAAGGGTGGGAGGCCGGATGTAAGCAGTCCGTCTGATATTTCAGTTTTGACAGACATTTGCTGCTGATGAGATCTGAAGAGCTCCCGGTATCTATGAGGATTCGACCAACTCTCTGGTTGGCCACTTTACATTCAATAACGAGAGGGTCGTCATGCGGCCCCCTTATTCCTCCTAGATCCTCTTCAGTGATGACAATCTCAGGAAATGTATATTTAGACGGCCGTTCTTGGTGAACGGAATTTACATCTAACCGCCTTATATTATCTTTGTTGCCCCTAATAGTGGGGCCGCCTCCTGAGAAGCCGCCTGCAATGGTGTAGACGACTGCATCATCTGTATCAGAACTGTCGGCCTGCTGATTCTTTTTGGCCGACTGCTTTTTTGAGGAAGTGTTCCCCGCAGATTTCTTGACATAAGTGTCAAGATCACCTTGATCAGCCAAGCGGTCCAGGTACCGCATGAGACTGATGCAGTCATTGGTGTGATGACCAATGTCATCATGATAAGCACAGATTTTGTCTTGGTTCCGATTGCTCGCAGAACCCTTCATGGGGAGCGGCTTCTCAATTGAGAGCCGTCCCTTTATTTCTTTTAGGATAAACTGGTTATCCTTGTTAAACACATACTTTGGGGAGTATGGTTTGAATTCTTTTTTCTTTTTCTGGGCCGGTTGTTTAGAGGAATCAGCCGCCCAGACCCCTTTTCTTTTTTCATCTTTGTTGGACGACTGTTTCTGTCGTCCCTCTCTATTGTCGAACCTCTTCCCGTCCGACTGTTTCATCGTACACAGATCAGTCGCCTGTATATAGGCTTCTGCTTCAATCAAGGCCTCTTGAAGAGTCGCCACCCTTTTTCGAACTAAATCAAATTTGAAGGTAGACCCATCTTTGAGACCTCTAAAAAAGTCAGTATAAGCTACCTCATCCGGTAACCCTTGAATCTGTATTCTCATCAGGTTGAACCGCCTGATGTAGGAACGAAGCCCCTCCTTTTCACCCTGCTGAATTGTTCCCAAATCAAGGGTTGTTTTCTTCGCAGGGATGTTCATAGCGAAGTTGGAGGTAAATAAGTAAGCAAGCGTCCTGAAGCTGTTTACACAACCAGTCGGCAGGTTGCCGAACCATTGCTGTGCAATTCCCTTGAGAGTCGCTGGGAAACACTTGCACCAAGTGGGATCATCCAACCCTTGAAGGTACATCAGGTTGGTGAATGCCATCAGATGGTCTTCTGGGTTAGTAGTGCCGTCATAGGCGCCTACTAGAATATTTTTTACTTTGGCCGGCTGAGCGGCTTCAGTAATTTCCTTGGAGAAGGCCGTCGGCTGTTCACCAAGTCTAAGCAGCCGTAGCTGCCAGTCCATAGGTTGGACGTTTTTTGCTGCAGGTCCACCAAATGGAGGTGGCTGCATAAAATACTGTTGTTGCGGCACAAATGGTAAGTTTGGTACCGCCTGGGCACTATGAAAGTCGGACTGACGGGAGGTGCCGCCTGACTGACTCTCATGGTACGACTGAGTTGGCCTCATCGAGGCATTTCGCAAACTGTCCTGAAAATTTGAAGTAGAAGCCGACTCTGATAATCGGTCACTCTTCTTCTGCTCTAGCAGGTGCCGAGCATCTGTGAACGTTTGCTTTGACCCGTCCGCCTGAATATGACGAACCGGTTTCCTATTTCCCGTAGGATAACGGAGTTTTGTGAAATCAAGAGCAGACGGCTCCCGCTTCTTGAATTTAGGATGGGGAGTCGCCTCTCGCCCTTGAACTGGCTTCCTCTTCAGTGAAGTGGAAGGTTTCTTGGCCGACTGCTCTTTGGCTGAAGCAGGCGGTTTTTTGTTGATCAACTCTTGGATCTCTCCCTTGAAATCCCTCATGAAGGTCATGAGTTCGTTCCTTGTGATGGGAGCAGACCCATCAGTCGGCTGTTGCCGAGCAAGCGGTGCGCCTGCTGGCTCGCTTCCTGTTTGAAGATACTCCCGTTCCCTCATTTCGGTATGACGGGTACGTCGGGCCCTTAGGGTCCCGTCTGGAGCTGTATGAGTTTCAACTTCAAATTCACTTTCGGTATCATGGTCCGAATGAACTTGAGGGTCGTCTAGGGGATGCCTCTCTTCTGGAATCGGTACAGACTTGGATGCCATCTCTGAAGTACTCTCCCCACAGACGGCGCCAAATGTTTCGGGGTTTTCTGATGTCCTGCGGGAGAGTTACAATTCCGAGACTGGAACCGGACGCCTGTACCTGCAAAATAACGGAGACTCCTGAGAGCTCCGCCTCCAACGGTCAAGTTAGTACCTGATTAAGGAGTAATCAATACAGAAATTAAAGTAATGAGATCTCTCTAGGTGAGAGTGATTAGTGTTGGTAATCTGCGTTGTTAACGAGATTAGCCGGTTGTTAATAAGTCTGTTCTTCTCTGCTTGATCTCTTAATTATTCGGTTGTGTGATTAATGAGGATTAATCGAGTATTTATAGCCTTGGGAAGCGTGCAGCTCTCTAGGTTTAAGGTAAACCTAGGGCTGATCGGGCCTCTAGACTGAATTGGGCCTTGATGGCCGGTTGTCCCACTTGGCATGGGTGGACACGTGGCATGTCTTAAGTGGTCCGTGGAGGACGTATCTGTGACTGACACGTGGCAAGCTCCTGCTGGCCTTCGTGAAGGACACGTGGCGGAACCTGGTTGGTCCACTTGTCAGACGGTGATTGGTGGATAAAAATCCCCTAATCAATCCCTACTTCACATCATTATGACGAACATGAAACAACTACTGCCTCATACTTACGGAGTATCAAACAAGTTTGGTGGAATTAGTGGGAACTCAAAAGTCACGAGTTCATAAGTTCCAATCCCACCATCAACTATATTTGCTTGGGACTAAGAGATTTCCTTACCTCCTCTACTCTCAAGCGCTAACCTATAAAGTTGGGCTAACTTAACATGTGAGAGATATCATCTGTGTCAAACTCGAGTTTATTTATACAACTAGATTAGGTCCCGTGCCATGCACGGTAATTTTAAATAATTATTATTGAATGAAAATAACATTTAATTAAAAAAAAAAACATACATTTGCTAACAAAAACAAAAAAAAAAATACTATAATGAATTTGTCTAAAATAATATGATGAATTTATTAAGAAATATCCCATTAGCCAGATACATATTTTAATATACATATTTGACAATACCCGGTCTATAATATTTGTATATTTAACCAACATATTAGTATCATTTTTTTTATTTTTTTTATTTTTTTTTATTTTATTTTTTGCTTATTAACCAAATGAATTTCTTAAAGCCATGTACTATGTATTTAACCCGTAAATATATTTCTATTTTAATTTTTTTTAGAAAGTAAATTGATGTTGTAAAAAAATAGTACATTACACTCAATATGTCACATGTTAAGAATCCTTTTTTTTTTTTCCTAAAACTTATACTTTGTAGTTGTTAATATTTTTGTGGAAGGATTTATCAAATATTTTATTTTAAGTAATTTTTAATATTCTAGTCACTTTCTTGAAGCTTCTAAATGTACATCATTATTTTATAAAGATATAAATGCAATTATTGAAGTACATGACACTATAATTGGCAAATTTATGTTGAAGCTAAGTTTGATTTCCCCCCCCCCCCTTTACATAAGTTTATATAGTTGTCAAGAATAGATGAAATCTTTTATTTATGTATAAGTTTATAATAATTTATTTTATTTAAGATTTGTTTTTTAAATAGGTTTTTTTTTATAAAAAAAATTTTAAAAAAAATAAATTAAGGGACATACCAAAAAATGACACGTGTCATTGCTGGTGTATCTTTTAGTATATAGTTATTGACTTATAGTTATTGACTTTTAGTATATAGTGATTGATTATAAGGATAGATGCTTGTTCTTTTTCCCGCACTACCTACCTGGCTAAGTGGCCAGGCTACCTACCTACTGATAACTTCCTGCTAACAGTCTTCACTTTTCTGTGTTTTCACCATACTTTCTGATTATTCTTTTTCCCATTTCCGATTTCACCGTACTTTATCTCAAATTCCCCAAATTCAATTAATTGTTCTTGATTTAATTTCCAGGTAACTGTTTGATCTTAAAAACCCTTTATGTTTTGGATCAAATTTCGATTACTTTTGCAGTTTAGATATAATTATATGCTATAATCTGATTTCAGTTGTCAAATTGAACTGGGTGTTGTTAATATATACCAGATTTGGATGTTTATTTCATAAATTGAAAATTGTATGTTGTTTTCTTAATGCTAAGCATAGTATTGGAAAGCTCTATGTGCTTGATAAATTAATTTGGTTGAGGAAATATAGATGAAAATTGATCAATTATGTTAAATGTTAGGGTTTCTTAATTTTTCTATTTTTTTTAATATTTTTTTTTTTTTTGGGATTTTGTTGGTGAAATGTGATGTAAAAACTACTCTGCAAAATTAGTTATTGTTGATATGTAATGCTAAATTGCTAATGTCTTCTTGTAAATAGAGTGTTAGGGTTCCCATTGAAGTCGAGCCGTTGAAGCACATAACTTTTTGATACTACAGTGTTAAAGACAATGGAAATAGCTAATGAGTATTGGACAATATTGGAGTAATATTAGTAAAACATTGATTATGCTCAATTTTCTTCTTGTGAACCAAAATAAGTGAAGTATAGTGTAACTTTAGCTATAAAAATTTATATTTGTTTGGAAGATTCATTTTTCGAATAATTGTATTTGTAGTTTTTTTTGGTGTGTTTTTGTTGATTAGTGTTGGTTTGTGAGATGTAAGGTGTGATGGGAGCTAATAATGTTATTTTTATCACTAGTAATCTGTATGATAAAGCTTTGAGTTAGTTCCTTAAGAGAAGGATTTGCACAGAGAAGCACCCTGGTTTTAGAGGAAGGGAAAACTATTTTCTAGTAAGCAGAAGATATGACTATGACCTGCCCTTAGCTAGTTTTATGGCTTCCTTAACTGCAAAGCCAAATGTCTCGAGATTATCAATTTCTTTGAAAGATATTAGAGTTGAAAATACTAGGGAATGAAAAGGGTTTGAAAGAAACGAGAGCTTCCATAACCACTGAAAGCTGGCAACCTGTCTGTCGCTGGAACTGAGGGAATACTTCCTTCATTCCTTCCTTCTTAATAGTCCCTTCTTTATCTAATCTCAATTAAAATAGAAGCACCTTGGGGGTCTGAGCTGTGTGTAATTAGAAAAACATCCCTTATGACGACTGATATTGGTTGGAGTGGTTACTATATTAAAGAGATTCATGCAGAATTTCCTCTAATTTGGGGTTATAGAGGAGAAAAGGGATCATTTTTTGCTTTTGTTTCCTATCCAAACCTATCAAAGCTCATCTGCAAGGCATTTTCTTTGTTTTTCCTATGATTAATTTTGTTGGTGTGCGATGAGACTAGAGTGGGTATTGGAATTATTTGTTATGAAAATCCCATCATCGATTCAATTTTTCCTTGTATTTAACATTAATCAACTTTACAAATTCATCTATTTCACACTTTATGGTTTCAAAGACACATAACTTGTTCTGGCAATCTGGCAACATTGACACAAAATCCTCGAGATAGAGAAAATTGATTGAAAGTTCTTCAGCTCACTTGTTCTGTTATTCTTTATATAAAGCTGTTCAATTTGGAAGAACAAAGGTCCATATGAAGGATAGGGATTTAAAGTTGATAGCGGTATAAAGTATATCCTTGTCTCCAAACGTGTGTATTATGTGCTACTAAAAGGCAGATTTGAATCCTCATCTCTTTCTACTATATGATGTTGCTGGTCCTTATGGTGTATGCCTTTTGTGTTAGAGAAAACCAGGAGGTGCTTTATATCTTTGATGGGCTGGTATTTGGGATAGTAAAAATCTGATGTTTCTGGTGATACTATGGGTGTTATTGTAAGAGAAAAATGAACGTGTCTTTGTAATAGAAGTGAAGTGGGTGAATAGTGGGATTTTATGGTGTTTGCAACCTCTATTTGTTGGTGTAATTTTTCTTAATTGCTTTCTGATGTACACAATTTGCCATGGTTTCTTGCATTTCTTTTTCTGTTTTATAAAGGCATGTTTTCCTGTGGCTGCATATTACATAGTTTCTTAACTTTTCTATTTGGACCGCCAATTTTGAAGGAGGAAGAAGTGCTTTGTCACTAGTGCTTTGTGAGGATCAATGCTCGCAGCTTTCAGGACCAAGCGATTATGCATTCATTTTTTATTGCTGTTTTCTACGATATTGAGCTCTTTGAGCAGTGGGCATGCTGGGATAACTAGCGCCTACATACGATCAGAATGGCCTTCTGTTGACATCCCTCTTGATAATGAAGTTTTTGCAGTTCCAGGGGGTTTCAATATTCTTCAGCAGGTTTGTAGCTTGTTCATTAACATTCAAAACTTTCTCATATTTAATAAATTATACAACGCGTATGCTTGAGCTGCATAATATATACGTACTCTTTCAAAATCTAACATGAAGCATTGTTTAAGATGATTTATGTGCTATATTTATCTTCAATACTACAGTAAATAGGAATGTTGAATATGGTAGAGAAACTGGCATGCATCTTCAAATTGTCCTCAAGTGTATTATATTCACAATTTTGGTGCTAAAATGTAAAAGGACTGTGAAAGAAGATTTCTGTTACCATTCTGAAAGGGCCTATAAATCCCCACTTTCGTTATGTACTTTCTCTCACTAAAAGAGAAACAAGGATGAACAAGTGATCATTAGTTTTGTGCTGATTAGGATACTTATTACTTCGTATATTTTTGCTAGTAGTGCTTGACATGCGTACACATTCCTTAATTTTCAAATTAAAGTGAAACTTCTTGCTAATATCTACTTCCAAAAATTCTATGACAAACAGGTACATATAACCCAAGGAGATTATGATGGGAAGGCTGTCATGATTTCATGGGTTACACTTGATGAACCAGGCCCTCGTAAACTACAATATGGAAAATCCAAGGAGTACAACTTTAGTGTTGAAAGCACTGTGACTAACTACACTTTCTATAAATATAATTCTGGTTACATTCATTATTGTCTTCTTGATGGTCTTGAGGTATATGTACATTCTGGTGAATGGCTATTTGGTATGTGTATGATATAATGATTCAGATGACGCCTTTAAATTAATATATTTAGACTTTGTGTTATTCTGTTATTGCATCTCTCATACTTCCATATTAGACAAGTCAATATGAACACTTTAAGTTATTGATTAAAATTCAAGTCTTCCTCAATTACTCTTACAAGTGCATCATAGGAGTAGCTATGTTTGTGTAATTACATTTGTTAGATTTTTGACATTTTTTATGCTTTGGGTGATCAGTAAACTTATTCTCTAGACACCTTTGATAATCTCTATACATTAGAAAAGAATGAAGTAAAGCTCCCCAACTCAATAACTTCTATAGTTGTCTAGTTTTCTCTCCACTCTCATCAGAAATAGCTGCACTTTAAAAAATTATAGCATGTTATAGGCATTAGATATGTGCAGATACTAGGCTGTCTTAGAGTTTTAGATCATGTTAATTACTTTTTGATGGTATACTAAGTTTGTTTCAGTCGGTATTCAATGTTTTGCCAGCTACTTATTTTCTCATCTCATTACAGATGATAAAACTACATCATACTGAATTAATCTGGATATTTCTGATGTTAAAGTAACTTAATTAATCAAATATTAATATGCTGTCGTCTAATATTCCTTTCTGCCCTTTTAAGATCTTACAATCTTACTTCTTTTCATACCCTTACATTACAGTATAGTACAAAATACTATTACAAGATTGGATCAAGTGGCTTGTCTCGAGAATTTTGGTTTCAAACACCTCCAAGGATCCATCCTGATTCTCCTTATACTTTTGGAATCATCGGTAAGTATTGTAATGAAAGTCGTGGGATGAATATTTTTTCCTTAGGCAGAGGCTGATTAGTCAGAATCTTCTGTGAATTTATACATAGGAAGCTTCATCTGCGGCTGTGTTAAGTTTACTTGAGTTTTATTTATTTTTTGTTCTTTTTTTTTTAATTTTTTTTTTACTTTATCTTATTCCTTACTATTCCCTTATGAAAGTGTCATCTGAAAATTAAGTTTAATAATGCATGGTTAGGTTTTGTTGGCAGTTGTCATGCTTTAAGATCCAAATATCGCAATTGTGGTTGTTTCAGATCCATTTATCTTTCAGCCTTGAACATGTTGTGTTAGTATATGAGATCATGCATCTGCTCTGTATGAGCACTAGGAGGCTGAGAAATATTATACAAGTCAATAAGTCATACAAATATTGATTGAGTGCAGAGGCTATTTTCTTGCTGAGTATCAATAGTGTGGTTATTAATTACTGTGGTGAATGTATGATGTTTCCTAACATGTGATGGGCTGTTCTTCCACAACTGAAAATAAAGTATGTAGCATAGAGCCTAATAGACATCTTGGTGAAAGTAAATATAAGTCTATTGCGTATTCTAAGGTATCTTACATTCTTACGTGATGGAAATGCTAGATTTATGGCCTATTCAAGCACATTTGGAAGTTTGGAATAGTATAACATCGGTTTCAATTGAATGCATTTTCTCACACATTTCCATTACCAGAAACTTAGCTTAGTATTCCTGACAATGCTGAGTGTTAGTGGTAGACTGGCAATTAGAACCTTTGATATTAATTGGTGACATAAATTCACCTTTTTGTGTATCTGTGGTTGCGATAGCTGATGTATTATGCAACATCCATTCCATCTTGGTGCTTTTTTTTTTTCTTTTCCTGTTGATGCACATCTTTCTGAGCTCTCTATAGCTGGATAATTGAGCAATTCATACCTACTCATTTTCCTGCATTAGGTGACTTAGGTCAAACATACAATTCTCTTTCTACTCTCCAGCATTACAAGCAAACTGGAGCACAAACTGTACTATTTGTGGGTGATCTTTCTTATGCGGATCAATATAAGTACAATGATATTGGGGTTAGGTGGGATTCTTGGGGCCGCTTCATTGAGCCAATTGCCGCATACCAACCATGGATTTGGACGGCTGGCAATCATGAGATAGAGTATATGCCAGATTTGGTAAGATTATGGTTGCAGATGCCTCAACATTTTATCAGTTGTTTAATTTATTCTATTTTATTTTTTGTGTTGGGGAGGGGGGTATGCAAGAGATAATATATATCCCTTCTGAAATTATATTACATATATACCAAAGAAGACTATGGAGCCAAGGGGAGGGATCACTTTCCTAGAAGAGTTAATAGAATATTTCTATCAGTTTCCCATCTCCAACAACCCATATCTGGGATTTGTAAATTTGTATGAATGCCTTTGGTGCTTAACTGAGTGATATACAGTCTCTCAACTGGAGTGTGTCTTACATTATAAAATGGTGTTGATGTAGAATTGGCGTTGTAGCTGCACATATTTTGTGGTCGTGTCCATTTTTTAGTGTCTTTTGGTTGCTTGATAATCTTGGTACTGCTGTATACTTCCTCCAATTTCTGTATTTTGTACCATTTGGTTTGGACACAACATTTAGGATACGGAGTAAAGTATCTTGTTATCTTTGTATTTTTCAAGAGGTAAATGCTAGCTGATATTGTGCTTCTGTTTTGTGTTGCTTTATTAGATTTAATTGCCATATTTTCCGTAATTTATATTATGCTATAATTTTCAGGGGGAACTAACTATGTTCAAAAATTACCTACATAGATATCCTACTCCTTATGTCGCCTCCAAAAGCAGTAGCCCTCTCTGGTATTCTGTTCGCCGTGCATCTTCTCATATTATTGTGCTATCCAGTTATTCTCCATTTGGTGATCTCTTCTTCCTTGTATTCTTTTCATGCAGATCTGTTTATTATGAATTGTTTTGATCTGATTCTTGCATTTGATTATATAGTGGCATTCCATTATCCTTGAAGAATTCATATATTGCTGTCAAGATTGAGTTGAGCTAGCATAGGGCTCCCCCCCACCCCCCCTCCCCCTCTCCCCTTCCCAAAAGGAAAAAATAAAAATAAAAAAAAATAAAAACAACTTGAAAAAAGTGAAAATGCAAAGATGAATAGAACATTAGGTGGTTTGTTTATGTAGCCTTTGATCTAGGGCTTTAGATAATGGGTTGGAGTCAGTGTTAATGTTTTCATTCTATATCAGAAATAATAGGTGAAATTTTAATAAATATTATGTTAAGTGATACAATTTTCTAATGATGAAATATCATATATGTTCCATGTTTTATACCCAGCCGTTTGTGATTCTGATGATTATAGTTATATTATTGTTTTATCTTTTGTTTTTATATAACCTTAAATGCCTTTGTTTGTTTAATTACTTTTCAAACTTCTCATGGAAAGAATAAATTATTGTAAAGGTGTACCTGTTTTTCCGGCCGGAAAATAGGTATTGCAACATTTTGTAGAGCTATATACCTACTAGGTTTACTGTTTCAATTTGCTGTTCATTATTCCTTGGGTGATGCTTGGATTTTGCCAGACTCTAAACTCTGCACATGTTGATGACTTTGTCTTCATCTTGGACAGTTAAATATACTCCACAATGGATGTGGCTCAGAGAAGAACTCCGAAGGGTGAACAGAGAAAAAACACCTTGGCTTATTGTTCTAATGCATGCCCCTCTTTACAGCAGTAATGTAGCCCATTATATGGAGGGTGAAAGTATGCGTTCTGTGTTTGAGAGCTGGTTTGTTCAGTACAGAGTTGATTTTGTCTTTGCTGGCCATGTCCATGCTTATGAAAGATCAGTATGTATATTCTTTTCCTTTATTCCTGGGATTTCATAAAGTGCTCATGTTTTACTTGCTTATACTGTTTTATGTTAAGATTGAACTTTAAACTTTCGTTGATTGTAAGCATACAGATCTGAGATACCTATAAATTATAGCCATAATAAAACTTGGGAATGGGGTGGTCAAACATCTGATCAGACTTCATGCTCTGACATTCCAATATGGTTTGAAGTTGCTATGGAATAAACTGAAACTGTTGAAGTTGGGAGGTTCATACAGCTCATTTTACATGGCTTGACTTTAGGCATTGGAAACTTTTGTTTTGGGTTTAGGATTGAAGTGGGATAGGATAGATCAGATAAAATTTATCATTTACAGTCTGTTAATGAAAGACGTTTGGTTTGCTGGCTACGCACATGCCTTTTTTTAACTTCCCATAGCCCATGCTTCAATCCCATGAGAGCCACTACTGTGCTTGCTTCCCAGTAGGCATTTGCCTGGAATTTGTTGACGGGTCAGCATGGGGTAGCAGTGAGGGGAACCCTGTGTGTAGGTCAGTCAGTTATTGGCCAGGGCTTGCTAATTTTGGACATGCTGAACATTATTAACTCCAATGGGAGCTTTCCCATTTAATTGTCACAATCAGCTAGAATCTATTCCCTCGAGGTAAAATGAGAAACTCTATGGGACACTGTTGTGGGGCGGAAATAATAAGAGCACAAGTGACAACTTTGAGATGCTTCCCAAAATTACTGACAACTACTTGGGGAAGTGGGAAAACTGTTATTCAGTCTGCACCTTGTTTCTGTCTGATAAGCATGGTTTGTTATCTTTATAGGCTAATTGGTGGTGTTAAAAATAAACTAAGGTAGTAACTGAGCCATATTTAATCTTTTCTTTATTAGTCTAAGATGATTTGGCTATGTAAATCAGAGATCAAGTGAGGCTCTGGTAAGAGGCTTGAAGAGTGGCATATTGATGGGATTGTGAGGGGCAGGAAAAGACCTAAGAAAACTTGGAATAGGGTGATTGAGAGTGATATGAGTGCTTTGGGGATTGAGCAGAACATGGTGTTGGGTAGGTTGGAGTGGAGGGAGAAATGCATTGTCGAGGATGTATTGTGATTTTATATACTAATATACTGTATATACTTTGTTGTTTATTTTATTTTAATATTTACTGAACTCGTGTTTTTGCAAACACTACTTATTTCCCTTGCTAAGGTTTTCTCAAACCTTTTTGTGTGTTTTGCCTACAAGTTTTTCCTCTCTTTTCTTTCCCCTCGCCACTCTTTTTAAACTCTCTTAAAAACTATATATTTCTCTTTTTTGGTTCTCAAACCTTTGTGTTTTGCTCATAAGTTTTTCCTCTCTATTTTAGCCCTGGGTTGAGGACTTGGGGGTCAATTAAAAGCCTGGATGCCTAATACACAAGGTTTTTTTTTTTTTTTTTTTTTTTTTTTTTTTTTTTTTTTTTGTGATTTCAGTATCGAATGTCTAACATACACTACAATGTAACAAATGGCGATCCATATCCTGTACCTGATAAAGCAGCTCCAGTTTACATAACCGTTGGAGACGGTGGAAATCGAGAAGGTCTAGCTGCCAAGTAAGTATGATGAATTGTGCTTGAGATTCCTTTGATTAATGATTTCTGCTTTTCACTTTGGTGGTTGCTTCTGGGGACTCTTTTGTAGTTCATGTTAGGAAGTTCTGTTACTCAAAAATATCCTGTACTGAACAGGTTTTGGTTTTATTTTACAAAAAAAAACCTGGAAAATGGCAAATCACCGTAGCTCTGTCCTGTACGACCCCCTCTGACTATTCAGGAAAAAAAAGAGGGGTGGTGTAGGCTAATTCCATTATTTCTTAATGCAAACTGACTGAGCTTCCCACCAATTTTTTTTATATATATTTTTTTAAATAAAGATAATAAGTCAGAACATATAGAATGGCACTAGTCCTGATCATGGTTAATTTTGCATCTTGGATATCTTCCCTTATGATCATTCTGTATATCTGAAGGTTATTCAATTTACAGGTTCTGGGATCCACAACCTGACTATTCTGCGTTCCGAGAAGCCAGTTATGGGCATTCCACACTGGAAATACAAAACAGAACCCATGCTATTTACCATTGGAATCGCAACGATGACGGGAAAAGTATACCAACTGATTTTGCAGTATTCCACAATCAATACTGGTATGTGTTGCTGCCCATCTCTAGTCTTTCATTCTGTAGTCAACTTTCATACCTTGAGGAAAGGGAGAGTGTGTCCGTTTGTGTAGGTAGGTAACAAAGGGATAATAGAGGATGACAACTCATGCTTTTAATCTGTTTATACTTTATAGTTTGTTGAATCTGGTGTGTTTCTATTTGCTGCATAGGCTTTGGGTACCCACTATGTAATCGAATTAAGATTGGGTACTTGATACCTGAATTCAGCAAGTATATGTCTACCTGAATTTGACACTCGAATGTCAGGAATCCATACCCAAATTAATTAAAAATTGAAATAATCTGTGTTAACTGAACCATTCGGTTGAAAACTAATGTATGAAACAAATTACTCCGTAGGAATTTTCAATGCAATCATTTTACAATATTGGGAGTTAGTTAACTAAAAAAATTGTATTTTTTGAGCAAGCAATTATTAGTAAACGTCTATTGGACACTTGCTTACATCTCCAATGCAGTCATTTAAAAAGTCTTGATGTAGTTAAGAGGGAATTATGGGAGGGATACATTATCTTTTCTAATGAGCATAAGTGCAAAATTTTCTTATATTGGAGTCTTGTAGTAAGCAAATAACTAAAAAGAAAATTACAAAAAAATATGTTTAAGTTCTGCATTATGATGATTTCATAGCTTGTAGGCGTTGTAGTATTTTTCATGCGAAAGTTCTAATTGTATATATTACTAATATTAATTAGTACTACATTTCATATCGAATTAGGTTTATTACACGAATCATTGGACTTGGTACTCCTTCCGAAATCAGTTGTCGATTCTGATGTACTCATGTACCTATTTTTTGGATTTGACATTTGGGTTTTCTGATTGTTTTGCTCAATATTATTAGAGTAGTAACATTTCAAAAGGTAGCAAATAAGTTGGATTTTATATTTTAGTATGGTTGTAGTGAGATAATGAGGTATTTCACATACTTGTTTTTCGTATTCTAGGGCCAGCAACCTTCGCCGCAGAAGACGTGGAGGCTGAGATAGGGATGTATCAATTTTGGTACTTATATCAACCGTCACAATCCTGTTAAAACTTGAAACATTGAGGGATGCACATGAACTCCCCCAATATTTAGATGCTTCAGGAACTCCCACATCTTACCTAAATTGGACTTGGGCGGACGACTGATCTAAGGTGTTGTGTAAAGCTAGTCAATTAAAATGATATGATGTGTAAGCCTTTATTATTTTAGTGATTCATTCAATTCTTTGTTTTGTGTATAGTTCGAAGTACTCTTCATTTTGTATTAAAAAGTTTTGAAAATAGACATTGTAATTATGTAACTATTTCAACAATCTATTACGAAGTATGTACTATTAATATTTTTTAACATTATAATGGTTAAAAATTAAGTCAAAAAGTACTATTGAGTATATATAAAGTGAAAAGAGTTTTGGAAGATAAATTTTACTTTTGCAAAATACTCCTTTACCCCTTTAAAATAAACTACCCAAAAGAAAAAAACCACCATTAAATTAAATCAATAGTTAAATAAAATTACCAAAAAAAAACTACCATTAATTTTAAAAAAATATTTTAGGAAAGTTATATCCTACTAGTATTATTTAGCCTCAACGTCAACATATTTTGTTAAAATATCAACACATTTTGTTAAAATAATGCATCTTTTGTTAAAAAAAATCCCTAATATGCAGTTGATTTTTACAAAAAGATACATTATTTTTTGTGAAGAAACACTAATATTTTTTTCTACTTTTAATTTGAATGAGGTTAAAAAAATATATCAAAGATTCTTTTCTTATCTTGTGTATAAAATGCATCATTAAAAAGGGTTTCCTTATCCTAGTCCATGTAGAAGTCCCTGTTTTGCATATATATTAAATAAGGGTAAAATCTAATACATAACGTTGTACATGCTTGTTGAGTTTGTAATCTGAGATGGCTGAATGGTCAACATTGCCCTGTGATATTCTCGGTGAAATAGCCCTGAAATTGGATTCATGCGATAACTTTGCTAGTTTTTCTGCGGTATGTCATTCATGGAAACATGTTTCGTCGATGGTGAAAGCGGAGTGGGTTGAAAATAAATTAACCACACCTTGGTTGTTGTTAGCCGAGCCTAGTGAAAGCGAAGACGAAAGGAAAACCTTGTGTATCGTCTGTCTTGATTAAGGGAAGTTGCTCACGTTCTAGATCATCAAGGACATCCACTTGGCAAATAATAAATGCTACGGTTTGAAGCTCCCGCAACTCTTTGGGGTTCTAAATATGGCTGGATCGCTACGCTTGGCGTATACCGTGAATTTATGTTGTTTAATCCTATTACTAAAGCTAAGTTGAGCCTCCCATCCCTACACACCTTGCCATTTTACCCAACATATGAAGGTCATAGTAAGTTAAAATCTTATCGTCTGCTTCAAAGAAATTTTGGTGGAAAAGGCTGTGGTACTCAACATTGATGATGACTTATTTGTGATGGTGATACATAAGCCGTTTCACAATCTAGCGTTGGCTCGCCCCGAAGACCGGGAATGGACTCCGATACTAACAGAATGTAGCAAAAAGCGCCAGGTTATGGATGTCATGGATTGGGATGGGAAAATAGTCATCACGTATATGGATGGATCACTTGCATATTGTGATATTGGTAAACATCCCATTAAGCCAAACACTTTTACGTCCTTATTTTTCCTCGATGTTTTGCAATTCGAAGCAGTTGGAAGTGTGTACATTGTGGAATTGGATGGCGATTTGCTTGTTGTCTTACGCCATAGGAAGAGTGGTCTAAAATATGATGAGCGGGGTCTACGTACTAGGATTACCAAGCGTTGGTCCAACGGAGATTGCTATCGTACCTATGATTTCCAAGTTTATAAATATGTTGGTAACACAACTAATTCATGGAAGCAGGTTACGGATCTGGGTGAACATTTGTTATTTCTTGGTGATAATATTGTCATTGCTCTTCATATATCAAAGGCTCCTAATTGCCACCAAAATACTATCTACTTCATTGATGATGAAACTTATCATTGGAAAATGTCGTTCGAAACAGAAGTCCGTGGCCACGATATGGGTATGTTTGACATGGCGACCGAAAAAATTCAACCATTTTATCATAAAAGCACTGGTATAATAAAAACTGATATAATTTCTCAGTATTCTTCTCCTATATGATTTATGCCCAAGTTTTAGATTTAACATGTTTTCTTATTTTATTATAGGCCAAGTATAAAGATCCTTCAAGGCTTCAACGATTTCCAATGTTAGACTTATTTTAGTATAAATATGAATGCCGTCTTCCAATGTAAATCATCAAACACTCAATAATAATATTGTTTTAAAGTTATGTGTTTATTAATTCTTAGCAATTTTAAATCCTTTCTAAAATTTGCCCAAAAAATTATTATATAGATCAAAATCGTAGTATATTGGATGTTGTTAGATTTGTCAAAATTTCAAAATTTTAAAATTATTTTAATTCAAATTATATTAAATATATACATAGTCAAAGATTTGTATTAGAGATCGTGAAAGTCAAAAGAGATGAGGGGGATTGGGAAGGGGATGGTGATTCGGGGGAAAGTGGGAGGGGTGATGACAAGGGTGGTGGGAGGGCCAACAAAAGGGGGCTGAATTTGGCGCCGGCGGGGTGGTGGGGGAAGGGTATTTTTTTTATTAATGCATGAAAAAGCACATTGTATGACTAATGCTTTATATTCATATGATCGAATTTTTCATATGATCGAATTTTATACATGACGTGGAAATCAGATCACCTTAGCAGAAGAATAATTGAACAAAAACTCCATAAAATTCTATGTACATAATCTACTGTGTTTGGGTTTGAACTTTTGATATCTCTGGTCATTACATCTATACCAGTAAATATCATTTACCACAAAGAATGACCTGAGTCATGCAGAAATTTAATCACTTGGTCTCACCATAACATATATTCCACGGAAGTTGAACTGAGCTTGCACTTTTTGTTAAGAGTCATATGCTCAAATGAGGGAGGAAAGTCGAGGAAACGTTTTGATATTTGTGTACCTTTCGAGCACTCCTTTCACAGCGTCGTGCTTTTCCTACTTAAACATCCCTCATTATTGGCTGAGGAGTCCACTTCAGATGCAAGGCTAGCCTTCCGGATGTTGTTCCGTCTAGATCAAAGATGTCGTAGAGATCCCCTTCCAGCAGTACTCTAGTAAGTGTCATGATGCATCTTCCCATATAATTCTGCAATATTAGATAGAGATAAATTATTTGAATTTTCCAGAGAGCGATCTGACTATTTAACATCATATGAAACAACAATTTGCCATCAACATTGGATACATGAAATAAGTTTTTTGTTGCCGTACAATACAGAAGAAGTATACACACTTTAAGTCTTTAACCGATGCAAACTAGAAATATCCTCTTTGCAACTGTGTGGTAATGCTGAAAAAAACTCTTGTAATTATACAAAGGATATGTGTAAGTAAAATTTTTTTTAAAAAAACCATAAATAATAAATACTCTGTAATTTGGAAACAGTGTGAATAAGGTACTTGAGACTTGATAGCAACTGGGCAACAGAGCATTGCATTGATGTCCTGATGATAAATGTAATAAACTACTTGTGGACTAGTAGAAGAAACGGTAAATTTCAGGCTAATGAACTTACCTTTCCGATTGTGTCATGATCATACACCTCAAAAATAAGTAGTTCGTGCAAAGCATCCTCCACAACAAAGTCAAAGGTTTGGTTCCAAACAGGATTTAGAGTTTCATTTAGAACCTGCAATTGAATAGAGAAATTGGTTAAGCATGCAGCAATTTCTGAAGAAAAGTCCAACTGCAAGCCATAAATTAAGGCAGTAAGGCACAATAATGCAAACACTGATCAATAATGAATACATACTCTAGTTTTCATTTTTGTTCCTGCCTTCTTCAGTGACACAGTCACATAAGGATCAGACTTTCCAGTCAGATCCATAACGGGCAAATTTTCTGCAGATACTACTGTTACAGAAAGCACCCCTCGAAGGATGACCTCATGCTTCTTTTCACTGGTTTTTCTTTCGATATCACTGACATCATCCTCAGTTGTGTCTTTCAAGACTCTTTCCACATCCGTCAGCGGCACAATAGAGGAAAAAGGATTTAGAATCTGATTTTCAGTGCCAAATGGACAATATAAGAGCTCCAGATGCACCTGCATTCCGAAAGAAGCCAAGTGAAAATTAAGTCTCCTCTTTCTCAAGCTTCTCTAAAGCCTCACCACGAGGTTTATAAAAGAAGGCAAGAAACTAAGAATTGAGAGGATTGAACCAAAAATAGGAAACATTTGTATTTCAAATCTTGTATACTATCACCAATATACTTCTAACAGATGATTTCAATATCTCTACTCTTAAGTAGTTCAATCATTCTCATTCATTATACTTTTATATCCTGCTACCTTATTTAAAAAAAAAAAAAAATCTAAGTATCAGATAAGAAAATGAAACTAAATTTCACTGACTTGCACCTCCGAAAATAATAGATAATATATGAGCAGGATAAACCAATAATTTAAAAATAAATAAATAAGTTCACAAGCTATTGGGTTGCTGAACACAATGTCAAAAAATGTGGAGAAGCAATTTGATACAACATTGAAAAAATTTAGCAAACACTCTCTTCTGTTTTCACCTCCTACTTACAGGAAACAATTTAATTTCATTTCCATTAGTTTTCTGACTTTTTACGTTGTTCATATACAAAAACCTAATAGAAAGGAAATCAGTAAAGATTTGTGAGACAGGTTCCTTACCTGACCTCTATTTTTTTTATCCCTCTGAACCTTCAGGTCCTTGACAAGATTCAACCATTCAATTTTCACTTTACCAGGCTCAAGCACATTAATTGGTATTTGTGCACAGCCAATAAGTTGAGGAGGCTGAAGACCTTCATCATCATAGACTCTAACAGTCAAATGTTGCGTGGCTGGATCCTCAACTACGAAGTCAAAACTCTCATTCCATATTGGATTTAGTTGATTGCTCTGAAGAAATGCTACAAAGTCATCGAAGATAAAATAAAACATTTGAAACTAGAGTAGAGAATAGAACACAAACTTACAATAGTTTTACTTTTTTTGGTTCTGTTACGTAATGGGCGTATGAATAAGGAAGCAAAAGGATCAGACTTCCCAATGAGATCTTTATTTGACAGATCTTTAGCTTGCACCAGTTTCACCTCTAATATTCCATGAGGCTTCAATTCCAAGTCACTGCACGAGAAAAAGTTCACACACAAAACTATCATCAAACTCAGCTTTCAATAAAGCAAATTCCCCTCCAAAGATTCAATTTATGTTTGAAAAAAATAAACATTCCAAAGCCTTTTTTTTTTCAATCGGTCATCATCTCAATATGGTTACATTTTTTGGCTGTCCATAGCCAATTTTATATGCAGCGCCTTAGTTAAGGTCTCTTGAACTTTACTATTGACACTAGATAAACGATTGATGGGTTCATTTGAACAATTTTACGGACATAAGCTCTATTCTTTAACCTATTTATTTTTAAGAAAAAGGAAATGAGGATGAAGCCTTCAAAAGAGAACATTAAGAGCAAACAGCACTTGCCTGTAATCTCCAGGTATAATTGGTATTATCTTACGAACTGGCCACGTTATAGAGTCTTCTATAGCATCTCTTATCATTTCCTGCAAATTTATAGCCAGATTTTCAGGTTGTACGGCTCAGTAGCTTAGAAGTAAATGTGTAAGGCTTTACATACATGATACATCCTATACAATAATGTAAAACAATCAAATTAAGAAACTTTTAGGGAACAGAAAAACAATGAGTTTAAAAATGTTTTCAACAAAGAAAGAATTATGATCAGCCTAATGAGTTTTTATATATTTTTTTTGTTTATTTTTTTTACCTTCTAATCACAAGGATTGAACAGAATATCTTACTGAAATTTCTAGACATAGTTAAAGGTACATGCATGCTATGTGAATATGTGATTGTAGTCAAGCTCTAATGAAAACAACTCTAAGCCAATATCATTGTCCCACAAAAAAAAAAAAAGGAAAATGAGAAGTATTTTTTTATTTTTAAAAAAGCTATGAAATAGTTTAACTGTTCATGCCTAATACTAAAAATCTTAAGCCATTTTCACAGTGCTGCTTGTGCTTCTAGGCTTGAGTGCTTGACTGTCTGATCCTCGCGGGAGGCATGGGATAATGAAATGGTAAAGTCAGGATTATGGTGACAGGATAGGATCTAAACACGACAATGGAAATAGCAAGAATAACACGCAAGCGTAGCCCTTGTAATTGGAATGATCTGGGAAGGCTGTCCTATACAAAAGCTTATACCCATAAAATAGAAAATATGATTCCCAAGGACCCCTAGTGGCCCTATGGAAAACATCTGTGTGAAATATAGCTATCATTTTATAAAAAAGACTACTGATGGCAAGTTAAATAAGTGGTAAACAAAACCGTAGCTAATGTAGCTTGACTCGAACACACAAAAAAGGGTAGTTAAAGAAGTGACATACAAAAGGGTAACAACTGTACTTTGCTATTGGTACTAATATTACAGAGTACTAAACAGGAAACATGTAGGGCAAAAAAACTCTCTTTCTCTCAATGCTCCTCTATTGTATTAAGTTATAATGCAGGTAGTGCATTACACAATTTATGAAGACAGGATTCCAAGAAACTGTAACCCTAAACCCCAAGCCGTATGTACCCCACACTACCTCACAGTTCAATAAAATTGCTGATGAATTGACAGCGATTTTCTCTTAATTTTGCTCTACCAAAAGAATAGGCTTCCCATAAATACACTTTAAACACGCCAAAAACCATAATAATGCATGACTAAGAGATTCAGTTGAGCAAAAACCATAACAAAGAACATTGATGCTACACAATTTTCAAAAGATAGCAGGATCTATTCAACAGATCAGCAACAAACCAACAAGAAGCATAATTTACAGAAAAAATAATTTCTTACATCAATGGAATCAGAAAGTCCTGGAACCATGGACATGTCACCACCAATAACTTTAAGTTTAAAATCCAAGTCTTTCTGTGTTGAATCAAACAGATGGGTCAATTGACAGAAAATCAACGAACCTAATAAAATGCTCAACTTTGAGTCAACTTTTTTGAAATGTTAATATCCATTTCTCATTTGTAAATTTTCTGATATAGATGCCAATATATCATCTCCCATTTATAATGGAAGGCATATAAGGATAAAGGTCCTCGCAGAAAAGACAAAATAATAGAGATAATATATATAGATATCCAAAACAAAAACCCCTACCTTTTCTCTTAGTGAATAAGATACAGCGCCAAAACAAGGAAACTCGTTCACGAGAGGCTTGAAAATTATCCTGAAGAGCCCAGTAAAACCTATATTTTTAATCTAAATAAGCACATCAAGAATAAAAACATCAATGAGCAAGTGAGAAACCATTCGAAACAATAAAGAATCCAAACTATGAAGATATGAATTATTTAGAAAAAAAGATATGCAGAAGATTTCAATAAACAGTAATTAACCTGTGAAAATAAGGTCACAATGACTGGATCAAAACTTTCTAAATCGTGCTATCCTATGTTCCTAACTCTTCTTTGATATAAATTTGGGGTTTTGAAGGAGAGACAATTGAGGATGTAAGCTCATACATGAGCATTTCGGTGTATAAAAAACTTGTGCTCGTACAATTATATAGTGTACTTCAGTATATAACGCATCATATTATCATCGTAAAGGCTACTCCTACAGCAAAGAACTGAAAAGGTTACAAATGTACCTGTATAGGTAGTGCAATACCAACATGAGTTTTCACATCAAGCACAATGTTTGGATTACCATCCCACTGCATCTCTATTTCCATGACTATCTCCCCAGGTTCACTATCAAGAATGCAAATTCCTGAAAACCCAATTCATCACGCATTGAGAAAAAAAAAAAAAAAAAAAATCAGCATTAAATACTTAACTATAAGAGTAGTAACATGTCATATTACTAGGGGTGAGCAAAGACCCAGGGTACCCGGTACCGGACCCGGAACCGGTTAGGATCCGCCGGGTCCGGACCCGGAACTGGTCCCACCGGTTCCGGGACCGGGTCCAAAATGTCGGACCCGGTTGTAACCGGTTCCGGGACCGGGTCCTAAAATTTCGGACCCGGTACCCACTGGGTACCCGGTTTAAACCAATTCCAGTTCCGGGTACCCGGTCCCGGATCCAGACAATCCGGGTACCCGGAACCGGTACTGATTTAGTTATAAAAATTTTTTTTGTTTTTTTAAAAAACCCAACAATTATGGCCCAATATTCCAGATTTTACCCTAAGTATATAAAGCAAAAAAAAAAAAAACCCTATTCTATCCTCTCACTTTCTCACCCTACTCTGCTTCTCTGCTACAGTGGTACTCACCACTCTCACACTCTCGCTCTCCTCTTGACTGTCGAGTGTCGACCACCGTTCACCGTCGAGCGTTCACTTCTTAATTCCTCCAAAGGTAATTTTTAAACTTTGCATATCAAATTATCAATTGCGAATTTGCGATTATGTATTTATTCGGTTTAGATCTGAAAAACGAAAGCTAATTTTTAGGGTTTTAATCATGAATAGTGTTAATTATGAAAATTACTATTAAAGATGAGTTTGAATCATGATAAAATTACAAATTACAAGTACAAATTAGTTAAACATTCAGATTTGTTCCTTCCCTTGAATTCTCTAGTATTTTGGGTGAATATAAACTCGATTGTGTTGATTGTGCTTCTTCCCTTTCGTTTTAACTTATGTTTTTTTTTTATAAAAATCATATTATCGAAGAAGAATCGTGGGGTTTAATACTTTAATGGGTTTAATCGTTTATTCTCAGATTTCGCAAGTTTAATGGTTTTTATTCTGTTTATTTTGCTATTTTTTAGGCATTTTTATTGCGTAATCTATTGAATTACTGATCTTTCAGTTTCTAGGTTTTACTTTGATATGTTGTGATGTTGTCATTGTGTCAAGTGTCTTGATCTGTTTAGTCTCAAGGTTTAATGTATTGATGTTGTTCTGCTTCTTTGCATTGCTGTTGTGTTGGTGTCAAGTTTCATGAATTGATTTAGTTTATGGGTTTAAGCTATTTCTTGTTTTATTGAGCTGGTCTTTTCTGAAATTTGTAGTTGTGGAGAAAGATGTAGATGGTGATGCATGTGCAGGAACTACAGTTGGATTTCTATGTAGAATTCTGCTTGTTTAAAAGGTTTTTATAGAGGAGAAAGTGTTTCAACAACTAAAGGAACCTTCTTTTCATAAGATTAATTACCATTTTTTCTTTATTAAGTTCCAATTCCTTTTTGTATTCTTCATGAAGATGATGTACTAGGATCTGTGCATATTGTCTCTCCTTTCTTTCTTTGTGTTTATGTGAGTGAGACAATATCAGTTCTGACTGTTGTATGTATTTGTGTAATGCATATAATCACTCTCACTTTGTGTAATGTTTATGTCTTATTAAAGTTTAATTTGTTCCTATTTCAGAACTATGAGCAATACCGACAATTCGTCAGTCCCTATGGATGATGAAAGTGAGGTTGGAAACGAGAATGCAACAACCAAATCAACCAAGGTTGGTGACAAGAGGAAGTCTGAATACTGGAACCATTTTTGGGATTTTAGAGATCCAGTAACCAAAAAAATTGTTCAAGTCAAATGCAAATATTGTGAGAAAATGCTAACAGGTAATACTAATAATGGAACTTCTTCATTAAAGAAACACCTTGGTGCATGTTCAAAATACCCTCCAAATGTAGACAAAAAGCAAAAACTCATTTCTGTTTACAAGTCTCCTGAATCTGATGCTACTATAGTCTCTAATTGGAAATTTGATGAAACTGCTTGTAGACTTGGTTTGGCAAGAATGGTTATTGTTGATGAACAACCATTTTCTATTGTTGAGCGTGAAGGTTTTAGGTATTTTTGTAGTGTTGCTGTACCTCAATTTCATATACCTTCACGTTTTACAGTTGCAAGAGATGTGAAGAATATATTTGTTTGTGAAAGTGGAAAATTAAAGAAATTAATTGGGTGTTTGAAATCGAGAGTGTCACTAACAACTGATTGTTGGACCTCCATTCAAAATTTTAATTATCTTTGTTTGACTGCTCATTTTATTGATGATGATTGGAAGTTGCATAAAAGAATTTTAAATTTTCAATTAATGGATAGTCATAAAGGTAAGGAAATTGGAAAAGTTGTGGAGGCATGTATTCTTAAATGGGAGATTGAGGATCGATTGTTTTCTTTAACTGTTGATAATGCTAGTTCAAATGATGTGGCGGTTGGATATTTGAAAACACATTTTCATGATAAACTTGTTTTGGAGGGTTCATTTTTTCATATGAGATGTGCTTGTCATGTTCTAAATTTGATTGTGAAAGATGGTTTATCTAGTGTGAAGTCTTCGATTGCTCGAATTCGTGCTGCTGTTAGATATGTGAGGAGTTCACCTTCTAGAGCTAAATTGTTTGCACACTCTTCTATGTTGGTTAAAGTTTCTTGTAAAGGTTCAGTTTGTCTTGATGTGGCAACTAGATGGAATTCTACCTTTCTCATGCTTGAAACCGCATTGAAATTTGAAAAAGCTTTTAATAGGTTTGCGGAAGATGATCCTGATTTTAGTAGGGAACTCAAGGATGGAGTACCTACACAAGAAGATTGGGTAAATGCTAAAGTGTTGTCTTTGTGTTTGAAATTATTTTATGAGTCTACAAAGAAAATGTCGGGTAGTTTATATGTTACTACAAACTTGTATTTTCACGAGGTTTTGGAGGTGTTAAGTTGTTTGATAGAATGGGAAAACTCTACAAATATGGATATTCGTATTATGGGTAGACAAATGAGGGAAAAGTTTGATAAGTATTATGGGGATCTCGGTAAAACTAATATCATGATGTTAGTTGCGGTTGTTTTAGATCCTCGATATAAGCTTAGGTTTTTGAAGTATTCTTTTAAAAAACTTTATCCTAACGACTTTGCCAAAGTCGATGTTATTTGTGACAATTTGTATGACAATGTTCAGAAGTTATTTAACCATTATGATGCTATTATTGCTTCTTCCTCTTCCAAGAATAATCGTAATATTAATGTTGCCAATGTGGATAATGGTTCTGAAAACTTGAGCTCTTCAAATAGTGAGCAAATGAAAAAGTTTTATGATGATTTTGATGAGGAAGAAAGTGATTTTATTGTTGAAAAAAGTGAATTGGATTATTATCTTGAAGAAGCTCGGGAGAGAAGGGTTGAAGGGGAAATGTTTGATATTTTGGGTTGGTGGAAAGAAAAAAGTGACAAATACAAAGTATTGTCAACATTGGCTAAGGACATTTTGGCTATACCAATTTCTACGGTTTCTAGTGAATCCGCATTTAGTACATCGGGTCGCATACTTGATCAATTTCGTAGTAGTTTGGGGCCAAATATGGTGGAAGCTTTAGTTTGTACTCAAGATTGGTTAAGGGCGTCAAATGTATGCATTGATATTGAGCGCTTCCTTGAGGATGTTCAAAAATATGAAGAAGGTAATACACTAATACTTCTATTATTTTGTATATTTATCTATTTTATTTCTCTAAGTTTATTACTTATATTGTTTACTGTTTTTTTTAGAATTGGATGGTAGTGACACTGGCATCACACAAGTTAATGAATTTGTTGGAAATAATTGATGTGACAAAGGTTTGTATAATTGTATTCTTAATTATATTGTATGAAAAGATATCAAATGACAAATATTCTAAGGACATTTTGGCTTTTGTTTATAGGGAATTTGTGCTTCCTTGTTGGCTGCTGCCTCTTTGCTTTGTTGTCTGCTGTATGCTGTCTTTCTCCGTTGCTTAGATGGTTGCTGACTTGCTGCTGGTCTTGTTGCTGGCTGATGGTGTGCTCAGCTGCTGCCTGCTGATGGTGTGCTCAGCTGCTGCAGTGCTGCCTGTTGCTGCCCTTCCTTTTCTTCCCTTTTTTTTTCTGAACTTTTATTTAAGTAGTTGTTTTGGTTATGTTTGGATGTTTGGACTTTGCAGCATTGTTGAAGTTTGTTGTACTGATATTTTAGGTTGTTGAATTGGTACTTTTTGGCTTATTAGTTTGTAATATTTGTATTTTGAAATATTTGTATTTTGCTAGCCTCCAAAACTAATTTAGGGATATTATTATGTTAATATAACTAGCCTGCAAAATTCCATTATATATAATAATATATTATATAACAATTATAAAGAAAAAAACAGTATTTTACTACGTTGAATAATACCGGGTACCCGGTTTTGGAACCGGTTCCTACCGGGTCCGGGACCAGTTCCAAAAAATTTGGATCCGGTATTAACCGGTTCCGGGACCAGTTCCAATTCTTGGGACCCGGTTATAACCGGTTCCGGATCCGGGTATTACAAATATGACCGGGTACCCGGTCTTGCTCACCCCTACATATTACCTAGTAACAACCTAAAATATTGACACTAAAAGGATCTGAAGTTCAACCATTAAACTGAGCTCACACATAGCCTAAAATATAGGCAACTGTGCAACAGAGCTTGCATTATACTGCTTAGGCACTCTAATTAAGAGTGCTGCCAAGACATCACCATTCAACACCCAACCATGAAAAACATTGATCATGATCAGGACCACAATTAGGGCCAAGAGAAGCTAAACAGCATCTACTTTATTGGACATGATAATAAATCAAAGAAGCATATAATGGTTCATGAATTATATCTTGAATGTCAAAACACTGTTGACTTGTTCTAATATTTCCGATATCAAGAGCTTCCAGCATTTAAGAGCTTACAGGCAATTGCTAATCATCATTCTCATAGCTGACATAACCTCTGGTGGGTAGAACACTAGAGAAAGTAATATAATGATCATTTAAAGAAGAAACAAATCTCATATATCCTTGAATAAAGTTGAAAATGGTTCAATTTCAGCTAATTGCTAAATTTTCCAAAGTGTCAAATCAACTGCTTCTCAATAAACACCACATCAAGTGATAGAAAATATAACTACCTCACTAAATAAACGTGTACAATATAAACAAAAATCAATTACATTCTCCAATTTATGCCACAAAAACTTTCATCAAGAGACAAAATACTTTGTATACCAATTTCGATTCAGCACCCGATGTTTCAGAAACTCACAATCAGCACACTGACCTGTAAACTGAGGGGCCACAGTTCCAAGAGTCAGCTTCTTAAATGTCATGGAGGCTAATATGACAGGTCTATATTGCTCAAGAATCGGTTCCACCGTGCTCCTAATCAGCTCTGATGCTGCCTAATTAAACAGCCAAAACTCACACAATTATTTCCAAATCAATCACAATACATAGTTATGAGTCTTTTATGGCCAATTTCAATGATTGCAAGATGAAATAACTTACTTCATTAATATAAGGCCATAGTTTCTCTAACTGAGTATTAAGCCATTTTAGCTGCAATTTAACAGAACCCAATATTATTTCATTTGTTGCCATTTTAAGCATGTTCAATTCTCCAAAACAAGAAGATTGCAACAATCTAAACCACCTTTTCCATTTGAGGAAAGATAACCCATGGTGGGTATTGCTCAGGTGTGAATATCTTCCTAGCATCCTCCACTGTCATCCTAGAGAAAGCAGCCACTGTTGCAGCCTTAAGCAACAATAATCAAAATTTTAATGCACAACAACATAAACCCATCAAACAACAACAACAAAAATTTGATCTTTGGCAACAAAAACAGATTATAAATTGAATTTGATTGCATTAAGATAGGTAGGAGGGAGAAAGAGACCAAATCGGTGCGGCGTTTGGCGCGTATGTTCTCATAATACACCATAGCCATGATCAATCCAATACCAGAAGCAACACCAAGAACAATTCCTAAAACAAAACCCATTTTTTAGCTGAAAATAAATGGGTTTTGATCAGTTTGGTAAAATATGCTGAGAATTTGATGGGGTTTAATTTTAATGATGTGTTTGTTCATTGAGACATTTTATCGAACAGGTGGTGAGCATTTAGGAGAGAGAAAAGGGAAGAATCCAAAAGAAGGTGTGAAGAAGCGAGAATGTACGAACGTGATTATGTGAATTAATTTAGGATTAAAAAAAAAATGTTGATTATTAAAAAAAAGAAATATTCTGCTTTTGGGTTTGTGTTGTTAGTTAATTTAGAGGGTGTATTCCAGTTTTAGCAAAGGTAGTTTTTATTGTTGGAGAAGTTACTCCATTGCCACCTCTTTTTGTTTTGCTTGATTCTTTAACTTTCCCTTTTTATACCAAACAAGGTGTTTGTTTGTTGTATGTTGTATGTTGTCTACTTGTCCAAGAGATTAGTTTTCACAAGTCACTGCTTTGAAAACATTAGTTGGTTTTGATGGTACATAATATATTAGACTGTGTCAATAACTCAATGTAGTATGAGCTCCTACGGTCATAATTGCTAAAGCGGATAATTTTTTACTCCGTATGCGCAACTTTTTTAACCAATCAAAGTTTTTTTTTCATATAAAATGCTAGAAGAAATACATTTAGGGGTGGACCTTTATTTAACCAATCAAAGTATTTTTAAATTGTTCATTATAAGTAATTTGATGTCTATTTGTTGCATATAGAAAGTTGTGGCATAGTGGTTAAGTATTGTTATTTTTTAACAAAAGGCTAGGGGATCAAACCTTGCACCACCTAATTTTTTGACGAGGATCCGCCATTGATTCTTAGCACAGTATTATTTATGTTACTTGTCTAATCGTCTATCTTAATTAGGTAGTCAAATTATATATCATCTAAACTAGTCTTTTGACTTGTATAACACAGGAGTTGTTAATATTAAAAAAAGGTGGAATACAATGTGTTTTTTCATTATAATTTTTTTCAATGAGAAATAAGTTAAAAATTTAGGGAGAGGGAGAGTGAATGTTGAAACATACTCGATATAAAATTTAAATTACGGGGAATATAAAAGAGTTATCATCAAATGTATATTAGTTTAGTATTGAAAAAAGGGGGGGGGGGTTGGAGGATGAAACGTAATTCGTACTTGTAATGCTTGTAGTTTAAGTTTTTATCTTAAATGTTAGGTATAAAAATGTCTAAAGTTTTTATTTTTTTTTATTTTTTTTTTAACAAAGTCTATAGTAGCTTTGAATAATACAACTTTGCTTATATGACTACTTCAGTACTTTGTGAATGTCTAATTGCTCATATTATATCTAGTATGGTTTTAAGTTCCAATGTTCACTTTCATTTATTAACAAATGATAATAATTTCTTAAAAGATATTTGAAATTAAAATCTTTCAAATTTAATACCCCAGTTATACTAAACAAGCCCCAGTGAACATATACATTCATGTGTTTCCAAAAAAACAAATTAATAAAGAAAATTAAGATATTAAAACAAACGTAGATCACTTTACCTGGAGACAAAGCAAAGTAAAATGAATATCGTACCATCTCTAGTTATGTAGTGTGTGGGAAAGAATTGGATACTTTGTTTTTTCTTGTCAATCTCAATTCATTCGATCTTCTTGGAAGAAAAAAAAATACAAGTATGACTGTATGAGAGTGGCCATTTTCCAGACACTAACCCACATTTGTTGCCAGATAAAACCTTACACGCGGCAACCCTTTGTAATGGATTAGTGTTTGTACTGTATGTAATCATTAATAAAGAGACACTTTTTTGTTTGTTTGTTTTTCTTTTGGTCTTTTTGTTTTCCTTTAATCTTAAGATAAAAAATAATAATAATTTTAAAAAATATATAAATAATAAGGAGAATGACTTTGTTTGAACATCAACCCTCATGGTTTTTTTTGTCCAGTATTTACGGGTCAGACACTTTAAAAGTGAAGGGGAAGTATTAAGATACTCACCCTCAACGTGTCTCTAGTGGGATTGAAACCTCAACCTCAAGAAATGTACATCCTTACCACTACACCAAGTTTATCTTGGTAGAGATACCTCAAGTAGTTAAGTGTGAGTGTGTGACTACTTGGGGAGTATGTATAGTGTATTTAATAAGTAGTTCATACTAAGGGTTTGTTATAATTTACTGAATTGAACTAATTGGAGCTGAACTGAATAGAAATAAATTGTTTATGAGAGAAGGAAATTAGGAAATGAACTGAACTAAACTGATTGGAGCTTAATTGAAAAGAAATGAACTGAAAATAAACTGAAGAGAATAGACACGAAGCATATGGCAAATAATTTCGGACAAAACAAGGAGATATATGTGGAGAAAATAGTTTTAATTCATAATAAATAAAATTATGAATGTTTTGTTTAAAAAACACACATTAATAAGAATCTGAATATATTTTATTTGATAATTTATTTTATTTATGATCAACACATAAAAATAAGACCAAAGGTATAATTTATAGATAGATCAAATCAAATTAGAGTAGACAAAAACTAAACTAATGACCTATTGACCTCGAATCATTAGAAGGAAAAAAAAAAGCGGGGTTGCTAAACGCATCAAATTGAAGATCCATACAACGTTTCTCGAGAGCATTGTCAATATGGGGGCCCAAGAATCAAAGTGTCATTCACTTGGGCCATGGGCAGCTCAGGCCCAATCATATGATTCATGAATGGTGGTAGTACAATTGTGAGTGTGACTGGGTGGTTAAAGTGACTTGCACAGTGATTTTCAATGGTTCATGCTTAAGAATGCATAGTCATATAGGGCTTAGAGCACCCACATCCCTTGTAAGTTGTAACTTTATAATGACACATTATTATTATTATTCTCGAGCTACCTGAGCTTGCGTCAACAAAAAGTTACATGCAAATCGATTTGTTTTTATATGCTTAGCGATATATATATATATATATATATATATATAACTTAAATTCTCCACAAGTAAAAATTATAAAAGTTATATATTATGATAATACTTATTGAGACGGATCCAAAAAAATCATACATGAATATATTTTTTCTTATATATTATTCACAAAAGACGGTCAAAGGAGAGGTGGTGAATAGTGTAAAAGTCAAAACGGGTCAAGTAATAAAGAACGGAGGAAGTATAAATAATATGAAGTATAATATAGGCATATAACATAAAAAAGAGGTAATGGACATTGGTGTAAATAGTAAGTGGGAATACATAAATAATAAATCAATAAATAATAAGTTTACAATAATACCTTAGTAGTTCAGGGTTATCTGGTCAGGCTCCAGGCTCCAGAAGAAGACAATATTATTAAGATTAGCAAAGAGGTATCTTCAGGTAACTGGTTCCCTGGGTTATGTTATCCAAAATCATACTTTGTATCTCTAATCTCTGGTAATCTAGAGTAGGGAAAACTTTGCTTAACCTAGGCTGAATCCCTGTATAGAGTTGTGATACTCATGTTTTCCATGTCTTCCTTTCCATTCCCGTTAAAACAGCTGAAACTTTGAAGCCCTGAAGCTAGCTTCCTGCCTCCTTTGACGAAGCCTCCTGCTTAAACCAGAAGACCAGATCTAAAGCGTTTGACAAACATTTGGCCAACCTTGATGCTTTTGTCCAGGAGACCAATTTATTTGGAGAACTACAATATCAAACTTGCCATGTCCATGATACCAAATTTACCAAGCTCTTTCTATGTTTCCAGTCCACTGAACCTATGTAGCCACAGTATGCCTTGATTTGTCTTAGTTTGTTCTGCACTGTTATTCAACTGTTCGAAAACGTTTACCGCTGTAACTTTTCATAGGGTTTGAGTTGATAATTTTTCCATCTTCCTATTTGTTTCCCAAAACTTAGTGCTGAGTGTTTTCCCTTTAGTTGTCATTGCACTTTAATACCCAGATCATAATTCCTGTAGTTGGGTAAGGTATTGATAGTTTAATCAGTGCTATGCTTCCGGCATTTATCTCATTGCTGCCATCATTTACCTTTACTCTTTTTGCCATTAATTCGACTTTGTGCTATTTATTCGACAGTCATACTTATTTAATTGTAGGTTGCTCTTGCAAATTTATTAACATTTTGGCTTATTTATTTTGCTGGTTTAGTCACCTGAAAGTTGGTTTATGTTCTTTTATGTTTTTAAAGAGGGGTGCAGCAATTGTTTTAGACATGATGTCTATTAGAATTAATAGAAAAGTTCTGTTACTTTAAGATTATATAGCTTTACTGTGAAGTGTAATGAAAGTGGTAGGTTTATCTACAGCTATAAGAGATCCAATACAAGCTTTAGAGTGTGTATATGTTCTACATTAGGGTTGTGGCCTGTGGGTCAATAATATGATGAAGGTAAGTGGGATTGTAGACAACTGTAAATTCCTGTGACAAAAGCCTGAAGTTCGTATTTAGAATCTAGAAGGATTAGACCTCTGTTTTTGGTTTTGCAATTGGGAAATTGTCTCCAGTACTTGGGGTAGACTATCTTATCTGTGGTGTGTTCCAAGCAGCTGATAACAGTTGCTTTATGTCGTCTCTCTTGCTCTTTCTCCCAACTCCGTTGAACATACTCCAAACTATTCTATAATCCTTAGTCCATACCTATCTTCTCATCCTTTACCTGCTTAGGATCTACCTTGGTCTAAATTGTTATTTTGCGCGATAGGGTACATTTGAAGATGTTATGTTATTGACCTTTCGGTCCTTTTGAGATTTAAAGGTTAGCTTGTTTTGTCAAGCTCTAGTAGGATCCAGGGATTAAGACCTAATTTTCAGACTAGTGAGATTTACGATGGAAGATTTTGTTTGAGTGGTGTCATTTTGTACCTTGCTTAAGGCTATGTTAAGTTCTGCTTCTTTTTTTTCCTGCCTTGCTTGTGGATTATATGTTTTAAAGTTACTTGACTTTTAACTTTTTCGGCTACCGTGATTCCTTGTGGAGATATGTGCCCTCCCCTCTTCTCAAATAACATAAAACTACCTACGATGTGGGAAATGTTTTTGATTGCTGAGGAATATAGTTTTGTGTATTTATCTGCAATGGGCAAGCTTTTCTGGCTCGTTTGATTGGCGATATAAACGGGGGAATGAAAATGAGGTGGTCTATTTTTGTTACTGAAGTCTAATCACTTTCACTTAGCACTCATCATTTAAAGTGATTATTATCCCCATTTATTCGCTTACCTTACGAGTTGCTAGTGCTTAAGAAGAGAATATTTCATGTTTGCTGGAGTCCCTGCCTTTGTGTAGTATATGCTATTTGCAATTAGCATAGCTGGGCTTGCCCCTCTTCTTCACCCAAAAAAAAAACATTTTTTTTTTATTAATGGTAAAAATGTTGTTCCTATTCTCATTCTCATCTATTTATTACCTACGTACCCTCCCTAGGTAATAAAATGGTGGAAATTCACCCCTAAATATTTACATTATCATTTTCTTTAAGTGAGTGTAAATAACATAAAAAATTATATTAAATTATTTTATAAATTAACAAATTACGTGATGAAATAACCGAACTTTGGGTCTTATTTAACCATAGCAATAATACTAAAAACAAAAACATAAAAAAATAAAAATAAAAATCTAAATGAATCTAGATATTTGAGTTATACAAACAGAAAAACATCAAAATAATCTATTTTGAGAAACATACGATTGTGATTGTATAAGTTCCCACCGTGCGTAGATGTTCTGGAGATTTCCATAGCCAAAAGAGTAGAGAGAATTTTTTTTTTCTTTTCTTTTTTTTTTTGAATTGTTAGGAACGAGGGAATTGGAGAGAAGCAAAAAAAAGTTTTTGACAAACGTAAAATTGATATTTCGTACGGAGGAAATAAGGCTTAAGGGTAAGAATGAACCCTAATATTTGGTCGAAATTTGATTTTAGTCTCCACGTTTGACTTGTTTGGTTTTAGACTTAATTTAGTCCCTTAATGACTCAATCACCACTTTGAGTGGTCATTTTGCTAATTGTGCCAAATATAAGGGACTAACATGTTAACATGGCGGAATATTTTGACACATTAGGGACCTGCAACAATGACAGGGCAATGGGAATAATTAATTGGGAAGCTTCTTGCGTACGCTACACTAACGAGGTAAACATTAAGAAATTAGGATCTGTTCACATTTACTAAAATGAGCTGAACTAAACTAAACTGATTGGAGTTGAACTGAATTGAACTGAATAGAGCTGAAATAAATATTTTATGAGAGAAGAAAATTAGGAGCTGAACTAAAATGAATGATTGGAGCTGAACTGAACTGAACTGAACTAAACTGAAATTAAGCTGAAATGAACATGCCCTTAGTGGGACACTTGGACAAATAATAAAAAGGCAGGAACGAAGAGTTATGTTAATTGAGTGAAAATTAATCTTGGTGAAGTTAAACAATGGTTAAACTACTTGGGAGCGCACAAAATGACTGATGTACGTTAAAGTGAGCAATAAAAAAATCATTTCTACCAAAAAAGGTTGGCGCCCTTTCATTTCTTCTCCCTTGTTCCAAAAGAAACCCTGCCATTTTCGGAGCTTTAAGGAAGGCGATTCATCAGTCCGAGGTGTGATTTCGACTTGATTTCCATTAATTTGTTAGGTACATTACTCTTTTACTATGGTTTTTTTTCCCGAAATTGTGTGAAATTTTTCTGGTAATGTTAGGGTTTAGGGTTTTATGATGATCAGTTGATTTTTTTATGTTAAATCTTTTGTTTGTTATAAGTAAAGAAGGTGTTAGTTTGCTTTCGAGATTAGATTATTAAAATTTGTTGAAATTTCTACTTCCTTGTTGAAATGAAACATTAGAACTTCGTTTGAAGTAGCGTAAAAAACAGGGGATGTTGTAGTTTGAGTTTGAAATTGGTTTTATGCTCACTGTTGGTTTTTATTACTTAGAATAAACGTACATTGGCCGACCATGATGAACTTCGCCCAGTGTCGTCCATGTTTGACGTGTTGCAACTTCACGTTTTTCCTCGGCTTAGAGACTTTGAAGAGGAATAAACCATTTATTGTTTCTCGCAAGAGTACCCTCTGTCACAATCCCAGTTTGAACATAACTCTCAACAATAGCAAACTATGTCAACAGAAGCATTGCAGAATAAAGCTAGAGCCAAACAAATGGACATATCAATTAAAGAAGAAACATTAAGAGATAAATTAGATAAAACAATTTCTTATTCATTCATAGAACTTAAATACATAAAGTAGCATTATTATTACAACTACTCCTTAATTGACAACTTTGTTAATCAAAAAACACCAACACACACTGCTACTAATGCAATTAACACCCACACTTCACACTTGAACCCTACAAAAACCCTTCCATTTTTCTTTCAGCATCAAATACTCTGTCTACATCTTCCTTGCATACTCCTTTGCTACATTCATCTTCACCTTTGAGGGGCTCAACATCAACACTTAACATCTTTTTATCTTCCAAACAACCATAATATCACATCTATCTACCAGTCAGTATGTCTTTCATCAAACCACTAAAAAACCCTATACCCCCTTCTGTTAGTGTCTGCATCATAATCGAGCCATGGCATGAACATCATCCCTGGATTATCTTTAGTCCTTGACAATGACAGACTACAGTGGCAAGTTGTAGCACTGCCAAATGAATCCCTAGCTATTGCTAGACATTTCCTCAATTCAGAAACTGACATTTTTTTTATTTTATTTTTTTTGCAACCACTTTCAGGAAATCTCTTGATCAAGAACAACTTCACAATCTCGAGCCTTTCACTTGGTTTTACCATAACATATATTCCATAAGAGTTGAACTGAACATGCGCTTTCTGTACTGTTCGAGTCATATCATGCATGATAAACATGCTAAAATAGAGCCGACAATGGTCGTATTTCATTTTGTTCTCGTGTTGTTATTCACAAAATCTATCAAACACTATATAAAAGTTAGAATAGTTGCATAATCTGACCAATTTATTAAAACGGTTTGTTTTTTGGTCTCATTTTAATTTGTAATATGAGACATCTTACACATACACAACATGAATAAAATATAAAATAAAAAAAATAAACTATCCAATTACAATTAATAATTAAAGATCCTAAGCTTATTGACAATCGAGACGAATACCAGCAGAACAAAAATGGAATCAAAACAAAAGATTCGCGATACATGGACCGTAAAATAGAAGTTATGGTGATATATATGGGAGTAATGGGACCAATTTATTTGAACCAACCATTTCATTTCTGTTATAGATCACACAGCATATTGTATTGTATCATGATATAGGCTAATGGCCAAAATCAAGTGATGGACAGATACCTCAAATTGTTGTGTATAACTAATTCATTGATTATTATTTATGTATTACCATAATCTATAGAATATTCACATCGCATCTTTAATGCTGTGATAAACTAACTATTTTATTAGATGTTGATGGGACATGGGAATATGATTATATGAGACAATATGAATATATATGTCATTGTGTTATTGGCTTTAACCTACCAAGATATTTTCTCTTTCATTACATACTTTACTATAAGTTTTTTTTGGTGGGAGATTAAACTTACGTACAATACTCTATCTAACGTAAGCTAACTTGGGAAGATTATGAAAAACCAGCTAAATTCTAAAAGTACTCATTTTTGGAAATTTTTTACTAAAAAGGAATAAAATCTTTGGAGCTATGGATGTACTCTCTAATGAAATTAGTGGTTACATTACTTACATATGTCGTTTAATAAATATTTTGATTTTTATACTATTATTCTGTTAATTTGATTAAGAATAATGTATTGTGATTTAAAATTATGAAAGGTTTTTCTCGAATGTAAATATCTAACAAATGACCAAAGCAGCTAATGACTAAAAGCTAATTGTCAAACATGACTATTATTGAGAGTAGCACTGTCAAAACGGTTTGACAGTTCGGGTTCGGTTCGGATTGAAATCGGTTCGGTATTAAATCGGGTCGGTTTGAAATCGGTTTAAATGTATCACGGGTCGGTTTCAGTTCGGTTTAAATAGTTATCGGTTCGATTCGGTTTCGGTTTATTCTTGAGCGGTTTTAATTCGATTCGGGTTGTAAACGGTTCGGGAAGTAAACGGTTCGGTACGGCCGGGTTGCGGTTTGTTAACGGCTCGGTGTTAACGGTTTTTATACCGGTTCAAACAGTTTCGGGTTGGAAACTGTTTCGAGTTAGAAACGGTTCGGTTCTTTTTCGGTTCAGTTTTATTTTGGTTCGGTTTGTTAACGGGTTTGCTTTTTATACGATTTAACGTTATTCGGATCAGTTCCATTTCACGTTTACTAAATTATGGTTCAGAATGGTTTTTTATTTCAAAAAGTCGGTTTTTAATCGGGTCGTTTGGATTCGGGTAGTTAAACAATTTTGGTTTGAAATTTCATAGTACTTGCTAACTAACCTTTTGTTGGTTAACAAGTTTTATATCAAGCCGAGACTTCATCACTTCATATTTAGGCATTAGGCATTATATTATATACAAATTCTCATCGATTTTAAAAATACATATCATGTTATTTTCAAGTTTAGTCATATTGATGTTACTAGTTTATTACGAAGTAACTTAGATTATAAAAGTTTAGTGTATTAATGAATTATTATGTTTTACTATCACATTATTAGCTGCTTCTTATTCATTCATCTAATTGATGTGTCATAATCATGATTTGATGAGTTATTGTGAGATCGAAATTACAGTTTGATTTATAGACAGTTCGGTTTATAAACGGTTCGGTGCAAACGGGTTGCAGTTTGTTAACGGTTCGGTGTAAACGGTTTTTAGCTCGGTTCAAACGGTTTTGGGTTGGAAACGGTTTCGGGTTAGAAACGGTTCGATTCTTTTTCGGTTCGGTTTGATTTCAGTTTGGTTTAAAACTGGTTCGGTTTGTTAACGGGTTCGGTTCTTATACGGTTTGAGATTATTCGGATCAGTTCGGTTTCGGTTTTACTTAAATATCGGTTCGGGTCGGTTTTTGGTTTTACAAAATCGGCTTTTAATCGGTTCGGTTCTCATTTGCTTGGGTCGGTTGGTTTCGGACAGTTAAACGGTTTCGGTTTGAAATTTGACAGCAGTAATTGAGAGAATTGAAATATGGGAATCTAGGTCTAGATGATACTAAGTTTTAGAGATATAAAGCATAAGCTACTTTATTTTTACAAGAAATATGAGCATGTTTGACAGAACATCTTTATATATTTATTATGACGAATTATTCTATTACATGTAGCTCCATAATGTTGAAAATACTCCACAAGATTTGGGAACAACTTTCTGGTGCACCAAAAAGACAAGCAGCTAATCAAGGTACTTGGTATATATTATTAAAACAAAGGAACATTCCTGATTATGTCCGTTTTCAATTATTTCATTAATTTAAGCCAAGATAACTGAAGTAGGAATATGAATACAGTACTTTTTATCAGCTCAGCATATATGTTATTCTTGGTAGTTCATGAAGAAATTAAATATGTAAAAGTTACTAAGTTGTGATGAAATCTAAGATTAATTATGAACATTTTGTTTATGCCACTATATGTAGTCTACATATATGGTTAGCATCAATTGTATATCATAATCATTGCATATTAATATATATTATGTACGTTTCACCGTCTCTTGTATTTTGTATGTGATGATGGATACGACCCACTACCACCAAAATGGGTCTATCTAATTTCATAGAGGATAATTTTTTCGTCGTGAATAATTTTGATTTTTATTGTCTTTCGCAATAATAAGAAGTTAATTTTTACATCACAAATTTTGACTACTCCTATCTTTGGTGTTGCCAATGCCAAAAAGTGGTTTGCCATTTGAAATAAAGGGTGGAAAATAAGGTCAAGGAAATGAGCCATTAATTTTCCCAATTTAAATATCTGAAAACAAAATAAGAAATTCATTTCAATTCATTTTTGTGCTAACTCACACTCCAAAGTAAATATCCGAACATATGAAAATATCTCTTTGTTTTATTGATTTAAATTATTGCCTATCCTTTCATTTTTTATCCAAAATAATAATGTACTTAGTCAAATTCCAAAAACCTAATCTAAAATTCTCTCCACATATATTAAAATCCTTTAATAGGGGAACGTGAACCCAATCCGTAAGATATGGAGTAGTAATATTCTCCATCTTTTATTTTTTATTTATTTAATTATTTTAGTTTTAAAAAGTAATATTCTCCATCACATACCTAAAACAATAAGCCAAATAAAGTTATCAAAAACCAATTTACAATAAAATTTAAATCAGCCCCTTAGCAAGAGGGAAAAGGGAGGTCACAAAATTAACGAGAGCAAAAAAGCCATTTTTTATAACTTTGTTTTTAAGAAAATGACATAGTATATAGAAAGGACATGCTTGCCGACTTGCTTTGCTATAATGTCTATCTATAACAGAAAGGTAACACAATTTTTGATTGAGCGTCACTATTCTCAGTAGCTCCGTTTTAGATTAATTTGACTAACACATTTGTCAACTGTCATTGATCATTAATAATTTAATATATATCTATGCAAATATGATATCATAGAAATTTTCATTGATATTATTCTAAAAGCATCTTACTTTGTAGTTTGTCTAAACTACACGCATATACTTATAATATTTTAATTTATGATTAAGTTAATTACGATTAAAGTGAGACATGTGAATTGTGCAAAAGTCAAATTATTGCCTCTAATAATCAATCTAAAAGCAAAGGAATTAATCAATTTATACAAGTAATATTTGCTAAAAACTTTTGAAGTACAATCTAACACTGTTAGAAATTATTTTATGTAGGCCTTTTAATAATTACTTCCTCGGTTCTTTTTCATTTGACCCGCTTTAACTTTTACACTATTCACCATCCCTCCTTTGACCGTGGTTTGTGAATAATATGTAAGAATAACATATTCATTTTGAATCATTTTGAGTTCGTCTTAATAAGTACTATCATAATATATAACTTTTATTTTTTTTTTAAATATGGAGAATTAAAGTTAATGACCATTAAAGTTTTGCATTGAAAAACATAATAAAAAAAGCAGGTTAAGTAAAAAAGAACAGAGGAAGTATAAGTATAGAGGGTTTAACAACTTTTGGAGAATTTTTTAGGTGTCTTTATTCAAGTTATATATATATATATATATATATATATATATATATATATATATATATATATATATATATATATATATATATATATATATATATATATATATATAATAGTGCCTTTTACTACTTAATCATCTATTATGTAGTCGGTGAGGCTCGAACAAGCTTAGTGACCTCAAAATTACAAGACGAGTTACCTATCAATTCCACATAGAACACATAACAAGCCTAAAATCAACTAATTTTACCCAACACGCCCATAAAACACCAATAGGAACAAATGCATGATGATTATTATTTTATTTTTTTAAAATTTGATTTAACAAAATCACTATTTTCATCACATTATTATTTAAGTAAGACCGTTCCAGAAAGAGAATATTTGTAATTTTATTTTCCATCTCTCTTTCTCTCTCATACCCTACAATTCGCCACCTGTAGTTACGCCCTCATAACTGTCAATCCTCTCTTTCTCCTTTCTCTCTCACCTACGCCATTTATTCATCCTCCCTTATTCTACTTCTTCCAGAAAATTACAGACTAAATTCAATTTCACAGAATTTTATCTGAAATTGAATAAAATGGCGGGAAATGACTGGATAAACAGTTATCTAGAAGCCATTTTAGATGTTGGAGGTCAAGGTATCGACGCTTCTAATGGCAAAATGTCGTCGTCTTCACCATCTTCGTTGCTTCTTCGTGAACGAGGCCATTTTAGTCCTTCTCGTTATTTTGTCGAAGAGGTTATTTCTGGGTTTGATGAAACCGATCTTCATCGCTCTTGGGTTCGCGTAATGTTTCTTTCTCTCTCCTCTTTTTTCTGATAATTCTCGTCGTTTTTATTCATATTTGTTTTTTTTTGGAGTTTTGATTTTGATTGGTTTTGTTTGATGAATCATGTATTAAATAATTAAATTATTTGATTTTTTATTTTCTTTTCTAATTGCGTAATTGTGGAGTTATGTGGTTGGTTTGTAAATTGTAAGTTTATTGGAGTATTTTATTTATTTGATTTACGTGTTGTTGTGTGATTAGCTATGATTGACTGGTTTATTTAGTTTTTGAATTAATTATTTAATGGGAATTGGAGTTTATTGAAACCAGTGAAAAAGGGTTGTTATTTTTCTATTCAGTATTTGTTTATATGAAAAATTACTTGGAGGACTTGAACAAATTGTTAATTAGAGTGTAAATAAGTCGAGTCAAGATGATAGGGGTGTAAACGAGTCGAACCAAATAGGGTGTAAACGAATCGAGATCGGATGATAGTGAAATGTTAATGTAATATTATAGTATGATTGGATTTAATGGAGCTCATTTTGGACGAGCTCTTACTTTGTTTGAGTTTAATTAATTTGCTACTGGGTGAGCTGAAGGTTGTTCAAATGAGATCCCAAAATGGTCTTATTTTGAAGTTAATTATGTAAAGTACTCCGTATTAAAGTAGTTTACAAACTGAAATAAATGTAACAAGATCCTACCTGATAATTTATTTCTTGTAGGTACAAGTGTATAACTCACAATTATGGTCAAATTTCTTATTTTAACGAAAATTAGTAAGTGGGTAGTAAAAAAAACGGAGGTAGTAACTGATACACAATTACGCATAGAACCTAAAAATTTTAACAGGTTTTACTAGAACTGTGTCCTTGCTGATTGCAATAAAATGATGGATGTAACATGTAATTATAGTCATCGATGTACAATTAACATACAAAAATGGAGGTAGTATTAGTAATTGATACACAATTACGCATGGAAAATATAATTTGAATAAGCTGTTGCCAGAATTGTGTGGACTAGGCTTGCTATGTGCATTAAATTAAGACACTGAGATCTTAGTAATATCAAATTTGTTCCGAGTAAAATTTTAGTTTGCTTGGCAACGAGACCAATTTGAATGTGGATCACTATTTTGGGACGAGATAAGCTAATCACAGAAATGAAAAGGGAGAATATTTCCAATGTAGATTAGCAAGTTATTATAGAAGTATGAATGTTTATTGACAGAGATGACTGATGGCATTAGCTGAAAAATGGAACAAGTATTGAGGCATGACCGCATGAACATAATAACTGTAATATGGATTTGCTCTTAAATCAGGAATACTAACGAGCAGGGTTATACTTGGATGAGGTTTGGAAATTTTCTACTGTTTTCACTGGCTTTATGTTACTGTTGGTTGTCAGTTCTGAAATCAAGAGTTTTGTTTTCCCCTGCTTCTGTAAACATTGGTTTGTACTTTGTAGTATGATTTTTTTCATAGAAATAATCCGTGTTGTTTTATTATGTACTTATTTGCTTTTCTTCCTCCCTCTTAAAATTATTTCGATGCGTATTGATTCATTTAGTTTTGACTTGTGGAGTTGTGGTAGTACATTGTAGGATCAACTTTTATTTTCCTTATATCTTGGATTTGAATGCTGTTTTTGGTTACTACTTTGGCATTCTGAAGATTTCAGTGTTTCCCTGTTTGTATAGGCTGCATCAACTCGCAGCCCTCAAGAGAGGAATACACGGTTGGAGAATCTGTGTTGGAGAATATGGAACTTGGCACGCAAAAAGAAACAGGTACTATTAATTTGCTCTATTTTGTTAGTTACCAAGTATTAAACTAGAGGGCCTTAGGGATATGCAGGCAAATATTCTTCACAAATGAATTTTCATTGGCATATATATTAATTTTGACATGTGCAATTGATGTCAGTTCTGGATGGCTTTTTCTGCTGCCGTTATTTTTCTGCTTCTCATATGCAATTTGTATGTAGATCGAGGGAGAGGAAGCTCAGCGTGTGGCTAAACGCCACGTGGAACGCGAAAAAGGTCGCAGGGAAGCTACTGCTGATATGTCCGAAGACTTGTCAGAAGGAGAGAAGGGAGACACTGTAGCCGATATGTCATTTGCTAGTGATAGCACTAAAGGAAGAATGCGTAGGATAAGTTCGGTGGAAATGATGGATAATTGGGCTAGTACCTTTAAAGAGAAAAAACTCTACGTTGTGTTAATAAGGCAAGAATAGAGAATTAGAGATACATGGTTGTTTAGCTATGTTTTATTCATATCTATTTTAATAGATTTTCTCTAGAACAAATTTCTTTCAGGGCCGAGTTAGATTGAAATACTTGTGATTCTTGTAAGTTATTGTTTTTAACAATCAATGTTGTTGCAGCCTTCATGGCTTGATACGTGGGGAAAATATGGAACTTGGTCGTGATTCTGATACAGGTGGTCAGGTAGCTTTTGCGTTTTATTTTAGCATTTTTTTCATTTTGACCTGTTGTCTGTGTACTGGAAGATTTATTTGTGGTCTGACATGATATGTCATCATGATTGTTACTCAGGTAAAGTATGTAGTAGAACTTGCAAGGGCACTTGGGTCAATGCCTGGAGTTTACCGCGTTGATCTACTGACAAGACAGGTTTCAGCTCCAGGGGTAGATTGGAGTTATGGTGAACCTACTGAGATGTTGTCTCCAAGAGAGATTACAACAGAGCAGCTTGGAGAGAGTAGTGGTGCTTATATAATCCGCATACCATTTGGGCCAAGGGACAAATATATAGCAAAAGAGTTACTTTGGCCATACATTCCAGAGTTTGTCGATGGGGCACTAAGTCACATAAAACAGATGTCCAAGGTTCTTGGTGAGCAAATTGGTGGTGGATTGCCTGTTTGGCCGGCTTCAATCCATGGGCATTATGCAGATGCTGGAGACTCTGCTGCCCTTCTATCTGGTGCTTTAAATGTGCCAATGGTTTTTACTGGTCATTCTCTTGGACGAGATAAGCTTGAACAGCTGTTGAAACAGGGAAGACATTCTAGGGAAGAAATAAATGCTACATACAAAATAATGCGACGCATAGAGGCTGAGGAGTTGTGCATTGATGCCTCTGAAATAATTATCACCAGTACTAGGCAGGAAATTGAAGAGCAGTGGCAGCTCTATGATGGATTTGATCTAGTTCTAGAACGCAAACTAAGAGCTAGGATGAGACGTGGTGTGAGCTGCCATGGCAGATTTATGCCCCGTATGGCTGTGAGTGTTCATTACCTTTTTCTTTTTTATGACTTTCTTTCTGGAATGATCTATAAGACTATCTACATAGACCTGCAGTTATCTGTTGTTTTTTCCCCTTCTCTGTGGCTTCTTTTTTTGTGCTTGTTTGCCATATTTATAATGGAGGTTTTGTAATCATTCAGAGAATTCCTCCTGGCATGGAATTTCACCATATCGCTCCACATGACGTTGATATGGAAACGGATCTTGATGGACATAAAGATAGCAATGCCAATCCAGATCCACCTATATGGTCTGAGGTCAGTGGAGCATTTCTGTGTAATAACTCACTAAGAGATATATGTCTTACTTTTTCTTCTTTTTTAGCTGGCTAGTATCTTGTTTTAGCAACTTGCTATGCAGTTTGGGTGGCTTTGACATATGGATAATCTGCATACTTCTGACCCTATCTCTTGGCAGATTATGCGTTTTTTTACAAATGGGCGCAAACCAATGATACTTGCTCTAGCCAGGCCAGATCCAAAAAAGAACCTTACAACATTAGTCAAGGCTTTTGGTGAGTGCCGTCCATTGAGGGAACTCGCAAACCTGGTATGCCTATCTGATCTTATTTTCTCTTTGTGTGTATCATAGGGCATCTGACTTCATAAGCTCTATAAAAGAATTGCTTGTTACATTAAGCTACGTAGGCTAATAGATTATTATGCCCATCTCAGAAAGAGTGTTGTGTAATTCTCTCTTTCTTCTTACTCTTCCAGACTTTGATTATGGGAAATCGTGATGATATCGATGAAATGTCTGCTACAAATGCATCTGTCCTGATATCTATCCTCAAATTGATTGACAAGTATGATCTGTATGGTCAAGTGGCATATCCTAAGCACCACAAGCAGTCTGCTGTTCCTGATATATATCGTCTGGCTGCCAAAACAAAGGTACTATAATTCTCAGGTGAAGAGAGTATGTACCATATTTTAAGCTTTAGTGACAGACATCAGAACCGCAATGTCTGTTTATTTAGCTCTTAAGTAGCTGGCATTTGTTGCCAATGGGCTTGGTAATGGTATTAGTCTTGTTATTAACCTTTTAGTCATGCTTCCATGGGTCATCAGTTCAATGAAGATTAGCTGATTATATGTAGCAAGGAAGCTTTCATTGAACATTTAATTTGATATTTCTTTCATCAGTTGTCCCTTTATTCCAGAGTAACTTTAACATTATACAGCGCCAAATGATTGTCTACCTTTTAAAATGATCTGGCCATAGCATTATGCTTTGAGTTTCTTCCATGGTATTTACTTTTTCAGGAAATAGTCGTCATATTCTTCTTGTCTCTCATGCTTAAGGATATATTTATATGTAAAATAATTGAGTCATTCCCTTTTGCTCTCATCACTTGGTATTATGCATCTTGGAAAGTCCAATCATAAACTATTACAAAGTATGTTCTCTCTATCCAAATTAGCATGATTGATGATTATTTTCCACAAAGGGAGTATCATTTGGAGTGAGTCATGGTTACATGGATGGTAGGGGCTTATATATGCTTTGAGTCTAGACTCTATGCCTATCAAGGCTACTTTCATGGCATACTGAAGCTAAGTAATGCATGCTGTACATTCTTACTGTCATAATGATTTTATCCCACTTTTTGGTGCTTTGTAGGGTGTGTTCATCAATCCTGCGTTTATTGAACCATTTGGACTGACTCTAATTGAGGTGCTGTTTTAATCATTTTTTGAAGTTTTACAGCCATAACTTTATTCTATTAGCAGTTGACAGTGTTTCTTAATTTTTCTTTCAATGTGTAGGCTGCTGCCTATGGTTTGCCAATTGTCGCAACAAAGAATGGAGGCCCTGTTGACATTATTGGGGTCAGTTAATTTGTAATGCTTAATGTGGTTACATGAATACTGGATGTTGATAGCTGTTTTTCACTAACTACTTGTGGATTGATGTCAGGTTCTGGACAATGGGCTTCTCATTGATCCTCATGATCAGCAATCTATTGCTGATGCTCTCTTGAAGCTTGTAGCAGAAAAACACCTATGGATGAAGTGTAGACAGAATGGGTTGAAAAATATTCACCTCTTTTCATGGCCAGAGCACTGTAAAAATTATTTGTCCCGCATAGCCAGTTGCAGACCTAGGCAACCAAATTGGCGAAGAGTTGATGAAGGATCTGAAAATTCAGATACAGATTCGCCCGGTGATTCTCTGAAAGACATTCATGATATATCTTTAAACTTAAAGCTTTCACTAGATGCTGAGAGGACTGAAGGAGGCAACAGTTTTGATGATTCACTAGATTCCGAAGAAGCTGTAGGAAATGCAAAGAGAAGAATAGAGAATGCAGTCTCAAAATTGTCAAAGTCAATGGATAAAGCACAGGTTGATGTTGGTAATCTAAAGTTTCCAGCTATTAGGAGGAGAAAGTGTATATTCGTCATTGCTCTGGATTGTGATGTGACTTCAGATCTTCTTCAAATTATAAAGAATATTATTTCTATTGCTGGAGAGCAAAGAGTGACAGGATTTATTGGAATTGTACTGTCAACATCTATGACCTTATCTGAGGTTAATTCTCTTTTGGCTTCAGGAGGTTTGAAGCCTACAGATTTTGATGCATTCATTTGTAACAGTGGCAGTGAACTTTACTATCCGTCTATGGGTTCTGAGGATAGCTCAACAGAGTCTCCGTTTGTGTTAGATCAAGACTACTATTCACATATTGACTATCGCTGGGGAGGAGAAGGTTTGTGGAAGACTTTAGTGAAGTGGGCTGCTTCAGTCAATGAGAAAAAGGGAGAGAATGCTCCAAATATTGTTACTGCGGATGAATTTAGCTCTACAACTCATTGCTATACATTTAAAGTGAATGATTTCACTTTGGTAATTTCTCTAACTCATACTATAAAGAATATACAATGCTTTTACTTGATACTATAAAGAATATACATTGCTTACTCTTTTTTCTTTCTTTACATGCGTGTCTTTTGGGGCATTGCTTAGGCAAATTGTTTAGTGCACTGGAACAGTAATGGTTTTAGATATTCTGTGGAGCTATATTTACACAGAGCTTGGACTGCAGTATATACCTCTATGGCTCTATCAAACATGAAGCTTGAGATATTCTTGTTATGAAATTATTGTTCAAGTCCAAAGTTCCTGCCTTCTGTTCATCTGTTTAAGTAGTTCCTACTTTGACCATGGTGAAATTTCATGCAGATTAGATCGAGCAGAAGGCAGTTATAAAGTCTTTCTTATATTTTGATGTTTTCTGCTAGTTTTTATATATTCCAATTCTTATCAGAATCTGAACTGAAGCGTTTGGCTGCTTCAGTTCTTATTTCACTGTGCTACCGTACATGGCCATTGTCCTTTACATTATTTCAAGTTGTATCAAAAAAATCTTTGACCTGTCTCAATTTGCAGGCACCCTCTGCTAAGGAGATTAGGAAAATGATGAGAATCCAGGCTCTTCGATGCCATGCAATATATTGCCAAAATGGTACCAGATTGAATGTGATTCCTGTATTGGCCTCCAGATCCCAAGCACTAAGGTATGCAGATAAAGATCTCATTTTTTTTTTTACTCAGAGTCTAATGCCTCCAGATCCCAAGCACTAAGATATGCATTGGGAGATTAAGGCATTTTGTAGTCAAATAGTTCATCTCTGCTTGTTTGATCAACTGGAAGAGAGACTTGACTTGTTAGTTGTTAGACTTCAGTTTCGAAAAATTGTACATTCTTTCCTATATTGAATAGCATATTTTTCTAGGCCTTGTTTCCATTACTTGCAACAACTTAAATTTCTCATTCACTCACTAAAAAGTTATGTATGATATATGAGCAGATACCTCTATATGCGTTGGGGAGCAGAGTTGTCCAATTTTGTGGTTTTTGTTGGTGAATCGGGAGATACAGATTATGAAGGCTTGTTGGGTGGAGTCCATAAGACAGTTGTATTCAAAGGCATTTGCAGTAGTGCTAATAAACTTCATGCTATCAGAACTTATCCTTTGGAGCATGTTATCCCTGTTGACAGCCCCAACATTATCCATACTGGAGGATGTAACCTTGATGACATAAGAGAGGCTCTAATCAAGCTTGGCGGTTTAAAAGCATAGAAGATAGTCTTCAAGACATAACAATACTGATTTTGAGATGCCACATTTTACAAATTTTCTTCAGTTGCCATATACATACATTGCTGATTATATCTCTGCTGCATATATTGCTGGGAATCGGTCAGTTGAATGTTTTCTCAACTTGTATATCTTATTCATTTTGTTGCATCATTTTTTTTTCTTTCTAGTTTAGATAGGGCTGGAAGCTGAATCATAAGGGCAGTAAGAAGAGACTGGCAAGTTTCTGTAAGCTGCATTGTACAATCTGAAATACAATTTTCAACATGTTCTCATATGGACTAATTTTTATATACGCATATTTTACATTAGTTTTATGTTCAGTTTTTCACGAAAATAATCAGGGACCAAACACGGAGTTGCAGAAGAACTCAGAAAGAGGATAGAAATGCTTGTTTAGATTTGCAAAGTTGTCACTTTTGACATATAGTGAAAATAGTAGCATTTCGTTTTATATAGTACACTCTTTGTGTGTTGATTTTCAATAACTTTGCATTCCACAATTATATTTGTTAATTGTACTGCCTCTAGAGGTCTAGGTAGAAGGGTTAATTCATATCTGAGGACTCTAGCTAGTTTTACAAAGTATGTATATTACAATACAGAGTACTCCATACAAAATATGCCCTTGGTATTAGTATGGTTGTATTGTATTTTATCTGAGTAACGTCGTTGGTAAGATTATCCATCTTTCATTCCTAACACATAATTCTCCACAGTGCATATAAGTACTTATAACTAGAGCTGTCAATTCGGGTAAACGGGTTGGGTTTGGGTGGGTCGAGTCAACTCGGGTCGGGTTAATTCGGATTAATTCAATAACCTATGCGGGTCGGGTTTGGGTTGGGTCATGCTTGAGTTGGGTCACGTCAGGTCATACTTCTTATCGGGTTTGGGTCGGGTTTAGGTCGGGTTAATAATAGTTTGGGTTACATTCGAATCAGGTGAACAATAGGTCGGGTTTAATTCGGGTTTTCATAGGTTAAAACGGGTTAGGGTAATTCTCGGGTTCGAGCCAGGTTCGGCTCAAGTTAATAATTTGCGGGTTAGAATTGGGTCGGGTCATTCTCGGGTTTGAGTCGGGTTCGGTTCAAGACAATAATTTACGGTTTATAATCAGGTCGGGTCATTTTCAAGCCGGACCATTTTCGGTTTCAAGTCGGGTTCGGTTCAAGTCAATAATTTGCGGGTTATAATCAGGTTGGGTCATTTCTAAGTCGGGTCATTCTCGAATTCAAGTCGGGTTATGTTCAAGTCAATAATTTGCGGGTTACAATCAGGTCGAGTCATTTCCAAGTCAGGTCATATTCGAGTTCAAATAACTGTAAATAGATAATTATCATTTTTATCAAGCTAATTATTTCCTTTGACTATAATATATATATGGCAATATACTAGGCAACTATAGTCTATAATTAGGAAGATAATTATCTCCTTTGACCATAGAACAAATATATACTTTATCTAACTCTTAAATTTGAGGATGATGCTCCTTTCTTTTGCTGGCGTGGACCGACTTGGTCTCCCTAGACAAAATGCTTTGACCAACAATAATGAGGTGGTCAAAATTGCATTTAAGGTGATTTGAAATTGGGTCAGGAACAATTTGGGTTTAATTTAGGTCGGGTCAATAACAAGTCATGTTAATTTCGAGTCGGGTTAGTAACAGATCGAATTGAATTTATGGGTCGGGTAAGTAATAGGTGTCGTAAAATTCGATTCGGGTCATCAATAACAAGTCGGGATGAATTTAGGTCAGGTCAATAACAAGTCGGGTTGATTTCGTGTTGGGTTTGTAACAGGTTGGGTTAAATTCGGGTCGGGTTAGGAATGGGTCGGGTTGAATTCAGGTCAGATTAATAACAAGTCGGGTTAAATTCGGGTTTAGACAGGTTAAAACGAGTTTGGTTCAATTCCGGTTCAAGTCGGGTCCGGTGCAAGTTAATTAAATTGGTCGTTGTAAACCGGTAAATCGTTGCAAGTTGTAAACCGGTAAATTGGCTGTTTAAAAGCAAATTGGATGGTTACACACACCCAACTGGACTCCCGGAGGATATTAGGGACCATGGTAAAAATTTCGGCAATTTTTATTTTCAGGCAAAAAAAAGTCATAAAATTCCAAAATTGAAGACTTAATATCCACGTTTTTTGAGAAATTTTGGAGGTTTCAGGCCCCGGTGTCGAAAAGTCTTGAAATTCTATGGGATACATCTTGGGGTCATATAATGCCGTTTGAAACCATATATGATCATTATTTGTTGTCATAAATGTTCATGGTAGGCTTTAATTAATGAAATCGTTGCAAGTTGTAAAACGGTAATTTGGTTGTTTAAAGGCAAATTGGATGGTTCCACCTACCCAATTGGACTCCCGAAGGGTATTAGGGATCACGGTAAACATTTCGGCAATTTTTATTTCCGGGCGGAAAAAGTCAAAAATTTCAAAATCGAAGACTAATATCCACGCTTTTTGAGAAATTTTAGAGGTTTTGGGGCTCGGTGTAAAAAATCTTGATATTTTAGGGGATACATCTCGGGGTCATATAATGCCGTTTGAAACCATATATGCTCATTATATGTTGGCATACATGTTCGTAATAGGTTTGAATTAATGAAACCCTTGCAAGTTGTAAACCGATAAATTGGCCATTTAAAGGCAAATTGGATGGTTCCACCAACCCAATTGGACTCCCAGAGGATATTAGGGACCAAGATAAACATTTCGGCAACTTTTATTTACGGGCAAAAAGAAGTCAAAAAATTCCAAAATTGAAGGTTTTTTGAGAAATTTTGGAGGTTTGGGGCTCGGTAGCGAAAAGTTTTGAAATTCTAGGGGATACATCTTGGGGTCATAAAAGGCCGTTTGGAACCATATATGATCATTATTTGTTGTCATAAATGTTCGTGGTAGGCTTGAGTTAATGAAATCGGTGCAAGTTGTAAACCGGTAAATTTGTCGTTTAAAGACAAATTGGATGGTTCCACCCACCCAATGGGACTCCCGGACGTTATTAGGGACCATGGCTAACATTTCAGAAATTTTTATTTTCAGGCGAAAACAAGTCAAAATTTTCAAAATTAAAAGCTAATATCCACACTTTTTGAGAAATTTTGGAGGATTCGGGGCCCGGTGTCGAAAAGTCTTGAAATTTTAGGGGATACATCTTGGGGTCATATAATGCCGTTTGTAACCATATAGGATCATTATTTGTTGTCATAAATGTTCGTGGTAGGCTTGAGTTAATGAAATCGGTGCAAGTTATAAACCATTAAATAGGCCGTTTAAAGGTAAATTGGATGGTTCCACCCTTCCAATTGGACTCCCGGAGGATATTAGGGACCATGGTAAACATTTTGGCAATTATTATTTTCGGGCGAAAAAAAAGTCCGAAAATTTCAAAATTAAAGGCTAATATCCATGCTTTTGTAGAAATTTTTGAGGTTTCGGGCCCGGTGTCGAAAAGCCTTGAGATTCTAGGGAATACATCTCTGGGTCATATAATTTCGTTTGGAACCACATATATACGATCATTATTTGTTGTCATAAATGTTCGTGGTACGCTTGAGTTAGTGAAAATCGGTGCAAGTTGTAAACCGGTAAATTGGCCGTTTAAAGGCAAATTGGATGGTTCAACCCACCCAATTTGAATACCGAAGGGTATTAGGGACCATGGTAAACATTTCAAAAAAAAATTATTTTCAGGCGAAAAAAAGTCAAAAATTTACAAAATTGAAAGCTAATATCCACGCTTTTTAAGAAATTTTGGAGGTTTCGGGGTCCGGTGTCGCAAAGTCTTGAGATTTTAGGGAATACATCTGAGGGTCATATAATGCCGTTTAGAACCATATATGATCATTATATGTTGTCATAGATGTTCGTGGTAGGCTTGAGTTAATTAAATCGGTGCAAGTTGTAAACGGTAAATTGACCGTTTAAAGGCAAATTAGATGGTTCCACCCACCCAATTGGACTCCCGGAGGGTATTTGGCACCATGGTAAACATTTCAGCAACTTTTATTTTCAGGCGAAAAAAAGTCTAAAAGTTCCAAAATTGAAGGCTAATATCCACGCTTTTTGAGAAATTTTGGAAGTTTCGAGGCCTGGTGTCAAAAAGCCTTGAATTTTTAGGGGATACATCTCGGGGTCATATAATGTCGTTTGGAACTATTTATGATCATTATATGTTGTCATAAATGTTCGTGGTAGGCTTGATTTTATGAAATCTGTGCAAGTTGTAAACCAGTAAATTGGCCGTTTAAAAGAAAATTGGATGGATACACCCACCCAATTGGACTCCCGGAGGGTATTAGGGACTATGGTAAAAATTTCGGCAATTTTTTTTCTAGGCGAAAAAATTCAAAAAATTCCAAAATTGAAAACTTATTATCCACGCTTTTTGAGAAATTTTGGAGATTTCGGGGCACGGTGTCTAAAAGACTTGAGATTTTTGGGAATACATCTCGGGGTCATATTATGCCGTTTGGAACCATATATGATCATTATATGTTGTCATAAATTTTCGTGGTCTCTTTTCTCTCTCCTCCTATGTTAAGTCTCCTTTTTTAAGCCCTAGGAGCTTGCCGGAGTTCCGGCGCTGCGGTCGTACCCCGGCGAGCCTCCTTATCTTCTTTTTCATCTCCTTTCTTAATTTTATTCCTCTCTCCTCCTTTCTTTTCAATTTTCCCTTCTTGTCTTTTCATCTTTCTCACACTCAAAATCCACAGATTCACCTTCTTTATTGAGGATTTTTAATCCCTTTGTGAGGTGATTGTGTGAGCCTAGTTAACGAAGGTCAGTGGTAGTTCAAAGGGTCTCCCCGTCAGGTTCGACCTCGTTTCCCACCTTTGCGTGGAAGGTTAGTGGTAGTTCAAGGGGTCTCCTCGTCGGTGAAACAAGGCCTAAGGACTAGACCTAATGCCGCTGTCATTGGTCATCGGTGATTTTGACCGTGACGAAAACAGTAAAGTTAGGGTTAGGGTTTCGTGGGTCCTTTTGCTGGAGAGCTAGGCCTAACACCGTCGTCAATAGAAGTTCGTGACGGAAACGGTGAAGTTAGGGCTAGGGTTTTGAGGTTCCTTGTGTTCATGGTCTCAGGTTTTGAGGTTTGAACGGTACTCTCCTCTGGTTTGTTCTCTTTCCTAAGTATGTTTTTTCTTGGTTATTTATCAGAGTTTACTTGTCTTGGTTTGTTTTATGGTAATTTTTAGCCTCCTTTGGTTGTTTCTTGGGCTATTGAGTTGTTTTGGCTATAGTAGTTTGGAAGGTTGTGTGCAGAGGGAGTTAGGATCCTTTGTTAAGAATTGTAGTGTGGTTATAGTGGTAAGAGAGTTTATATGTATGACTGTTGGGGGTTTGAACAAGAAGTTGGACTTGGCTAAGGTGAAGTATGTATTTTGTCGGAATGGTATTGGTTTGGTTCCTTTTCCTTCGGTGCTAATGATTCATGTGATCATTACTCTTGAATTTTCTTATCTAAAGCAAGCGCCGTTATAATGAAATCGGTGCAAGTTGTAAACCGGTAAATTGGTCGTTTAAAGGCAAATTGGATGGTTCCACCCATCCAATTAGACTCTCGGAGGGTATTACGAACCAGGGTAAACATTTCGGCAATTTTTATATCCGGGCGAAAAAAAGTCAAAAAATTCCAAAATCGAAGGCTAATATCTTCGATTTTTGAGAAATTTCGAATGTTTCGGGGCTCGGTGTCGAAAAGCATTGAGATTTTAGGAGATACATCTCGGGGTCATATAATGCCGTTTGGAACCATATATGATCATTATATGTTGTCATAAATGTTCGTGGTAGGCTTGAGTTAATGAAATCAGTGCAAGTTGTAAACCGGTAAATTGGTCGTTTAAAGACAAATTGGATGGTTCCACCCAGCTAATAAGTCTTTTGGAGGATATTAGGGATCATAGTAAATATTTCGGCAATTTTCATTCCCGGGTGAAAAAAAAAATCAAAAAAATTCCAAAATTAAAGGCTAATATCCACGTTTTTTGAGAAATTTTGGAGGTTTCGGCCTTTTAATTTAGGCCGTTATTGCTAGTTATACACTTACACCACATACTTCCACTGTTTTCTTATAATTACATGATGCTATTTTTTTTCCTCATAATTTTCATCATCCCTTGTTGATTTCTAACGATGAGAGTTGAATATTGAAGGGATGTTTTGTGCGAGTGCTTTTTTTTTTTTTTCTTTTCTTTTTGTTAATTTTTTTTTGGGATAGATGAATACAGTTAGATTTAGCAAATAAAAAAAGGGGAAGTGGTGGGGTTCAAACTTTATTTCTTCCAGAAAAAAAAAAGAAAATAAATTTATAATTTATTTTTAATTGGGTCAAAATTCTCCAATTTACGCCATAATTATAGTTTTTACCTACTTAAATAAATAAAATAAAAATCAATTTTTCCTCAAAAAAAAAAAATCAATTTCTCGTAATAATTATAAAAAAAAAAAAGAAAAGGTAAAAAAAGTAGTAACCAACACAATCGCATTACAAGGACTAACAGCTCATATAGAACCCTATTCTATCACTCCAAAAGCCCAAATATCCTCTAAAAAATCGTATTATCAAAAAATAAAGTATATACGCATACATCTACTTTTCATCACTCTTTTATTACTCTCATAACCTAATTATTCATCTCTTTTAATTTACCATATGATCATACTTAATTTATCATAATTAAGCCATTATTATGGCTAAGTGCACCACAACTTTGTCTTTCACATACATAATTTACGTCTTTTTCTTAACCATCTCCTTCTTTATTTCTACCAATCTCAATTTCTCACATGCTTCTCCGGTAAGTTTGAAGCTTCTCTAATCCTTTGCTTCTTCTACTTGGTATTCTATATATTCTTCGTCACAAGTTTTAGTTATCACGTTACAAAAATCATGAATTACATTATCAACGTGACAATTTATTTTGAATTACATATATATTTTTTTAATTTGACGTAATCTTTTGCTTTGTATATTTAAGGTAAAGGTTGATTATAATGAGTTGGAAAGAATTGAAGAAGGATTAGCAAGGGCAAGGGCAGCAATTCGAGAGGCGGCTCGAACTCGAAACTATACATCATACAATGAAGGGAGCTTCCTCCCTAGAGGAGTGGTTTACAAGAACCCATATGCACTTTATCAGTTAACATTTCTCCTTTTCATATATCATGATCATTTTATATTCATTAAATTTCTTAGTGTTTATTTATTTATCAATGTGAGTGAAAAAAATCATAGTGTAATTAATTGGAGAGGTAGTTAATTCTTCATTAAATTAATTATTATGAGATATTATAATTTTTTTTAATAATTTGATAATCAATAATATAATACACCGTAATGTATAATGTGGAATTAGAGTGGTTAGTAGAACCTAAATCATAATACTAAGTCAACTCCTAGTGAATCACTGATCACTGAATATATTGTTGAACAAAGTTTTTCAGATTTTTTAGCTAATTTCATCCGTTTACCCATTCTAATTTATTTTTATAAGTTAAAATCAACCTAATTCATACGATTCTTTAGGAATCCATTAAAATAGGAAGCTAAGACATAGTTTCAATTGTTATTTTGATAGGAATATCATTTTATTTTTTGGAGGGGCGTGTTGAAGAATGAAGGGTATAAAAAACTTGAAACACTTAACGTGTGTTTCTCACCTAATTAACATGCTAGTTAGCTAACACTTTTTGAATCACCAAAAATATCTCTAATATAATATAACTAAGTATAATTTAATTAAAGGTTATTTTTTTTGTGGGGTGGGGCTAGTAGAAAGAAAAAATTTAATCCAATAATTATATTATGAACTTAAATTTCTCATACTTAGTAAAAACTTGATAATGATGGAGTGTCAATGGATCTCACCTCCAATAATTCCATAAAAGTCCCCCGTACCTTTTTTTTTCCCTCCAAAAAGATTACATATTACTTGAAACAAATATAGAAAAGTATTCCCTCCGTCCCTTAGTACAATGCCTCTTTCTCTTTATTATGTGAGGAATAAATGCTCAAAAAAGGCATTGTATTAAGAGACGGAGGGAATATTATCTTTTCAAAAGTGTTAGGTCAAAAAGTGTGACATATGGAGCACAGTATAATTTTAATGTACGAATTAACTTGGTTACTAAATTAGAATCCTTACCTTAACGTCTCTATTAGGCCTACTATATGTCTACATTATACCCTTAAAAATTTTTCTATCCTATTTTTATGTATAAAATTTGAATTTGAGGTAAACATGTAATTGATATCCTAGCTAGGATGCCTAGGAAGTATGGGGGCACATATTATGGGCAGTCGAGTACCCTAATAAACAAGCTAGGTCAACAGTTGTATACTTTCGTTGCTATATACAGTAAATGTAGATGCCAAAGTTGTGTTGGTTACCATACTTGCGCTTTATAGGCATCCATTTCAATTTTTTCACTTATTTTCCAATTTATGTAACTACCACTATCCCACGATCCCCCCACTAAAGCCATACTACTTGACATTGCAACAATTACAAGTAAAAGTTGATTACTATGATTAATGGTAATGATTAATGATTCGTGTTTGGGGTGGGTCGACTTAGCACTTTTACGTATGTGAGCCGTAGAGTTAATTTACAAACTTGGATTCTCTATGATTATGTAAAATTTTAGTTAAATAAAACCATATTTTATGTGAACGAGTTATAAAATTGACCTATATATGACTCGTGACAATTTTGAACAAAACTCTTGTAGTTAACTAGCAAGCTAAGCTAGACTAATTATCACCTCTATCTGTGCTTAATTTATATTATTATGCATGTCGTAGAACAAATTAATTAAACCAAGTGATGATACATATTTCAAGTTACAAAAATTCTAATATTTGCATGAACATGAAATTCAGGAGCCACAAAGAAATGGAGAAAAGATTTAAAATTTACACGTACAAGGAAGGTGAACCACCACTCTTTCACCGCGGTCCTATGAATAACATATACTCCATTGAAGGACAAATGATCGAAGAGCTAAATTCAGCCCGATGATAAAAGCCGTTTCATAACTCACAACCCTAATCAAGCTCTAGTGAGCATCACATCCATCATTCGATACGTTTACAGGCCATATACGAGCTACTCTAGGGACCGAATGCAAAATGTCGTCGTAGACTACATTCGAGTTATATCGGAGCGTTATCCTTATTGGAATAGAAGCAATGGTGCCGATCATTTCCTCATTTCTTGTCATGATTGGGTATGGTTTATTTTTCTCCTTAAATTGGCAACTTTAAATGAATTGCAGGTTAATGTAGCATAGTATACTTGCCCATATTATTATCTATTTCTATTAATAGCAATAAATCATTTGACCTAATGTGCCATCACCAATTATGATACGGACACATCTTAAATGAGTTCGATCAATTAGTCTTTAGAAAATGTCACTGTCAAAGTAGGAATAACATTTAGAGATAGAAGTGTACATAGTTTGTTTGGAACTTAATGTTATTTTATTTTTTTATTTTTTTTTGAATATTTTGTTTCAGGCACCAGAAGTTTCAGCAGCACATCCAAATCTCTTCAAGCACTTCACACGAGTACTATGCAATGCCAACGTCTCAGAAGGCTTCCGCCCTTCACGTGATGTCTCACTCCCTGAAATCCTCATCCCTTGGGGTACTCTTGGCCCTCCTATAATCAACCTAACGCCTCGTAAACATCGAGTCCTAGCTTTCTTTGCGGGCGGTCCTCACGGTAACGTTCGTAAGAGTCTCTTTGACCATTGGAAGGACAGGGACAACTCTATCCAAGTCTTTGGGTACCTTCCTAAGGGTCAAAACTATACCGTTTTGATGGGACAAAGTAAGTACTGTCTTTGCCCTAGTGGGTGGGAGGTGGCTAGCCCAAGGCTAGTTGAGTCAATCTACACGGGTTGTGTACCGGTCATCGTGTCAGACAACTATACGCTGCCATTTAGTGATGTGTTGGATTGGAGTAAGTTTTCGATTCATATTCCGGTGGCAAAGATCCCGGAGATCAAGAAGATTCTAGAAGGGATTTCGACGAAGAAGTATTTGATGCTACACAAGAGAGTGTTACAAGTAAGGCCACATTTTGTAATTAATAGGCCAGCTAAACCTTTTGATGCCATTCATATGATTGTTCATTCAATTTGGCTAAGAAGGCTTGATATTAAGCTAGGTTATGCTGTGATGTAGAATTCTATCCATTGTGTAGATCCATGACATCCATCCATGTTTTGTACATAGATAGACGAAGTTACGTAACACGTAATTACATATGATCATGAGTTTTGGAGTTTGACAAAATATAGTTTTGTCGCTTTGTTACTAACAATTTAAGGAGTTCTCACAGAAATTTAACTAATACGGTGTCTATCCCAAATTAATTGCACGGTTAGTTTTTTTTTTTTTTTTGTCACTATTTGTATATGTATTAATTTGATCATAATTTATTAATATGGTATTAAAGAAATAATAATCTAACCTTAACACCAATTAGCATCAAGAAAACAATAAACAGAGTACATTTTTTAAAGATCAAATTAATTACCTAGCCTAGAAATTAAACTAGTATCAAGAACAAACAAAATTAAAAATTGGGGGAAAACCATATAGGAGCAAAAAAACTCAGAATTTGTATCACCACCTTTATAAAATGGTGTACTTACTCCGGACGACATGTCAAACATACCCATATCATGGCCACGAGCTTCTTGACGTCCTTGGATGCCATAGTAATACAATTCATCGTCAACAAAGTAGATAGCATTCCGCTGGCAATTAGGAGCCATTGATATATGAATGGCAGAAGCATAGTTATAACCTACAAAAAAAAAAAAGTAAATATAAATTTATCTTTTATAAAGATTGTTTCCATATTAGGCAAATATTAATGGCATTGCTACAGCAGGGGTGATGCAGGGGAGCAAGGAGGGGGTGGAGAATAATGTGGGGCAGGGTAGTAAAGTGAGGGAGTGTGGTGAGCATGTTCAGTTGGGTGGGGATTCTTTGTTCAAGGGGGGAAACACAAAAAACACGGGTGTGAGAGGGTGGAAAAGATATGAGAGGATGGAAGAAGGGCTTACTGGGGTTTTGATCAGTGAGGGAGGGGGAGGAGAGATGGAGAAATGTAAAAAGAGAGGGGGGTCTTCGTTGAAATATGAGGGTACTCAAGGGGAGACAGTAAAAGAGGAGAAGAGAATGAAGGTTTCTAAGCTTACTGGGGACAGTCCTATCCAAGTAGAGGGAGTTGGCATGTGTCAACCCCTCGAACGACAATGAAAATTTTAAGCTGGAACGTCTTCGGGATTGGCAACCCGACGACGGAAAGGACTCTCCGGGATTTGTGTTGGAGAGAGAGGCCAAATGTAGTCTTTCTTATGGAGACTAAGTCGGACAGTAGTGTAATGGAGAAAATAAAAAGAAGATGTGGTTATGAGCATGGCATTTGTTTAAGTAGTAATGGAAGATCGGGGGGTCTTTGTTTTTGGTGGCGGGATATTAATGTTAATATGATATCTTACTCGGAGCATCATTTTGCTGCAAATGTTTGTGATGAAGAAGGTGTCCCTATTTGGAGAGCTATTGGAATTTATGGGTGGCCAGATACGGAGAATAAGTATAAAACATGGGATTTGATGAAAAATGTAAAACGCTCTTGTAGTACCCGTGTGTTATGTTTGGTGATTTTAATGAGATAGTGAGTATGTTGGAGAAAGATGGGGGCGCCGTTAGAAGGGAATGTTTGATGGATGCTTTCCGAGAGGCAATTGATATGATGTTTGTGAACTTCGTGATCTTGGGTTTAAGGGGTGCATCTATACATGGCAGAGGGGAAATTATGCGAGCACAGTCGTTCGGGAAAGGCTGGACAGATTTATGGGGGATGAGAGTTGGTGTCACTTGCATCCAAACCACTCGGTCCAACATTTGGCTCGGGTCTCCTCGGACCACTCTCCGATTTTACTAGACACTATCAATTATTTTGAGAGAGGGAGAAAGAAGAAATTGTTTCGATTTGAGTCTATGTGGTTGTCAAGGGATGATTGTGGAGAGGTGGTATCGAAAGCTTGGAGGGATGGAGATGGGTGTGAACCTCATGCCCGTATTGCTCTATGTGCTGATTATTTGAAGAAATGGGCAGCAACCTCTTTTGGTGAAGTGAAGAAAAAAATCAGACTTAAAGAGAGTGCTCTACAAGAAGCACAAGCAGCGCAAGTGGACGCCTCTATGCTTGCGAGGTGTGAGGAAATGGCCGGGGAAATCAATGAGTTGCGTAAAATGGAAGAGTCTTTTTGGTATGCTAGGTCCAGAGCTAATGAGATGCGTGATGGGAACAAAAATACGGCCTACTTTCATCATAAAGCAAGCCAGAAACGCAAGAAAAATCGCATTGTTGGGCTTTTTGATGCACACGGGGAATGGCAGGTTGGTGAGCAGCGTATTCAGTCCATTGTGGCGGATTATTTTAGCACTATCTTTGCAACAAGTAATCCATCGAATTTTGAGGCAGCCCTTGACGGTATAGAGCACCTTGTTTCGGCTGACATGAACATGGTTCTAGATGAAGAACCGAGTGCAGATGAGGTTAGAATTGCTCTTTTTCAAATGCACCCAAACAAAGCCCCAGGTACATATGGTATGCACGCTTTATTTTTCCAGAAATTTTGGCATATTATTGGTCCTGATATTGTTGCTCTGGTGAAAAATTGGTGGAATGGTTTGGTTGACATTTCAGAAATAAATAGGACATGTATTGTATTGATACCCAAATGCAATGACCCGAAGTTTATGACTGAGTTTAGGCCGATAAGTTGCTGCAATGTGATTTACAAAATAATATCAAAAATGATGGCAAATAAGTTAAAATTTTTTCTTGATGATATTATTTCTGTAAATCAGAGTGCGTTTGTTCCGGGCCGCCTGATTACTGATAATGCTATGATTGCTTTTGAGATTTTCCACTCTATGAAAAGAGGGGGTGAGGGGAGGCATGGTTCTGTAGCTCTCAAGTTGGATATGAGTAAGGCATATGACAGAGTTGAGTGGTGCTTTTTGGAGAGGGTAATGGGCAAGATAGGTTTCTCTGAAAACTGGATGAATAGAATCATGAAGTGCATATCGTCTGTTTCTTTCTCTTTTAAAGTAAACAATGAAATATGTGGCTCTGATATCCCTTCTCGTGGCCTCCGTCAAGGTGACCCAATTTCCCCGTATTTGTTTCTCTTATGTGCGGATGCTTTCTCGGGTCTTTTATCAAAAACTGCCAATGAGAAGAAGTTAAGTGGTGCTCGAATTTGCCTTGCAGCTCCTAGGGTGTCCCATTTGTTTTTTGCCGATGATAGTATTTTATTTGCTAAAGCTACTCTGCAGGAATGCTCGAAGATAGGTGAAATTATCAGTTTGTATGAAAGAGCATCTGGCCAGAAAGTCAATCTAGATAAGACAGAGGTTGCTTTTAGTAAGAGTGTGACGGCAGAAAGAAGACAAGCAATTGTGGAAACTTTGGGGGTTCGTGAAGTTGACCGACATGAGAAATATTTGGGGCTACCGACGATCATTGGTAAATCGAAAAAGGCCATTTTTGCTAGCTTGAAGGAGAGAATTTGGAAAAAGTTGAATGGGTGGAAAGAGAGATTGTTGTCTAAGCTGGGTAAAGAGGTCCTTATAAAAGCGGTTGCACAGGGTATCCCAACATACATGATGAGCATCTTTAAAGTGCCGGAGGGATTAATTGATGAAATCCATGGTCTTCTATGCCGATTTTGGTGGGGATCGACGGATAATCATAGGAAATTGCATTGGAAAAGTTGGGAAAAATTGTGTATTCCGAAGGCTAAAGGAGGGATGGGATTTCGCGACCTTAAGAGTTTTAACCAAGCTCTTTTGGCAAAACAAGTATGGAGGCTACAATCTAATCCGAACACTCTAATTTCCAGAATTTTCAAAGCCCGATGTTATAAAAATTCCAATGTTCTTGAGGCTAATCGAGGACATGACCCAAGTTATGCTTGGAGGAGCTTATGGGGTGCGAAGGGCTTGCTTAGAGATGGTCTTGTGTGGCGTGTTGGGGATGGAAGGCAGATCAAGGTTTGGAAGGATGCGTGGATTGTGAAGAATGGAAAGCAATTGTTTTTACCGCAACCATCTGGTGCGGATGAGAATATGCTTGTGGAGGAGCTAATGGTGGAGGGGTGTGTGAGGTGGGATCACAATAAAATTCGATCTGTGTTTGACAATGATACTGCAGCTCTGATCCTTGCAAATCCTTTGTCAACACACTCTACCAGGGACGACATATATTGGGGCTGTACTAAAAATGGCCTTTTTACTGTCAAATCGTGTTATTGGCTTGCAAGAGACATAGCAGGTGAGGTGGGAGATGTCAGCAACAATGAGGACTGTTGGAGATCTGTGTGGCATATACAAGGTCCCCCGAAACTCAAACACTTCTTGTGGGGGGCTGTCAAGGGCAACCTTGTTGTGAAGGATCGACTAGTGCAGCGTCATATTACACAAGACTCCTCTTGTCAGATCTATGGAGCTGCAAGGGAGACTATAATCCACTCTTTATTTGAGTGTTCTGCTGCTCTATCTATATGGGAACATAGTGCGCTTGTTGAGCTATTGACAGATGCTCCAACTGACTCTTTTGTAGCTCGATGGTTGTGGCTTTACAACAAAGTAGAAGGTAGTGTGCTGAGGCGAATTACTGCCCTGATGTGGGCTGCTTGGCGTTGCAGAAATCTGGCAATATTTGATAATGAACAACCTGATGCAATCATGCTTGCTGCTGGCTTCTGCAGACTTGTTGAGGATTACAATGAATATGCAAAGCGAGTCTTTCTCCCTGCTGATCCGATTGCTACTGCTAGTAGTGTTGTGTGGAAGTGTCCTCCTCAAGGTTGCATCAAAGCTAATGTTGATGCTCATGTACCTGTGTTGGGCAATGCAGCGTTGGGGGTTGTCTTTAGGGATGCTGATGGTAAGCTAATATTGACAGCAACGAAGGCCGTAAGCTCTTCTAACCCGGAGTGTGTCGAAGCTCAGGCTGTGAGATACGCACTCCAGCTTGCAATTCGGTTTGGGTATGTGAATTTATGGGTTGAAGCGGATGCTGTGAATGTGATTAAGGCTATTTCCTCCAATGCAAATGGTCGTGCCCCGATTAATATCGTTTATGATGACATTAAGAAAGATAGAGCGTGTTTTAATGTGTGTTTATTTTCGCATGCTAAAAGGAGTTGTAATACGGTAGCTCATCTTATTACTAGAGGTGAGACGGGAGGGAACGATGAAATTGTACGTCTTAGTTCTTTTCCTCATAGTATTGTAACTCTTGCGGAGATGGACATTTCTCCTTAATTAAATATAAGGCTCTATCTTTCCCTAAAAAAAAAAAAAGATTGTTTCCATATTATGCTATCTTAGGTTTGATAGAAGTGACACCAAAAACTCGTAATCAAAAAAAAAAAAAAAAAAAAATTGTAATAAAGGAAAGCGAATCAGAAGGCTTGGTTTTGTAATGGGTAGACACTGATTTCCTTATACCATCAACACAAGAACAACTAATGGGGATTCTGAGGAATTTGCAAAAATTGTATATACGAAATTCTGAGGAATTTGCAACTGATTTCCTTATACGAAATACGAAATGTCAATTGAATTTTTGATTTTTTGTTTTCCTTCTAAAAAACTTTTACAATGCCCCGCCTAATATGAAATACTATCGATTGTAAGCCTATAAAGTCTGCCAAATTCCTCAACTGTGTCAACTAATAACACCCTCAAATTATCCAAATTGCCATATTCGAGTGCATATAGGCGCATAGTATTTGTATATAGGAGAGCGCTTTGGGGTTTTCAATTTTTTTTCATTTGATGTTTTTCTACAGTGGTACATTTATGTGTATTACTCCCTCCGTTTTTAAATACTTGCTTCACTTTTCTTTTCTAGCCGTTTTTAAATACTTGCTCCATTTCCTTTTTTGGAAAGCTTTTACAATATTTAATTCATTTATCACATTTAGTGGACCCAATATAATACTCTCTCTCCTCATATTCTTCCATTACTTTTGTTTTTTTTATAATTTTTATTTTCTCAAGTACCCCACTACCTCCATATTTTATTATTTTCTCCAATTTCTCCTAAAACTCCGCGCATGGAGAAATGGAGCAAGTATTTAAAAACGGAGGGAGTATTATGCTATAGTGGTACATTTATGTATACTATTATGCATTTGTATAATGTACCATTAAGTATAAGTTGTTTTAATATTACTTTTTGTGTACTATTATACATGTAGTGGTACTTTTTACCATCATATTTTCCACCAAAATTCCTTCCACCTTGACTCACTTTCATGTGACAAACTTCAACTTAATTTCAAAAATGTCATCCTATATGTTTGCTAATATATAGGTGTTATGCGCCTATATAATTATTCGCCAAATTCCTCAATCGTCAAGTGTGACACTAACACCCTCAAATCATCCAAATTTCAAAACCCCTAAAACCCCTTTTTGAACATTGGAAAGACAAGGATAAATCTATCCAAGTTTGACCATTGCAAAGGCAATGACAAAAAATAAATCCAAGTCTTTGGGTATCTTCTCAATAGGGTCGGCCGGCGGTAGAGGTAGGTCGCTGGGGTGGGCCGGAGGATCTAGGCAGCGGGTCCAATTGGGGAAGGGGTTGCTGTCAAGGGAGGGGGAAGGGGAAGGGGAGTGGGTGGTTGGAGATGGTACGGTGTTGGTTTTTTAATCAATATATATATTAAAACTCATGGCAAGACATGATGTTCTGCTATGTGTTAACAATTTTGCCATTTGACATATGATGTGTCATCGCCAAATCATACCATAGCATTAATTATTGAAAAACTCTATGCATTAACTTTCATGTATTAATGTTAAGTTTAATTGATAAACTCTTCAGATGCATGGCAATTTCCCTTGGACGGTAACTCCTTAATAATTACATAACAATAAAGTTAGTAAAAATTAAACATTACTCCATTTTTATTTTGTGCATTAACTCATAAAATTATAATCATATAGTAAAAGATTTTTGTGCATTATGGAGTAGTATATATTTTGACATCAAATTTATAAAGATTTGACTTATAATATTTTTATGATTTTAATGTAAAAAAGTATTCTTATAATCAAACCAACTCATACAAGCAACAAACCACTTAAGTTATCATATTAAATAAATAAAATAAATAAAATAAAAACACCACTTAAGTTTTCAATGACAAACAAGCCGAAATATATATAGTTCGATTAAAGTACGGAGTAATAAATTTATAACCCGGGGCATCGCCCGGGCCAATAACTAGTTTTTATATTTATATACATAAATTAATTTTAATTCTTAAGTAATTAGGTGGTTAGAGGTTAATTAGAATAAATGGGAGGAAATTAAAGGATAATTAAGTAAATTAGTGGTTAATTAAGTAAACAAGTTTCTTCTCGCAAAAAAAATTAAAATAGAGGTGGTGGTTTTTTTTTAATCAAAAAGCTTTTAAAAGGCTTTTTTTTCGCAAAATGGTGCTTTTAAAAGATTTTTTTCTGGCAAAATTTCCATTAAATTGTTTATACGAAATATAAAACCATATAACCCTATCTCTCACCCGATTTTCTTATATAAACCTAAAATTTTCATCAAAAATTATATTCATAACAGACGCAAATATATTTAGAGACAATTATTTAAAATCGTCGCAACCTATGTACAATGATTAGTTAAAACTTCATTGACCTTACTTTAATAAATACATCAAATAAATATTATAATTCCCTCCCCCTCATGCAACTTCTATACGTAGTACAAGTATTATATTCTAGAAAATATATCATATTGTATAATAATCTAATGCATATAAAGGAAATAACTCAAGATAACCATTGTTTGAAGCAAAAGCAAAGCATAGTATAGAGTGTTATTTAATTAAATAAGATACTCAAAATGCATGAGTTATATTATCATCATCGTTCTTCTTTTGCATGCATGTAATTACACTAGGCCAAGGTCGGACTTATTAAACTCTAGGTGATGAGTATGTACAAAGAAATGAATCGGATGGAATAGGTCATGCCTCTTTAAGAGTGTTGAATGTATTAGTCTTAAAACCCAATACAAATCTATCAAAATTGTAAATGGTACTGTTTCGGATGAAAACAATCGAATCTCGGAAGATCCTTTTATCTTGAGGGAACTTGGTCTCGGTCCGAACGACGCAGGAGCCGAGGGTTTCCTGCACAACAAATACACGTAAACTAGCCTCGGGGGGGACGCCGAGGAAGGCCCCTCCGATGCTTAAGTCAGTATATTAGAGAGAGAAAGCTGTGCAAGAGTTTAGTTGCTTGAGGCTTTATTGTCTTTGTCTTTTTTGTCTTCCTCTTACCAAGAATTGACCAAATTGTTGGCTTTTATACCTTGGCTAATGAAGGAGGCGGATTCGGCCCGGAAATCAGTTGGGCTGGGCCAAGCTGATTGGGCCGTTGACTGACCTTGACATGGCTTTGAGGATGTTGATTTTTGACTTTAGCATATTTGGAGAGTTGAACCTTTGCCTTGGGCTTTTAATTGGATCATTCAGTGACCAGGCCCAATTGGACTAAATTGGACCCAAACAACTTGCCCCCCAGACCCGATTTGGAAGGATGACGGGTCGGGTTTGATTTAACCAGAAAAGGAGGGAAGTGAATGATTTGCTGATCCAAAAATGTGAATTTAAACCGTAATTAACCCATGATTAATGAGATAACAACAGTTAATGTGGATGATTGCGGAAGTTGGACGGGTAGTGGGCGATTTAACTGCAAGGTTGTGTGTTTAACGGTTACTTAGTGGGGTGCTTGAGAGAAATTGAAACGCAGACTCCTTGAATTCCCATTTCTGGAGATATAAATAGAGGCGCGTCTTCTCTCCCCACTCACTCATCAACACAAACCCAGAATTCTCAAGAACGCTCAAGAGCCCGCATCAAAACTTCGCAAATTCCCCGAGCATTAAGCTTAGAAGCTGAGACTTGTCACTACCAATTCGTAAATCGGCGGCTTTTGCTTCAGATCAAGGTAAATTCCTTTGATTTTATTTCATCTTTCTTCGACTTTGCACTCTTTCCCCTTTTTCGACTTTTTCCTTCGAAATTCGTCAATGGTGAGGGGAGTTAGAGGTGGAGCCCGTGCTCCAAGAAGAGCAAGGCTAATCCCCGATCCCAGGGTCAGGATTGGGACCTGGAATGGACGAAGGACAGAGTCTGACCCTGCTGAAGGGGTTAGGGCGACTCCCATTTCTTCGGCTCCTCCTCAGAGGGCTGAGGGGGTGAGAGCTTCAGGACGGGATGATGAAGTTCCCGCTGTCCTTTGGGATATCCTCCCAGGGTTTTCAGAGTGGGAGGATGCCGAAGTAGCTTCGGCCATGATAAAGAACCGTCCCTACTCATGGTGGGTAGAGAACGCCGATCAATATCGATTTGCTGAGCAAATTGAGTTGCACTACGGCATTTTTGAAGCTGATGGATATTGGTGCCGAATGCCCTCAGCATCCGATAGAATCCATCGTCCACCCCCGGGGTATGTGGGGGTGTACACGAGACAGCTTCAGTATGGGCTGAGGTTCCCTTTGGACGTATTCGTCCGAGACTTGCTGATCCATTACAACATTTCCCTGTGCCAGCTGACCCCCACCAGCATCCGAAGGGTAATGACGTACTTATGGGTCTGCAAATTCTTCAGATACGTGCCGAACCTGCACTGCTTCAGAAAGCTCCATCGGCTAGTGCCAAATATTCAGAGTGGGCACGGAAGCCATGGTTCTGGGTGGTATCGGATTGAGTCTCGGCCCCCGTTCCTAACCATGTGGCCGAACGACTCTTCAGACAAGGACTGGAGAGGTCAATGGATTTGGGTTAGGGCGCCCACGGAGCCGAGCCATCCTTATGTTTTCAGCGCTCCCCGGTATCTTGCCGAGCCGGATCCTGATATGGGAAGTTTAGGTCCTCCCGAAGATAGTGGGCCAGACCCGAACCTTAATCAGCAGAACATCTTCGGCAAGCTGCCGAACCGGGGAGGCAGCGGCCGAATGCAGCATATCCCGGAGACTTGGCTCCCCGATACGCACTATGTTTTCCAAGAGAATATGCTGGCAGCTGTCGGCCTCAGCCGAAAGTTTAGGGATGGTAATCTTCTTCGGCTGGGGCCGAGGCCTTTTAATTATCTCTTTTCTTCTTTCATTTTGCTTTCTTGTGATGTGCCGAACTAACTGAATTGACTTCTCCCCTTTTCTTTTTCAGAACGGGACGAGACCAACATCGGCATTGATTACGCTCGCCTTGGCGTCAACCGAGAACGAGTCGTAACTGATCGGGCTCCCCCTATCACTGAACCAAGGCGCCGAGAGGTTCACCTAGACTCTTCCCACTTCCAAATTGAGGCTGTTGCTCTGTATCAGAGGCAGAAGCCTTGGTGGAAGAAGAGGGATCCCTTGTTTCAGCTGCTGGAAGAAGAAGCTGAAGCTGCCCGTACAGCCGAAGAGGTTGCACGGGTTATTGAAGCTTGTGAAGGAGGAGAAGGGTCCTCCAGAGCTGCTGAAGCCGAAGCTGCAGCTAGAGCAGCTGAAGAAGACGAGGCTTTGCTGAAGACCTCGGTGAGTTTTTAGACAACTTTTTTCTTTCTTTTTTTTTTTTTTTTTTTTTTTTTTTTTTTTACTCACACTCTTCTTCCCCCCTGTCTGTTACAGTCTGAAGAGAGTAACAGACACAGAGAAGGCAAAGCTCCTGTTCGTCCCGAAGATCAAATACAAGAGTCTTCAGACTCAGAAATGGACGAGCAGCCCCTTCTGAAAAGGCGCCGAAGGATGGCCATCATCGGCCCTCATGATTTTCAGCAGAGGCCGATGACCATCGGCGTCGCAATAAGGGAACCTGAGGAAGGCAATGGATCGCCGAGGGTTCCCCAGCCAACACCCCAATCTCCTCAAAAGACCCCTCCACCACCTCCTGAGATGGAGGTGGATCAGAGAACTCCCGGACCTAAGGGAGGGGTCCAAGAAGAAATCAAGGAGAGTGCTGCTGAGCACGGAAATAAAGATGCCGTGATGTCAAGTGCTGAAGGCTTCACGGCAGATATCGCAAGAGAGGTTGAGGCTTTCGTCCTCACCCCTGAAGAAGAGGAGGTCATAGTACTTGACTCCTCTGAGAAGGACGATGCTGAGACAACCAAAGCTAATCAAGCTCCATCGTCGTCCTTCCCTTCTTTCCAGACTCTGCATTCTGGAGAAATGGGTTTCTCGGCCCCCCGAATTCCAATCCCAGATCACATCTGGGACCTCATATGGGGTCAAAACCGAGAAGGAGCTGCAGCCTACTTCGGCAATTTTGTTGGCATGTCCGAAGTAGACAGGGCAAGGATCTGGTCGCTGAAGGCCACTGCTGGGATGGGCGAATCCAGTAGATCAGTTCCTGACCCAGCCAGGTCTAACCAACTGCTGATGATGCAGGTAATTTTCCTTGCCTTGATTTCTTTCTGAACTCAACCTTTCAGCTATTATTTTTTACTTTTTTAACTTGTGCCCCTGTTTTCAGTTCGTGCACAATCAGACTCTCACTGTAGAGCTGATAGATTCCCTACAAGATAGGGTGGACGCTGCCGAGCACGATCAAAGGGTAGCCGAGGAAGAGCTAAAGCTTGCTAAGCTGAAGCAGGCAGCAGCTGAAGAGAAGCAGCAGGAGGTTGAGGAGTACGGTAAAAAAGCTGCCGAAGCTCTGAAAACCTTCTGTGATGCTATGGAGATGGAGGTTTTTCCCCCACTGATGGAAGGGGAAAAATTCCTCCAAGAGCACCTGGGGGTGGACATCTCCAAGTTCAAGGCTGCTATCGAGAGCCGAATCCAAGGAGCTGCTGCACAGGCTGAGGTGCAGCATCAGCTAGAATCTCTTGAAGCCAGCAGAATGGCTGCTGAAGAGATGCTCCAAGCTAGGGATGTCCAACTCTCAAGGGCTGCTGCTGCTGCTGAAGCTCAAAGAGCTAAGCTACAAGAGGCTGAGGATCAGCTCACTGCCAAGAAGGAAGAAATGGTCCAAGTTCAGGCCGAGGCTTCCCAGGTTCAGCAAGAGTTTACCGAGCTGAAAGGCTCCTCCTCCAAGCTCGTCGATGAGCTGAAGAGATCCGAGGAAGACTTGGAGGAGACGAAGAAGAAGTTGGCCGATGCTGAGGCTCTACTCAAAGTCCGTATCTATACCCAAGAAGAGTATGAAATGGGTTTTAGAAACGGGTTCAGAGTGTGCCGAAGGGTCTGCCTTCATGCTGAGCCGAAGCTGGACTGGTCCAAATGTGCTGAATGGGTCCAAGATCCCGAAGACCCTCACATGAAGTATGCCACTCCAACCGAAGCTGAAATCCTTAAGGCTGAGGAAGCCGAGGAAGAAGCTGAGAGGATGGAGTTGGAGGCTGAGCAGAGGGAAAGGGAGGCTCGGCAGAGTGCAAAGCCTGCTTCTTCTGCTGCTGGAGCTGAGACCACCATTGGGCCCAATGAAGCTGATCAGTCTGATCCTCAGGCTGAAGCATAGGAACTCGGGCAGTCGTCTTCAGAATCTTGCGGTTCATCATGCGCTCAACTTTAGACTTGCCGCTTTCTGAATTTTTGCCTTTTGTTTTTTTTGCTTCAGCTTGCCTTATCGTACAACAGCTTATTATATTTTTATTTTGCCTGTACGTATTTCGGCAGCTGTTACTTTCCGCTTGTGGGCGGCTGCCGACTATTTTTGTAATTCAACATTTTTATTTCAAAGAAGTTCACTTTCTCAGCTTTCTTGTGTATTTTTTTTTTTTTCTTCGCTTTACCAGTCTTCGCACTTTACTGCTTTCTTTGAATGATCTTTCAAATATTTGCTAAGTGCAGAACTTCGGCTAGCGAGAATCATTTCTGCTGAGACTTCTTTTTGCCGTTTGTACTCGGATGTTTTCAACTTGTGAAAAAACTGACATAAGTATCAAACTTCGGCTGAGCTGAAGGGTATTAGATCAGTTGTGCCATTTCTCTATTTCCCTCTGCCCCCCCAGAAATCTGAAGATGAGGTCTTCTGAATTCTGGAATGGCTGATAATTTTTCTCGGCTAAGCCGAGGATCTTTGAACACCTTGCTTTATTTTCTACATCTGTTTTTAAAGTACTGATTTCCCACCTGAGAGTTTTCACTCTAGAGATGGTACTCTTGTGACACTTTCTTCAATTCATCCAAGGGAACAACTATCCGAAACACCATGCCGGGGCAGCAGTTTATCTGAAGTACGAGGCATCATCATGCAATACTTCAGAGTTGCAACTACCACCCGGAACTGATTCATCCGAAGTACAAGGCATCACTATGCAATACTTCGGGGCTTTATCAGTTCCTATTTTTTAGGCTATGTTTCGGATAAGTCTATGGCCTTTTTGCCCAAAGGAACAGATTCTCCGAAGTACAAGGCATCACTATGCAATACTTCGGGCTTGTATCCTTTTTTGGCAGGTTTTACGGCTTGCCGAGGTACAAGGCATCATTATGCAATACCCCGGACAGCGCCGAATGAAACCTTGAATTTTTGAAAAACCGTAGAAAGCATAAAGACTTAAAGAATACACGCAATCTGAATGAATACTGGCTCGATGGCCTTTTTGTAAACAAAATCAGTGTACTTACATAGATTGTACTATCCGAAGGATTTACACATAGTATTTTTTGAGCACATCGGCATTCCAATGGTTTTTTCAGCTCGGTGCCATCCATTTGTTTGAGTCTGAAAGTACCGGGCTGAAGCTCTTGATAAATTTCATAAGGTCCCTCCCAAGATGCTGAGAGTTTGCCATGAATGCGACTTTTTTGAACAGCTGCAGCATTCCTCAGAACTAAATCCCCAACTCTGAGAGGTCGTTGATAGACTCTTCGGTTGTAGGACTTGCTCATTCTGAGCTTGTGTGCAGCCATCCTTTCTCGGGCTAGATCTCTAATCTCGTCAAGGAAGTCGAGGGACTCTTTCATGAGCTGCTCATTTTCCTCGGCTGAGAAGAGATTCACTCGTAGGCTTTCTGAGCCCACTTCCACTGGAAGCACTGCTTCGGATCCATACACCAGCTGAAAAGGTGAATGCCCCGTTGCCTCCTTCTCGGTTGTCCGGAGTGACCAGAGGGTTCCCGGAAGTTCCTCTACCCACTTGGACTTTTGATCCTCTACTCTTTTTCTGAGAGCGTTAAGGATCTGTTTATTTGCGGCTTCGGCTTGGCCATTACTCTGAGGGTGGCAAACCGCGGAGTAAGCCAATTTTATCCCGAATTGATCAGTGTATCGGCGCAAGGGCAGGTTGTCAAACTGTCTGCCGTGGTCGAACACAAAAACTTTTGGGATGCCGAACCGAGTTATGATGTTCTGCCAGATGAACTGTCTGACAGTTTGCTCAGATATGCTTGAAGCAGCTTCCGCTTCAATCCATTTGCTGAAATAGTCGATTCCGACTATCAACCACTTTCTTTTGTATGGGGCCTCGGGAAAGGGTCCCAGAATATCCAACCCCCATTGCGCAAATGGAAGAGGATTAAGAATTGGCTGGAGATCTAGGCATGGCCGATGGATTACCGGTGCAAATTTTTGGCATTTCTCGCATTTTCTGACCATGTTCTTTGCATCCGAGATCATTGTAGGCCAAAAATACCCTGCCCTGAGAGCTTTGTGGGCTAAGGTTCTCCCTCCTATGTGGTTTCCGCAGATGCCGAGGTGAATCTCTCGGAGAATATAGTCGGCATCCGTTGGACCCACGCATTTCAATAATGGAGCGGAGAAGGATTTTCTGAGGAGTTGGCCGCCGAAGACGAGGAATCGTGAACTGATCCGCTTTATCTTGGAGGCCGAATTCCTATCCTCGGGGAGCTCGTCCCTGAGTTTATAAGCCAGGATGTCATCCATCCAGCTCGGCTCGAGTGCAGCGCAGCAGATTGATATTGCTTCGGCTACACTCTTTTCTCGGCGCACCTCCACATAGACAGAACGGCTTAACTCAGTCAGAGTTGAGCTTGCAAGTTTGGAGAGTGCGTCTGCTTGAGCATTTTGACCCCTTGGGATCAGCTCTACTTCGAAAGATCTCAGCTTCGCAATTGTCGATTTGATCCTTGTGAGGTAAGCTGCCATTGAAGGCTCTTTAGCCTCATACTCCCCCCGGATCTGATTGGCGACCAGCTGAGAATCTGTCTTGAGGTAGACATGCTCGGCTTCCAACGATATGCACAGGTCTAAGCCAGCAATGGCTGCTTCATATTCGGCCTCGTTGTTAGAGGCTTTGAATGAAAATTTTAGTGCATACTCGAAGGTTTTGCCTTCGGGAGAGGTGATGACGACCCCTGCCCCCGAACCGTTCACGGTGGAGGACCCATCCGTGAAGACGGTCCAGATTTTCCTCCTTGCATCCAGAGTCTCCTGATAGGAGCACTCGGCCAAGAAGTCTGCCAAGGCTTGCGCCTTGATGGCTGTTCTCGGCTGATAACCGATACTGAACTCGGTGAGCTCGAAAGCCCACTTTGCTAGTCTACCGGATTTTTCAACCTTGCCGAGGACTTTCTCTAACGGCTGATCAGTTAGAACCGCTATTTGATGAGAATCAAAATAGGGTCGCAACTTCCGAGCAGCCACCACCACTGCATAAGCCACTTTTTCTAACAATGGGTAGCGCGTCTCGGCATCCGTCAGGGTGTGGCTGACGAAATAGATCGGCTGTTGAACTTTTTCTTCTTCCCTTAGCAGCACCGCGCTTACCGTGGCTGGACTGACCGCCACGTATAAGTATAGGATGTCTCCTACGACTGGCCTTGCCAGTGTTGGGAGTTGAGCCAGGTGTTCACGGAGCTGCTGAAAGGCTGACTTTTGTTCGTCTCCCCATTCAATGCCTTTTGAATTTTGGAGCTTCAGCGCCTTGAAGAAAGGGAGCCCTTTGTCTGAGGCTCGTGAGATGAACCTGGACAAGGCAGCCATTCTCCCGGCTAGACGCTGAATATCCCTTTTTGTCTTCGGCTCGGGGAGGTCTAAAGCAGCTTGTACTTTGGCGGGGTTTGCATCAATCCCCCTCTTGCTGACCATGAAGCCGAGGAACTTGCCTGACTTCACGCCGAAGACACATTTCTTCGGATTCAGCTTCATTTTGTATTTTCTGAGGGTGGCGAAGGTTTCGGCTAGGTCCGTGACATGATCTTTTTCTTTTATGCTTTTGACGATTGAGTCGTCAACATAAACCTCCATGTTTCGGCCTTTTTGCTCGGCGAAAACCTGATCAACCAACCTCTGATATGTTGCCCCCGCATTTTTCAATCCGAAGGGCATCATTCTGTAATTGTACAACCCGGAACTTGTTATGAACGCTGTTTTAGCTCGGTCCTCGGGGTGCATGAAGATCTGATGGTATCCCGAGAATGCGTCCATGAAACTGAGCAGAGCATGCCCGCTTGTCGAGTCGACCAGTTGGTCGATCCTCGGCAGCGGATAGGAGTCCTTGGGACATGCCCTATTCAGGTCCGTGAAGTCAACGCACATCCTCCAGTTACCATTTGCCTTCTGAACCATTACAACATTGGCCAGCCACTCCGGATACTGACAGGGTTCAATGAACCCAGCATCTAGGAGCTTATCGACCTCAGCTGCGATGTTCTGGTTCTTTTCAGCGGAGTAGTTCCGCTTTTTCTGCTTAATGGGTCGACTGGAGGGGTCGACATTAAGCCTATGGGAGACGAAGTCCGGATCAATCCCGGGCATTTCTGCGGCTGAGAAGGCGAACACGTCTCCACTGGCCCGTAGGAGTTGGACGAGTGCCGCACGGGTGTTTGGCTCCAGTGACGACCCGACGCTAACACATCTGTTCGGATCTCCTACGGTCAGTTCTATTGACTCGGTCAGGTCATCCGTCTCCATGCTCTTAGAGTTGGATTCCTCGAATTCCGGCCTGCTATCAATATTAGCAGACTTTCCTGACCGCGGCTGGCCATCAGAGTCGTTCGGCTCTGAGGCGGAGTCAGCCTTTTGGCCCCCATCAGATTTCTCGTTGTCTGGGGCTTCATTAGCCGAAACGTCTGAGCCTCTCGGCTTTTTGGCGTTTCGGTCCCGGTGCTTTTCCTCCCCATCGCCCCGGTCGCCTCGGCGAGACGTGGATGGCTTGAGGTGATTGCATCGGCGGGCTTCTTTTTGACTGCCCTTTATTTTCTCGGAGCGTCCCTCGTCTGAAACGTATATCATGATTTGATGATACGTGGAGACGACTCCTTGAATGCCGTGAATGAGGGGTCTCCCCATGATCACGTTGTATGCAGATGGAGCATCTACGACCAAAAATTCGGCCATGATATTCCTAGCTGCTCGGCCTTCGCCGATGGTGACAGGAAGTGTAATCTTCCCGTCGGGATACGATGAAGAGCCGTTGAACCCAGACACCGGGTAGGGTGCGGGGTCCAGGTGCTCGGCTCCCATCCTCAGCTGGTCGAACGCTCCTCGGAAGAGGATGTTCGCCCCGCTACCGCCGTCGACGAGGGTCCGCCAGACGTTGCGGTTGGCGATGCCCAGAATGATTACTAGTGGGTCATCGTGGGGGTATACCACCCCCTCACAGTCTTCGGCTGTGAACAGGATGTTCGGCGCCGGTGACTGGGACCGCCGAAGCTCAGCCTGATGAATCTGATGGGTTAGACCCCTCAGTTGGCGTTTGGCTGTGCCTCGCGAGATTCCCCCGGAAATAACTAGGATGTCGAGGGACTCCTTGCCCTGAGGTCCCTTATCCTTCTTCCGAGCGAAGTTGAGGTCCTGCCGAGAATCTTTTTCAGCTTTTTTCTCCTCGCGCCTGTCCGCGAGGTATTGGCTCAGGTACCCCTTGCGGACCAGATCCTCAATCTGGTCCTTCAGCTGGACGCAGTCCTCGGTGCGATGTCCGGGTGAGTCATGGAACTCGCACCACTGGTCCTTTCCCCTCGTCTGATGCCAGGGAGGCAACGGACGAGGTTTTTTGAATCTCCCCTCGTCCTTCGCCGTGCTGAAAATCTTAGCACGGGGAAGGGAGAGTGGAGTGTATGAATCGTACCTTCCCGTGTAGGGAAAGTGTCTTTCCTTCTTCGGCTCGGCAGCAGAGGACGGTTCTGAGGCCTTAGCCTTCCCTTTCCTCTGCGCCGAGACTTCTGGCTGCTGCCCTTTCGGCTTCTCAATTCTCGGACGAGACTGAGACCTGGATCTGTTCCACTCCTCGGCTCGGATGAACCTATCCGATGCTTCCAAGGCTTCCTCCAGGGTCTGCGGGGGATGCATGACCATGAAGTCCAGGAACTTTCCAGCTTGGAGGCCGTTCCGTAGCGCGAACACGGCCAGGCCTTGATCCAGGCTTGTGATTCCGGATGACTCGTTGCTGAAGCGAGTCAGATAGTCGCGGAGGCTCTCGTCCTCCGCCTGCTGCAGACTCATTAGCTCTGCAGTGGTCTTCTCTCGGCGGTTGGCCGTAGAGAATTTGCTCTTGAACTTGTTGGAGAGGTCGTTCCAACCGGTTACGGAGCCTTCCTTGAGCCCTTTGGTGATCCAGGATTGGGCAACACCTTTGAGGGTCGTAGGAAAGTATTTACACCAGGTAGCCTCAGACCTCGGGTTCAGATACATGTGCCCCTCGTAAGAGGCAATGTGATCCTTAGGATCTGAGGTACCATCGTAAGTAATATGTGCCGGGATTTTGACCGTTGGCACATGCTCTTCCAGAATCCACTTCCGGAAGGGCGAGTTCGATGGAACCATGACCGCCTTCCCCTTGTACCCGGCCTTAGGGACCTCGCTCCCTCCTCTCACAGAGGTGGAAGTGGTTTTCGTCCCCGGCTGAGACAAGGTTGGGTGGGGTCCGGTATCCTCTGGGAAGGTGAGGCGGCTATGCACACTCACCTCCCTCGAACCCAAGCGTTCGTGAATGCTTCGGCGGGCGAATTCCGGGTCCTTGGAGGGCCCCATAGAATTCTGAGCTTCAGAGTGGTCAGAGGGTTGAGGGTTCCTCCTCCTCTCCTTACTGGAGTTTCGGGTGTCCCCTCGCCACCTCTGGCCGAGCTGTCTATGTGGTGGAACTTGTCCACCATCATCCTGACCGATCCTCCTTTTCAGGTTTCTCGGCTGGTGATCATCAGGCATCTGGATTGGAGCCCCTTGAGCTTTAAGGAACTCCATGCAGATGGCCACTGCTCTGGCCACTTCCTCGGTGGAGGGTCCGGAGGGAGGAGTCTCCTGCGGATGTGACCTGCATTGCACGCTATGGCGCGGCGGGGAGTTCCTCGCACCTGAGCCACTCGGTCTCGGGGATGGCCCCGGCTGCCGAGTGTGGTGCGAGGTGTTCTCCTCCTGGAGGCTAGGACCTCTTGAGGCTTCCCTTTCCGGAGAAATGGGGGCCTCCGATTCGGAAGAGGCTTGCTCCGGGGAGGGATAAACCGGCTGGCGTTCCCTCACCGTAATCCGGCCTCCTCCCTTCTTAGCCTTCTTGGAACTCTTTCCACTCTTAGTCATGGCGACTGCCGGAGTGTTTGATGACTGACGCGAAATTTAGTAGCGTTCCCCACAGACGGCGCCAAATTGTTTCGGATGAAAACAATCGAATCTCGGAAGATCCTTTTATCTTGAGGGAACTTGGTCTCGGTCCGAACGACGCAGGAGCCGAGGGTTTCCTGCACAACAAATACACGTAAACTAGCCTCGGGGGGGACGCCGAGGAAGGCCCCTCCGATGCTTAAGTCAGTATATTAGAGAGAGAAAGCTGTGCAAGAGTTTAGTTGCTTGAGGCTTTATTGTCTTTGTCTTTTTTGTCTTCCTCTTACCAAGAATTGACCAAATTGTTGGCTTTTATACCTTGGCTAATGAAGGAGGCGGATTCGGCCCGGAAATCAGTTGGGCTGGGCCAAGCTGATTGGGCCGTTGACTGACCTTGACATGGCTTTGAGGATGTTGATTTTTGACTTTAGCATATTTGGAGAGTTGAACCTTTGCCTTGGGCTTTTAATTGGATCATTCAGTGACCAGGCCCAATTGGACTAAATTGGACCCAAACAGGTACTTTCTTAAAAAATATATTAATTCCCTTTAAAATCATTATTCATATTTGTTAAATATCTCACTTAGCTTATTGACTAGATACTTGTATTCTATAATGCAATCTTGGAATTTGGAAATAAGATCTTCTTGCATGATTATTGGATTGGTATCTTCTAAGGTGACATAAATGGTTGGAACAATAAGTTCTAAATTCTCAAATACCATAACACTACATACTAATTAAGCATTTAGGGTTTTCTTTAGGCTTTACAAGAGTACAATGCAAAACTAAATGACTAATAGAGTAGCAGACCTCTATTCCTATAGGCTGCTACATTAATTTATCGCAGTGGAGCGTGTAAAATTCATCAAGCTTTTATTACGAAATTCTGTATGTAGTATTAGAGGTTGCCTCGCTCTTATCTGGATTATTACATTTGCATTTTGATATTTGATAGAATATGATAAATATTCTCGATATTATTTTGTATAGAAGGATATAGTTTGTTAATATTCTGTAATTATCTTGTGAGATCTCCTAACGTGTTTAGGACTCACTCTTGTAACCCGATTTTAACCGTATATATATTTAATCAATGGAATCACTCCAAGCTAACAATATTAAATCAAACTAAAATTAATTTAACTACGTCATCTTCAAACATAACATACTCGAATTACAATAATTCATTATTATAATAAAAAATTACTTGTACTCCAAATTTATTTATTACTTTTCTCAAAAGGAAAATATAATACGAGGACTAGAGAGTAGAGAGGTTACAAATGCACTTTAATTAAATCACCTAACATGAAAAAAGGAAAATAAAGAAAAAAGAAAAATAAATAAAAGCAAATATACCTCTTCACTCTCAAGTTCTTAATTGGAGTAAGAAATACTCCAATTCGTTTCTTCACCTCTTTATAAATGTAAAATTTCATCTCCCTCTTTCTTTCCTCATTCAAACCCATTTCTCTCACTAAAATTATAGAGAGAGAAAGCTTAGTAAACCTCATCAATGGAGAAATGGCAGAAATTGTGGCTTTCTCTCACTTCAACTAACACTATTACATTGATTATCTCCTTCTTAGTCATCACTTTCGCCGTCTTTGGCATCCATGGCAGAAATTATTCTTCGACGAGCTTCGACGACGCTTCTAATGGCGGCGCTCCGAAGCTTCGTCAGCTCTCTTTCTCCGCCATTCAACTTCAAAGCGTCGCTACTTCTACCGATTCTCCTCCTCTTCTCTCCTCCAACTCCTCCGTTCATCATCGCTTCGCTCCGGTATCTCTTTCTTTCTATCTCTTAGCTACTGATTTTGATTTTTATTTGAATTTGAGGAAATTGATTGTTTTGGTAGAATTTGATGCTCTGTTTTAAGAATTCCGAAATTGCTCTGTTTTTTGACCTGAAATTATATTTTGAATTCTAACTCTGCTATGATTACAAGAATTTCAATGTCAATTTTTATTGAGGATCTTTAATTTTAATTCTATTTCATTGAGAATCTTGAATTTATTATGTGATTTAATGCTAGAACGGTTTCAAATTACAGCTGTAATGAGACTGTATATTTTTCTAAATTTTCTGAGAGTGTAAATTTTTTAAATTAGCTTCAAATTTACGAAATTAATGCTTATATTGATTAATAACCTTTGAAAAAACATCAATGTGTTAAAAAAATCTCAAACACAATTCTGCAAACCAAATTTTGGCGCGCACAAATTTTGTCAAAATGTTGATTTAAGCTGTCCAACTCTAACCGCCGTACACTTTTTCTCTCTCTAGTTTGTTGCAATCGATTTTTGTGTATGCGGTCCAAAGAGCTAAGTATAATTATATTTAAATAATCCGCATCAGTTTATGAATTTATAACAAAATCACGTGTCTAACTTAATCTTTTCACTTTTAGCTTCTTCAACGGAGCCTTAGCTTGATTGTAAGGTCGGTCCATAATTAAATGTGTATCATTTTCCTAATAACGGAAAATTATGAAATTTCAGAGGAAAAAGAAGGGAGGAGTAGAGGAAGGATTAGCAAGAGCACGAGCGGCGATTCGAAGAGAAAAGGCAGCTTGGAATAGAAGAAATCGATCGATAACTTTGAATAATCCTTCCACTTTCATTTACCGTAATCCCCGAGCTTTTCATCAGTAACGCTCTTTCTATAACTCAATCACTTTAATTGCTTCTTTAATTTGTTTTTATTTTCTATCTGTTACAATAACTATGAATTGGTAGTTAATGCTAAGCACAGATTATTATACTACAAAAATTTGAGTAGAAATTAAAGTAGAATTGATCATGAAATTATGGTGGAGTTATGAAATTCTGAAATTATTGATCGGTTCACGTAATCACATTATTACTAGTGCACGTTATGATGAGATGAGTAATTATAACTCCTAATCGTGGTTTTAATTTGATTAATTCTTAACCCTTAAAAAAAGTTATTCTTCGTATTACATTATATATCATGAAGAGTCCAAATCAATCATTTAAGGGCTTCAACATTATTTGTTATGGTGTAGTGTACATTGTGATTTTTTTTATTTTTTTTTTTTTGGATACAGAATAAAATTTTTAGGAATGGAATTACATTAACTAATCAAATTACTAGCAAAATTGATAAAAATAGAATATATGTATAATTTTCCTACATAAAAAGAATAATCACCTAAAACGACTTTGTCCATGTCACAAGACTAGGTATAGTATGCCTAGCCGGATATTTGGCTTGAACTAGCCCTGCACAACCCAACAATGCCGTCTTGTGCTAGTGTATGGCCACCAGCACATCTGCACTGTCCAATGCCGTCTTTTGATCAAATGTACTCATTATCAATCACATGTACCCTAAATTTCTCTATCATGGAGCACATCACATGTTTGTTGAAATTTGAAAATGTATATCAATGACTATTAACACTATGCATAGTGCATGTTTATTTTATGACTTTGTGCTACATTAGACCATACTGATTTCTACATTTGGAGAAACTTATGATATGCTAGCTTTCACAGGTGCCCTTTTTCTTATGGAAACAAAACAAACGAAAAGCTTAACTGAACAAAGCCTTTTATAAGTAGTGCTTTGCTTAGAAGTCACCGAAAAAAGGCCTGTTATCATTTTTTTTACCTTTTAAAATGACTTTGGCAACTTTGTATAGGAGTCTTCTGTTTAACGCATGGGGGTTATGCACGGTACTCATACAATTGTGCACCCATTTCATGCCTACACTCAATTGATTTTTTTACGAAAGTGAAAACTGATATCCTTCTCAAACACGTTTTGCACATACATCGCGTGGCTCTTTGTGAACATACATGGGAAATTATAGCTAGAATACTGGCTCATAAATTCGGAATTTATTTAATTAGCCAACTAATAATAGAGCTTCTCTTGTTGTATGTCTGTTAAACAAAGATTACAAGAACACAGCCATTATGGAGTACATTAGATCTTGTCTTTAACAATATTTATGGAGTACATTAGTTGCAAATGTCCATCATAGTAGTATTACACACAATTTGCTGCGGTCTATCCCAACATATTTGTCTTGTATAATATATTGTCTTCCATAAATCCTCTGTTAAAAGCCCTGCTGTCTTTTCAGCAAGAAACATCCTAATGCACATTTTGTTCCCTGGGAAGGGGGGTTAGTTATTGACAGACTTTCCTGTTAATAAACCATTTCGAGTTAAAAACGTCAAAAATGTAAGGTTTTGTTACCTAAAAGTTGTGCATATATGGACTCTCCACATTATGAGTACTTCTTATGACTACTATTTATGGTATATAATTGCTACAGGCTACAGCTATATAAGACAAATCATTATCAAGGTCACTATTGAAGTAGTTTGCTTGTTATTATGGCGTATAATAATTATCAAGGTCTTTTGTTACATCTGTAAATAGAATAGTAATAGTTGGTCCAGCCTGTAGATTAAGTTTATGTTAATAATTTGGATATGTGATCCTAAGTTATTTCTAACATCATCGACAACATCAATTGGCAGGGAAATATAAATGGCAATCTTGAGTACTAACCACTGTAATTCGATGCATTTACATTAAAATTCAAAGAATCATGTTTTATTTTTTGGTTAAAGGAAAACGCTTAGTATAAGTTCTAGGTTACACTCAGATATTACAGATAAGTTGAGTGCCTAAGATTAAGCTCAAATGTGACAGCATGGATTTGTATTGTGTTGAGTGTGCCTGAAATAAACTCTACAACTAATTACAAGAAATTAAGTGCTTTGTAATCTTGATGATGGGTGAAATGGGTCATCGATTAATGCATATGATTGCCATACACAGATACACTCATACCCAACTATCCCTGGTGGAAAAGTATGTAACTAATTTACGTTTTATATATATGCAATTGCAACCCATTTCAGGAGTTATCTAGAAATGGAAAGGAGATTGAAAGTGTACGTGTACGATGAGGGTGATCTGCCTATCGTACATGACGGACCATGCAAGGATATCTACACTATTGAAGGGAGGTTTATTCATGAGATTGAGCATGGAAGTACGCGGTTCAGAACAAGAGATCCCAAACATGCCCACATTCACTTTATGCCTTTTAGTGTTACATGGATGGTGAAATACCTTTACAAGCCAAAGTCCTACGATGTCACTCCTCTCAATCAATTTGTCTCGGACTATGTCAATGTGATTTCCACCAAGCACCCCTTCTGGAATCGGACACAAGGGGCTGATCACTTTATGCTGGCTTGTCATGATTGGGTACCTCCCGTCTCTTAGAAACTTAGCACTATTTTGATATGAGAAATTGGCTAATTCAACTCATGATTATATATTATGCTTGACTTATACTCTAATTGACCAAATTTGTGTCTTTGCTGCAGGGACCTCATGCCTCAAGGGGAAACTCAGATCTCTACAACAGATCCATCAGGGTATTGTGCAATGCAAACTCCTCTGAAGGCTTCAACCCACAAAAGGATGTGAGCCTACCAGAAATCCACCTATATGATGGCAACATTTCTCCGAAACTCCTCTCCATTCCTCGAAAAACTTCCCCTCGTCCATACCTTGCCTTCTTTGCTGGTGGTCTCCATGGCCCGATAAGGCCTATTCTCCTTAGTCAATGGAAGGGACAGGACCCTGACCTGCAAGTCCACGAATACCTCCCAAAGGAATTAGATTACTACACTATGATGCTTCAGTCTAAGTTCTGCCTTTGTCCTAGTGGTCATGAAGTTGCTAGCCCAAGAATAGTTGAAGCCATATATGCTGAATGTGTGCCAGTTATACTGTCAAAAAACTACGTTTTGCCATTCAGTGATGTTTTGAGATGGGAGGCGTTTTCGATAGAGGTAGATGTCAAAGACATTCCAAGGTTGAAAGAGATTTTGAGAGCAATACCAGAAGAGAAGTACAGAAGGCTAATTGAAGGGATCAGAGCTGTCAGACAGCATTTTGTTCTTAACACCCCTGCAAAGAGGTTTGACGTTTTTCATATGATATTGCACTCAGTATGGCTCAGGAGATTAAACTTGAAACTTAGGTAACAATACTTGTAACATATAGAAATCATAATAGGATTTTGTTTAAAATTTATTTTACATTCATATTGATCTAATCAACAGATCAGACAACAGGATATACAAACGTTAACTGTTTGAGGTCACACCGAAGAATTTTTTTTTTTGTTCTGATCAGTTTGTAAATATAATGTTCTTCTGAATCGGGAACTTTTCTTCTGTTATTTTGAATAATTGGTTAAGTAAATGTCATTATTCTAGTTGGAACTTTCTCTCTAATGATAGTTCATTATCCATCCTTGGGTGATCTCGTAGTTCCTACTGAGTGGAGTCGTTGTGGTCGGAAAATTATCTCCCTGTCAAAACGTTGCTAAAAAATAGTTTGAATGAGCAAAATAGCATGTACGATAAACCTCATAAACCCCCTCTTGTTTGCGCAGAACAAGATTGCGTAGAACAAGAGTCCTTCAATTCCCTCGAGTGGTTAGACTGGTAACTAAATGACTAATCTACCGGCTGCCTCTAATAATTTACCATAAGCTATCGTTTATTTTGTTTAAATGAAAAAAAAAAAAAAAAAAAAAGACATTACATGCATATAACAAGCCCAAAATGTAAAGGGAATATATCTTCTTTCTTTTGCTGCTGCTGCTGTTTTTTTTTCCTAATTTATAACCCTGAAATAAAGTTTGTTATGATTGTAACACTTAATAAATTAATTAATTAAATAAATAAAAAAAGGTTGTATATATGGCTTTGCATGCCCATCTACAAAAGATAAATAGCCTTCGTATTACCTAAATTCATAGTCAGGGTCTGATCAAAGCAATAATGTGAAATAGGGAGCTACCAAAACTTTTGAAGCTTTTTTCAATTAACCTTTTTAGGCAAAAAGGATGAACGAAATAATGTAGGCATTTGCAACTACTAGTTTCACAGAGACACACCCCCCCTCTAGCAAATACAAAAACTTATACCCACACGTCGCCATCCTCATTTACCCTTATATATGTATCCCTAAGATCTCTCCGAAATACCAGTAGTTACGCCAAAGATGAGGCATAATCACTATCGACCCCCCAAAAAATGAATAAAACCCCTTTTTTTCCCTAGAACCACCAAATAAAACCTCAAGCGTGAGTGGCCAGCGAGAAAACTGGGCAACCACCACTTTCTCAGCTATTTTAAGAATGCTTGAACCAAGGTCCCACTGCACCATTTACGTGGCCATTGCCATGGATCCCAGCACCGTTTGTGATGAGATTAGGGGGCAAATTACCGGCCATGGATGAAGGAGGTGGTGCAGCATGTGGCAACACATTGGAGTATAATACATGAGAATGTGGAAGTGCGTGTGGGCTAATAAGAGGACTACCAGAAGGAGAGCCCTTGCGCTGTTGTTGAAGGGCATGAATTTGCCGTAACCCTGCTTCGTGAATTCCAGACAAGGTCTCAAGCTCCTCCGTTGAAAGAGCCTCCAAGCCAGCACCATAAAGAGGAGCATGCCGTGACATTTCTTCCTGAAGTGAAGCCTCAAGCGTATGGATGTATTGCTGCATAAAAATGATTAGAATTAATACCAAAACAGTTGTTTCTACCAGTAAAACATATAAAGTAGATAGAAATTAAATGCAATGGCTACCTTTTCCGATTACTTTGAATTTTTGAAACACTCCCCCAATTTCTATATATACAAGCAACATTTTGATAATTCCACTGTTCATGTACTTGTATTAGCTTTCTCTACGTTTTTACAAATTTATTACTTCTAGTAGAAATGATGTTATTGGGTTACTTTTAATGTACATATACAACATATTAAGATTTTAGAATTTTAACTAATTGATTTAAAGATATTATTCGTCAATATTGTTTCATGTGTTCAGGAGCAGAAGTAACAAGGGGGTTAAACTAGAAATCGCAGAAGATCACTAGAGTTTTGAGCACTGATGCTGTTGGCACACTGCTCCACTCATCACACGACAAGTTAAAGAATTGTTACATAACAACCCCTCGTAATCAAGGATATGACAGTTTCACTAACATAATCTATCCCCAAAATTTTGAGAAGAGAATTTTGGAAATGCACATCACAAACCATTACACCCTAAAATAGTATATGACTATACGACAAAAATTTCCAGCAGGAGCAAAAATAAAACATACGAAATATCTTATTATAAAGCCATACAAATTGCACAAGGAAATTGCATTTACAAAATAGGAATAATCACTGAACTAGGATGATGAAATATGAACATATTTGCTGTCAGATCTAACAAAAGTTAAGGCAAATACCTGGCAAGCCTGCAATTTTGACTCCATTCCATCAATGTATGCTTCACAACGAGCAACTTGCTCCTCCTTCTCTCGCTTCTCCCCTTCGGTTTGCCCAACTGTTTGTGTTAGTCTACGCACTTCATCCTCCAATGATATCCTAATCTCCTCTCTAGTCACATTTTCCGTCGCATATCGCTTCAACTCTTCATCAAATCGTTTCCTGGCAGCTTCGGCGTTTTTTAAACGTTCGGTAAGAGCATTTTTCTCCTTCACTATTCTCTGTAATATTCACCACAGATGTCATCAAATTCAAGTCAGCACCTCCAATGATCACACCAATTGAGAAGGCCAGAGAGATAGCTCTTAAGCAGCCATGGATTGTGATGTCAACACATTACAAATCATTTACCTGTTATCCACCCGCACATAGAACCAATAAACATATTCCATTCTACTTTACTTTTTATCAGTACTGGTTTCAAAATTGTAGTGACAGCCACAATCATGGAACTATATTTTTTTAAAGTCTCACAAAAGATCCAAGTAAATTATCGTATGTCAAAGAAAAATACTCCATAGAATAAGTTTCATGACTTTTAGGCCATAATGGCCTGTATAAGCAAATTCATCAGCTGATAACTCTATTAGCTGATGCATAATGGTCCTTCAAAACTAAGAAATATTGATTCTGCAAGCTAAAACAAATAACTCTTAAGAGCCAATACATTACATGTAGGCCAAAATTTAAGCCATGATCACGTCATAGCACCCAACTCCACCGCCACCACAACTTTTATTTCAAACAAGTAGAAAAGAGATAGTAAAAGTACTTGATTTCATGCATTAAGTATTCCCAGGAATGACTACCAATCTACCACTATTATTTAGGCAATTCAATATCTATCTTAGCATTATAATTATTTCGTATTTAATAGCAACTATAGGAAAAGGCAGGTTCTTTCAGCCTAAGGACAGATAGTCACCTTTAGCTCATCGCGCTTCCTGGACTTCAATTGAGCTAACTGCACCTCTGCATCATGAAGACGATCATGCAGTGTTCTCTTCTCAGCAGCTAGCTTTGTGATCTCCTCATCTCGCTCAGCACGATGCCAATCAAGTTGACTTTCAACATCCTGCATTTGTTCTGAAAGTTCCTTCTTTTCCCGAGCAAAACGGTCCAACTCAGCCTTCATTTCAGCCTGGCATTCAATGAAAATGTCAGCTATCAAATTATGCAAAGAATTATTAAGTAGATTGAAATTAGCACATAAGTACCTTGAGACGACAGTTTGCCGCTTCAGAATCATTCAGCTTCTGTAATATCATAGCTTTTTCATTAATCAAATTAGTCTTTTCTGATTTCCATTCTTCTTGAAGTCTGACAATTTCGTCTTCACTAGAGCATAGTTGATGCCAAAGTGCTGCACGATCAACATTAGCAAGTTCAGCAACCTCCCGCATCATGCTAAGAACTGGTCTTATGATTTCTTGCTCCTCACAGACAAGAAGTACCAGGACTTCCATATCTAAATCTAATTCTCTAGCAGTATCCGCACTACAGGTTGCACGTTCAACCAATCTCTTCAGCATCCTCCCACGATAGGAATCATCAGCATACCATTTAAATAAGATAGTATAAAGCAACTTCACAAACCCTTTTACACGAGAATCAGCGGACAGTGCCAAAGTCTCTGCCAGACCAAGAAGTGTGGTAAAATCATCTTGTGTGGCTATGAGCTGCTCATCGACCTCTCCCTCTACTACTGCCTCTGTGTGCTGCAATGCTTCAGCAAGATATCTTGCATTATACCCAGATCTTTGAGAATGACGTCTTTCTAAGACCATTGCTACAGATGGAGCCATTATGGCCCCTCGAAACACAGCTTTCTCAAACGTCTGAGAAGCATCAACAGCAAGGCAAGGTATGGATAACATTTCAATCAGGAGGTAGATATCAGAAAAATGATGACTACCACAGAATGAACGCTCATTCATCACAGTCAAGATTTCCGAAGGGGGACCATTTTCACCAAAAAAGAACACCCCATTAGGCAATGAAGAACAATTTACACCACAATCATCATCGGAATCAATATCTCTAAGTATAGCTTCCGAAACATCAGCCCAACTATGTACAGTCCTAGTTAGAAAGTCGAGAACACAAGGAGAAACATCTGGTCCCAGTTGTTTAAACCTTACACGGAGAGACCTGACCTAAAGCGAGGAATAATAGACAGCATTAAATACATTAATTAAAGCAAGTACATTGCCACAAGGAAATTGCCCCAAAGTTATATAAAAAAGTTACTCACAGCTTCTGGAAGATGCTGGCAATGAGTTGCAGCCTTCAATATGAAATTTATTGTAGCTGCCAGAGGTTCATCATTTGACTCTGCCAGAAGTGCAAAAGACTGAAACAAAACTTGTTCCCAGACCTCACTGCTGCACTCCAATTGACTTAAAGCACCAAAGACCTATTGATAATTTCAAAAACATCAATGAAAGTCACAAAATATGGAACAGAATTCTATCAGGCAAATGGGAGAAACGAAAAACTTTAGGAACCTGATGGTTACTATAGAGAACTTAGACAGGATTAGGACAAAATTTAACCATACAAGAATGAGATAGAGCACTTTAAGAAGATTATCTTACAGGTAACCTCAACTCCGGTTCAACGTCAGGCTTCTGAAGTCTTTCAAGAAGCGCAAAAGCTGCAAGAGGGTGCTCGGAAGGCTCAACCAATTTGGGCACTAAAGCGACAAGGTCCAGTTGCAAATGCTTAGGAGCTTTATCCAAAACAAGAGCAATCTTTTGAGCAGATTGAGGTCTTCGTCTTGGCTCGGGACAGCCTTGAGGAACAGCTCCATCCAGTGCTCTCAAGGAATTAACAATGAGTCCTAACAGCTCCTCAGATTGCTCAGGCCACTTAGTCTGAAGAAGAAGAAACAAGAAATCAAAAACATACTCATCCAACACTCAGTAAATCAGTATAATATTTTTTAAGAGCAAGAAAAATTACCTTTGAGCGGAGAGAAGCTGTTTCAGGTGGTACCTGAGCAGAAGTTTCTGGTGGACATGTAGGCTGTCCAGGAATAAACTTTTCATGCACATCAATTTCAGTTGTGCCCATACCTGTGCTCGTCCTTGTACTTTGAACAGCAGCAGAATTTACACTTCCACTGGCTACTGAATCCAATCTCTCAAACAAAGGGTGCTCCATTTGCTCTGTTGCTCCATTTTCCCTTTCCAAATGTAGAGGGGATACAGCCCCATTATCATTTGGAGAAGTCTTTGAGTTTGCATCACATACATCATCATTAGAGCCTTCTTCTGAAGGCTGGCAACATTCAACCATTATATCCAGGAGTAAATCAATAATAGCCTGCTGCAATACTTTTACTCCCATCAACAAATTCATTAAACTCGGGGATGATTCCTCTGACTTGGAGACCTTCTTTCCATCATTAGAACCAGAAAACTTGGTAGGGAGAAGTAAGCGCTTCACTTTGACGGGATCATCAAGATATACACGAAGTCCAGTTAAAAAACCAGCTATAGCACCAGCATCCATCAAAAGTTTCTCTCTTAAAGTGACTTGCGGTTGTGAAGGATTGTCCCCATATGTAAGATGAAACCCGGCTCTAGATAGAAGCTTTCTAAATATGTCCTCTTCATCACCGCTTATTCCTTCACTATCTTCAGAGTCTATCAGTTCATCAGGGTCAGTTGTCAGAGCATCCTGATCATCCTCAGAGGCAAGAACCTGATCAAAATGAGAGCAGATATTTGCAACAAGTTAACCATGGATAACTCTGAGAAGCATGCAAGGAATAATTCATAATTTCATAGTTAGTAAAAGGAAAACCAAGAAAATTTTGATCCGAGGCAATCTCCCCCTGCCCCAGCAAAAAATAAATTCCTCAGAGAAAACCTACAATTGCTACAATTTTATAGCATGCATCCAATCACTCTTTTTCTCCAGACCGATATACCCATAAGATAGGACAAATGGAAGCAAGAGTATGACAAGAGAGACACAACATGACATGAGAGTTTAAAGGAATGGAAGAACAAACACAACTAATAATGTCAAAAGGACACATGCGATCATCCCCTTTTTGCCAGAGAAAAGTAAAACTGCACCCGAATACCCTTCAAAACATAGCTATCCAGCCAAACCAAAAAAAAAATCAGTAATTTACAGACCATCAGAAAACCTTTTAGAATACGTAGTACATAAAATGGTCTCTTATCACTCTGCCACCATATGTTTTGAAAGCTTTAGTTCGAAGGTGTTAGATAGGTTACTTGCACCTTTGAAGTTTCAAGCCTATGTCCCATTGATTCTCAGACTCCATACCCATTGCAACTTCAAAGTAGTCAAATGATAGTAATAATACTTCATAATACATAAAAAGGCTATCAATTTTATAAATTTACAAAGTTTTGGGGAATCATTGGGCAGTTACCAAAAATATTCCCTTCCACAATGCTCGAAATATCTATCTCATGCTTTCAAAACCTAAAAAAATTCTGCTCAAGATTTATTCTTCTGTAGTGTCAACCTTTATTTTAAAAAGCCATAAACATACTTGAACTGAGCTATGAAAGACGGGAAACAACATCTCAAATGACTAAATTCTGGGTGCTCCACATATCACAGTATCAGACACCAAAAAAGATCTCCCTTCTCTCGCAGTTATTATGGTGGTTGAAGTACAACAGACAAGGGCATTAACAATCTTCAGATAAAGGCCTTGTTCTTTTCATCTCAAAGATTTGTTTCAGACTTTCTGGTTATAAAGGTTTCGATAAGGATCAATAAGTTCAAAAAATTTGAATAAAAGTTGTAGCACATGACATCACAAGACATGCAGAATTTTAAGATGCTTGGTCAATTCAAACAGCTCGTATTAATCCTTATTCAATTTTAATACTAGCTTTGGTTTCGGCATTGTCCTCGGTGTCGTAACAAAAATAGAACAGGTAAAAAATATTAAAAAAATAATAATAAAAAAAATAAAAAAATAAAAACAGGTAAAAGATAAGAAATAGCAGTTTCCTTGTAGCATATACACCTAGGAATTCTAGTAAACTAGAAGATTAAATTAATAAGCCATACTAAAACGGGAAAAGATAGGAGCTAAAGGCATTTACAAAGAGTTACATGCCAAAATGAGTAATTTTTTCGATATATGACTTATATCATATTATGTACACTATCAAAATATCTCATCAATTACAGAAATACAGTATTATAGTTTTTATTAAATTGTGCTAAGGCTTTGTTTAATTCACATTATTTTCACTTATTTTAGGACTCATAACTTCATAAGTTTAGAGAAAAAAAGTTTTGATAAGGTTTACTCAAGTTCAAATTAAAACTAAAATAAGTTGCAAGTTTAGACAGATAAGTATAGGCAGGTTCAATAGGTAAGCTCATATTAGTGAAAATCTAGTGAATAGAACACACCCTATGTATTACTACCTCAGTTTGAAAATAATTGAACCATTTTGACTTTTGACACTATTCATGTAATAACTTTCACCACATGTTTTTTTTTAATACATAAAACTAGGAGTGGTTATATAGGATTAGCCTCACATGTATTCTATTAAAAACTTCTTAACATTTACTTAAAAAAATATAAAATAAAATAACTAGAGATATAGATCTTATAGAATAGAATTAACTATTAGAAAATGAAGGTGGTGTTTTGTTAGGGAACCCCAGCGACTATCTATAGATCTTATAGTAATGTTTCTTGGATCTTTTTTCACAAAAAAATAAAAATAAATAAAAAATAAATTATTAGCCACGCATCAGCACCATTTGACATACAAAACACTACCCCCACTACCAGTAGCATGATCTACACAGGTTCTGGAAGTATAATGCCAAGGAATCAAGCTCTGTCTTGCTTATCTCCAAGTTATACATCTGTGTAATGTTCCACCAGTGGTGAATAAAACTAGATTGAGGATTCAATACCAAAAATGTTTCATGTAAAAGTGACGTATAAAAGGGTTTTATTGAATTATTCCTTTATTAACAAATTAGTGTTTTATACGTAGTAAAAATCAACAAATTAGTGTTTTACCCAAGAAGACTTGAATCAGCCTTAACAAAATCTTGAAAACTATAATCGAGCCCATTTGAGAAATTAACCACAATATTCTAACCAATGTCAGATTAAAGTAAGAATTATATTTTCTTTTTGTTAAGGCAATGGTAAGAAGTTTCCTATGCTGCATAGAAGTGGACAACTATGAACCATAGTTACCACAAACAGCATGGGCATAACACATCACCAGATGGAACTGAATACTTAAACAATCTGTGTTGTCTTTAATTCCTTTACATTGTTGTCTTCTTTTTATTAATTCCACAGATAGGAAACCATTTAATGTAAGCATCCACCAAATACAGTCCATACAACAGCGTTAACACAACAGAAAACCATTAATTAACACAATGGGAAGAAATCAGATTGTCCATTTACCTCCAAGTCAGAGAACTCAAACCAAGGACAGCAATCCAAGATTTCACAGACAAAAACCACACTATCTCGCAAAAGAAACCCAGCATCTGGTTCTAGTATGTCAGAAACCTTCATGAACTGGAGAACAGAATTGTTCCAAGTCTTTGTACATATAGAGGACTCCTTCCAAACAGTCCTGGAAGAATTCTTCTGATTCACCACGGCCATCCTGTATCTAACCCAAAAATTCTTATCAGGATCACTTCCAGATGATTGATCACTCTCCAGATATATGCATATGGTGTCGAAGGACTCATAAACACCTGAGCCATAAAATTTAAGCCGTTAACTAATGATCATCAACCATACAACAAAGAGCATGGAGCAGGAAAGATTTTCGTAAGATTATAGACTTACCAATGCGTAGCTCACATCCACCAGCCTGAAAGAATTTGCTGAAGATTTTACGGGTTTCCATTATTTCCTTGAAGGACATGAAGTTTTCAACTTTCCAGGTAAACGAACTTTTCTTCCCAGTGCTATCATTCTCAGAACCGTTCTCAGAGAAGTCCTCCGTGACGGAGGTTTCCTTCAAAATAAGAACCTCTGCTGAGAAAATAACACTATCCTGCACAAGGAACCCTGAGTCTTGATCAAACAGGCTAGTAAGTGTAACAAATTCACGCCAGCCCCAATCCTTAGCAGCTTTGGAGTAGCGATTTTGAGATTCTTTTGTCACAGATTTTTCCTCAATCTTCTGGTTCACAACTGATAGCCTATGACTAACAAAGCAACTCCAATCACTGGAGGTATTTCGTGAATCCGTAACCTCAAGAAATACAGAAAGGTGACACGGAGGCTGAGACTGCCCTGATAGCACAAGAGTGTAAGATTTTGCAGGAATTGGGAAGAAAAAACCATCACAAAAGTTCAGCACTTAATTATTTGAAAAATGAAACTTGAAATACCTACAAGGCCAGCAATATACACTTGCACCCCAGCCCCCTCCAAATAATGCAAAAGGACATGGATTGTGAGGAATGACACTTCAAATCACAGGTTCATAAGGTTGGGTCCATGACACTTTCCACTAAAAGTTTCGAATGTAAAATGAGTCATTAAATAACCATTTTCTCCTTACAATAGTTAATAAAATAAATTACTGGTTGGGGAAATAATTAAAGCTTGCATCTTTATGGCATAAAGCTTAAGAGTAACAAACATAAACAATCTTTAAAGAATATTTGACATGAACTGGAATTAGAATACAGGAAAGGTTGAAAATCATAATCCGTCTACTAAATTCAAATACAACTTTAAGGCATAAGGTTTCCAACAAGACAAACAGTGTCTTCATATGCATCATGAGCATTAAAAACAGAAGATATGGGTAGCTCGAGAAATAATCAGTTGTGAAGATTAAAGATTCACATACCTCGAGGATATACAATAAGGCGACAGTCTCGATTGCCAATCTGAAACCTCCTGCTCTTAATGCAGAGCCCAGTTATCTTTCTTTTCTTCAGAAGGTCCTTCAATCTGGTAAAATTGTCAATCCTCCAAGTGAACTTCCCACTATGGCTATCTGCCTTCCTCGAGCCACCACTTCCAACCCTCGCTCCTAGAGCAGTCCCATTCTTAGAAAAACTACTAAACTCCTTAATAACGTGGAACGAAGTGCTGAAAACCGCAGTATCATCTACCAAAAACCCTGCATCCGGGCCAACAAAATCCAACATCTTCATATAATCATTCCACCCCAAGCTTGTATTATCCCCACTCTTATTATCTGCTGCAAACCTCCCATACGAGTCCCTCTGCATATGATTCAACCCCTGCTTCTGATTCAATACCGACATCCTAAACAAACACCAACAACTCCTCTCAGACAGCAGCACCGTCGTACCACTACTCTTCTCCGTATCCTTACTCTCCAAACACATGGACAAATGCTCCACCCCATTGACCGAGCTCTGGTACACACTAATCCTCAAATTACACTCCCCAGCAGGAAACACCGGGCTCATAATCTTCTGCGTCTTAATCATCTCCTTAAACAAACTAAAATTATGAACTTTCCAAGTAAACTTTCCACTCAACACATCAGACGAAGACGGCCCAACGTTCCCCAACCCGGAAATCCCCCCTCCTCCGCCGCCAGCCCCACATTGCACCTCATTATTATTACTACTACTACTGCTATTACTACTATTATTATTATCCCTAGTAAAATTAACACTCTCATTAAGTATCAAAATATCCGCCATTATCAAAATAGAATCCCCATTAAACACAAACCCTCCTTTAGAATCAAGAATACAATTGGAAGGCGTAAAATCACACCAACCATGCGATTTCTTCTTACTACTAAACCTATGCCAAGAATCCCTATGTATAGTTTTCGAATCATCCAACAAATTAACAACAGATAATCTATAACTAGTAAAACATTCCCATCTCAAAGAATTTGAAGGGGATTTAGTAGGGTCCACAATTTGCAGATAAATCGAAATATAACCAGGTAAAGCTTGAGAATCACCTTTAGGATAAACAAGAAGACGACAATCAAAACCTCCGACCTCAAAATACTTGCTCCAAAGTGCCCTAGCTTTGATTTTAGGGAAATTAGCGACGGTCCAACGACAAATTGCGGAGAAATCACCACGACGTTCAACGACGATCGATTCTTGGCCGCCGGTGGCGGTTGACGGCGCCGATAAATCTTCCGACGAAGACATCGCCGACGGAGGATCGGCGGTGGTCGGAGGAAGAGAGGAGAGAGAAACAGCTTCCGATGATGACGACATAGATGAAGAAGATGAGGTTTGTTGTTGTTGGAGGTTTTGCAGCTGCTTCATTGCTATGGAATTTTTATTTCTTTCCTTTTTAAAAAATTTAATTATTTTTGGGTGTTCTTGTTTCCTTTATTAGGTTTAGGTTTTAATTTGTTACCTTTTTTTTATGTTCTTTCTTCTATTTTTTTGTAGATTTTTTTTTTCTTTATAATTTTTGTTTTTGGGTGTGAGTGTTTATTAAATTTGAGGGATATTTTTATTGGGGAGTAAGGTTCATGTGAGAGAGGGGTGGGATGCATGATAATCTAATGGGCATATGATTTTTTTTATCTTTAAAAATAATATTAATTATTATTGTTGTTATAATAATGATGGTTTAAAGGGTGAATTTTGAGATAATTTAAAACCACATGCTCATTGTCCTAGGTCATTAGGTGTTTGCTTGCTAATAGTTCCTACGTTGGTTGTAGCAATTGAATATTTACTCATTAGAATTTTAATAAGAAATCGTCTATATGGGTCAGGTAAGAGTTGGATCAATAATACAATTAGGTTGAAATTAAAAGGGTACATTTCATTTTTGGGATTTTGAATTTATTTCAAATATGTTGTGTCAATCGATTCAATTTTGGATCAATATAACATTTTAGTTTTAGTGTGTAAACAACGAACATATCTCTCCTAATAAAGCGAAGTTGTATCGTAGTAGTAAACATGAAGCAAAACAATTTATGCATGACAACATCCAAACAACTTACCAAAACAAGGTCTCCATGACAAAACAAGATTCCATATGCAACAAGTGCTTTGATAGGAATTGAATTTTGAAAACACTTCCAACTTTGTTTATGCACTAAGGCCACTAACTCAGCTATGCTTCATTAATATATACAAAACTCATTCAAGCAAATCAAACTAGATTTGGGCATGATACACAATAATATGTTTTCTTAATGCTAGTGATGTAAGGGTAACTATTGGAAAATGTAAATACAACATTGGAAAAAGATCTAAAGTTGATAGAATTAGCATTGTTCAATACGGAGTAGTTTATACTTCGTATCAAAATAACTAATTAACATTAAATTAATATTAAAGTTGATGTCAAAATAAATTAACATTAAAGCTGATATCAAAACTATAGATGGTATATACTACTGGTCTATTAAATCAGTGCATGTATCATGCATGTGTTCGTCGAAAGTGTGTTAGATACTAAAACACTTAAGATATCAAATTTAAAAATCCAGATCCACTAGACCACCATTGCACAAATACAACTTTTTTTTATTTCATTGTTTTCAATAATGAAGAGAGAAACCATATATTTGATACGTGCAACTATTATCTCAAAATAAGCTTACCTTAGCGGAAGGAGATTATCATCTAGCTATGCGATTGAAGGTTCAACCTCCATTAAAAGTGAGACAATTTGATAGAGGAAATTCCCTTTATTTTTTCTCCACTCTCCCTAATTGTCCAAGATGTTCATCCTGCTAAGTTGACTTATTTGGAGTATTGACATTCTAGTACCCTTTATCTTAATTTCCTATCAAAAAAAGTATAAATACAACAATTTGTCCACAAAATTTCCTATAATAAACATTACTTTGTATTTTATAGGTTATAAGCAATAGAGTAATAAATTATATTAAACTATGTTTTATAGCAATCAATTTAAGCCCTTTACCGTAAAAGTACTTCATATTCAGTAAGTATATTTCTAGTTAGTAAAAATAAGTTTTAATTAGTAAGAAAAAATTACCATTTAAAAAATTTTAAGTCTAGCAAAAAAAATCATTTTAGTAAAAAAAAAAAAAAATTTCAGCAAAAATAAGGTGAAGAGAACAACATTTCTTTAATAGGTCCATTTGAGGTTTTTAGTTTTTAAAAAATAAAAACAATAATATTCCGAAAGTAGAACAGAAATTTTACTCAATAAACAGTACGGTTTATATTTCTTTCTCCTCAAACAAAGAGCACAACGTTGAGATGGCCGAGTTGGTCTAAGGCGCCAGATTAAGGTTCTGGTCCGAAAGGGCGTGGGTTCAAATCCCACTCTCAACAATTTGTGTTTTTTAAATTTTTTGGGTTATTTTATAAAAAAATAAAAGGCCAGCATTTGTAACATCTTCTTCACATCATAAGCAGCCCAACCCACAAAGCCCAATTACCATGTCAACTTTGAAGCACTTTTCTTTTGACAGATTAACCACCACTAATTTGATCTCTTTACTTCTTAAGTTCTTATATTGATCATACATTCATATGTAAAAGATATAAGCCGTGTTTTTTGGCCATCACACTAGAAATAATCTAATTTCCGATCCATTTTCTTTAGTTTGTGTTAAATTTTTGCTGTTAATTTTAATGAATTTACATGAGTAGGTAGTATTCCTGTCATCCTATGATGGAGTTGTTAGTCGATGATGTAGTTGTTCGTTTTCTGTAGAGAATTAAGGTGAGTTAGGGACTTAGGGTTATAAAAACTTTTTTCTTTTCTTTTTGTGATATAAATGATTTGTTGGTAAAAATAGTACTAGATCACAAAATGTTGAAACTCATTGTAATCCACTTGTGAGTAGAGCTATCAATTTGGATAAACGGGTCGGGTAATAGTGGGTCGGGTCAATTCGGATTAATTCCATAACCTATGCGGGTGGGTTTGGGTTGGGTCATACTTCTTATCGGGTCTGGGTCGGTTTAATAACAAGTCGAGTTACATTCGGGACGGGTGAACAATAGGTCGGGTTTAATTCAGGTTTTCACGGGTTAAAACTGATTAAGTAATTCTCGGGTTCGAGTCAGGTTTGGTTCAAGTCAATAATTTGCTGTTAGAATCAGGTTGGGTCATTCTCGAGTTTTAATAGTCAATAATTTACGGATTATAATCAGGTCGGGTCATTTTCAAGTCCAGTCATTCTCGGGTTCAAGTCAGGTTCGGTTCAAGTCAATAATTTGCGGGTTATAATCAGGTTGGGTCATTTGCAAGTCGGGTCATTCTCGGATTCAAGTCGGGTTATGTTCAAGTCAATAATTTGCAGGTAACAATCAGGTCGGGTCATTTCCAAGTCAGGTCATATTCGGGTTTAACTAACTATAAATAGATAATTATCATTTTTATCAAGCTAATTATTTCCTTTAATTTGACTTTAATATATATGACAATATACTAGGGAATTATAGTCTATAATTTAGGAAGATAATTATCTCCTTTAACCATACAACAAATATATACTATATTTAACTCTTAAATTTGAGGATGATGCTTCTTTCTTTTGCTGGCCTGGACCGACTTGATCTCCCTAGACAAAATGTTTTGATCAATAATAATTAGGTGGTCTAAATTGCATTTAAGGTGATTTGAAATCGGGTCATCATGAATCATTTGGGTTGAATTTAGGTCGAGTCAATAACAAGTCGCGTTAATTTCAAGTCGGGTTAGTAACAGATTGGGTTGAATTTTTGGGTCAGGTAAGTAATAGGTGTGGTAAAATTCGGGTTGGGTCAAGAACAAGTCGGGTTGAATTTGGGTCAGGTCAATAACAAGTCGGGTTGATTTCGGGTCGGGTTTGTAACAAGTTTGGTTAAATTTGGGTCGGGTTAGGAACGGGTCGGGCTGAATTCAGGTCAGGTTAGTTACAAGTCGGGTTAAATTCGGGTTTTGACGTGTTAAAACAAATTATGGTCAATTTCGGTTCAAGTCGGGTTCGGTGCAAGTTAATTAAATTGGCCATTGTAAACCGGTAAATAGGTGCTAGTTGTAAACCGGTAAATTGGCCGTTTAACAACAAATTAGATGGTTCCACACACCCAATTGGACTCCCGTAGGATATTAAGGACCATGGTAAACATTTCGGCAATTTTTATTTCGGGAAAAAAAAAAGCCAAAAAATTCAAAAATTGAAGGCTTATCCAAGCTTTTTAAGAAATTTTGGAGGTTTCGGGACCCGGTGTCGAAAAGTCTTGAAATTCTATGGGATACATATCGGGGTCATATAATGCCGTTTGAAACCATATATGATCATTACATGTTGTCATAAATATTCGTAATATGCTTGAGTTAATGAAATCCGTGCAAGTTGTAAACCGATAAATTGGTCGTTTCAAGGCAAATTGGATGGTTCGGCCAACCCAATTGGACTCTCGGAGGATATTAGGGAACATGGTAAACATTTCAGCAATTTTTATTCCCGGGCGAAAAAAAAATAAAAAAAAATTCCAAAATTGAAGACTAATATCCATGCTTTTTGAGAAATTTTAAAGGTTTCGGAGCCCGGTGTAAAAAAGTCTTGAAATTCTAGCTAGGGGATACATATTGGGGTCATATATAATGCCGTTTGGAACCATATATGATCATTATTTGTTGTTATAAATGTTCGTAGTAGGCTTGAGTTAATGAAATCGGTGCAAGTTGTAAATCGGTAAATTGGTCGTTTAAAGGCAATTGGATGGTTCCAACCACCCAATGGGACTCCTGGAAGGTATTAGGGATCATGGTAAACATTTCGACAATTTTTATTTCCGAGCGATAAAAAGTTAAAAATTACAAATTTGAAGGCTAATATCCACGCTTTTTGAGAAATTTTGGAGGACTCAGGGCCCGGTGTCGAAAAGTCTTGAAATTCTAGAGGATACATCTCGCGGTTATATAATGTCGTTTGGAGCCATTTATGATCGTTATATGTTGTCATAAATGTTCGTGGTAAGCTTGATTTAATGAAATCGGTGCAAGTTATAAACCGGTAAATTGGTCATTAAAAGGCAAATTGGATAGTTCAACCCACCCAATTGGACTCCCAGAATGTATTAGGGATCATGGTAAAAATTTCGGCAATTTTTATTTCCGGGCAAAAATATCAAAAAATTCCAAAATTGAAGGCTTATATCCACGCTTTTTTAGAAATTTTGGAGGTTTCGGGGCACGGTGTCGAAAAGCCTTAAGATTTTAGGGAATACACCTCGGGATCATATAATGACGTTTTGAACCATATATGATCAATATGTTGTCATAAATGTTCGTGGTAGGCTTGATTTAATGAAATCGGTGCAAGTCATACACCGGTAAATAGGATGTTTAAAGGAAAATTGGATGGTTCCACCCACCCAATTGGACTCCCGAAAGGTATAAGGGAACATGGTAAACATTTCGGAAATTATTATTTCCGGGCGAAAAAAGTCTAAAAAATTCCAAAAATAAAGGCTACTATCCACGCTTTTTGAGAAATTTTAGAGGTTTCGGGGCCCCGTATCGAAAAGTCTTGAGATTCTAGGGAATACATCTCAGGTTCATATAATGTCATTTTGAACCATATATGATCATTATTTGTTGTCATAAATGTTCGTGGTAGGCATGAGTTGATGAAATTGGTGCAAGTTGTAATCCGGTAAATTGGTCGTTTAAAGGAAAATTGGATGGTTCCACCCACCCAATTGGACTACCGGGGGGGGGGGTATTAAGGACCATGGTAAACAGTTCGACAATTTTTATTTTCGGGCTAAAAAAAGTCAAAAATTTCCAAAATTGAAGGCTAATGTCCATGGTTTTTGAGAAATTTTGGAGGTTTCGGGGCCTGGTGTCGAAAAGTCTTGAAATTTTGGGGGATACATATAGGGGTCATATAATGCCGTTTGGAACCATATATGATCATTATATGTTGTCATAGATTTTCGTGGTAGGCTTGAGTTGATGAAATCGGTGCAAGTTGTAAACCGGTAAATTGATCGTTTAAAGGCAAATTAGATGGTTCCACCCACCCAATTGGACTCCTAGAGGTTATTAGGGACCATGGTAAACATTTCAGCAATTTTTATTTTCAGGCGAAAAAAGTAAAAAAAAAAATCCAAAATTAAAGGCTAAGGTCCACGTTTTTGAGAAATTTTCAGGTATCGAGCCCCGGTGTCGAAAAACCTTTAAATTTTAGGGGGTACTACATCTCGGGGTCATATAATTCCATTTGGAACCATTTATGATCATGAAATGTTGTCATAAATGTTCGTGGTAGGCTTGAGTTAATGAATTCGGTACAAGTCGTTGTAAACCGGTAAATTGGCCGTTTAAAGGCAAATTGGATAGTTCAACCCACCCAATTGGACTTCTAGAGGATATTAGGAAACATGGTAAAAATTTCGGCAATTTTTATTTGTGGGCGAAAAAAATTCAAAAATTGAAGGCTTATATACATGTTTTTTGAGAAATTTTTGAGATTTTGGGTCACGGTGTCGAAAAGCTTTGAGATTTTAGGGGATACATCTCAGGGTCATATAATGACGTTAGGAATTATATATGATCGTTATATGTTTTTATAAATGTTCGAGGTAGGCTTGAGTTAATGAAATCGGTGTAAGATGTAACGTAAATCGGTAAATTTGCCGTTTAAAGGCAAATTGGATAGTTCTACCCACCCAATTAGACTCCCGGAGAGTATTAGTTACCATGGTAAACATTTTGACAATTTTTATTTGCGGGTGAAAAAAAAGTCGAAAAATTCAAAAATTGAAGGCATTATATCCACGCTTTTTGAGAAATTTTGGAGTTTTCGAGGCCAGGTGTCGAAAAGCCTCGAAAATTTAAGGGATACATCTCAGGGTCATATCATGCCATTTGGAATCATATATGATCATTATATGTTGTCATAAATGTTCGTGGTAGGCTTGAGTTAATCAAATCGGTGCAAGTTGTATTCCGGTAAATAGGTCGTTTGAAGGCAAATTGGATGGTTCGACCCACCCAATTGGACTATCGGAGGGTATTAGGGACCATGGTAAATATTTCGTCAATTTTTTTTTTCAGGGCGAAAAAAAGTCAAAAAATTCCAAAATTGAAGTCTAATTATCCACGCTTTTTGAGAAATTTTTGAGGTTTCGGGGCCTGTTGACGAAAAGACTCGAGATTTTAGGAGATACATCTCAGGGTCATATAATGCCGTTTGGAACCATATATAATTATTATATGTTGTCATGAATGTTCGTGGTAGGCTTGAATTAAAGAAATCGCATCGGTGCAAGTTGTGAATCAATAAATTGGCCGTTTAAAGACAAATTGGTTGGTTCCACCTACCCAATTGGACTCCCTAAGGGTATTAGGGACCATGGTATACATTTCGGCAATTTTAATTTTCGTGCGAAAAAGTCAAAAAATTCAAAAATTGAAGGCTAATATCCACGCTTTTTTTAGAAATTTTGGAGGTTTCGGAGTTGTGAGTGTCCCACATGGGAGAAAGCGGAGAGATATATCCACTTTATAAGGTAGAAGAGTATCTCTTACTATTGCCAATTGGTTTTGATTTGGAAGCACCTAAGCCTTGTTTGTGGATCAAACTTTCCTTCTCCTTATTCGGGTTGCCCTTGCCCAATTTATATTCTTTCGAAATCTAACTCAAAAAGTATATATATCTTCAAAGTTACTTTTTGATCACTGGTGAACGTTATATTTTTTACTTCATATAACAAATATACAAGGCATAACCCAAGGCAATAAAATTGAAAAGGCGATACACGAATAATTACTTAACGAACTACAAAGATATTTACATATACCTTAACAAGAACCACTCCTTAAGGTGATTTGCATGGATCATATCGAGCACTTCTTGTTGCTTTTAATTTGTACTTAGCATATATACTTTCCCAATTAAGACAATTTTATTGAGTATAATTCCAAGATTGTTGGACAATTGTAGCATCTTTAGTTTACATCTAGCATAAGTATGCGTTTTTGTGCACAGTATAACTTTCAAATGCTTTTCTTAACAAAGGACAATGACATAATTTAAGTAAAGTATTGGGTTCATCTTTCTAAGATAAATAGGTATATTCATTTAGTAGCATATATTATAAGGTACTGTAACATTTGTTCTTCTTATTGCCTCAACTCTTGCTTATTGTTTGTGTGTTTTCCTTCATTCTTTTGAATTTCCGTGGTCTATGATCATGGCAGTTGATGAGCTACAAACAAAGTTATACCGCGCCCTCTGCAACAATCACAACAAAGACGAGGTCATTGAGCTTTGCAAACAGACACCTGATCATTCGTTACATTATTGCACCATAAACAATTCCACGGTGCTACATTTAGCATGTTACTCCAAAAAGTTTGAGTTAGCTAATGAACTTTTTGATGGTTTGCCTAAGAATTCACTCAATGTACTTGTTGAACGAACAAATGCTTGGGGTGACACCATACTCCATGACGCGTCCACATCTAACCAAGGACTCGAATTGGTAAGGAAGATGTTACACAAAGTTCCTGAGTTGATACAAGCGCGTAATAAATGGGGTGAGTCTTGTATCTTTCGAGCTACTCGCTATGGTAGGAGGAAAATCTTTGAGTACCTTGCTGAGGAGGTAGATAAATTCTGTGAATTGAACAAAGAAATTACACATTTATACTTCTTCCAGAGAGACGATGGCACTACCATTCTTCACATGGCTATCCTCACAAGAAACTTTGGTGAGTGTTTTTTTTTTTGGCTTTATCAATAAATAATAACCATCTAAATATGTGGTTTACATATCTATATTAGCGTTATTGTAGATGTCATATGACTAATTATTTATGTAACAAACAGATATGGCGCTTATGATAGCAAGAAAATATCCCTATCTTTGTAATATACGAGCTCAAAATATGACTGCTCTTCAAATTCTTGCTTGTACTCCAGCAGCATTCAAAAGTGGAACAGAATTTGGGCTCATTAAGGAACTTCTTTACTCGAGTATGTATTTTGAGCTCTTTTCTCTTAACTCACTTATGGGATTAAGGCTTTGATTTATTGAATAGCTTTTAAAACTTATAAATTTTCATTTGGAGAAGGTAATGAAATATACTTTTTTTAGGTGTATCAATTGATGAACAAGGCACAATCGAAGAAGCGAATATCATTCTAAAAGCCTTTGGATACACATTAAGCATAGGTTAGTAAGATATATGATCGATAATAAAAAAAACAAAGTATTTACTACATCTGTTAATTTTTAGTTGTGACAAAGGAGTATTAATTATTTGCGAGACATAAAAAATTCTTTTGTTGCAACTAAAAATTAACGAAGGTAATAGGTAAATCATACGTTACTTGTTAATATTGATCGAGTCATTTGTTACTTGTACTATTCGACTATATATGTAGGTAAATCATGCTGGATATTACCTATGATAGAGGAAATCAAAGAGGTGAAAAGAGGGCACAAGGATGCGCTGAATCTTGCCAAGATTTGATTCAACACGACACATCTTGGAAGAACACACACGAGCCACGAGGTGAGGTTACGCCCGTTATCATGGGTGTTATTCCTATAATTGGTGACGAGTCTAGAGAAGACAACCAACAACATGATCAGTACTTTGACATAGAGAGAGGGGAAAGCCGGGAGACAATTTATAGAGGCGGTGTTTCGGACAGTGATGAAACTCCATTGCTATTGGCAGCTAGGAAAGGCTGCATTGAGATTGTCACAGAGATACTAGACATGTATCCACAGGCAGTGAACTATATAAATCATAGCCAAGAAAACGTGTTACATGTAGCTGTCAAAAGTCGAAACATGTCAATTTTTAAGCTTGTTGAACAACAAGTTTCACCTCAATAGAGGCTTATTAGGAGCTGTTGATAACAGGAACAACTCCATCTTACATATGGTTGGATGCCCCCGGGATGTTCTTCCTGTCACGAAGATGAAAAGTCCCGTGCTACAATTGTCCGATGACTTGCTCTTGCTAGAGGTACATATGCAACGTCACCAACCTTTCATGTATTCTTCGGGTTTTTTTTTTTAATTTTTTTTTAAAAAAAATATTAAGATGCGTCTATTATTTCAATCAGTATTGTTTGTAGGACTAGTCTTTGCAACACTTTTCTGTCCTAAACAATTTAATACAAGTGCAACGACTAGTTCTACAAATGGAAAAGTGATTTTGGCACACCTCTATGTGAGAAAAACATAGATAATTGCAATCTCACATAAGGGTGTGCCAAAATCAACTTTAATGTGCCAAAATCATTTCCCCTACAACGCTATTGACTGAAGTAATTGAAGTTAACACAAAAGGAATTAAAATTGATAAGTTAACTGAATTGACTTGTTACATGTCTCACCCATTATTGTTTTACTATGACAAAATATATGCAGTACTTAGAAAATACTTGTCCAAGCTACCTAGTGAACCACCGCAACGATCAAATGATGACCGCAGACGAACTATTCACCATGAACAACGAAAAGCTTCGTATCGAGGCCAAGGACTGGCTAAAGCGTACAGCAGAACACAACACCGTGGTCATCATTCTAATTGCGACAGTCGCCTTTGCTGCTGCTTACACAATACCGGGCGGTCCAAATCAAACAACAGGCTACCCTCTACTCATAGGGCTGCCATTCTTCTTAGTCTTTACCGTAACTGATGTACTTTCCCTTGGTTTCGCCTTGACAGCAGTCATCGTATTTCTAGCTATACTGACGTCCTCTTATCAGTTAAAAGACTTTCGACGATCACTCCCGCAGAAATTGCTGCTGGGTTTTACTCTACTATTTTAGTCAGTGACAATGATGATGGTAGCATTCGCAGCAACAATTCTTCTAATGGTAAATACGAAAGAAAGATGGACTAAAACTGCACTTTATATAGTTGCTTTTTTTCCTATATGTATCTTTATGTTATCTTATATTCCTCTTTACATAAAACTTGTTAAAACTCTGAATTACTGGGTTAAGAAGATTGGTAAGTCTCTTCCTAGGTTCGCCTGCGTTTCGAGGCCTGCTCGGAGGGTGCGATTTTCATCATATGTAAGCAATCTATAGATACAGATCGAGCTATTGTATGTAGGGCTCTTGTGCATGTTCTTGCTAAGATTGTATATCATTGTATTAAATGTGTAAGTTTTTTTTATCTTGTCTGTTCTATTGTTATTATTGGTTTACGTTGTCACAATAATTGCAACCAAATTAAAGAAACAAAGGGAATATGTAATTTTCGTGCCCAAAATAAAGGAACTTAGGGCCTGTTCTGTTCCGTTGAAATTCAGTACAGTTCAGTTCAGCTCAGCTCAGCTCTTAATTTATGTCTAATGATATTGCTAATGATATAAAGCCAAATTTCATTCTTTTAAGCTCTTATTACAACGACAACATCAACAAAAACAACAACAACAATAATAATAATAATAATTGATTAGGGGATTTTGCTCCCACCAATCGGAATGCGCCACGTGGGCAATCAGGTCCTGCCAAGTGTCCCCCAGTTGGACCTCTCAGGCTTGCCACGTGGCACACGCTTATTCGTCCGCCCTGGACTTATTATGTCATGACACGTGGCATACTCCATGCCTAATGGAGAAGCCGGCCACCTAGGCCCAACTTCCGAGGGAAGCCCAATCATCCCAAGGTTAACCTAAACCTAGATTGGCACGTTTCCCGAGGTTATAAATACCTCCGTTAATCCTCATTAAGGGAGATTACGCAGATTTCACACATTAAACACTCTCACCTAGAGAGACCCAATCACTTTAATTTCCGCATTAATTACTCCTTAATCAAGTACTAACTTGACCGTCGGAGGCGGATCTCCAATCATCCGGAGCATCCGTTTGTTTTGCAGGTACAGGCGTCCGGTTCCAGTCTCGGAATTGTAACTCTCCCGCAGGACATCAGAAAACCCCAAAACATTTTGGCGCCGTCTGTGGGGAGAGTACTTCTGAGATGGCATCCACGTTTGTACCGGCTCCTGAAGAGAGACGTCCCCTGGACGACCCTCTAGTTCAGTCGGACCACGATACTGAGAATGAATTTGAAGTTGAAGCTCACACAGCTTCAGACGGGACCCTAAGGGCCCGACGTACCCGTCATACCGAAAGGAGGGAACGGGAACATCTTCAAACTGGAAGTGAGCCAGCAGGCGCACCGCCTGTTCGGCAGCAGCCGACTGATGGGTCTGCTCCCATCACAAGGAACGAACTCATGACCTTCATGAGGGACTTCAAGGGAGAAATTCAAGAGTTGATCGACAAGAAGCCGCCTGCTCTGGACAAGGAGCAGTCGGCTAAGAAACCTTCCACTTCACGGAAGAGGAAGCCAGTTCAGGGGCGAGAGGCGACCCCTCATCCTAAATCTAGGAAGTGGGAGCCACCTGCCCTTGATTTCACAAAATACCATTTTCCTACTCCAGGAAAGAGGAAACCTGTTCGTCATATTCAAGCGGACGGGTCGAGGAAAACATACACAGATGCTCGGCTACTGCTAGAGCAGAAGAAGAGTGACCGATTGTCAGAGTCGGCCTCTACTTCAAACTTCCAAGACAGTCTGCGCAATACCTCGATGAGGCATACTCAGTCGTATCATGAGAGTCAGTCAGGCGGCACCTCCCGTCAGTCCGGCTTTCATACCGACCAGGCGGTACCAAACTTACCGTTTGTACCGCAACAACAGTATTTTTTGCAGCCACCTCCGTTTGGTGGACATGCAGCAAAAAATGTCCAACCTATGGACTGGCAGCTACGGTTGCTTAGACTTGGCGAACAGCCGTCGGCCTTCTCCAAGGAAATTACTGAAGCCGCTCAGCCGACCAAAGTGAAAAATGTATTAGTAGGCGCCTATGACGGCACTACTAACCCAGAAGACCATCTGATGACATTCACCAACCTGATGTACCTTCAAGGGTTGGATGATCCCACTTGGTGCAAGTGTTTCCCAGCGACTCTCAAAGGAATCGCACAACAATGGTTCGGCAACCTGCCGACTGGTTGTGTAAATAACTTCAAGACGCTTGCTTACTTATTCACCTCCAACTTCGCCATGAACATCCCTGCAAAGAAGACGACCCTTGATTTAGGAACAATTCAGCAGGGCGAGAAGGAGGGGCTTCGTTCTTACATCAGGCGGTTTAACCTGATGAGGATACAGATTCAAGGGTTACCGGATGAAGTAGCATATACTGACTTTTTCAGAGGTCTCAAAGACGGGTCGACCTTCAAATTCGATTTGGTCCGAAAGAGGGTGGCGACTCTTCAAGAGGCCTTGATTGAAGCGGAAGCCTATATACAGGCGACTGATATTTGTAGTACGGTAAAACAGTCAGACGGGAAATGGTCCGACAAAAGAGAAGGACGACAGAAACAGTCGTCAAACAAAGATGAGAAGAGAAAAGAGGTCTGGGCGGCTGATTCCTCTAAACAGCCGGCCCAGAAGAAGAAAAAAGAATTCAAACCATACTCCCCAAAGTATGCGTTTAACAAGGATAGCCAATTTATCCTAAAGGAAATCAAGGGACGGATCTCAATTGAGAAGCCGATCCCCATGAAGGGTTCTGCAAACAACCGAAACCAAGAAAAATTATGTGATTATCATGAAGATGTCGGTCATCACACCAATGAATGCATCAGTCTCATGCGGTATCTGGACCGCCTAGCTGAGCAAGGTGATCTTGACACTTATGTCAAGAAATCTACGGGGAACACTTCCTCAAAAAAGCAGTCGACCAAAAAGAATCAACAGGCCGACAGCTCCGATACAGATGATGCAGTCGTCTACACCATTGCAGGCGGCTTCTCAGGAGGCGGCCCCACTATTAGGGGCAACAAAGACAATATCAGACGGTTAGATGTAAATTCCGTTCACCAAGAACGGCCCTCCAAATATTCATTTCCTGAGATTGTCATCACTGAAGAAGATCTAGGAGGGGTAAGAGGGCCGCATGACGACCCTATCGTTATTGAATGTAAAGTGGCCAACCATAGAGTTGGCCGAATCCTCATAGATACCGGAAGCTCCTCATATCTCATCAGTAGCAAATGTCTGTCGAAACTAAAATATCAGACTGATTGCATACATTCGGCATCCCACCCTTTAGTAGGGTTTGGAGGAGGAGTCGTCCACCCAGTAGGACGAGTGGATTTACCCATCCGCCTGGGCGAAAAAGGGGAAGAACGACACATGGTAGTCCGGTTCCTGGTATTAGAAGAACTCTCGGCCTACAACATGATTCTGGGACGACCAACCCTGAATAATTCCAAGGCTGTTATAATCCCATCTCTTATGTTGCTCAAGTTTGAGAGGGATAATGGAATAGTCGGGTCCCTAAGGGGAGATCAGAGGATGGCCCGAGAGTGCTATCTCTCGGATGTCAAGCCCACTGTTATGGCCACTGGGTCGAGTGGTGGAAAAATAGACCTTGACAATGTCAAGGAGAGTGCGCCTGTTCAAGAAACAGGCGGCAAGAAGAGAAAGGCATCCCAGACAGGGGCCGCAAGAAAAGACAGAAAATAGCAATCATTGGCAGAGGAGCAGTCGGATGAATTCCGCCCTCAGCCAGCTGGTGAGCATACGGACCTGATCTTAGATGAATCGCGTCCTGACAGAACAATCAAGGTTGGGACGACTGCTCTAAGGGACCTGGGTGACGACTTTCACAAACTATTGAAAGAATACAAGGACATCTTTGCATTCGAAGTCCATGAAATGCCAGGCATTAGTCCTGATCTGGTGGTACATAAACTGGCCGTGGATCCGAAAAAGAAGCCGGTACGGCAGAAGAAGCGGAACCATGGTGAAGAAAGAAGTCACGCGGCAGCCGCCGAAGTTAAAAAATTACTTGATGCAGGGTTCATTCGGCAATGTTACTTCCCAGACTGGGTTGCAAATGTGGTGCTTGTTAAAAAGCCGAATGGCACCTGGCGAATGTGTGTAGACTACACAGACTTAAACAAGGCGTGCCCCAAAGACAGTTACCCTCTGCCTAAAATTGATAACCTGGTCGACTCAACAGCCGGCCATGCTTTGATGAGCTTTATGGACGCCTACTCTGGTTTCCATCAAATTCCTTTATGGAAGAAAGATCAAGAGAAGACGGCCTTCGTCACTGATCAGGGGTTATACTGTTACACGGTCATGCCGTTTGGTCTTAAGAATGCCCCGGCCACTTTCCAGCGAATGATAAACACTGTGTTCTTTGATCAGATTAGGAGAAATGTCGAGGCATATATTGATGATATGATTGTCAAGTCTAAACTTCAGAAAGTTCATCTGTCGGACCTCCGAGAAACTTTCGCCACACTCAGGTGGCACCATGTCATGCTCAATCCCAAGAAATGTGTCTTTGGAGTTGAGTCTGGGAAATTTCTCGGATTCCTTATCAATCAGAGAGGAATAGAGGCGAACCCTGAGAAGGTGCAGGCGGTCATCGACATGCAGTCGCCTTGTACCATCCGAGAGGTTCAGAAGTTAACAGGTTGTCTGGCGGCCTTGGGAAGATTTCTAAGCCGATCAGGCGACAAATGCCTATACTTTTTCCAGGCAATTAAGAAAAAGGCAAGGTTTGAATGGGGGCCGGATGCTGAGGCGGCCTTCCAGAAATTGAAAGTTCACTTGCATTCCTTGCCGAGGCTGGTCAGCCCTTTGCCCAAAGAAGTACTCTACATGTACCTGGCCGTCTCTGATCATGCGTTAAGCGCTGTTCTCCTTGCTGAAAGAGACGGCTGTCAGCTCCCGGTCTACTTTGTCAGTCATGTACTGAAAAATGCCGAGTTGAGGTATCCCTTAGTGGAGAAATTTGGTCTTGCACTCTTCATGGCTGTTAAAAAATTGAAGCCCTACTTTTGGCACATGCAGTCGTCGTGTATACAGACCAACCTATCAAGCGGCCACTGACCATCATGGAGTCGTCAGGCCGAATGATCAAATGGGTCATAGAAATACAGAGCCTCGAAGTTACCTTCGAGCCTAGAAAAGCAGTGAAGGGGCAAGCCTTTGCTGACTTTATTGTTGAGATGACTCGTCCTCCTGACTCTCAAGTTCCAGACCAAGTCTGGAAGGTATATGTGGATGGAAGCTCTACTTCAAATGGTTGTGGAGCAGGCGTCATATTTCAGTCGCCAGAGGGCGACAGGTACGAGTATGCTCTACGCTTCAGTTTTCAGGCCTCAAAAAATGAGGCAGAATATGAAGCTTTACTAGCCGGAATCCGCATGTGCAAGGCGGCAGGGGCAAGAAAAATAGACGCCTGTTCCGATTCACAACTGATAATGAGTCAGTACAATGGCGAATACGAAGCAACCCATCCGGCCATGGTCAAGTATTTACAGGCGGTCCGACAAGCAGTCGGCTCCCTTGAGGATTTCCATCTGACCCAAGTGCCGAGATCAGAAAACAACCAGGCGGATGCACTTTCAAAATTAGCATCATCCGCCTCCTGTGATACTCCTCGAACTGTTTTTTGGGAAGTAATGGAGAGGAGAAGCATTGAGGAAGACCCTATTGGAATCTTAGACAGAAGCTCAACCTGGATGGATTCAATCAGGGCATATCTGACAAACGGTACACTGCCGGATGATCATCAACAGGCGGCAGCACTGAAAAAACGAGCCACCAGTTTTGAAATAATAAAGGGAGAACTTCACAAAAAAGGGTACCTTCAACCCTTCTTAAAGTGTGTTACTCCAGAAAAGGGACGAGAGATACTAGACGATCTTCACTCTGGTTACTGTGCTTCTCATATAGGCGGTAGGACGCTTGCTCAACGGGCAAGGCGGCAGGGCTACTTTTGGCCTACTTTAGAAGCAGATGCAATTGAGATGGTGAAAAAATGTGACAAGTGCCAAAGGTTTGGCAAGCTAATTCATCGTCCGGCTACTGACCTCACTACCATTCGTAGCCCACTACCGTTTGCTAAGTGGGGCATGGACATTCTGGGTCCATATACGCCTGCTACAGGCGGAAGGAGGTACATACTTGTTGCCGTCGACTACTTCACTAAATGGGTAGAGGCGGAGGCTGTAAAGGGAATCAAGTCGAAGGATGTAATTTCATTCATTTGGAAAAATGTCATCACTCGGTTCGGGGTTCCCATGTCTATGGTTTTTGATAATGGTCCCCAATTTGAGACTCCTGTTCTCAAAAGCTGGTTGGGTGACCAAGGAATTGCACACTACTTTGCATCTGTCGGCCGTCCACAAGCAAACGGCCAGGTAGAAGCCTTTAATAAAATCATCTCAGACGGTCTCAAGAAAAAGATTGAACGAGCAGGCGGCCTATGGGCGGATGAATTACCACATGTTCTCTGGGCCATTAGGACGACTGAAAAAGGGGCGACTGGAGAAACTCCATTCCTCCTAACTTATGGTGCGGAAGCTGTTCTTCCAATAGAACACTACGAGCCGACTCTTCGAGTAATGCTATATAACGAAGAGGCAAATTGGGAAGCCATGCGCCTGGCATTAGACTCACTCCCTGAAAGGAGGGGCAATGCTGTCTTGCGCCATGAAATTTACCGCCTGAGAATGACTAGATCATACAACAAAAAAGTACACAGGCGTCCACTCAAAGTGGGGGACTTTGTACTTAGAAAAATGGAAGCAGTTGGTAGGGCTAATGAGTCTGGAAAACTAACTCCCAACTGGGAAGGACCCTACCGAATCTATGAAGAGGTCAGGGACGGTACCTACCGTCTGGAAACACCAGACGGCCAATCGTTGCCTCGAACTTGGAATGTAGATAATCTTAAGAAATATTTCTTTTGAATGATGTAAATAGTCAAGGGCTACTTAATAAAAGTCTGTTGTTTCATTCAATTTTGTACTAAGAGGGGCATGCCTACTAACAAACAGTCGGCTACTCTCCATATTAGTTCTTATTTTTACCTAAGAGGGGTATGCCTACTGACAAACAGTCGGCTACTCTCCATGTTTAATTTTTATTCTTACTTAAGAGGGGCACGCCGCTTGTTTCGCTCAACCGGCTACTCTCCCATAATACAGTTCACCAAAAACTATCAAAGGCTCATGGCTAAAATGATCAGACCAGGCGTCAAGCCAACTGATCAAAATATAAAAATTCAATTCGACCTGTCCCAACGTTATAGCAGGCGTCCGACGGCATCCATCCGGATGAAATTCGTCGCAGAGAGCAGCTCCCTTTTGGGTGGAACATTGTTCTATAAAATCATTACACGGCACATATACGACTGTCTAAACAAGACAACCACGTAGCCGTTTCCCGGACAAGGATATCTCTCACTTAAACTGACTAAACACGTCAAGCAAGTGTTCGCAGTAACCATCCGGGTCAACCGACCGACTGAACTACTTGGGATAAGAACAATTGGTATTTTATGAGTTAATAGCCAGCAAACATTGGCGAATAAAGGGGAACAACCGGTACCCACCGCTTGATACCTCTACTACTCAGTCACTTGGTGACTAGGTAACAATCATGTTTACTTGGTCACTCCTTAAAAATTTAGTATGAAACAAAAAAGGTGTTCATACAGCACCTGTTCACACTAGATTAAATGTGGCAGGGAACAGTCGGCCTACACGGCCTAAAGTCTCTAGCCTAAAAACATGACAAGTAGGAAACCACTTTCATACTTGGTTAAATTTACAAATGACAGGACCGCCTGCCTAAAGGGGATCCAGTCTTTAAAATGGTTCGAATACCGATTGGATAAATGGCCGACTGATCGCCTAGCCTGGAAATAGACAACCAGTCGTCCAGGGGCATAGGCGGCGTGACTAACTATCCGTACCTGTCTGCAACTATCGGCCATGAAAAACAGTCGGTATAATGTACAATTGGATATCAGAATATTCAATACTTAAACAAATTTGAAGCAATACAAAAATATTCATTAAAAGGAAGCCGGTCATTAAAGACCGGCCAAATATTTAGAGCCCCGGCCTCCTGGCCGGGTAAACACAAACAAACGGCACGCAGGCCGTGGAAAGAAGACATAAAGCTTAAGAAGGGGGCAGATCCTCAATATTAGCAGCTGCCGCCTGGTCAGCACTCTTCTTGCTGGACTCGGCTTCAGCTGCATCCTTCTTTGATGCATTACCCCCAAGCGGCACAAGCGCCACTACCGGCTGCTCCTCCTCCTCCAACGCCTCTTCCTCAGCAGCCGTCAGGATCTCTTGATTATATCTATCAGAACACTGGCGGTACGTTTTTTCCCATGAGGCAAAGTCGGCATTGGGGAAGAGGCGGCCCCAGGTCATGCGCTGGATTTGAGCAGAGTCTTCCATCATCTCCCGGACCAGCTCTTTCTTTTCTTGCTCGGCCTTTTCCGAGAGCTCCTGAGTGAGACTCTTTTCCTGGGTCACCAGGCGTTCCTTTACGCTCGCCAAGGATTTCTCCAAGGTTTCGTATGAGGACATCTTTTGGCGAAGAGGTCTCAGCTCGGCCTTGAGGTTGTTGATGTTCGCCTCTAGCTCGCTATTCCTCTTCTGGGCCGCCTCTAACTGAGCCCGGATAGCGGCGGTAGCCTGCGCCTGATAATAAAGAATATCAATTGTCAGAACTTCATTTTGGGCAATAGCTTTTGCAGCCTTTACCTCTTTGTTACAATTCAGGCTTCAGCTCTCTCTTGTAAAAGCATTTCTGATAGTGCATTGGTACTAAAGAGGAATTAGATGGATCGGATGTGACAGGAAGAAACACTTTTGATCACAACATGTTTACATATGTATTTAATAATGGCTTAGTCCAATATTTATTTTAATTTATATTTTGTAGGCCCACCCATTATCGACTCGCGGCCCGCATTGTCCCAACCCTATATTGACCCTATAAAATGTGACCCTCTTTGACCCTGACCCACAACCGACCAGCACTGACCCTGGCCCGACCCGCCCAATAACCAAGTCTAATTGTTACAACAAATTTGAGAAACAATAAGAGTCTCACTTGTTATCGTTCTATTCTACTGTTCTTATGGTTTATGTAGTCACAACAATTACAACAAGAATAATTTCAACCAAATTAAAGAAACAAAGGGAACATGTAATTTTCGTGGCCACAACAAAGGAAGTAAGGAACTTAATGTCATATCAATCATCCAGCTATTAAGTTCAACTTTATTTTGAGAGTAATACACACAAATTAAAGTCTTCCAGGAGAGTCTTCCTCCTTTATTAATATAGATTGTAAACTACTCTTAAGAAATGAGAAATTACATTGCTCTTCGCATCCATTTTCATGAATACGCAAACTAATAAAAGGAATCCAATAATAACTTTACAAATAAAGTCTTATCTTTGGATAGAATAGGATGTTAAGTTTTGGATATAATAATGCTTTAAGAACACGGCTATGTTTTTTTTTTTTTTTTTGTTTTTTGAGAAAGAACACAGCTATGTTTTTACCGAGACTTTGAGAGAGGGAAAAAGAAATGTAAACATGTTTTTAATAAAGTACTTAAAATTCCTTCTGTTTGGGTACTAAAATGGTCATACCCATTTTATTCTTGGGTAACTCTACCCATATAAGCCCAAAGGCCATAAAAAAGGTATAAAAGGCCCCAAATAAGTCAAATACATCAATATGGCCTTTAACGGCCCACATATGTAATATTAGGGCTCATAAACCCACTTATGTACTCATATAAATACCCCTCAAAGGGCATAAGGTAAAAGGAGGTCACTCTTATCATCTAAGATGACCATACTCCTCCACTCTCTCCCCTAAACTCCTCTCAAAATATGCATTGTTTGGCAACTAACTTGGGCGTCGGAGGCTCCGCCCCGGGTTCAACCCCCGAGGCTCGGGGTTCATTTTACAGGTCCATTCAAGGCCCAAATTTGAGGTTCTCAGACACCCCTCCAAGGCCCGGTTAGCTCACTTTTTGCCGAAACACCTTCCTTAATTCCTAGCACTTGCAAAGATTTAATTTTTAATTTGTCCATACAAAAAATGCTATACTAGTATATAGTATTATTCAGTGTGAAGTTGGTTGCCTATAAATAAACTCCAATAATAAAGCTAGAGGTTTATCATTTGCCCAATTTCCAAATTTCAATCTCCTTGTTGGCCTATCAATCTGTCATGATGGCGTACGAAGATCGACAATGTCAAAATGAAGATGAAGATGATCAAAATGCAAATATATTCCGCGCCCTCATCGATGATGAAGATGACAAGGTCATAGAGTATTGCAATGAGATGGAAGGTGGTCCATTGCATATTCTGAGCTTACACAATCAACTGTGCTTCATATGGCATGTTTCCTTAAAAAATTTCAGTTAGCAGATAGACTATTGGATATAGTTTTTGCTAACGCTTCGTCAGATGAGCTCTATCAAAAATTGTCTAAACCAAAAAATGCTTGGGGAAACACCGTAATCCACGACGCAGCCACCTCCAACAAAGGAATCCCATTTGTTGAGAAGCTGTTGAACAAAGTACCTGTTCTGATAAATATAAAAAATAAATGGGGCGTCTCTCCTCTCATCCAGGCTATCCGCTATGGCAGGAAACGTATGTACAAATGTCTTGTCAATCAAGTCAAGAATTATTGTGACAACTCAACGGGAAGATAACATGACCATTCTTCACATGGCTATCCTCACAAGAAAATTTGGTGAGTTTCATTCATCCTTTTTATGCTTCCTTGTGTTTACAATAATAATTTCCGAGGTTTTAAACTTGTAAATTGTAATCTGCAGATGTTGCGCTTGATATAGCAAACAGATATCCAAAGCTATATGATGTACAAGATGTTCATAAAATGACTGCTCTTCAAATGCTTGCGTGCAGTCCAACAGCCTTCGAAAGTGGAACTGTATTAGGACCTCTACAGAAGCTTGTCTACACATGTATGTACTGTAATTCTTTTCAACTCTCTTCACATTTTTCTACTCGTGTCACATGTGAGTTAAGAGCTAAGTAGGTGAGAAGTTTTGATATTTTTAAAAATTATAGGTGGTAATTCCTAAAACAGCAACTATTATAGGTGTAAGTGTCGAAAATTCCTACTATTATTACCTGTTGTGATATGTTTGCTATTTTATTTTTCCAGTTGTCTCAACTGATGAACAAGGCACAACTGGAGAAGCTGGCATGATCCGAAAATACACTGATATCCTATTTCCCATGATAAAAGAAGTGAGAAAGCAGAAGAAGGGCAATAAGGATGCGCTTGAGCTTGCCAAGTTGTTGATCAAATCAGATAAATCTTGGAAGAACACATATTTTCCACTAGCGGAAACTACTCCTAATATAGGTAAAAAAGAGAATCCCAGTCTAGTCCACATAGACTCTGACAACAAATCAGGTGACAAGTCTGGAGAAGAGGGGGATTCAAACAAAGATCCTCGAAAAGGCGACCATCAAGCTCCATTGCATTTGGCAGCTAAGAAAGGTTGTATTGAGATTGTTAAAGAGATACTGAAAAAATACCCCCAGGCAGTGGACTACTTAAATAATAATCAAGAAAATTTATTCCATGTTGCAATCAAGAGTCGAAACGATAAAATCATCGACATTGTTAGTGAGCGAAAGCTTCTAAGGAGGGGCCAATTAGCAGCCGTGGACAATAAATTTAACACCATAATGCATATGGTTGGGTACAAGCCATCCATCATCGAAGGAGAAGCTCTTATGGACACAACATTCAAAACTCCAATCGGGCAATTGTCCGATGAAATAAAATTACTAGAGGTAATTATTAGATTTAATTTAATTATATGCTATACTGTTCTTATACTTATTAGTGTGTGTTAGTTCAAAATATGGGGTTTTGTGATAGGAAAATTTGTCAAGTATCAAACTTTTTACATGCATCTTGTATAAATAGAACGTGACTGGTTGATACTTGGTAACTTGTTTGATAGGTTAATTGTGACACATGGCACATTGTAATTGGTAGATTTTTTTTTTTTTTTTTTTAAAGAAAAAACGCTATCATTTGTAATCATTTGTTAGAAAGAAAAAAAAAATGTTTAAATTAAATTTTTAAAATCCAAAAAACTATCACATAGCGACATGTAACATATCAAATAAGTTACCGATATTTTTGTTTTATATATTCAAGATGCATATCAAAGGTTGTTTTATTTCAAAATAATTAAACTGACATACTATATTATTACTGATAATTTTCTTTTATGTATGTCTGTTCGTACATACACGCAGAAATTGGAAGGTCTTTGCCCAAAATACCTGATCAACCACCGGAATAAGGATAATTTGACTGCTCGGGAACTGTTTGCCAAGACAAACACAGGGCTTCGTAAGGATGCCAAAGATTATTTGAAGCAAACTGCAGAGCATTGTACAGTGGTAACAGTTCTGATAGCCACAGTAGCCTTCGCAGCAGCATATACAGTACCGGGAGGTCCAGATGAACGCACAGGGCTCCCGGTTCTCCTTGGGAAACCCTTATTCCTTGTATTCACGATAACTGATGTGCTTTCACTTGGATTCGGGTTAACAGCGGTGGTAATCTTTCTCACCATACTCACCTCCCAATTTCGGATGAAAGACTTCGAAAAAACTCTTCCTCAAAGACTGCTGCTTGGCTTGACCCTCCTCTTCCTGTCAGTGTCAATGATGATGGTATCCTTGGCGGCAACTATTATTCTCACCATCAATTCCAAGCAGCATTGGACCAAGATAGCACTATACATAGTTGCTTTCTTTCCTGTCATAATCTTTATGCTGTCCTACATTCCTTTCTACAGGGAACTTCTTTGTATTTTAAATTTCTGCATTTCGAAGATTGGTAAGACTGATCCTAAGCCTAGGCTCAAACATAAACCTAAGTATAAAGATTATGACATTCCTCTTTAACAAGTGTGATTTCTACAGTGTGGTGCCTCGCAGCTAACTCACTTCAGTTTTTCGTAATATTTTAAGTGTTATTGTTGTTGTTGATTTTATCATTAACCTTTGTTTGATTCCCCTCTAATGGTCTATCGTTATTGTCCGCTACTGTCATATACATATCCTCGTAAATCGTGTTTAGTTGTATTGTACTAATGAATAAACAGCAACATTATGTATGATAAAAGGTTGTTATATATCTTGAAAAATGATTTATATTTTCTTAAATCATTTTATTACTTTATTTTCAACAGTATATACAAATATCCTACTTAAATTACACATCATAAATCATTTGGGGATTAGTGAGAAAGAGAAGAAATAGATTAAATTTGCAAGAGAAGAACAGAGGTAAGAGTGGTAAAATTTACTTGGGGATGTTTTTATTGAAGAATTTGTCACAGGACTTGCTACCCGTAATGATTTGGTAAGGGAATTATAAAAATTCTTATATAAAACGGAATTTCATTCAATTTATCATAAAACGGATTAAATTTTATTTCTTATAAGTGTTACTCAATACGTTGTTCTTTATTATGTGTACTTAGGGCCTGTTCACATTTACTTAATTTCAGTTCAGTTCAGCTCCAATCAGTTTAATTTAGTTTAGCTCCTAATTTCCCTCTCTCTTAAAATATTCATTTCATCTCAGTTAGTTCAGCTCAACTCCAATTAGTTCACTTCAGTTCAGTTCAACTCCAATCAGTTCAACTCAATTTAGTAAATGTGAATAAACCCTTAGTATATAGTTTTTATAATTATGGGTGATCATATAAGTGAATGAGTCAGCAGTCCATCCCCATGTCATAATTTAAAAGTCCCGTTGTGGCATATGTAGATGTTTGGTACTATTTTTGTGTAATAGAAGGTACATGTTCAAAGGAGTGGTCGCATCGCAGCTCCTTTATGTGTAAAGAAAATCGAGATAAATATTGATCGTGTAACACATTTACCCCCATATGGCCATATACTACCTCCGGTTCTTATTACTCGCAACAAAGGGGTATTATTTGTGAGACATAAAATATTCATTTGTTGCGAGTAATTTGAACCGGATGTAGTATGTAATTTGTAAAATATCTTACATATAGAGCTTTTTGGCCTATCCCTATGATTGTTACTCTGTATGACTTATTTTTGTCACACCAGAATTTTTAACTTTCTCAAAGATAAGGCCTTGGATGAATTAATGAATATATTCCAAGACAAAGAACATGCATGCTATTTTAATATTATTCGCAAATTTGTTCTTAAGTGATTTTAGTCTTCGTCCAATAATTGCTAAAATGTTTACCATGATCCCTAATACCCTCCGGGAGTCCTATTGGGTGGGTGGAACTATCCAATTTGCCTTTAAACGGCAAATTTATCGGTTTACAGCTTGCACCAATTTCATTAATTCAAGCCTACCACGAATATTTATGACAACAAATAATGATCATATATGGTTCCAAACGGCATTATATGACCCCGACATGTATTTCCAAAAATCTCAAGGCTTTTTGACACCGTGCCCTGAAACTTTCAAAATTTCTCAAATTGCGTGGATATAAGCCTTCAATTTTGGAATTTTTTGACATTTTTTCGCGCAGAAATAAAAATTACCGAAATTTTTACCATAGTCTATAAACCCTCCGAGAGTTATTGGGTGAGTGTATCCATTCTAAATTCCTTTTAACAGCCAATTTACCGGTTTACAACTTACACCGATTTGATAAACTCAAGCCTAACATGAATATTTATGACAACATATAATGATCATATATGCTTTCGAATGGCATTATATGATCCCGAGATTATCCCCTAAAATCTCTAGGATTTTCGACACCGAACCACGAAACCTCCAAAATTTCTCAAAAAGCGCTGATATTAGCCTTCAATTTTGGAATTTTTTGACCCCGAACCACGATCATATGTGGTTACAAATGGCATTATATGACCCCGAGATGTATCCCCTAAAATTTCAAGCCTTTCGACAACGGGCCCCAAAACCTCCAAAATTTCTCAAAAAACGTGGATATTAGCCTTCAATTTAAGAATTTTTTTCGTTTTTTTCGCACGTAAATAAAAATTACCGAAATGTTTACCATGATCCCTAATACCTTCCGGGAGTCACATTGGGTGGATGGAACCATCCATTTTTCCTTTAAACGGCAAAGTTACTGATTTACAACTTGCCCCGATTTCATTAACTCAAACCTACCACGAATTTTTATGACAACATATAATTATCATATATGGTTCCAAACTGGATTATACGCCCCCAAGATGTATCCCCTAGAATTTCAAAACTTTTCGATAACGGACCACAAAATCTCCAAAATTTCGGAAAATGCGTGGATATATTAGGCTTCGATTTTGGAATTTTTTGACTTTTTCGTTCGAAAATAAAAATTGCCGTAATATTTACAATAGTCCCTATTACCTTCCGGGAGTCTACTTGGTTCGGTGCAACCGTCCAATTTTCCTTTAAACAGCCGATTTATCGGTTTACAACTTGTACCGATTTCATTAACTCAAGCCAACAACGAACATTTATGACAACAAATAATAATCAAATATGGCTCCAAAGGACATTATATGATTCCTAAGTGTATTCCCTAAAATTTCAAGAATTTTCGACACCGGGCCTAGAAACCTCCAAAATTTCTCAAAAAGCGTAGATATTATACTTTAATTTTGGTATTTTTTTAACTTTTTTTTGCCCGAAAATAAAAATTGGCGAAATGTTGACCATAGTTCCTAATACCCTTAGAGAGTCCAATTGAGTGGGTGGACCCATCCGATTTGCCTTTAACGACCAATTTACCGATTTATTACTTGCACCGGTTTCATTAACTCAAGCCTACCACGAACATTTAGGACAACAAATAATGATCATATATGGTTCCAAATGACATTATATGACCCTGAGATATATCCCCTAGAATTTTAAGACTTTTCGACACCGGGCTCCGAAACCTCCTTAATTGCTAAAATGTTTACCATGGTCCCTAATCTCCTACGGGAGTCCAATTGCGTTGGTGGAACCATCCAATTTGCCTTTAAACAACCAATTTACAAGTTTACAATTTGCACGAATTTCATTAAGTCAACTATGAACATTAATGAAAACATATAATGATCATATATGGTTTCAAACGGCATTATATGACCCCGAGATGTACCCTTAAAATATCAAGACTTTTCTACACCGGGCCTCGAAACCTCCAAAATTTCTCAAAAAACGTGGATATTAGCCTTCAATTTTGGAATTTTTTGACTTTTTTTCGCCCGTAAATAAAAATTTCCGAAATGTTTATCATGGTCCCTAATACCCTTTGGGATTCCAATTGGGTGGGTGGAACCATCTAATTTGCTTTTAAATGAACAATTTACCAGTTTACAACTTGCACCGATTTTATTAATTCAAGCCTACCACCACTAGTAGAAAAAAACAAAAAGGCACCGCTCAATGGCCACCGGTTTTCAAAAACCGGTGGCTTAAAAAATGGGCAGGATTATATATATTTAAATTGCCACCAGTTCAATCCGAACCGGTGGCATAAATGGTAAAGGCCACCGGTTTTGAACCGGTGGTTTTGTTAAAAAAAAAAACGCGCCTCATCTCTACTTCTCTCTTCTCGTACTCTCTCCTTTGTTTTCTCTCTCTTCTTGATTTCTCCGTCTCCTCTCTCTTCTCTCTGCTCAAACCCTCCTTTCTCTCTCTTCACTTGCCTCCTCTTGCTGCATCTACCGCCACTCCACTCTTTCTTTCTTTCTTTCACTTCTCTCTTGGCAGCACTACTGGGGAATTTAGGATTTGAGGATGACGGCGGTGGTGAATGTTGTCGCCACCATCGTAATTGACGGTCTTTTTATTTACCGGTGCCAGATCTTTGCAGATGTGGTGGAATTCTTCACGAAGGTATGTGCTCTTCGATTTGAGATCTAGGGTTTCTGATTTTTATTTACTTTTTTTGTGATTAATGATGAACAATTGAAATGAATTGGGCGTTTGATTGAATTAGTTGGGGTTATGTTGTGATGAGGTTGATGAACATGTTGTTCTCTTCACGACGCCAAGGTGATTATGGTGACGGTGGTCGCGATCCGCCAGCCCACTCCATCTCTCTATCTCTTCTTGAGTCCTATGCTTAAATCCGAGAATAAGGTACTTGTATTTGTAATTTTTTCGATTGTTTTCGATTTTTTTTTTTGCTGAATTGTGTTTTTAGGGTTAGGATCTGGTTCAGACCGGGCTTCAATTTACTGAAATTCTGATTTTTTTTTTTTTTGGTTTGAATTGATTTGGAATTGATTAGGTTGTTGTGTTAACGTGTGACAGACATGTTTCGATTTTTATGGCATTTTTCTGGGTGTTTTTGAGTGTTTAGTGGGTTTTTTGGGGGTATTTACAGCTGATAATATGAATTTTGATTTTGATTTCGATTTCATTGAGTTATAAGGTTATATTTTGGATTTTGTGATGTGGTTGCTGTGTTTGGGTTTGAGTTTGTATGTGATGTTTGATTTTGAGTTCGATTTTGTCCCTCTTGTTAGCTAATAATAGTAAGTTACATGAATGGGATTAAATTGGAATCGGGAGTAAAGGGGATTATGGGTTTGATTGGGTTTTAGTTGCTAGATCTGATCCAGGAGAAGTTATGGTCTGTTATGTTTTGAGATCAAAAATTGGATTTGTGGATGTTGTTTAACTGTTTGTAGTTTAATCTTTGACGGGTTTTGATGCTTATATATTTTTGATTTCTGGGTGATTGTAGAAAACGGAGGGAAAGATGAAAGTGTGTCTCAACCGAGTTTCACTGAGTTCAAATTGGACGAGATAAGAGTTGTTGCTTCTGGGTTTTCTTATTAATTACTGTTCATATATTTAAGGTCTTATTTCTTGTCCACACCATATACATAAAGGGTTCAAATGTTCAAATTGGTGTTAAGGTTATAAATTACTGCTCATGTTAATTTTATTTTAAATGGATTTTCGTAAAGGATTGAATTAGAATCATATTTTGCTTTTTTTTTTTTTTTTTTTATTATTATTGTTATTATGATTGAGTATCTGTTAAATTATTGAATGATTGGTGTTTTAAGGTTGGAATTTGCGAGCTTCCATTTCATCCAATTAGTTCGGAGGTTATTGGAGGAGTTGGTGGAATGTAAGTTTTTATTTAACCTTTTAATGTAATTTCATTTTTAAATATGTGATATCTGATATGATTTAGATTATTGTTGCTTTTTGTTTAGCTTTTGATTTGGTGCAACTGTGATCTTGTTTGTTGAAATTGTAATACTTTTGGTGTTTCGAATTGGAAGTGCTTGTTTGGTAACTATCATTTTTGTTTGTATTGTGATATTTGTAAGTGCATATTTTGTGAATTCTAAGTGCAGTTCTTTTATTATTGCCTGATCTGTTTTTTCTATTTTTTTATTTTTTTTTTATTTTTTTTTGTGGTTTGTTTCATAAGTGTATATCTATGCTTCACCTATTGTGGAGATTGATTCCATAGTAATTAAAAATATCATAGTGTTTTTTTATTCAATTAGTTGTTGAAGAGTTTAAGTAGAGAAAGAAAATAGATTCTATCACTAATCTTACATTTATTTGGTGCTATTCTTATTGGTCTCTTTTTCTGTGTTTTTCTTCTTTGCAGGAAAAGTAATTTTCGAGGCGTGTGCTTAATAAGGACGGGTTTAGTTTCAATTTTGTTTCTTAATTTTTTTTTATTGTTAATTTGTGATTGCAATTTCTGATTGTTCTGGTGCATCTATTGCTGCAACTGCTGCCTTGCAAGGCTGCTGCTGCCTCGCAGGGTGCTGCTTCTGTGTTGCTGATGTATCTGTGCTACCATGTTGCTGCTGCTTCTGTCTTGTGCTTGTAATGTATCAATGATTCTTTTCCAACAGCATCTATAGAGTTTCTAATTTTGCTATGGCCATGTGATCAGATATTTCCTTGTTTATTGTGATTGAAGGTTGGTAGTATAATAACTATGTGCACAGTCAACACGTTTTGCTGATCGATGTCTCTGATCTCTCTGTCACATTCCTCTTTGCCTTGTCATACTAGGTAATGACAAGGCAAAACATGGTTTTTATCTTCTAATAGGCATAATGGAAGTGAGTGACTCTAGGTTTCATGGTGTAGAACTTGTTATCACACATAATTTGTAGTTTTTTGAAGTTATCCAAAGTTGCTTTCTTTGGAGTTTGCCAAGGAAATAGCTAAATATATGGCCAAAAACATATTCGAATGCACATTGGTGACATATGAGTTGTAGCATAAACCTCTTAACTTGACTGGAATGTTTTTTGTAGGAGACATCTGAGAAAGAGAATGTTACTATTTAGAGATATTTAGATTATGCATATAGTAGTCTCTCCAAATATTTGAGAGTGTTTCTCAGTGTAAAGAATTCCAATTTGGTTTCATTTATCTTATGTTCTCTTGCTAAGATACATACGAGTATAAAAGAGGAAGGCATTATTAAGAAAAGGAGGCTTTTGGTGAAATTGGAGTTCCAGAGTGCCACATATCTTGTGGAACCTTTCTTATGTACCTACCTGTTTTGACATGGAAATATGTGTGAACAGTTCAACTTAAGGTGTGCTTGATCATATTAATGGGGAATTATTTATCTTGCTAACCCATGTTGCTTATTATTTCACAACTATCGAAATATATCTGTATGGTGGTATGACCATATGCTTTTAATACAAATGTAATGGTTTATATAAGAAACATGGTCCAGCAGATGTTATGATATGGACATTATTGTATTGATTAGTAGACATTTGTTGAAGGGTATTAGTTCTTGTTGCTATCTCTGATTATCTAATTTAAAGATTATTATCTTGGTCCCATCCCACATTATTTCTCAAGAATATTACAGGTTTAGTTTCAATTTTGTTTTTTATTCATTGTTAATTTCTAATTGCAATTTCTGATTGTTTTGGTGCAGCTACTGCCTCGTAAGGCTGCTGCTGTTGTATCTGTGCTGCCGTGTTGCTGCTGCTTCTGTGTTGCAGCTGCTTCTGTGCTGCCGTGTAATTTGTATTTTATTTTATTTTTTGGACGAAAATTGTAATATTACAGCATCTTTTTTATAAAAATATGTAAGTTTATATATATATATATTAGTGTTTATACATCAATTTAAGTAAAAAAAATGCAAAAAAAAAAAAAAATTTATTTTTTTTTGCCATTAAAGGCACCGGTTTTGAGCAAGAACCAGTGCCAATAACCCTTACAAAAAAAAAAGCGGGAAAGGTTTTGCCACCGATTAACCGGTGGCAATACTAGTTTTTGCCACCGGTTTTGAACCGGTGGCCTTGAGTCTGTTTATTGCCACCCCCCAAATGCCCACCGGTTCAAAACCGGTGGCATAGGGGGGTTTTGAACCGGTGGCCAAAATGATTTTTTCTACTAGTGCACGAACATTTATGAGAACAAACAATGATCATATATGGTTCCAAACGGAATTATATGACCCCGAGATGTATCCTATAGAATTTCAAGACTTTTCGACAACGGGCCCCGAAACTTCCAAAATTTCTCAAAAAGCGTGGATATTAAGCTTTTAATTTTGGAATTTTTTGACTTATTTTTTGCCCGGAAATAAAAATTGCCTAAATGTTTATTACGGTCCCTAATACCCTCTAGGAGTCCAACTGGGTGTGTGGTACCATCCAATTTGTCTTTAAACGATCAATTTACCAGTTTACAACTTGCACCGATTTACCGGTTTACAACGGTCAATTTAATTAACTTGCACCGAACCCGACTTGAACCGAAATTGATCCAAACCTGTTTTAACCTGTCAAAATCCGAATTTAACCCGACTGGTTACTAACCTGACCTGAATTCAACCCGACCCGTTTTTAACCCAACTTGAATTTAACCCAACCTGTTACAAACCCGACTTGTTATTAACCTGACCCAAATTAAACCTGACTTATTATTGACCCGACCCGAAGTTTACCAGACCTATTACTTACCCGACCCAAAAATTCAACCCGATCTGTTACTAACCCGACTCGAAATTAACACGACTTGTTATTGACCCGACCTAAATTCAACCCAAATTGTTCTTAACTAGATTTCAAATCACCTTAAATGCAATTTAGACCACTTTATTATTGTTCATCAAAGCATTTTGTCTAAGGAGACCAAGTCGGTCCAGGCAAGCAAAAGAAAGGAGCATCATCCTCAAATTTAAGAGTTAAATATAGTATATATTTGTTGTATGGTCAAAGGAGATAATTATCATCCTAAGTTATAGACTATAGTTCCCTAGTATATTTTCATATATATTATAGTCAAAAGAAATAATTAGCTTGATAAAAATGATAATTATCTATTTACAGTTAGTTGAACCCAAATATGACCTGACTTGGAAATGACCTAACCTGATTGCAACCTGCAAATTATTGACTTAAACATAACCCGACTTGAATCTGAGAATGACCCGACTTAGAAATGACCCAACCTAATTATAACCCGCAAATTATTGACTTGAACCGAATCCGACTTGAACCCGAGAATTACCCGACATGACAGTAAACCGACCTGATTATAATCCACAAATTATTGACTTGAACCGAACCCGACTCAAACCCGAAAATGACCCGACCTGATTCCAACCCGTAAATTATTTACTTGAATTGAACTCGACTCGAACCCAAGAATTACCTTAACCCCTGAAAACCTGAATTAAACCCGACCTATTGTTCACCCAACCCGAATGTAACTCGATCTGTTATTAACCCGACCCAAACCCGATATGATCCAACGTGACCGGACTAAAGCATGACCCAACCCAAACTCGACCCGTTTACCTGAATTGACAACTCTATATGAGTACATGAAATGTCTCTCTTTAAAAAATTAATCCGAATTGACTCGACCCGAGTTGACCCGACCCGCTCTTACACGACCCAAACCCGACCCGTTTACCTGAATTGACAGCTATATGCCTCTATATGAGTACATGAAATGTCTCTCTTTAAAAAATTACAAAGTATATATGTCATAATTTTTAATATATTAAAGTTCTAGGAACACGACTTTTATTTAATTATAAAGAGAGGGTGCTAGAGAAAATGGTTGATAATTGAAGTAATTAGCAAAGAACAATTAAGAAATTTGATAGTAAAAGAGACAAGAAATTGAAATTTAAAGCACAAGGTGTTGTTTCAATGAATACTACAAGAAGGGGGGGGGGGGGGTTGAATTGTAGTATGAGACTTTAGCCAAACTTTTTGCGGAATTAAGATTAAGTAAGCTAAAGGAACAGAAAGATTAACTAAAGGAACTAAAGAATGCAAGAGAGATTTTTACGTGGAAAACTCCTTGGCCCTAACAAGGAGAAAAACCACGACCACTTGGGATTTTGGAAAAAGAATCTTCACTAGAATAGGCAAATTGTCCTATTACAAAGTACAAACTAAAGACTCAAACTCAAGTTCCTCTACGAACCTGAAACCCCGAGGAACAAGTCACCCAACTTGTTACTCTTCTCTTTCTCTCTTCTCACTTCTCTGTTCTCTGTTCTCTCTTCTCTTTCACTTCTCTTTCTCATACACAAAAGTTCACTCAAACTTTCCCATTCCCCAAATTACAACTCGAAAGATAAACAAACTCTAGTATAAGAACATTAATAACACTCTAATAAACTTGTGTGGAATTGACACTTGACTCGAATTAAAAGCTAGAAAACTTATGTGAGCAAGGGTGAGTTTTTCCATCTGAAATCAACAGCTATTTATAGATAAAAATTCGTTTAGGAAAAACTTCTTTGTGCAGCAAATCCACAACGCCACTACTCCAACCCACTAAGAAGATCATGTTCCTAAAATTAAGGAAACATGAACTCCTCAATGTGCAAGACCATGACTTAAAGAAAATCATGGAGGATTAGGCCGCAAGTTTAGAAAACGTGGGAGATTTTATTTGCAGAAGATATTTTTAAAAAATCAGAAATAAAATCTTTTTGGTTAAGAAAAAGATAATCGTTAAAGACTTATCCACTTTTCTAAAAACTAGCATGCACAATTTTATCTTTTAAGACCAATTCCACACAGCTTTTTCGAGTGCAATTTAATATCTTATACTTACATAAATCCTAGAATATAAAATATATTTTAGTCTTCATGTCTCTAATGAAGCTTCTACTCCGAGGCTTCTGTTCCTTGGGAGGAACTTCTCTTCTCTGATGAGGCTTCTTCTCTGAAGCTTCTGTTCCCTGAGGGAACCTTCACTTCTCCAGTCTTCATTTCTGAAGCGCCAGTTCCTGTGAGGGAACTCTTCTATATGGATAGCTCTGCTTCTGGCCTTCTTGTTCCTCATGGTATTTTTACAAGACACTTAATTCTCCTAGTCTTTGTAACTGAACACACACTTAAACAATCAAGCACTTATTAGTTTGTAAGTAAGTGATGTTGTGTCATCATCAAAATCATTAAGTCCAACATAAGGGTTTCAAGAACAAGAACCCTAACTCTAAATGTGTTTCTCTCAATTTGGGAATAATAAACCAAATAACCCCAAATGGGTATTTATACCCCCAACAAATCTAGACAGGGTATCAAGTAAGCACATACGTGCTAGCCCAGATAAAACATTCCAATAGCTGCGACTCGTCTGGAATTCCAGCTGCAGTACGAACGTGCCAATTTGGCATAGACGTGCAACCCATGTTCACATTCTATTTTAAGAATGTTGCAAATAATGTATTATTTCCATAGAAAAGTGTTTCTAATAATCGACACCCAAAAACCTGGACTTTTTTTTTAATTACTCTATGAGACCAAGCAAAAGTAGGTTTAGTCAATGAAATTGCTTGAAGATAAAAAAAAATTGTCTAATACATAGTACAAAAAATGCTAATAGAGTTACAAGAACAAATTAGTTGATCATCCAAAAGTTGCTAATAGAGTTAATAGTTTCACTATTCATGTGTACTGTACGTTATTGGCCAAGTTGCTTGATCGCTTATAGAATATTGCATTTTGATGAATATGGGAGAGTAGAGATTTTTTTTTTTTCATACTCTGATTTGTAGAAAAATAAAGCACAAGCCTGAATACTAATATCACACTTAAGCGAAAAGTGTTATCATTAAAATAAACCGAGGGGGTAACTATCTAAATAAGTTTCTTAAATTAGTTTCTGAAAAGGAAAAAAAAAAAAAAAAACTTAAATTAGTTTTATGAGAAAAAGCTTATTGATATTTAATGTGTAAGATATACAACTATACAAGTATATTATGAGTAGTTTAGTTGATTAATATATTAGGAATTATACTCGAGAATCAAAGTCAAATCTTATTTATATATGCGTCTTTTGTGATTCCCTTCATATTAATGTAGGAAATAAATCTATCTATACTTAGTATTTAAAAACTATAACCAATAAACTAAGAAAGACACATGTCCTCATCCTTTCTATTACACTTTTTTAACCATAGTGTCACATGTCATCTTACACGCACTATTAATTTTTTATTACACCATTTTTTTTTAGTATTTAAAAACTATAACCAAGAAACTAAGAAAGACACATGTCCTCATCCTTTCTATTATACTTTTTTAACCATAGTGTCACATGTCATCTTACACGCACTATTAATTTTTTATTACACCATTTTTTTTTAGTATTTAAAAACTATAACCAAGAAACTAAGAAAGACACATGTCCTCATCCATTCTATTACACTTCTCTAACCATAGTGCCACATGTCATCTTACACTATTAATTTTTTATTACACCATTTTTTTTAATTCTTTCATTAAACTTATACTTCATATTTCATACACACTTCATCTCTTCATCTTCATATCTCCCCTTTAATTAAACCTTTTCCTATTTCTCTTTAAGTTTAGCCCTTTCACTTCTATTTAAACCTCTTTTTCAATTAAAGTTCCAAAATTTTAATTTTTTTTATTCATGTTTCCGATTACATATTATACCCTATAATGACTTATTGATATTTCCTCACTTATCTTAACCCATTATCAAGCGTGTCATAAATAATAAAAAAAAAATGTACATAAGTGTAAACTACATGATTTAATTATTAAAAAAAACATTCAATAATATTGATTTCATATTTCAAAATCTTAAAAAATGCTCTAATTGCACGATTATAAAAGTAGCAACCCGGGGCAACACCCGGTCTACTCACTAGTTAAAGTAAAAAGAAAAAACCGTGTAACACTACTCTTTAATTATACTCTTCTCAAGATATCTGGCCTATGATTGTTATATGGCTTATGTTGGAAGATGTCACAACGAGAATTTCTTCCCTTTCTCAATAGATGAGGCCTTAAAGGAATCTATTCCAAGACCAATCATATTACTTCAATTTTATTCACAAATTTAGTGTTAAGTGATTTTATTCGTTGTCCAATACGTATAATGCCCTAAGATCAGATCTTAATAGAGCATAGATAATATACTTTTACTATTTTATTGGCTATTAATCTTGAAGCATAAGGTAATAAACTAATTGTCTAATAAAGCTGCCAATTCAAGTTGTGATTCTATTTCTATTATCTTGTAGTATCTCTTTTAGGCCAACTTAATAAAAAATGGGAATTCGCTTTTGATCAATGGATAAGTGACTGGCTTGGCGTACACTTTTATATTCCATCTGTTTATTATTTTTACTTTTTACCTATTTTTATGTTTGTTAATACATAACTTATACTCAACTACAGATAACTTAAACTACTAATAAAAAATGATATTATGAAAATGTATATATATATTGAGACGAATTTAAAGACTACACATGATAATATTTTAACTAAAGTATTTCTTGAAATAAATTAGTTTAACTTAAGTATAAATCATTAAAGATAATCAAAGCCTGACGTGTGAAGAGTATAAAACACTACAAGAAAACAACCTTTTCGTAGTGATTATTTTAACCTTTAGTATCGATTGTAATTGCAACAAAAAGCTTTCCCAACGAATGGTCATTCGATACAATATCCCCCGTTGCCTTAGCCTTTAGTAGTGGTTTTCAATATCGTTGGGGTTGGCCTCAATAATCGATACGAAAAACTATATCCAATCGTGGCGATTATTGTAGCGATTACAATCGCTATAAATGTTTAACTCATTTTCCTTAAAAAAAAAAAAAAAAAAAACATGCGTATGATCTTTACAAGTTTCGAACATGCAACCTCAAAACAATATTTATATATCTAGTGTTGAAAAGGCTTTTCGTGTCGATTTTTAGGATTTAGTGGCGATTGTAAATGATACGATTTCTCAAAATTATATAAATGTGTAAAAATAGTGTGGATATGTATTATTATGTTTTCTGTATCGATTTTATATGGGAAAACCATGGCGAATGTAAAATGATACAACTTTCTTAATTATTTCACAAACATACTTGCATATTGTAGCAAATGTACAATCGCTACAAAATAATCGCTACGAAAAGACATTTTTCTTGTAGTGAAAGTTGAAGCATTACAAGTCTTGCAACTATATATAAACGAAAATTTTTAAGATTAATTAAGAACTGAAATTTTTGGTCTTCGACTCTTCGTATTCATTTGCTGTTTTGGAATTTTATTTTATTTTATTATTATTTTTTTAACGAGCATTTCTTAAGATCAAGAACTGTAAACGATATCTTTACATTAATGTATATGCAGTTCACATGTGAGTATGTGACAATTTTATAGTTATGTTATATATAAAATATAATATATTCCATGAATTTAAATTGACCGTACCATTACATTGAAATAAATTGCCCATCATTTTGGAAGCGTGATATCAAAGTGTTGTTGTAACGAACATACTTATCTATAGTATATGATATTATGATATGATAAAGTTACATTTGCACTTGTATAGTCGTAGTAGAGATTGTGAACATCAACTTTTACCTTTAACTTTGTTGAGAAGTTAAGACAAGAAGAATATATACCAAGACTATATTTTTTTTTTTTTAAGAAAAAAACATATTGTACTTTGGACACGGTGGTCCATGCGAATAATGGGGACCGGCTCGAAGTTGGTTGGCTATAAATTAACTCCATAGCATAGCTTGAGGTTTGATCATCAGTTTCCTTCCAAATTTAAATCTCCGATAATACATATATTTTCCGATAATACATATCTCTAACAATCTGTGATGATGGCAGATGAAGGTCAACACCAAGACGAAGATAAGCTAAATGCAGATTTATTCCACGCCCTTAGCCATGATGACGATGAGCAGGTCATAAAGCTTTGCAATGAGATTGAAGGTGGTCCATTGTATAATATGACCTTACACCAATCAACTGTGCTTCATATGGCATGTTTCCTTAAAAAACTTAAGTTAGCAGATAGACTATTGGACATAGTTTTTGCTAACGCTTCGTCAGATGAGCTCTATCAAAAACTATCTGAACCAAAAAATGCTTGGGGAAACACCGTAATCCACGACGCAGCCACCTCCAACAAAGGAATCCCATTTGTTGAGAAGCTGTTGAACAAAGTACCTGTTCTGATAAATGTAAAAAATAAATGGGGCGAGTCTCCTCTCATCCAGGCTATCCGCTATGGCAGGAAACGTATGTACAAATGTCTTGTCAATCAAGTCAAGTATTGTGAATCACAAGGTTTAACAAAGAATGAACGCCTTGTATTCTTAAAACGCAAAGATAACATGACCATTCTTCACATGGCTATCCTCACTAGAAAATTTGGTCAGTTTCATCTATCCTTGTCTTTATGTTTTAATTTGTTCAAATAATTACCGAGGTTTTAAACTTGTAAATTGTAATTTGCAGATGTTGCGCTTGACATAGCTAAGAGATATCCAGAGCTATATGATGAAAAAGATAGTCATAAAATGACTGCTCTTCAAATGCTTGCGCACAGTCCAACAGCATTCAAAAGTGGAACTATATTAGGACCTCTACAAAAGCTTGTCTACTCATGTATGTGCTGTAATTCTTTTCAACTCTCTTCACATTTTCCTACTCATGTCACATATGAGTTGAGAGCTAAGTAGGTGACAAAATTTGATGTTATACAAAATAGTAGGTGGTAAAATTCATAAGAAAAACCGTAGGTGGTAATTCCTAAAACAACAATTATTACAAGTGGTAAGTGTCAAAAATTCATATTATTAATACCTGTTGTGATATGTTTGCTATTTTATTTTTCCAGTTGTCTCAACTGATGAACAAGACGCAACTGCAGAAGTTGGCATGACCGGAAAAGACAGTAATTTTATATTTGGTAGGAGATGTAAGTACGAGATTTGTAGGCTATATATGTAACTATGATCCATAATATTTGTTGTATTTGCTCATTATCAACTTAATTGTCTTAGGCTGCAAATTTGCCATGATAGAAGAAGTTAGAGAGAAGAAGGGCAATCAGGACGCGCTTCAGCTTGCCAAGATGTTGATCAAATCAGATAAATCTTGGAAGAACACATATTTTCCACTAGCGGAAACTACTCCTAATATAGGTAAAAAGAAGACAGCGCTGCGGCATGTACGCCTCTACGATCTCGCGATACTGAATCAGTCCGGTGTAGAGGGTCCTGGGTACCCTATTACTAGGGTTCTGGCCGAAAGGCATCCAGTTCACCTGCACATTATTTAAAATCAGTAACAGTCATAAAATAAAGCATCAGATTGTAAAAGTAGAAATAATTTAATCACTGTACCTCTAAGGGGGACATCCTGTCAAGCGATAACCGTATGGAGCGCAGGCGGTCAACGGACTTCTTCTCGACACGCGGACTCCACGCACAGGCACGTGGCTGGCCATCACCAATGGGAACCGGGTCGCGGTGTGGTCGAAACGCAGGAAAATACTCGTATATCCAGGTCTGTAACAACGTCAGACATCCAGTGATACCTGCTGCATCAGCCCGGCTCGAGAATCCTAACTGGCGATACAGATACGCCAGCGTAGCCGACCCCCAAGAAAACTGGCCTACTCTGTCGGGCTCACACGCGTCAACTATGTCGCGTGGCCTGAGCTTGTTCCCGCTCTTATCCGGAAACAAGGTACACCCGAGAAGAAGAAAAACATATGCAGCCAGCTGTGTGTCCTGTGTCCTACGTGCCGTAGGGTGCAAACATCGCTGCAAGACGGCTGCGATCTTAACGCCGCCGTGATCCCACACACCAAGTGCCGATGTGTACAGCGCAGCCCTATCCACCGCCAACAGCTCCGCTAGTAAATCTGCCTGATCCGCATCAGTGACGACAGATGCTCGGTTTCCCTCCACGGGAATCCCAAGGATGGCCTCGATGTCATGCAACATGATCGTCATCTCACCGAACGGAAGGTGGAACGAGTTCGTATCCGGCTGCCATCGCTCAACGAAAGCCGTGATCAGCGTCCAGTCAATCCTGTCGTGCATGGTGGCAGGAAGGTGACTCACTCTAGTGCCCCTCAATCGCCCGACCATCTCGCTCTCCTCCGGCCAAGCATCAGCCCAGCTACACAAAAACCTACAAGTCTTTTCCCGGGTTTGGCATTTCAAAATGCCTGTATCCAAAGCCCTCTCCTGGTCCTCCCAAATACGGGTAGCGATGTGTCCTAAAAAGCTAGGAATCACACTCCCGTCTATAGGTCCCCCGGCCACCTCACCCCTCACCATCCAAGAATCATTAACGGCCCTCGACCGTTTTCTGCTACCCGCAGACACAGTGGACGCAGATGATGTGCCAGATCTACTAACAAACCTACCATCTCGACCCTTACGCACATCTACCCTATGCGTCTCATACGTATCATCAAGCCTCTGACTGAATGGACCGTAATCATCATATGGTCCACTCTGATCGTCGACATCCTCATCTGCATCATCCTCGTCCTCGACCTCCTCCTCCTCGACCTCCTCCTCCTCCTCCTCATCATCATCATCATCATCTTGATCGTCCGCAGAACAGTGCACCCGTTCTCTGCGGGCCGAGGCCGAAATACCACGGGATCTAACGTGTCTGGGCCCCGAGCTCTCCATTGAGTAGATCGTACTCCTCACGACGTCAATACTCTTCCCCGCACCAGGTCTAAATTGCGATGCCTAACTCCAAGTAAATAACGAAACATAATAACGAAAACAAATTAAAAAAAGTCGAAAATAAACACAAAAGCAAATAAACAAGTCACGGAAATAAAATTATAAACATAAAAAATATAAATATATACAAGACAATATACATATAAACATAAGAAATATAAACATAAACATATACCAAAAACAAAAAATATAAACTACAAACAAAAAAAAAACAAACATAAACAAAAACAAAAACAAAAAATATTACCAAAAACAAAAAATATAAATACAAAAAAGGACGAAAATAAACACAAAAGCAAATAAACAAGTAACGGAAATAAAATTATAAACATAAAAAATAAAAATATAAACAACACAATATAAATAAAAACATAAAAAATATAAATATAAACATAAAAAAATATAAATATGAACAAAACAATATACCAAAAACAAAATATATAACCAAAAACAAAAAATATAAACAACAAACTAAAAAATGAAAAACATAAACAAAAACAAAAAATCAAAAATGCAAAGAAAAAACCAAAAACAAAAAACTAACAAAACTTAAAAAATTTAAAATTGCAAAAACTTAAAAAAAGAAGAACATCAAAATTTTAAAGAAAATTTATAAAAAAAAAAGGGAACTTATAATTTTTTTACATACAAAAATATAATTCAAAAAAAAAAAAAAAAATACATAGGAACATAAAATTAAAAATTAAAACCAGATACAATTTTTTTTTTAAAAAAAAAATAGAACATAAAATTAAAACAAATAAAAAAAAAAATTTAAAAAAAAAAAGATAAAAAAAAAAAGGGAACATACAATTTAAAAAAAAGAAAAACAAATTTTTTTTAAAAAAAAAAAAAAAATTCGAAAATAAAATTTAAAATTAAAAAAAAACATTTAAAAAAAAAAAAAGAAGGAGGCGCCTAGGCAAGACGCCCGTACGGTGGTGGCGGCGCCTAGCCCAGACGCCACTACCACGGCCGTGGCGCCTAGCCTCTGCGCCGCCGCCGTGGTAGTAGCGTCTGGGCTAGGCGCCGCCACCACCGTATGGGCGTCTTGCCTAGGCGCTTCCTCCGTGGTGGTGGCGTCTCGCCTTGGCGCCCCACCGTCGCCGGAGGTTTTTTTTTTAAAAAAAAATTACAAAAATTAAAAAAATTACCTTCTGGCCGGCAAACCGCCTTCCGCCCACCGCCGGTGCCGCCACTTCCTTACCGGGCCGCCTCGACATAGCTCTGGAAATAATTTAGAGAGAGAAAGTGGAAGTAGAGAGTAGAGAGAGAAATTGTGTGTTTTTTAGTATGAGGGCAAAAGTGTCATTTCACTCTTATTTTGTGGGCTTTATGTAGGAATTTGCGGGCGATGTTTAACAGTTCACAAACAATATCCAATCCGAAACTACGATTGTTTAACCTGGAATTTTAAGGTTCGTTTCGCATTATTTTTTATTTTTTTATTTTTTTATAAGTATAAAATATATATCTCATAATCAATTAAAAATTATTTAAACTTATTAAATCATGATAACTTTGAAAATTGACAATTAAAAAGTAAAAATACATTTTTCTTGTTTCTTTTTAATATGATGCCAAGCCCTTAGGTGCTAGATCCCGGTTATAGAATTTTGGATATTTCAGACAGATTTCCGTAAAAGAAATCAAGTTTTGGGATTGGACGCATCTGAATTTATGAATTTATCCAAATTTCAACGACCCGACACAAAAGCCCTGTGATTCGATCAAAACCCCGATTATTCAATCTGAAAATCTGGATATCAAAATTAAACAATCCTAATGCACGATTTAAAAAAAAAAAAAACAAGAATTATCATAAATATACTATACTTTTTTTTGGTAGGAAGTAAAAAAATTATTAATAAATGATAGTCAACAAAAACTATACTTAGGGCTTTTTTTTTTTAATTAAAGGATACTTAGGGCTTGTTTAGTTCACCTTATTTTTGTTGAGCTAAGTTAAGTTGATCTGATCTGGTATGTACAATAATCTATATATCAAGAGGGGTCTTTTTATTCTTTTGAAGGGCAACTGGGTCTTGTTAAATTTGTAACAATGTGTATTTTATTAATATGCAATTTTCAAAATTTTTTACATTACAAAATTTAAAAATATTTAGCACAAATTAAAGTTTGTATTCATCTAGGAGTAAACTAACTTACGAAGTATTAATTTTAGACTCAACAATCTTGACAATCCTAGTTCTAATTGAATACTTATAATACTTGTACTAATACTCGTATTATTATGAGACGGAAGGAATATTAACTGTACATGATATATGAACTCTGCCTCACGACCTTTATTCAATTAACACCCTTGGAATTTCTGTTGATTCATCCCACCAAAAACAAGGTGGGCAACTCAGCAACTTTCATTCTCTCTCTTCTCTCTTACCACTTAGCAGCCCTAGAAATTTTTCTCACTTGTTCATCACTTTGCGTTTCAATTTCGATTATCTCAATGTTGATTCAGTGACCAATTCAGGTGTTTCCAGAACTCAATCACTAATCGATCAACAATTGCCAATTTTCCTGCTTTTTCTTCAATTTTCTGTATTTCCAGGTAAATTTCATTGTCAATTGCAATTCTGTTGATTGAATTCATTAATTGGAAATTTAGCTGTTATCAGATTAATTTTAGGTTAGATTTTGAAATTATAGGCGTGATCTTAATTTTGGTTTTCCTCTTTTAGATCTAATTCACGTTTTTGCTGTTTATCTCCCCTCAGTTGAAGCGTACTCTGAATCCTCCATTGTCAAATTCCTTGCTTTCTCTTCAATTTTGTTGATTTAAAATTAATTATGTTTTCAACTGCAATGTTGTTGAATAAAATTTATCTCTTTTCTGTTGTTAATTGATTGAAAATTTTGTTGTTAAGAGATTAATTTTAGGTTAGATTTTGAATTGTGATAAGGGATTTTGTTAGATGATGACTAGGGTTTGGTTTTTTATGTTTGGAAGAATTTTGATTACGTGAATTTACATGGAAGACTATGTTGTTGATGTAGTTAGTGTTGTTCGATTTCGGATCAGGTTGATTGATCTCGTAGGAGTGTAGTTCTTGGAAGGGGGAAGGAAGTGAGGGAATAAGATGGCAACTGGAAATCCAGGTCGTCCTAATGTCCCAGGTCCCCCACCTGTTAATAGTCCATTTGCAGCAGCTGCTCCCCCCACTACGAGTCCCTTTTTATCGTCCGGTCCTGTGGCCGGTAGACCAGATGGCCCTGGTGTTAGACCTCCCCCTCCCTCAGCTCCATCCAATGCAGTGCCGTTTGCATCACCTGGCCCCATGGCGGGACCTCCAGTCCCTGGATTCAGGCCTCCACCACCTGTTGGTTTTACTGATCAAACTAGACCTGCTCCTCCTGGATCACCACCGTCACATGCTCCGTCCACATTAAATCAACAGCAATTTTCAGCTCCGCAGTATCCGGGGCCTCCGACAAATCCTCCTATTCGTTCACCTCCTGTTGGACCGCCTAACATGGCCGCTCCTATGGTACCTAATATGCCTCCACCTATCCAACGTCCTGGTGTTCCAGCTCCAACTCCACCCCTTACTTTCCGCCCCAATTCCCAAGCTCGTCCTGTCCAAATGACACCTCCTCCTCAACCTTATGCTCAGGCACCTTCTCAGCCCTACGGTCAGGCACCTCCTCAACCCTACGGTCAGGCACCTCCTCAACCCTACGGTCAGGCACCTCCTCAACCCTACGGTCAGGCACCGCCTTCAGCATCTCCTCCGCAACCTTATGCTCAGGCTCCACCATTATCATCTCCCGCTCACTTTGCACAGCAGCCTGCCTTTGGCCAGCCTCCCTCACAACCTGGTATGCCAATGCAACAACACTTTTCTGCTCCTCCGACAAGTACTATGCAAGGTTTAGTAGAGGATTTCAACTCTCTTTCACTGGGCACTGTTCCTGGGTCAATGGATCCTGGACTTGATGTTAAAGCATTGCCACGGCCACTGGAGGGGGATGTGGAGCCAACTGTCTACAGTGAGATGACACTGAATTGTAGCCCTAAATACATGCGCCTTACTACTAGTGCTATACCAAATTCTCACTCGCTTGCATCAAGGTGGCATTTACCACTTGGAGCTGTTGTATCTCCACTTGCCGAAGCTTCTGAAGGGGTTAGTATCTATGCTGATAGTTCTATTTCAAGTTTTACATGTCAGATACTGTGCTTGCTATATGCTTAACATGGATTTCCCTATCTGTTTTTAGGAGGAAGTGCCCATCTTAAATTTTGGTTCGGCAGGTATTATTCGCTGTAGAAGATGTCGCACATATGTAAATCCTTATGTTACATTCACAGATGGTGGAAGAAAGTGGCGTTGTAACATGTGCGCCTTGCTTAATGATGGTAAGACAACTATTGGATTGCTATTTTCACAATTTTTATAATGCTGTGCACTGGCTTAGATCTTGATGTTCCTCTCTAGTTGTACTGTTGACCTTCATGATTCTTTCTTTCTTTTAATAGGGCCTTTTTAGCTTGCAAAGATTTTTCTTAAACTGACACTGAATGCTCTTTCCTTAGTATTTGTACTGTAGCAATTTTTTTGTTGAATTACCTATGATATTGTTTATCATTATGCCATGGGGCAAAACATATTTGTTTTTTATTAATTTTTTGTGGGGGGGAAAAGCGCTTTCGATTGTGTTATTCTTGTGTGGAGCACTTGCTTTTACAGTCAGTGAATAGATCAATACTTTCATACACCAAAATGTGTTCGTTCAAGATTGTGCTGCCAGACCTTGCCAAGAGATTGACGCTAGCATTTTGCTGTTTTTGTGTAGTCCCTGGCGATTATGTTGCCCCCCTAGATGCCACTGGCAGAAGAGTTGATGCAGACCAACGCCCTGAACTTATCAGAGGCAGTGTTGAATTTGTTGCACCAACTGAATACATGGTGCGAGCACCTATGCCGCCTCTCTACTTTTTCCTCATCGATGTGTCAGTTTCAGCAGTTAGGAGTGGTATGCTCGAGGTAAACAGATAGAACAAGGGAAATAGCTTATTTTTCGATTTGCCTTACGTGCTTCATAATGTTATTTCTCTTTCCCTGGTCCTTAAATGATTTTGTTGTTTACTTTTGATTTTCGTCGTCATTTGCCTTTTCCTTTCTGTACAGCTGCTTCTTATAAATTATTAATTATATCAATTATTAGTCTCCGGTGTCAATGAAAAAAAAGAGTTGAATGCGATGAAGTTAGATAGTGAAGCAGCATTCAGGGTTTTGTTGAAGTTTATAATTGACTTGCCTGGTTGTTGGAAATTCTGACTAAAATGTAGTATATTGAGAGTTAAGGCCCATTTCTTTTGTTTGAAATGAAATTGGGACAACAGGTTAGGGATTTGATCAATTTGAAAAGTGGATTGCCATAGTGGATTATTTTAATGGTGGTTGCACAAGATGCCCAAAAAGAGAGGGGAGCAGATGGATTCGGAGCTGGAATAAAACATTAATTCAGATAAAAATGAAGGAGAGAAAGGGAGGGGGATAAAGGGGGAAATTACCATGGGCTTGTTTTTTTAACGTGTGTGCTGTGGTCATTTTTCTCATGTTTAACCAAATATCTTGCAAAATTTTCTTATGAAACTTTTCTTCTGCAGTATTCAATGCTTGCATTTGTGGTTAATGGGTTGATGTGTCTGTATCTTGCAGGTTGTTGCTCAGACTATTAAGTCTTGTCTGGATGAACTACCAGGGTCCCCTCGAACACAAATTGGTTTCATAACATTTGATAGTACCATACACTTCTACAACATGAAGGCAAGTAGATGTTATTAATAGTGATTTAAGCTCTGGAAAAGGTTCCTTTTTTTTTCTTTTTCAATTGTCTTTTTTGCTAATTCTTGCCCTCCTACTGTTTCCAGTCTACTTTGACACAACCACAAATGATGGTAGTCTCAGATGTGGATGATATATTTGTCCCTTTACCAGATGATCTACTAGTGAACCTTTCTGAATCAAGAAATGTTGTGGAATCGTTCCTAGATAGCTTACCTTCCATGTTTCAAGACACTATGAATGTAGAATCTGCTTTTGGTCCAGCTCTTAAAGCTGCATACATGGTCATGGTATGCTGTTCTTTTTTACTTCAATAATTTGTTTCTCTCATTTGAAAGTTCTATGCTCTTATATCACTTTTTTCTAAAACTGTGTAGTTACATTAAAAAAATTTACTTGCTTACAGAATCAACTTGGGGGTAAATTGTTGATATTCCAAAATACACTGCCCTCTATTGGAGTTGGCCGATTGAGATTACGAGGTGATGACCCTCGGGTATATGGAACTGATAAAGAAGCTTCCTTGAGAGTACCCGAAGATCCATTTTATAAACAAATGGCGGCTGATTGTACAAAGTACCAGATAGGAGTTAATGTTTATGCGTTTAGTGACAAGTACACAGATATAGCTTCATTAGGTATGAGTTGCTCTCGATTGGGAACATATATGTATCAATGTGTCATTGTATATAGTTTGTTCCCCTAAATTGCCATGTAGCTTTTAATGACTATATCTCAACTCTTAACTTTAATGTATAGAAAACAACACAAATATGCCTCTTTTATTTACTAAACTGCATAATAATTGCTTTTTGAAATATGAATCGTTTATGATATTCTTCTGTTTCTATATTTTCTTTTTTTTTTTTTTTTTTTAATTTGACTTTGTTTCATTTGATGTCATGGGAATGTTTCCCTGAAAATGAAATCAGCTATCAGCATCATAGATATGTTGTATGTGAAAGCTAACCTCTCATCTCCCTTGTAGGAACACTTTCCAAGTACACTGGCGGTCAAGTGTACTACTATCCAAATTTTAAGTCAACTGTGCACGGAGACAAGTTGAGACATGAATTGGCTAGAGATCTCACAAGAGAGACTGCTTGGGAGGCTGTTATGCGCATAAGATGTGGCAAAGGTCAATCTAAAATTTATAATTTTACATGCCTTGTCAATTCCTGCGTACTTATATTACTTTTTCTGATCTTTGACTTGATATTCACAATCTGATTAAAATCTTAAATGCAGGTGTAAAATTCAATTCTTATCATGGCAACTTCATGTTGAGGTCCACAGATTTGATAGCGCTTCCTGCTGTGGACTGTGATAAAGCTTTTGCCATGCAATTAGGCCTAGAAGAGACATTACTGACGACTCAGACTGTGTACTTCCAAGTTGCATTGTTGTATCCTTAAATCTTTCAATCTGTGGTTTTAGATGTTTTTTGTCAACTTTCATGGGTGTGTGTGAGCACATTTTGGGAACAGGCTCTTCTTATAATATGAAACTAACTCTAGCAGCCTGCCTGATGCCTCCATTATGGAAGTAGTGTCTTCACATCTTATACTAGAAAACTCTGCATATTAAGGCTTCAGTTTGCATCTTGTGTCTGTGTGTGTGTGCGTGTTTTTTTTTTTTGTTTTTTTTTTTTTTTTGTGTGTGTGTGGGGGGGGGGGGGGGGGGGGGGGGGGGGGGAGGGGGGGGGGTTGGATTGTTAAAGATTATGGTGTTTTTTTCCTTGACAAGTTCTAGATATACTGCATCATGTGGAGAAAGACGCATTAGAGTACACACAGCTGCTGCACCAGTGGTTGCTGATCTGGGAGAGATGTATCGAAGAGCTGATACTGGTGCTATTGTTTCAGTGCTTGGACGGTTAGGTAATTTAAAATGCTTTTTTTTTTCTTTATGTTTCTGTTTGCCTAACAAACATTGAAAATGTCTTTTTTCCTGGGGTATGATTCGCTAAACATGAATTTTCTTCGCAGCAATTGAGAAAACATTATCCAGTAAGCTGGAAGATGCACGATCTTATGTACAAATGAAGATTGTAAAGTCTCTCAAAGAATATCGCAATCTGTATGCAGTACAGCATCGGCTGGCTGGAAGGATGATCTATCCAGAATCATTGAAGTATTTGGCTTTGTATGGTTTAGCTCTTTGTAAGTCAATGCCTCTTCGTGGAGGGCATGCAGATGCGCAACTAGATGAGCGCTGTGCAGTTGGTTCAATAATGATGACTTTGCCTGTTAAAAGTCTGTTAAAATTTTTGTATCCTAGCTTGATTCGCGTGGACGAGTTTCTATTAAAGGTATTTTCAGGCAATTTGCAAACATTAAGAAATTGCATAATGATGTTGATATGGTCAAATATCTAAGTCCTCTGATTTGTGTCTTTTCTTTAGGCACCTTCTCCAGCCGCAGACCTCAAGGATGTTGAAAAACGCGTACCTCTGACAGCAGAAAGCTTGGATCCTCGAGGACTTTATATCTTTGATGATGGTTTACGCCTTGTTATTTGGATTGGTAGAATGTTTCCTCCAGATTTGGCTGCAAGTTTAAATATAGATTTTGCTTCCGATCTTTCACAGGTACTTTCTTTTACTATTGCTTAGTTCTGTTGTATCTGGCAAAGTTTTCTCTCGGATTGTTTTTGATGTTTTAGTCTCATTTGTGCTTGATCTTCGTAGTTGGCTATAGAATTGTGTATGACGTTTTGAGTTAATGAACAACGAACCAAAAAGATTCGAATAGACAATGCATAGTTTTCATAAAATGTTCAATTTCAACTCCTGGTTGGCCTAGATACGTACATGTGTCCTGCATTGCTAGTTGTGTCTAACACTTTTTAACCAACAACAATGTCTGCACACATAATCGTCAATTTTCATGTGCTTTATTATTAGAACTGAGCTCAGGTTGAAATTAGAGAAAATAATTTCAGAAGTGATAATGGTATTCTACATGCTGCCATGCAGATGATTCTGACTGAGGTTTGCAAAGCCGCTATAGAGAAATCCTTGGGAATTTGTGTGAGTGTTGGGTCTAAATTAATGCCATTTATGTTATTTAGTTATACTGATTTCACTCATGAAGACGGCTGGAAAAAAAAATAAAAAATTAGTCAAATTAACCCATTTGATTCACGTGGGTATGATTGACAAGACTTTACCTTTATCAGGTTTAAAAATCAGGGTTTTGAATTGATTATTGGATGTGGATGAGGATGAGGATGCTGCCTCAAATTGTCGGACTTAATTTAAGACAATTCTGAAAAAAATAGATTCTGAGTTTTTGTGTGATCCATAAATTATTTTGCATCAAATGTGGTATTGCTTCTTGTGGTTAACACATGCCTCGTCATATTCTATATCCCCAATCGTTTTGGCTTAATTGCTTTTTGTGGTGTATACTGGTTGCTCCGTTGTAATTTGTAGGCACTTGGCTCTGTGGTGAATCATGTTTCTGTCAATGGCTCTTTGACTTTGTCGCTTGAATTGAAAATTCTATGCTGCTGTGTTGCTAGTTGTAATCTGCTAATAATAATTCAGAACTAAGTAAACACTGATGGCCTTTCATATTTGCACTGATCATCAGGTTAACCTTAATGAGAGTGACAATGCAATGTCAAAGAGGCTAATGGGGCTACTTAAGAAGCTGAGAGAGAATGATCCTGCTTACTATCAGCTTTGTCATCTTGTAAGGCAAGGTGAACAGCCCAAAGAAGGGTTTTACCTTCTGTCAAATCTTATTGAGGATCAGACGGCTGGGACAAGTGGCTATGTAGACTGGATTGCACAAATCCACCGGCAGGTCCAACAAAATTAACAAGCAGATATATAAGGTTTGTGTGGCTAAGTTAGGTTAACTTGTATCTTTTATTTTATACATTGATGTGGTATTTTCTTGGTGGGTTTAACATTTATATGCTCAGCTGATGTCTACCTGGTACAAATTACATCCTTCACTCAAAGCATGATACACACCATGCTCCCAAAAGAACATACAATTTAAAACAGAAGAATGTACATCATCTTCAATAGCACATTAATTCATAATAAAAGAAATTAAAAGAGCATGGAAGTTTGGTATTATTAAAGAAAATTAACCGGGAGCATAAGCTGTGTATTATCTACAAACTTATGCCTGTTTGTTTTTTAAACCCCCTTTCCATGTACTTAGCCGCTAGGGAAATGTGGTTTCAGAATAGCTTTAGCAGCATTTAATGCTGTAAACTTCAGCTCTGTTGTTAGTTACTATATCTATGTTTTGGAGATTGAAACTTCAATCTATATCATGCTGGATAGACGTATGAAGAGAAAAGTGGTGCCTCTGCATGTCTTTCTGGATAGTTCCGTTAATGACTTCATTATTCTGCATATTATCTTAGAAATCCAGATATTTAGATCAATTTTCAATCCTTTGCAAATCTTACAAATGATGTACCAAATATTTGTTAGGATTTGCATCTCTGTTGAAGCCAACAGCTGAAAGAATAAGGTTGTATACCATAGGAGTTGGGGAGCATTCTCTGTAGCAACTTAAAGGAACACCATTAATTTTATACAAGCAATTCCTGCATAATTGTTCTTCTTCATCATCATTTTTGTTGTTGTTATAGATCCATTTGGTGCAGCTGAAGAACTATATTTGATCTCTGATTGGTAGAATCTTAGTAAATTATAGTGCACTATAGCAGCAGATGCTTACGGTCATTTGGTTTGGGTTTGTGTCAATTCTTGGATTGGGTTTGGGTCAATTCTTGGATTGGGTTTGGGTCATTCTGGGTCAGCTTTGGGTTATACGTAGTATTTCGGGTATGGTTCGGGTCAGCTCATTTTCAGGTAAGGTCCAGTTTTAGTTGGGTCAGTTAGGTATTATAGGTAGTCTTGTGCATAATTTGGTTCATTCATAAATTTGAAGAATACAAAGTTGTGTATCATCAATAGTGGCTAATAATTTTGTTACTACTAACGTAATAAGTTAATTCTACCTGGAGATAACATTCACTATGTATTCTCCTGTATGTATTACATATGCCGTGGAATGTGATATTGTGATATCCCAAGGTTGATCCAATTTTGATTTGATTGGGTTTTGTCAGTTATGTTTCACGGTGCAACCGTGCAAGGCATGATGGAATTTATCTTCACTTACTTTCACCTCTTCCAACCCCATCTCCCTTGTTCCAAAAGCACAAGGGAAAGCAGGCAAATTTCTGTTAGGTTTGGTTTCTGAAACTAATTTCACTTTTTGTAGGATGTATCATATGACAAGAAGATAGCTTCAACCCTCAAGAGATCAATTTTGACTGTAGCAAGCTGCACATCATGGTTAATATGTGGGCTCTACGACATGGTCTTGTCTACTTCTCAAGGGCGCGCTGCTACATGCTCCTCTCAAAAAAGTTGCTATTGAAAGAGATGTTATGTTGAAGGTACAAGTGACAGCTGAGATTTTGTGAACAAATTCTTTTTTGATTTTTTTTCCTTGTTAATTTATTAGGAAAGGTAAACGTTAGTGAGATTATAAGTTTCTTTTTTTTGCAGATTTTAGCAAATTTTTCTTTAATATTTTTTTAGGAAGCATATATAATCCCTATTTTGTGTGATCATATCTTATTACCTTGTTAGCTTCCTCAACATTTGCCTCTTGTTTTAGAGGGTGTTGTGAGTTGTGACATACCATAAATGTACAACACTTTTCTCCTTTCTTCAAGGCTTTTAACTGGAATTCTTTCGTTATAATATAAATCTCGTTTAGTACAATTTCAGTTTTAACTAGAGATTTGTCAACAGAATTGATAGTAACCGATCATCAAATGCCCCATGAATTTGGTGGCATGACATAGAACCACCAAGCCGTGCTGTGGGCAGTGCCTCGCCAATCGGCCTGTAGAGTCACAGGTTTAAATTAATGCGTTGATAAGACCATGACATAAAAGCTTGTTTCAAAAAAAAAAAAAGACCATGACATAAAAGCTAGCTCAAAGCTCTTAGAATAAGTGGACCTCCTTTGCATTTGCAATTATTGAAGCATATGTACACCAGAACTTGACAAACGCTCAAAACAACAACATTAAGGGTCTCGTTCATGTCTTCTTTTTCGCATATTTAAGCTTCGGAACTTGTCGTTTTATAAGCTGGCATTCCATTCATACATTGTTACTCCGTGACTCTCTTATCACATACGGAGTAATATGTCAATCTCATCGGAGAGTGAGGGATAGCTCAAGTGTTTATAGCTTCCCTTCTAATTTTAGATAATTCTGGGATCGATTCGCATTACTCACCCTTGTGGCTCTCTAAACACACACACAAAATGTCATCTCATCAAATTTTATCCTATAAAAAAAAAGCTACTAATATCAACTTAGTAACCCCTAACCAAATGAGTAACCCTTATAACATAACAAAGTAACCCTCATAATGGTTGGTCACACCGTGTGGCCAATCACATATGAAAATTTGTGTACTAATATGGGTAAAAGATATAGCATGGTATAAATACTACTACATCATTTCCATATTGGAAAACGCTTTTGTTTTTGACTAGGAATAGTTGAGATGCATTGCCTCACCTAAGTATGAACATTCTCACAAAGTGGTTAAGATTTTTTATGAAGTACCTTTCTCATCTTTGTTTTAGTACGAATATTGTTTTATCATGTTATGTGTTTAAAGTGAGAGTGAAGGATAGCTGGTGGTTAGAGCTTTCCTTATGATTTCAAGAGATCTATGATCGATTAAAAATTGTGTTTAAAGTGATAATGTGAGACACTAATTAAATTTTTTTTGAGAAAGAGTACGTGGGGGCGTTCTCATGAAATACTCAGTAGAACCCTTTTTTGCTTGCTTAACTATGCTACTAAGGTATTATGTATAAACCCCTAACAAGAAGTAAACTGATTTGATGCAACAAGTTTGCGTGTCATTCTGCATGATGATATAAAGCAAGATCGTATAATACGTTGTACATTTTGATTGCTAAACATATAATTTGTCTATCTAAATGTTTTCGTCTTTGATTCTCATTATTGCTCATTACATACCTTTTACTCTACAAGGTGATAATATAGACCGATAAACTATCATAAACGCCTACATAACATTAAAAATATGTCATATATAAAATACTTTGTATAAATTTATTATTAGAATTTTCAATTGTTATCGCGTTAAGCCATAATTTATAAACTTTTAATAGTGAACGAGCCATAAATATAATTGTATATATCTAGTCGAGTGGCTCGAGCCATCCAGGGATTTTTCATTCATCAAGAATTCAAGACTAGTCATCTTAAAATATCATTAGTAACAATCAAACATCGTATTATTGGACTTGTGCACAAAGTGGGTTCCATACTTTTATATGCATCAATCATCTAGTAGGTTTGAGAATAGAGACCAACTTGAGCAATTGTGTGTGGAATAGATAGTTTCTATTCACTCGTGATCTTTATCAATTCGTAGTATTTTTCTTTAGATATTTTAATAGATATTTTGTGTTCATTCATTGAATTTTAGCAACCATGTAATTCTTAAGTCTTAACATCACAAAATCTTTGTTACTCTGGCCCTCCATTTTATTCCGCAAATTATTGTGGATGTCCAATATTAATTATTCTTAATTTTTAATATATACGGAGTAATACAAATGGTTCTACAATTATATCAAGATATGTGTTTTATATATATACACACACCGACACACGTATGGGACAAGAGTTGAGGTTAATATTTTCATTGACATTTACATTATTTGGGGTAGATATAACGGAAAATTTAGGTATATTTGCTTATATAATTTGAAGGTAAAGGACTATATTTAAAATAATACACAACTTTTTATATACACTTGGTGCACAAAAATAGCTTTGAGTGCACCATGCACCCTATTGAGCTTAAAAAGTTTTAAAAATATAATTGTACATTTTGTTTATGTAGTAGACTTCATTCCTTTTTTTTTTTTTTTTTTTTTTTTTTTTGTTAAAACCATGTGAAAATCATGAAAAACTTTCAACAATGAATGAAATTTATTCCACACTTCCACCTTTGTATGTATAGTATAACATCTTTCCAAAATAAAAAGCTAAAAACTTATCAATTATGGATAAAGAGATTGTCGTTTGTGGTTGGAGTCCTTGGAGAAATATTTAATAATAGAACATTAGAACATGTGACTATATCACTTACTAAGTTACTACAATACTTATTACAATAAGCATTATGCAACTTTATGGACGCAAAATTAGGTAAATATGGGAATAATAATGAGTTTGTTATTTTTTTGATTTAATTTTCATCATCTTGTGAACAAATAGTACATGTATACCGTAAATTGATTTTAAATGTACCATATACCCAATTCATATATTAACTAAGGGTTTGTTCACATGTATTGAGCTGAACTAAATTGAATAGAGCTGAAATGAATATTTTATGAGAGAAGAAAATTGGGATTGGAACTGAATTGAAATGAACAGATTGGAGCTTAACTGAAATGAACTGAAATTAAGGTGAAGTGAACAGACCCTAAATCACTTCATCAATCGTGATTTCGTGAAAATGTGTATTATAGTGTATTTGTATCCTTAACTATGCATTGTAGTAAATGTACATTCTCACGACTGACTCAATAATTATTACCCCAAAAGCATGTGGTGGCTAGGGTAGAGCTGTTGTGGTGCATATTCACATGAAGTACTTTTTAGGAGTCCTGTACATCATTTAATGATCTTGCATAAAATGATCAATCAAATGAACCTAAAAGGGTTTTGAATTCCTTTTACCCTAACATGTACAAGAAGATCCAAAAACAGAAAAAACTAACTCTCCATCTATAAGCCATAAATGACACCTGAAACCAAAAAGTATAAGGAGAAAGGCTAATATAACTACTTTTAATTTTTTGTTTTTAATGAAAGCTAGCTAGCACTGAACCACTGAATTATTGAGGCTACTAGATATAACCCGACATATTTTATCAATAAATTCATTATCATAAAAAAAATAAAAACAAACGTATCTATGAATTTTATAGCCTCTTGTTTGTTTGCAAATTGAATTGTCTTCTCAATTTCATTAAATTAATTAGTATTTTAATTTGCTAGCTTAAGATGTATAATTTAATTAAGTCACTTATAAAACAAATACCCGTATAAAAGTAAATATGTTTATGTAATCGGTACAAAATACAATGTTGAATTCGTTAGATATATTCCCTCTGTCTTTTGAAGATAGGTTGAGTTTTTGATGTATAGAATATTAACATGGAAAAATCATTACAAATGGACTTACGAAAAATTTGTTATTTAACTTTTGACTATATAGGTTTTAATGTTATGACTAGTAAATAAGAAATAATTAATATAAGTTCTAAAAGAAATTTGTCAAATTGTTTTGAACATTCGAACTGAAATGAATCTAAGCAAATCATAAAATATTGAACATCAAATTAAATCAATTATCAGGTCTTTTCATCTTGTGATGTTTAACAGTCATGTGTTTGGTTGTAACTTGAAGTTTGAAAATCATAAGAATTCTTATGAAACACCGACTCATTTTCAAAGCATAACTATGCTATACAACATTAATAAATTAAATTCAGGTCTTATATATCTAATTCACTAGGCAGATTTACTTACAAATTAAATCAAACATCTAACCATATCAATAAGGTAGTTAAAATTAATTAGTCTCGTCTCACCTTGAATATTTGAATGAAAAATTAACCCAAATATATATATAGTTATATACGCATACCACATTGTAAAATTTGAAATAGAAGTCAATCAATACAACTCCTCTTGAAATTTTGTGAGAACTTATTTGTAAACTTGCTTTCAACCCAATAAACCAAATAATCACTACAGTAATACTCAATTCTTATCCAATTAAACCACATAATTAAAATGTACTCATGCAATTAATTAAGGGAAATTCCCATTGATACACTTCAGGTTTTGACTTTTCCCAACGGTACCACTTTTTTTTTTTTTGACTTCCTAATGATACACCCAAGTTTATGACTTACTAACTCACGTGATTAAGTTTGTTAATCAGACGTTAATAAGTTAGTAAATCTAGGTTAAAATATAATTTTGTAAAAAAAAAAAAGACTAATTTACCCCTTTTAAACCCTTCCCTCCAACGATAAAAAACCCTTCCCCTTCCATTTATGTCGATTTGACATAAACCAAACTCACTTTCAAATTTCATCTCTCTCTCCTCTGCTCTCTGTTGAATTCACGAAGGGTTTGCAAGGGAAAATTTGCTAAATTCGTTGGTCTACAAAGCCATTAGAGGGAAATCTTGCATAATTCAGGTACTTTAGCACTACTACTGTTCATTTATGCATGATTTGGTGCATTTGTTTGATGTTCTGTTTTAATATGCGATTTTAGGTTTAATTCATGATTTTAATGATGTATATTTGTGTGATTTTAGGGTTCTTTCATGTATATTAGGTGGGGGCTTATGTTTGTTCAATTATTGGTTTAGAATATGGAATTATATTGAATGAAATGCCATGATCGTGTTTGATTGATTGTTGGATAATTGAATTGGAATTGATTTGCATGTTGTAAGTGTGTGCATTGTTTACCTTATTTTGCAGAATGGGTGATGTTGTGATAAGGTTTCATTACTGGGATAAACATGTTGATATTGATGTTGACTTAGATAGATGTAATTTGATGGACTTGATTATGGATTTTGAGGACACTACTGCATTAGACACTGAGTATCCCTTAATCAACCCTACCTTTGGTTATGGTCACAATGAAAAGAATCACCCTTTACTAAATGATGCTGATTTTTTAAGATGATTCATACCCTAGGTGACTGTGAGATGTATCATATTTGGGTTGGGTTTGCCAAGAAACCAAGTGCCTTGAATAGAATGATCAACAGGTTAAGGAACAAATCCAAATCTGCACAACCAATTGATGCACCTTCCCAAACATTGTGAAAGACTCATCAAGGGAGCATTGGACCATTATTTCTGATAGGCAAAAGGCAAGTACTTTCCTCTTTGTGTTTCAATTTTTTGATTGTTTTGCTATGATATGAGTCTATCCCTAAGTAAGCTTATAGTGTTTGCATTAACCCAATTCCTAACACACAGCAATGGCCTGCAGATGAGTCAGGTACAATTATCATGCCTCCTAAGATGAAGAGGGGAATTGAAAGACCAAGTAGGAATAGAAAGAGGGAGGAAGGTGAAGAGCAACCTGGAAAAAGGTCCAAAACAGTCAAATGTAGCAAATGTGGTTGCTTTGGCCATAATAAGACAACTTGTAAGGGAGGGTTAATTGGGAAAGAACTGAAGTCAAATGAGCCTGTTGTCATAAAAAATCCTAGGGTCAGAGACCAAAGTAATGCAGCAAAGGCAGCAAAGAAATCTGAAGAAGTTGGATCTCAGTCTGCAGCTTCAGCTAAACAAGAAAAGGGACAGAAGGGCAGACCCTCAGCTGAGGAAGCAATAGTACTGACAGCTTCACAGTTGCCTAGCCAACCAGTGCCTATGTCTCAATGAAAATCAAATTCTCCAAGCTCCTAAGTCTTTTGTTCTGCAGTATAGTGGCATATGCATTTTGATAATTTTATAGGAAGTCAAAACTTGTAGTTAACTCTGTTTTTTTGTCATTTGGGATGATTTTTGCTGTTGTTATTTGGTAATTTAGTAGACAACTTTACTATTGAAAGTTGGATTTTTGCAATGTTCCCAAATAACCTATATATATTAATGAATGTTGGAAACTGATGTCATTTTGTGTATTTCAATTTGTCCCACATTTTAGTTACTTTGTCTATTTTAGTTGATTTCAATATTAAACATACACAGTCAATGATAAGTTTGCAGCAATGTCAGAAGAGAAGATAAGTTTGCAGCAAGGGAGCTTTAATGGAGATGAGATAAGTTTGTAACAATGGAAGAGAACTTTAATGGAGAATAGAAGAGGGGAAATTGGCTTTTTTTAGGGAGGGAATAGGGTTTGAGAAGTTGGAGGGAAATAATAGACAATTTTAGGGGAAAAATTTGGAGGGAATGGATTAAAAAAGGGGTATATTAGTCATTTCATCTTTTACTAAGCCTAAGATGTTAATTTATCAAGTTATTAACGTCTGATTAACAGACTTAGGATGTATCAGCATGAAGTCAAAAAAAAATGTGGTACCATTGAGAAAAGTCAAAACCTGGAGTGTATCAATGGGAATATCCCATTAATTAATAAGAAGATTTCACTAGTAGGCTAAGCTAGTAGCCAATTTAGTTCAAAAGGAGTGATTCAAATTGAGACAACTAAGGTTTTTTTTTTTTTTTTTTTTTTTTTTTTTTTTTTTTTTTTTTTTTTTTTTGAGGGAAACTAAGGTGATAACCTAGTAGCAAAGACCCCATTTATATCTTTTCACTCCCTCTTGTTATTTTTGTTAAAAATTATATTCCACTTTTTTTGTAAGTATTATTAATAATATATTTTTATAATATACAATTTATTTAGGTTTTCCAAGTGTTTCTTAAGGACCAGTGTAGCACATGGGCGCTAATTAATTTTTTACACAAACTTACAAACAAATCCTACTCATACATTTTTAACCCTTTTCATGACTCCACCCTTTATAAACACACCAACACAACCCCTATTTCCCTCACTCAACAACAAACCTTCTTTCAAACCCTTACCTTAAACTACATCCCCTAACCAATAATTCTCATCATGGCTACCACCACCAAGCTCATCGCCGCCATCCTCATCCTCTCCCTCGTAACCCTATCACCCATGTGCAACGCCTGTTGTGGTAGTTGCGCTACTCCCCCACCAGTTACCCCTAGCACGGGCAAATGCCCTATTGACACACTCAAACTCGGTGTATGTGCGGATGTTCTAGGGCTAGTCCATGCCGTGATTGGTAGCCCACCCTCTGGTACTCCATGTTGTGCCCTAATCAAAGGTCTTGCCAACCTCGAAGCCGCTCTTTGCCTTTGTACTGCCATTAAGGCTAACATCCTTGGTATCAACTTGAATGTGCCTGTTACCCTAAGTGTTCTCCTTAGCGCTTGCCAGAAAGATCTTCCAGAAGGATTTAAGTGCTAATTATTATCAATGTTGTTCATTTTATTTATGCATGGAAAATTACAACAACAACAACAAAAAAAAAAAAATTACTAAATTATATGATAGCTCATGATTTTTAGCTCTCATATAATATTCATTTATGTATTCATAATTCATGCATACCTAGCTTATAGTAATATTATGTATAAATGTTCATAATATTGTGAACATTGATATATAACTCTATATTGCTAGGTTTTTTTTTTTTCTTTTGTATTTAACTTGTTATTGCATGATTTGCTTGTATTATTAATTTGAATGTACTATTTACTAGATTTTTAATATAATCATGTTATTGTAATTTTTTTTTATTTAATTTTGTTAATAGTTGTTTTTGTTTTTATTGTGATTTAATTTTGTGTTTAGAGTCCCCTTGCTACATGCACCAGTGATTCAGTGCATGTGAATTGTTTCCAGTAAGATTTTCTTTGTTCATTGACCCACATATTTTCTATCGTGTGTGGTACGGTGTACGTGTATGTATCTTTTTTTTTTAATATATTATTATTATTATTATTTTTTTTTTTTTTTTTTTTTTTTTTACGGAATGTATCTAATTTCTGATGTATGTACAATATTAAGCTTTATGTATTTTGTTTGAGCCAATTTATTTGTGTTTGGTACGTTACAAAAATGACAAATCAAATAAAATAATGACAATGGAAATTTGGCAATGTGGTTCTAACAACGTTTGGTGCATATATACTTTGTATAATATATGTGGAGTATGTACGATACTTGGTATGAGTTTTCTATTCAAATAGCGACGTTTTATATTAAATCTATTTTATGTGTATTTATAATACACACTTTTTCTTTTAAAAACATATGTATGTTGTTTTATCAATTTTTGCTTAATAGCCTAAAAAGGAAATATCCTTAAAGTCCTTAACTTAAAAATTAAATTATAATGAAGTATATTAGGACTGCGGCATTAATATACTATGTATAGTAGTATATGGTAGAAAATTAAAGAAGTTTCGATTTTAGGGAAATTTATTTATTTTATCTATATTCGATATATTAAAGAGAATTTAAATAAAATCAACTCAAATATGATGACCTATATATAAGGCTATAGAAAGAGCCTATTATGTGTTCAGCAGCACCATGATTGGTTCGACACTAGATTGAAGAATATAATCTAATCCTTCAAGCAGTTTGAGGGATCATGATATGTTATTGATAGAGTATAAAACATATTCATGGGTCTCAACTAGAGCTGTCAAAAGTTGACCCGATCCGAAATACGACCCTAACCCGTTTGAACCCGAAAAAAATGGTGACCCGAACCCGACCTAACCCGACCTGAAACCAACCCCAGACCCGAGTTGACCCGAGTATTTGAGACCCGAACCCGACCATGAGCCGACCTAGAGAGGACCCGACTCGAATGTGACCCGTAAATTATTGACCTAAACCGAACCCGACTCGAACCCGAGAATGACCCAAACCCGATTTAACCCGTCAAAACCCGAATTCAACCTGACCTGTTACTAACCTGACCCGAGGTCAACCCGACCCGTTCCTAACCCGACTCGAATTTAAACCCGACCAGTTACAAACCCGACCCAAAATCACCCCGATTTGTTATTGACCCGACCCAAATTCAACTTGATTTGTTATTGACCCGACCTGAATTTAAACTCGACCTATTACTTACCCGAATTTAAACGTATTTGGGGCTATATGAGGTGAGTGAGGTGAATCGGTGATAGTGATTTTGTCTAATTAAATCAGCCAAATGTTTTTTTTTTTTTCCTAAATTTATCTTCAAAATAAACTTCCATATAACTAGTTATAATCCTTTTATGGATCCTTTTTTTCAAATTTTAGTATTCACTTGTTTTTTTTAATATTTTTTAAATGTTTTAAATTATGCAATTTGATTTGGAGCTTTAAAAAATAAAAAATAAAAAAATTTATTGACTTGAACTGAACCCGACTCGAACCCGAGAATGACCCGACTTGATTATAACCCGCAAATTATTGACTTGAACTAAACCCGACTCGAACCCGATAATGACCCGACCTGATTATAACCCGTAAATGATTGACTTGAACCAAACCCAACTCGAACCCGAACAGGACCCTAACTCGTTTAAATCCGTAAAAACCCGAATGTAACCCGACCCGAATGTAACCCGACCTATTATTGGCCCGACCTAAACCCGACCCAAACCCGATAAGATGTATGACCCGACGTGACCCGACTCAAGCATGACCCAACCCGAACCCAACCTGCATAGGTCCCGACATTAACTCGTACTGACCCGACCCGAGATGACCCGACCCAAACTAACCCGACTCAAACCCGACCCATTTACCCGAATTGACAGCTCTAGCCTCAACCATCAGCTTAACCTTTTGATTGAGTTGGTTCTCTAACATGGTATCGGAGCCAAAGTGACATAGAGGTCACGGGAATAAAAATATTCCTGTGCGTCAACCATTAGCCTAAGGCTAGCACCAAAATTAATAATGCCGAAAATGACACTATTTACTTTGTATTTAGATTAAGACTGATGCAATTATGGAATGTCAAGGATTGACAATACATATTCAGCCTAACATACTGTTGCCAACATTATACAGCTATCTGCAATCTCATCAACTGATATTTTACATATCTTTTACTAGAGAAAATGGTCTATTTCGTTCTTTCCATGCAACTAGCGGAGACATATTTAAAAAATGTCCATTACTTCGTATAGTATGAAAGCTATTTTTAAATATAAAGAAAAAAAATATATACTCCGGATTCTGTAGTAAGTGGTGGCCAACTTAACCTAGCCATCATGTACTCTCATTTAATAGTGCTTATATTTCATTATTATCATGTTATAGACTGGCACGTGTAATTTATGCGTAAATGATGCTCGTGAACCTCAATCACAAGCTCAACAATTAACTATATATTGTGTTGTGTGTATCCTTAAGCGCGACTGTGCGAGCACCATGCACGGTGCTTCATGGTGCTCGAGGGTTCAGTATAGAATTGCCCCACCAGCCACAAGGTACTACAAGATTAGACATAAAGAAAATAGTAACAAAAAAATTGCGCCTTTATATTTTTATTATTATCACAGATTCACAGACATGTGATCCTCTCTCATTCTTTCATGTCTCTCTCACTTTTCATCTTGTTCTTGTGACCTTGTCCGTTGCTACTTGTGTTTGTCTCATTCTCTCTAACACAAGTTTGAATATATCATTGTTAGGCAGAGATTTTAATTTGTTCGTTAGCCTCATAACAACCATATATATGTGATATTTATACCTTTATCTCATTGAAATTACTACGTTGTATTTTCATAGAATAAAACACTGCCCTTATAAGTTACTGGAGCTCGTAATTGAAAAAAAAAATTCAAAATCTTTCTATTTCTCCTCACGATCTTTAACGTAATTACAATACACCTGGGTGTGTATAAAAAATTTCACTGTCTGTTATTTCACCCTGTGTTTCTCCTCTTGGTCCGACCTACAAATAATGTGTGTTATCATATCATTGTTATTATTATGTCATATACTCCCTCATCTCTCGTTATTATAATGTTACTTTTTGTACTGTTAATTGTTTTCCATACTTTCTTTAACGCTACACTTTACTTAACACTCTATATATTTTTACCCCCTTTAAACGTCATGACATTTTACTATTTTTAGAACGGCGGAAAAAAATTAACATTTTCATGTAAAACCTTTAATTTGGGCCTCAATAATACAGTTCAATGGGGTTAAATTGTGAAAGGTGCTACAAAACAAGGACATTCATTTTGGACCTAAGTTGCATGCAATGTAGTCTTGTAACATTGCGAAACATGTTTGTGCATGAGATGATCTATCTAAGGCTGTCTTATGAGCATACCATTCATTAGAATATATGTCTGTTATTGGACATCATAGGATAACGTGTAGCGACACGTGTCATCTATTGGGTGGGGGATACTAGATAAATCTAATTCAATTCGTATTAGAAAGGGAAAGAATGATGTATGGATGAATGCCAAGCGTATCTAACGATCATACTAAAGACATTATTCCTAAGATGAATCCTATCTACGTTCTAGGCTAACCTGGCCATGCAAATGCCCAATTACAAAGGGTATATATCTATTGTATTTTAGATAGGATTAATTAGTTGCTACGTACTTAGGTAAAATCGTTTCATATTAGAAAATTAAATAAATAAATTATATAAAGATAAAGGTTAAAGAGTCAAATTTATTTAATTAGTCTAAATTTAATTTATGTCGGAACGAGATAATAAAATTATATTCATATACATATGTACAAGAGTATTAATACGGATAATTTGATATTGATCGCTCGTGGATTAATTGTGTCTATTCGGAATAAAAGATGTAATTATCAATGTATGATAGATATTAGTGTTAAAAGTTAGATATTATGTTAAAAGTTATTGTGTGTGTATATATGTATTGTTGCTATAATAATTTCTATATTAATACATGTATAGGAATATCACATTATTAGTGACGATGATGGCTTGGTTTTTGTTGTTAAATAAGTCCAATATATGCTAATTTACAATTGGCGCGGTTGATATCATGAAGACAATCAAGTAAATTTCCAAGAATTCTACTTGTTTTTTGTTTGCTTATTGTGTTTCTTTCAAGCTCAAATATTGTTTAATGCAACAATTTACATCTAAAAGCTGTATTTCCTTTAGGTTGATATGTATATGTCACCTCCCAATTATCATTGAGTTCAAAAGCGTCTAATTCGACCTCCATTCTTTGGATCTACCCATTTTGTTATCAGTACGCCGTGACAGCTTGCTTGAAAGAGATAGGATTCTGAGATGACTTTGTCAAAGTACGTGTAGAAAGAAAACTATGAACCACTGCCGCATGCGTTGGCCGTATTGGCAATGTGTGCAGCACTGCAACGTTTGATTGATAACTTGGTCCTGAGGTCACAAAGCCCTCGAACCTACTACGGTTTGGTCGAGGTCGAGGTCGAGATGCATGATGGCCATGATCCATCTCCTTAGAGGCATTTCATTTAAGACCAGGGGGTTAATTTGGTTTGGAAATTAATAGTGCCGGACTTCACATAGTTTCTTTATCGACTTATCTATACACTTCAATAAACTGAATTAATTATTATATTTATAACTTGAACATCAAACATATCTAAATAATTAAGGACCCGTTACATCGCCATGATTAATAACTAGTAAAAAAAAAAGGCAACTTAGGGCCTGTTATCTTATGTTGAAATTCAGTTCAGCTCAATTCAGTTCAGTTCAGTTCAGTTCAGTTCAATTCAGTTCAGCTCAGTTCACTTCAGTTCAGTTCAGTTCAGCTAAGCTCAGCTCCTAATTTCCTTCTCTTTTAAAATATTCATTTCAGTTCAGCTCAGTTCAGTTCAGCTCAATTCAGTTCAGTTCAACTGAGTTCAGTCAATGAGAACAGGCCCTTAGTTTTCGTTTTCTTGCAAGAGTGCCAACTTGTGCCCTTAAATACGGTTCGTTTTCTTGCAAGAGTGCCAACTTAGGGCTTGTTTGACATTGTTTTTTGTTTTTTTTTTAAACAAAAAACCAAAAACAGGAAACAAGAAAAAGCAATCATAATTTTATTTGACTAGTTTTTGTTTCATTATATGACTTATATCATATGACTATATGAGTTTGAAAACCAAAAAACTAAAAAACAGAAAATTACAGCAATGCCAAACGAACCCTTAATTTTCATTGCAAGAGTAAAATAGTAAATACGGTTGACAAATCAAGATATACTTATATGGACTGGATTACGAAGCTATAAATGGAAACCATGCTATGTGTCTCTCAATTATATACTTGTATGTTGATAGGCCTACAAGACAATACACATAACCACCATATAAAATAAGCCTAACAAAAAGCCCACATTAAGTAGCCCAATGTAGTATTAGAGTTATTGGACTTCCCTTCCTAACAAGTATCCATCACAATATCTCGTTATGATTTTAACATTTATGAGTCATGATTAGTTGCAAACACAACACACTCCTAATCCGATTAAGTAGTTCTAGTTATTTAAAAATCTATAATGCTTTTAATAACTTTGACTTTAAAAGCAAATTAAACAACCTATATCAAATATCCTTCAAATTATAATCAAAAATAAAAATCGACAATAATAATGTAGCACAACTTGGTAGTTTTCATTGGTAATATACCAACTAACATTAGCCTCTAAACTATTTTATATCAGCTGAGTTGTCCAGTTTATTAAACCATCGTACAAATTCTGATATGTGTACATGCTGAGACACACTTTACTTCTCTCTAGCACTTTTCACATGCAAATTTTGTGTATTCGCTTTTAAATTGAGAAAAAAAAAAAAACTATACATTAACATCTGAAGAGTAATAGTTTTACTATACTAACTACCATTCACATTATATCTTGAACGCTCGTGTTATAAACCACCTATGACCTATTCGGCTATTCCTCAACTAGAGCCGGACTTCATGACCAAGTATGAGTCCTAGTCTAAATGAAAATCTCACTATGACCTAAAACAAAGCCAAACGTGAGAAATAAGTTTGAAAGAACAAAGGTTAGGTGCAAATTGCAAAATTGTCCCTTTTCCTTTTTGGTGCGTTGTTTACTTGTTTGTATAATCTCATTGCATTTTACACTCTCAAATCCACGCAAACTCTAAATTCTCTCTCCTCTTTCTTCATCATCTTTCTATTTTTTATTAATTGAATTGTTAATCGAATCCTCAAACCTCAGATATATAATAATTGTAGACTGTATCATATACTAAGATTGATTTTTGAAGAAACCCAATTCAATTTTCAAATCATATGCTGCAATTGGAGTGATCCGATCAAATTACATAAACCCTAACAAGGGTTTGAAATTTTGATACCCAATTCATTGATTTTGTTGCAGAAATTGAATTTGGGGGTAAAATTAAGTGATCGAGATGAACAGGGGGAGGAGTCCACCCAAGCATCGCCATGATGGAACCTCCCCTTTACCTATGGGGATGGATTGGAGTCCCCCTCCTAAGAAATGGGTACTCTTTTTTCTCTCTCCTCTTTTCTTGGTTTTTGTTATTTTGCATGTTTAAGTTCAGAAATTGTTGTTTATGTTGTTAATTTTGAGTTAATTTGAGTGATTTTATGTTATTTTAGTTGGTTGTTGACTAATGTGGTAAGTGAGCTTATTGAATTGCGCAATCTTGTGGCATTATTACAGCTTTGATTGAATTGGATCTATGAGGTTTCGATATGGAAGCTTGTGTGATTGACTGCATTGATGGGGCTGAGTTTTCGATGTTCAATTTATGATGATCCTTGTTGCCAATGATATGGAAGTTTGTGTGATCGACTGAATGTGAGTAGGATTGATTGCAGTAGTTGAGAACAGCGTGAGTGAGAATATTGGAGGAATGGCACATTGTTTGTCATTATCAATGAATATCTTTGTTTTGAGATTAGTGTGATTAACTTATGACCACTTTTTGAAGGGATCGGGGAGTTGGGAGGGTGTAGGATATGTATGGTGGATTATGGTTGATTTAGTTTGAGTATGGTGGTGGACCTGGTGAGTGATTAAAAGATTTTGCACCGAAAAGCTGGAGAGAGGATTAAAGTTATCATGCGAGGATAAATTTGAATCAACTCGCACTCATTGATGAACATTTAAGATGATGCAAAAATGTTTGTCTTATGCAATTGCATATGAATTTGAACATGACCTATGAAATGCAGTAAAAGATCAATGAAGATAGTAACTTTTAGCTACTTCACAGTTCATAACGTGTTCAGTTATTTTTTTCACTTCGATCCCTAAACTTATTTGTTCTGAACGTGATTAAGTTGTAAATTGCACTTACTAGCATTTACAGAAAATTTCAGAACTGACAATACCTGAAAATTATTTATTCAAGGTAAGAGAATAAGTCCTCCTTGGTGTCATTCTCACTGTGTAGGAGGATTTGTGGGTAGATTGTAGTGTTTCATGTGAACCTCCTTTACATAGGCATCTCTGTATCTCATATTGTAAAGGCATATATTCTCATGACAAGTTTTTCCCATCTTTCTAAAATTCATGGGTTGTTTGTATAAAAAAATTCGATAATTATTTGGAGTTTATTTTGGCACTTTGAGTTACTGCTGAACTCTATCCTAGTTTCTCTCTCTAGCTTTATTTGTATAGTTGTGAGCTCAGTTGCACAATTCAGGATCGTCCATTGTTCTGGTGACTGGGAGGTTCTTAGGTTCTTCAATAGTTAAATTTACCCTTTTCTATTGTTGCCAGTTGCAACCTTTAAACGTAAAATATGGAGCTTGATTTGGCTGACTGTATACCTAGTCAGTTTGACATTCAGGATTCGTTATTGCTGTTTTAGAGTATATATTGCTAACTAGAAACATTTTACTGATGTAGGGTGGTCGTGATACTGTATGGCCTCATGATCCTCGCTCTGGATGGAGCTACTGTGTTACAATTCCTTCTTGGGTTGCGCTTCCAAAATCAAGATCAAGTTCTTCAGATCCTGTAGTGGTACAGAAATTGAATGTCTCTCCAATGTTTATCTATGCCAAGGGTTAGATGTTGTTTTTCATTCTGCCAATAAGTTTTGTAATCATGTGTTTGTAGTTGGGCAACTCTGCCCTAAATACAGTCAGTTCAGTTCCAAATTATGTAACTTGATTTAGTGTAACTAATTTCTCACATTAGTTGTCAATTTAAGCCCATGTTGATCATGTCAGCTTGAGAACAAAAAGATTATCAGTAATGTTTTAGGAAGCTGTTGGATAAGACATTAGTAAAGTAAAGATGATGTCTCCCAAGTCCCAACATTGTTCTAAAAGGTTTTTTTTTTTTTTTTTTTTTGAGGAATTTTTTGTTTATCTTGTATGATTCATATCTGCCTTCTGTCAGCTTTGACCCAATACTGGTTATGATTATGGTCAGAAAAGAGAAATAAAGGCAAGTCTTCTCATTTGAGGCTGACTTGGTGACTTCCAGGATAAGTTAATTGGTGTTCCCTGATTTGAATGAAGTTTGATTAGTGGCTCTTACCTTCATAAGCAAACACCAAGGTGTTTAATAAAGTATTATAGTTTTTTTTTTTTTTTTTGTCTTCTGCCTGGTATGTGTTTTTGAAACAGCTTGCCCTCATGCCTGTCCGATTAAAGTGTTACCTAGATAGGCCCACAGAAAACAATGGGGGCAACACTAAGTAGTTTTGACACCCATATACCTGTGGTAAGCAAGAGCTGAGTGAGAGGCATTCAGGGTACCAGTGTAGTGGGGTGTGGTAGATTTATATTCAGCAAATTTATCTTCTATATGCATCTTACTTTTGAATCTATCCTAGTTGCCCATGTGCAATGGTGACCCTATCTAACCTTTTTTACTTTCAACAGTTTTACAGGGTTTTGGTGGGTATTCAATCACCAGCAGGAGTTACTTCTACACGGGGAGTATTAAGAAGATTCAATGATTTTCTTAAGTTATTTTCTGATGTAAGCGAAACTTTTAATAGCTTTCCGTCTTCAGTTTGATCAGTTGATGTGATGGGATTGAAGATATTTTAGAGTAGAGTTGAGCACATAATAATTGAGGATTACTGAGATAATATTCTTAGTTTGTTTATCCTGTCTGCTTTTTTATTTATTCAGATTAAAAGGACATTCCCTAAGAAAAGTCTCCCATCTGCTCCCCCTAAAGGTCTTTTGCGAATGAAGAGCAGAGCACTCTTGGAAGAGGTTAGTACAGTAGCCGAGCAATCATCTTTTTTTAAACTCTTGGCTGAAACTTAAAATTGGTGAGCCTAACTATAGCAATACTATTTTAATGACCTGCTTTAGCTATAATACCTTGTTTCATGCATACAACAATACTAAATCCTTAATCCCAAAAGAACGAGGCCAATATAAAAATAAAATTAAATTAGGTTTTCTTATATTATTTTTTATTACATTGATCCATGATTGATTGTTATGTGGGCATCAAATAACTGAAACAAAGTTTTTCCTTTTTGGTTGCAGCGAAGGTGCTCTTTGGAAGAGTGGATATCAAAACTTCTTTCAGACATTGATATATCTAGGTGTATGCCTGTGGCATCCTTTCTCGAACTAGAAGCAGCTGCTAGATCATGTATGTGCCCCCTTTCTCCGTTGCAGCTAAGACATATCTAAACTATGTGTCCTGTTTCTTTTATCTATTTCTATTGATATGCACGTCTTATATTCTCTACTCCCATCTCCTGCACAAATAAATTCAAATAAATTTGGTTTTATGCACTCCCTTCATTTTATTTTGTTCTTCTTGTTTAGAATCTATATAATATTCACAATTTGTAGGAATCTATATAATATTCACTATTTGTAGGAATCTTCAAAACTATTCCCAATATGTAAGAAAGAATAGTAATTCCACTTATCTGTTATTAATAGTCAAAGATGTGCATTGACAACATGAACAATCAACACAGGAAGAACTATAGAAAACGGAGGGAATACATTGGTATTGCAAAGTTTCTTTTAACATATACTCATATCATAATGTGGCGTGTAATGTTTTATCATAAATTGGCGTGTATTATAGCGTTGTTATTGTAAAAAAAGCTGTTATTTGGAATAATATAATTACTTCTAATTTTGATGGGAGGTATAACCATACATCTTGACTGATACTAATGACATTTATCTAGAGCTGTCAATTCGGGTAAACGGGTCGGGTTTGGGTCGGGTAAGAGTGGGTCAGGTCAACTCGGGTCAGGTCAATTCGAATTAATTCCATAACCTATGCGGGTCGGGTTTGGGTTGGGTCATGCTTGAGTCGGGTCATACTTCTTATCGGGATGGGATCGGGTTACATTTGGGTCAGGTGAACAATAAGTCGGATTTAATTCGGGTTTTCACGGGGTAGGATAATTCTTGGATTCGAGTCAGGTTTGGTTCAAGTCAATAATTTGCGGGTTAGAATCAGGTCAGATCATTCTCGGGTTTGAGTCGGATTCGGTTCAAGTCAATAATTTGCGGATTATAGTATGGTCGGGTCATTTTCAAGTCGGGTTCGGTTCAAGTCAATAATTTGCGGGTTATAATCAGCTTGGGTCATTTCCAAGTCGGGTCATTCTCGGATTCAAATCAGGTTATGTTCAAGTCAATAATTTGAAGGTTACAATCAGGTCGGGTCATTTCCAAGTTAGGTCATATTCGGGTTCAATTAACTATAAATAGGTAATTATCATTTTTATCAAGCTAATTAAATTATTTTCTTTGACTATAATATATATGACAATATAATAGAGAACTGTAGTCTATAATTTAGGAAGATAATTAACTCCTTTGACCATACAACAAATATATACTATATTTAACTCTTAAATTTGAGGATGATGCTCCTTTCCTTTGTTTCCTTGAATGACTTTGTCTTCCTAGACAAAATGCTATGATCAATAATAAAAAGGTCGTTTTAATTGCATTTAAGGTGATTTGAAATCGGGTCAAGAACAATTTGGGTTGAATTTAGGTCGAGTCAATAACAAGTCGTGTTGATTTCGTGTCGGGTTAGTAACAGATCGGGTTGAATTTTTGGTTCAGGTAAGTAAAAGGTCTGGTAAAATTATGGTCAGGTCAATAACAACTCGGGTTGGATTTGGGTCAAGTCAATAACAAGTTGGGTTGATTTTGGGTCGAGTTTATAACAGGTTAGGTTAAATTCCGGTCGAGTTAGAAACGGGTTGGGTTGAATTAAAGTCAGGTTAGTAACAAGTTAGGTTAAATTCGGGTTTTGACGGGTTAAAATGGGTTTGGGTCAATTTCGGTTCAAGTCAGGTTTGGTGCAAGTTAATTAAATTGGCCGTTGTAAATCGATGCAAGTTGTAAACCGGTAAATTGGCCGTTTAAAAGCAAATTGGATGGTTCCACACACCCAATTGGACTCCTGGAGGGTATTAGGGACCATGGTAACATTTCAGCAATTTTTATTTTCGGGCGAAAAAAAAGTCAAAAAATTCCAAAATTGAAGGCTAATATCAACGTTTTTTGAGAAATTCTGGAGATTTCAGAGCCCGATGTCGAAAAGTCTTGAAATTCTATGGGAAACAACTTAGGGTCATCTCGGGGTCGAAAAGTCTTGAAATTCTATGATCATTATTTGTTGTCATCAATGTTCGTGGTAGGCTTGAATTAATGAAATCGGTGCAAGTTGTAAACCAGTAAATTGGTCGTTTAAAGGCAAATTGGATGGTTCCACCCGCCCAATTGGACTCCCGGAAGGTATTAGGGATCATGCTAAACAGTTCCGCAATTTTCATTTCCGGGCGAAAAAAGTCGAAAAATTCCAAAAGGCTAATATCCACGCTTTTTGAGAAATTTCGAAGGTTTCGAGGCCCGGTGTCGAAAAAGCTTCGAAAATTTATGGGATACATCTCGAGGTCATATAATGCCGTTTGGAATCATATATAATCAATTACATGCTGTCATAAATTTTCGTGGTAAGCTTGAGTAAATGAAACCGATACAAGTTGTAAACCGGTAAATTGGCCGTTTAAATGAAAATTGGATGGTTCCATCCACCCCATTGGACTCCCGGAGGGTAATAGAGACCACGATAAACATTTCGGCAATTTTTATTTCCCGGTGAAAAAAAGTTTAAAAAATTCAAAAATTAAACGCTAATATCTATCTTTTTGAGAAATTTTGGAGTCTTTGGGGCCCGGTGTCTAAAAGTCTCGAAATTCCAGGGAATACATCTCGAGGTCATATAATGTCGTTTGGAACTATATATGTTTATTATTTGTTGTCATAAATGTTCTTGGTAAGCTTGAGTTAATAAAATCGGTGCAAGTTGTAAACCGGTAAATTGTTCGTTTAAAGGCAAATTGGATGGTTCCACCCACTCAATTAGACTGCCTGAGGATATTAGGGTCCATAGTAAACATTTCGGCAATTTTTAATTCCGGGCGAAATAAGTAAAAAAATTCCAAAATTGAAGGTTAATATTTACGCTTTTTGAGAAATTTAAAAGGTTTCGGGGCTCGGTGTCAAAAAGAAATGAGATTTTAGAAGATACATCTCGGAGTCATATAATGCTGATTGAAACCATAAATGACCATTATATGTTATCATAAATGTTAGTGGTAGGCTTAAGTTTATGAACTCAATGCAAGTTGTAAACCGGTAAATTGGTCGTTTAAAGACAAATTGGATGGTTCCACCCAACCAATTAGACTCCCGAAGGGTATTAAGGATCATGGTAAAAATTTTAGAAATTTTTATTTGCAGGCGAAAAAAAGTCCAAAAATTCCAAAATAAAAGGCTATTATCCACGCTATTTGAGAAATTTTTTAGTTTTTGGGCTCGGTGTCAAAAAGTCTTGAAATTCTAGGAGATATATCTCAATGCCGTTTGGAACCATATATGATCATTATTTGTTGTCATAAATGTTCATGGTAGGCTAGAGTTAATGAAATCGGTGCAATTTGTAAACCAGTAAATTGGTCGATTAAAGGCGAAATGGATGCCTCCACCCACCCAATTTGACTATCGGAGGGTATAAGAGATCATGGTAAAATTTCGGTAATTTTTATTTTCAAGCGAAAAAAAGTAGAAAAATCCAAAAATTGAAGTTTAATAGCCACGTTTTTTGAGAAATTTTACAGGTTTCATGGTTCAGTGTCGAAAAGTCTTGTAATTCTAGGGGATACATCTCGGGGTCAGACAATGCCATTTGGAACCAAATATGATAATTATTTGTTGTCATAAATGTTCATGGTAGACTCGAGTTAATGAAATCGGTGCAAGTTGTAAATCGGTAAATTAGTCATTTAAAGACAAATTGTATGGTTCCAGCCACCCAATTGGACTCCCGGAGGGTATTAGGGACCATGGTAAACATTTCGGCAATTTTTATTTCCGGGCGATAAAAAGTCAAAAAATTTCAAAATTAAAGTCTTATATCCACACTTTTTAAAAAGTTTTAGAGGTTTCGGAGTTCAGTGTCGAATAGTCTTGAAATTCTAGGAGATTTCTCGGGGGTCATATAATGCCGTTTTGAACCATATATGAACATTTTTTGTTGTCATAAATGTTCATGGTATGTCTAAATTAATGAAATCGAGGCAAGTTGTAAATCAGTATATTGGTCATTTAACGACAAATTGGATGCTTCCACCCACCTAATAGGACTACCGAAAGGTATTACAGACCATGGTAATTATTTCGGCAATTTTTATTTTCAGGCGAAAAAAGTCAAAAAAATTCAAATATTGAAGACTAATATCCACGCTTTTTGAGAAATTTTAGAGGTTTCGAGGCTCAGTGTTGATAAGTCTTGAAACTCTAGGGGATATATCTTGGGGTTATACAATGTCGTTTGGAACCGTATATGATCATTATTTGTTGTCATAAATGTTCATGGTAGGCTTGAGTTAATGAAATCGGTGCAAGTTGTAAACTGGTAAATTGTTCGCTTAAAGGAAAATTGGATGGTTCCACCCACCCAATTGGACTCCCAGAGGGCATTAGGGACCATGGTAAACATTTCGACATTTTTTATTTCCGGACGAAAAAAAGTCAAAAAATTCCAAAATTAAAGGCTAATATCCACGCTTTTTAAGAAATTTTTGAGGTTTCGGGGTTCGGTGTCGAAAAGTCCTGAAATTCTAGGAGATAAATCTCATGATAATATAATGTCGTTTGGAACCATATATGATCATTATTTGTTGTCATAAATGTTCATGGTACGCTTAAGTTAATGAAATCGGTGCAAGGTGTAAACCGGTTAATTGGTCATTTAAAGGCAAATTAGATGGTTCCGCACACCCAATTGGACTCCCAGAGGGTATTAGGGACTATGGTAAACATTTCGGCAATTTTTAGTTCCGGGCGAAAAAAGTAAAAAAATTCCGAAATTAAAGGTTAATATACGCTTTTTGAGAAATTTAGACGGTTTTGGGACCTTGTATCGAAAAGAAATGAGATTTTAGAAGTTATATCTAGGGGTCATATAATGGTGATTGAAACCATTAATGATCATTATATGTTGTCATAAATGTTCGTGGTAGGATTAAGTTAATGAAATCAGTGCAAGTTGTAAACCTGTAAATTGGTCATTCAAAGGCAAATTTGATGGTTCCACCAAACCAATTGAATTCCTTGAGGGTATTAAGAACCATGATAAACATTTCGTCAATTTTTATTTCCAGGCGAAAAAATTTAAAAAAACTCTAAAATTAAAGGCTAATATCCACGTTGTTTGAGAAATTGGGCTCGGTGTCGAAAAGTGTTGAAATTCTAGGAGATATATCTCGGGATTATACTATGCCGTTTGGAACTATATATGATCATTATTTGTTGTCATAAATGTTCATGGTAGGCTTGAGTTAATGAAATCAGTGCAAGTTGTAGACCGGTAAATTGGTTGTTTAAAGGCAAATTGGATTCTTCCACCCGTCTAATTTGACTACCGGGAGTATTAGAGACCATGGTAAACATTTCGGCAATTTTTATATTCAGGAAAAAAAACGTTAAAAAAATCCAAAAATTCCAAAATAAAAGACTACTATCCACGCTATTTGAGAAATTTTTTAGTTTTTGGGCTCGGTGTCAAAAAGTCTTGAAATTCTAGGAGATATATCTCAATGCCGTTTGGAACCATATATGATCAATATTTGTTGTCATAAATGTTCATGGTAGGCTTGGGTTAATGAAATCGGTGCAAGTTGTAAACCGGTAAATTGGTCGTTTAAAGGAAAATTGAATGGTTCCAACCACCGAATTGGACTCCTAAGGGAATTAGGGACCATGGTAAACTTTCTGCAATTTTTATTTTCGAGCCAAAAAAATTTAAAAATTCCAAAATTAAAGGCTAATATACAAACTTTTTGATAAATTTTAGAGGTTTTGGGGTTCGATGTCGAATAGTCTTGAAATTCTAGGAGATATATCTCGGGGTCATATAATGCTGTTAGGAACCATATACGATCATTTTTTGTTGTCATAAATGTTCATGGTAGACTTGAATTAATGAAATCGAGGCAAGTTGTAAATCCGTAAATTGGATGCTTCCACCCACCCAATTGGACTACCGAAGGGTATTAGACACCATGGTTATTATTTTGGCAATTTTTATTTTCACGTGAAAAAAAGTCAAAAAATCCAAAAATTAAAGGCTAGTATCCACGCTTTTGAGAAATTTTAGAGGTTTGGGGGCTCAGATAAATTTTGAATTTCTAGGGGATATATCTTGGGGTCATACAATGTCGTTTGGAACCGTATGTGATCATTATTTGTTGCCATAAATGTTCATGGTAGGCTTGAGTTAATGAAATCGATGCAAGTTATAAATCGGTAATTGTTCGTTTAAAGAAAAATTGGATGATTCTTCTCACCTAATTGGACTCCTGGAGGGTATTAGGGACCATGGTAAACATTTCGACATTTTTTATTTTCGAGGTCATATAATGCCATTTGGAACCATATGTGATCATTATTTGTTGTCATAAATGTTCATGGTAGGCTTAAATTAATGAAATCGGTGCAAGTTGTAAACCGGTAAATTTGTCGTTTAAAGGCAAATTGGATGATTCCACCCGTCCAATTGGACTATCAGAAGGTATTAGGGAATATGGTAAATATTTCAGCAATTTTTAATTTCGGGCGAAAAATGTAAAAAAATTCCGAAATTGAAGGTTAATATCCACATTTTTTGCGAAATTTAGAAGGTTTCGGGACCCGGTGTCGAAAAGAAATGAGATTTTAGAAGATACATCTCGAAGTCATATAATGCTGATTGAAACCATAAATGACCATTATATGTTGTCATAAATTTTCGTGGTAGGCTTAAGTTAATAAAATCAGTGCAAGTTGTAAACCAGTAAATTGGCCATTTAAAGGAAAATTTGATGGTTAGACCCAACTAATTGGACTCCCAGAGGGTATTAAGGACCATGCTAAACATTTCGTAGATATTTATTTCCAGGTGAAAAAAATTCAAATAATTCCAAAATTAAGGGCTACTATCCATGCTGTTTGAGAATTTTTTTAGGTTTCAGAGCTCGGTGTCGAAAAGTGTTGAAATTCTAGGAGATATATCTCGGGGTCATACAATGTCGTTTGGAACCATATATGATCATAATTTGTTGTCATCAATATTCATGGTAGGCTTGAGTTAATGAAATCAGTTGTAAACTAGTAAATTGGTCGTTTAAAGACAAATTGGATTTTTCCACCCACCCAATTTGGCTATCGGAGGGTATTAGAGACCATGGTAAACATTTCGGCAATTTTCATTTTCAAGCGAAAAAAAGTTAAGAAAATCCAAATTGAAGGCTAATATCCACGGTTTTTGAGAAATTTTAGAGGTTTCATGGTTTAGTGTCCAAAATATCTCAAGGGCATACAATGCCGTTTGGAACCATATATGATCATTATTTGTCGTCATAAATGTTCATGGTAGGCTTGAGTTAATTAAATCGGTGCAAGTTGTAAATCGATAAATTGTTTGTTTAAAGGAAAATTGGATGGTTCCACCCACCCAATTGGAGTCCCGGAGAATATTAGGGATCATGGTAAACATTTGGGTGATTTTTATTTTTGGGCGAAAAAAAGTTAAAAATTTTCCAAAATTGAAGGTTAATATTCACGCTTTTTGAGAAATTTTAGAGGTTCGGGGCCCAGTGTTGAAAAGTCTTTATATTATAGGGGATTCATCTCGGGGCCATAAATTGCCGTTTAGAATCATATATGATCATTATATATTGTCATAAATGTTTGTGGTAGCCTTGAGTTAATGAAATCGGCACAAGTTGTAAATCGGTAAATTGGCTGTTTAAAGGCAAATATGATGGTTCCACCCACCCAATTGGACTGCCGGAGGGTATTAGGGGTCATGGTAAACTTTTCGGCAATTTTTATATCCGGGGGAAAAAAAGTCAAAAATTTCCAAAATTGAAAGCTAATATCCACGCTTTTTGAGAAATTTCGAATGTTTAAGGGCCCGGTGTCGAAAAGCATTGAGATTTTAAGGGATACATCTCGGGGTCATATAATGTCGGTTGGAACCATATATGATCATTATATGTTGTCATAAATGTTCGTGGTTAGCTTGAGTTAATGAAATCGGTGCAAGTTGTAAACCAGTAAATTGGTCTTTTAAGGAAAATTGGATGGTTCCACCCACCCAATTGGACTTCCGGAGAATATTAGGGATTATGGTAAACATTTCGATAATTTTTATTTTTAGGCCAAAAAAAGTTAAAAAAATTCCAAAATTAAATTAATCCACACTTTTTGAGAAATTTTAGAGGTTCGAGGCCAGTGTTGAAAAGTCTTTATATTATAGGGGATTCATCTCAGGGTCATAAAATGCCGTTTGGAACCATATATGATCATTATATATTGTCATAAATGTTCATGGTAGGTTTGAGTTAATGAAATCGGCACAAGTTGTAAATCGGTAAATTGATTGTTTAAAGGCAAATATGATGGTTCCACCCACCCAATTAGACTGCCGGAGGGTATTAGGGGTCATGGTAAACTTTTCGGCAATTTTTATATCGGGGAAAAAAAGTCAAAAAATTCCAAAATTGAAGGCTAATATCCACGCTTTTTGTGAAATTTCGAATGTTTCAGTGCCCGGTGTCGAAAAGCATTGAGATTTTAGGGGATACATCTCGGGGTCATATAATGCCGGTTGGAACCATATATGATCATTATATGTTGTCATAAATGTTCGTGGTTAGCTTGAGTTAATGAAATCGGTGCAAGTTGTAAACCAGTAAATTGGTCGTTTAAAGGAAAATTGGATGGTTCCACCCACCCAATTGGACTTCCGGAGAATATTAGGGATTATGGTAAACATTTCGGTAATTTTTATTTTTAGGCCAAAAAAAGTTAAAAAAATTCCAAAATTAAATTAATCCACACTTTTTGAGAAATTTTAGAGGTTCGAGGCCAGTGTTGAAAAGTCTTTATATTATAGGGGATTCATCTCAGGGTCATAAAATGCCGTTTGGAACCATATATGATCATTATATATTGTCATAAATGTTCATGGTAGGCTTGAGTTAATGAAATCGGCACAAGTTGTAAATCGGTAAATTGACTGTTTAAAGGCAAATATGATGGTTCCACCCACCCAATTAGACTGCCGGAGGGTATTAGGGGTCATGGTAAACTTTTCGGCAATTTTTATATCGGGGAAAAAAAGTCAAAAAATTCCAAAATTGAAGGCTAATATCCACGCTTTTTGTGAAATTTCGAATGTTTCAGTGCCTGGTGTCGAAAAGCATTGAGATTTTAGGGGATACATCTCGGGGTCATATAATGCCGGTTGGAACCATATATGATCATTATATGTTGTCATAAATGTTCGTGATTAGCTTGAGTTAATGAAATCAGTGCAAGTTGTAAACCGATAAATTGGTCGTTTAAAGGCAAATTGGATGGTTCCATCCAGCCAATTAGACTCCCGGAGAGTATTAGGGACCATGGTAAACATTTCGGCAATTTTTTATTTCTAGGTGAAAATAATTAAAAAAAAATTTAAAATTGAAGGCTAATATCCACGGTTTTTGAGAAATTTTGGAGGTTTTGGGTAGAGTATTCAATTCGGGTAAACGGGTCGGATTTGAGTTAGGTAAGAGTGGGTCGGGTCAACTTGGGTCAGGTCAATTAGGATTAATTTTATAATCTATGCGGGTCGGGTTTAGGACATGTTAATAACAGGTCGGGTCACATTCGGGTCGGGTGAACAATCCGTCGGGTTTAATTATGGTTTTGACGGGTTAAAACGGGTTAGGGTAATTCTCGGGTTCGAGTCTGTTTCAGTTCAAGTCAATAATTTTCGGGTTAGTATCTGGTCAGGTTATTTTCGGGTTTGAGTCGGGCTCAGTTCAATTCAATAATTTGCGGATTATAATCAAGTTAGGTCATTTCCAAGTCGGGTCATTCTCGGATTCAAGTCGGGTTATGTTCAAGTCAATAATTTGTAGGTTACAATCAGGTCATTATCGGGTTATGTTCCACTAACTATAAATAGATAATCATTATTTTTTTCAAGCTAATTATTTCCTTTGACTATAATATCTATGACAATATACAAGGGAACTATAGTAAATAATTTAGGAAGATAATTATCTCCTTTGACCATACAACAAATATATACTATATTTAATTCTTAAATTTGAGGATGATGCTCCTTTCTTTTGCTGGCGTGGACCGACTTGGTCTCCCTAGACAAAATGCTTTGATCAACAATAATAAGGTGGTATAAATTGCATTTAAGGTGATTTGAAATCGGGTGAGGAACAATTTAGGTTGGGTCAATAACAAGTCGTGTTTATTTCGAGTCGGGTTAGTAACATATCAGGTTGAATATTTGGGTCGGTTTAGTAATAAGTCAGGTAAAATTTGGGTCGGGTCAATAACAAGTCGGGTTGAATTTGGGTCAGGTCAATAACAAGTCGGGTTGATTTCAGGTCGGGTTTGTAAAAGGTCGGGTTAAATTCGGGTCGGTTTGAAATCAGGTAAGGTTAGTAACAAGTCGGGTTAAATTCGGGTTTTGACGAGTTAAAACGGGTTTGGGTCAATTTCGGTTCAAGTCGGGTTCGGTTCAGGTCAATAATTTACGGGTTACATTCGGGTCGGGTCATCTCCAGGAGAGTTCATGTTCGGGTTCGGGTCTCATATACTCGGGTCAACTCAGGTCTAGGGTTGGTTTCAGGTCGGGTTTGGGTCACCATTTTTTCTGGTTCAGATGGGTCGGTTAATAATCGGGTTTGAGTCTGTATTTCGGGTCGGACAACTTTTGACAGCTTTACATTTATCTATTGTCTCAATCCTTGTTGTTTTAAATTTCATTATTTTATTTATTTTCTCCTTTTATTTCTAGCATTTCAAGAAAGTCAGCAGCCTTCTGAAGCAAATCCTTCTACAACTAGCAGTATATCTTCAGATCAAAACCATTCAAGTTTAAGCTTAGCTGCTCTTGCTGGCAGTTCATCAATCGCATCAGATTATGGTAGTGACACTGCTTATGAAACTTCTGAACTTGGAAGTCCTAGTTTTGGAAGGGATGATGTTTCTGAAGTCGGTCTAGAAGAATTGACATTGGATGAAGATCTGACAAATCCAATGGAAAAGATAACCAAGTACAGCATGTCTAATATTGACGAAGGGTTGTTGATGGGAGAAAGTATTTTGGATCAATTGGAAAGTTTCAAAAAGCATAAGGTGCAAAGTAGACTCATTGCAGATAATGGGAGTGCTTCGAAATCTGTCAGTTTAGCTCTTGATAGGGCAGGAAGTTCATTTGGGGCAGAGCCTATCAAGGCGGTCAACCATGTACGGAAGCCTTCGAATGAGAGTATAGGGAGTGACTTGAGTTCGTATAGAGGCGGTGAAATGTCAAATTCATGGACTCCTAACTTATTCGGGGATGCATCTCTTGACCTCCCCAGTGGAGCTGAAGCTTCTAGGACCATGGGGAGTCCTAGCAATTCAGAACTGCAATATAGTGTTGGAGATATAGTTCTACCAAGAGATCAGCAGCCTAAATTAGATAGAATTCTTATGATCATGCAGCGCAGATTAGTAACTGCGAAAACTGATATGGAGGATCTTATCACAAGATTGAATCAAGAAGTTGCTGTCAAGGAATACCTTACTACCAAGGTAATCACGATTTTGTTATCATTGCAAATAGCATGTTAACTCATTATATCTTTCATTTCCTTGTAAGGTTGTTTGTTGGTCACAGTCTCATGTGTTTCCTCTTTTCCAGGTCAAGGATTTGGAAGTTGAACTTGAAACTACTAAAGAGAAGAGTAGAGAAAACCTCCAGCAGGCATTGTCACTTGAAAAAGAAAGGGTTACAAAAATGCAGTGGGATATGGAGGAACTACGGCAGAAGTCATTAGAATTTGAGCTCCAGTTAAAATCTCAAAAGGTTCATTTCTATCCAGTTGCTTTTTAATTTTCCATGTTTATACTTATCGTACTTCTTTACAATATTGTGTAACTGTCTCGAAAAATCTCCAGGATGCTAAGTTGCCAGCAGACTCCATGAGGTCAGATGCTTTTCCAGAGAAGGATGAATTGTTGCGGGAGTTGGAAGCTACAAAAGACCAGCTTAATATCTTGTCAAAGCAACATGAAGAATTAGAGGTGAAATCTAAATCGGATATTAAGCTGCTTGTTAAGGAGGTTAAATCTTTGAGAAGATCTCAAGTTGATCTAAAGCAAAAACACGATGAATCAGTACAGGAGAAAATTGAAGTGGAGGTAGGTATTTTGGCTTTTGTTTTCTGTTAAAAGTGTTGCTTTCTCGTGTATTGAAGTTGGCGAAAGAAAATTTATTTAATTTTTTGTTGGGGGTAGGGGTGAGGGTGTGAATTTTTTGTATTATCAATTCTTTTTTTTCCTAAGTGGGTGTGCCTGTCTTGGTTAAGGATATATGTGCAAACCAAGTAGTTATGGAGATGCAGTGTCTTCAGGATGTCAGTAAGATCTTGGTGAGTTGTGGTAAAATTTGGTATGTTGAAGGATACTAAGATTGCTGGTTAAATGGAGAACAATAAGAGTATATTTGTGATTTCTCAACTAGTTTTGGTCAAGGCTCATGGCTGCTTGTTTATAATGGTGCATGATCATTGCGCCCTTTTTTAAGTAGAAACGTATTCTCAGTTATTCCTGGCATTATGTACTTTAACCTTGGGCACAATATGGAAAATCAGTTGTGTCAGCCTTGGTGTCAGATATGTATATAGATAGTGATCTATATTGTTTTTGAAACTTTAAGCTTACCCATCTGTTGCTAATCATCACCATGTCTTCTTAGCCAGCTGTTACCTATGAATCTATGATGGTCTCCTTACTCACCTATATTGGCTTTTACTTTTAGCACTTGCCAGCAGTCGCTAATCTTACACCCATGGTCTGGTTATGTCCCTGTTTCTGTGCCATCTTCTTTATTTCATCTTCTTTTCTATTTTTATTTTTTCAGCAATCTAGTTAAATTTATTGAGGTTAGGCGATCTTTTGTGTCTGGAAAATCGTAGTGTGCAAAATTAATGCATGACTTTGCCTTTACATCTCCACTGATGCTAAAGAATCTTCTTTCTTCCTCTTTACCTTTGCTCATACTTGTCATATTTTCTCAGCAACTCTTACAGCAAGAATTGGAGAGAAATAAACTTGCTTTGGCTGCAAGAAGAAAGCTGTTGCATAATTCCCAAACCCTTCAGACTCGGCTTCTGGAGTGTAATATCAAAATTGCAGATGATAATTTTGCAGTTGATTCATCCTCAGTATCAGATGTTTTAGATCTCCTTGCAGATTCTGACCAGCAAATTGATCTTCTCTTGGCAGAGGTATATGCTGCTTTAAGTGTCACTTTATTTCTGTTATTTCTGGTTGGAGAAATATATATGTAATATTTTTTTCTAGATCTTCAAACAGTACATCTGCAAACATGCCCTATGATATGTTCTTGGCTTTTGTTTATATGGATGCTCCCTTTGACCAATTTGTGTCAATATGTTTCAGTCTCAACTATTGGCTCCCGCCACTGACATGCTTTCAAATAGCGAAGATTTGAAGGCATTGGATCATGAGTTGAGGGCTGTGTTGAGAGATATATTTTCTGACAACGCTAAGCTGAGAAAGCAGATGAACTTTTTTATTCGTACTGCTCTCCAATCAGATAGTTCTACCAATGAAAATGGTAATCAAGGCTTAACTAAAACTGTTTTGAAACAGCTTTTTGAAACATGAAACCGTAAGTACAGATGTAATTTTTACTCTCCCTTCTGTGTAGCATGAGCAATTTTCTTGGATTATTGCTTGATTTAACCTATGGCCTTGTAATTTTTCCTGTGGTATATGAAATACACGACTTTAGGAAGCAATTCTATGTGAATACTAATAATGTTGTATTATCTCTCATTTTAGTGTTTAGCACATTTTTGTCGTAATTATGAATGACAATTTCATTGAGAAAATCCTGAAGTTATATTAACTTTTTCTATTGACATCATTGGTGTGTACAATTTAAGCAGCGCTTGCTGAATAAATATTCAATTACTTCGGGAAATCTTGCATCATTCCATACTTCAGTAATATTTGTTACTACTCATTATGAAGCATCAATTGTTTAAGTTGTCAGAGCCTTAACTCGCAGCAAGCTTGTTTGTGCAATTATGCAACCCATGTAGTATTGTGAGATTAACTCCTTGGAACTTGAGGGCTCTCAGCTTCTTATGATTCGGGTTTGCTTTGTCATCAGTTGACCCAAGCCATATTTGACTGAGTGCTAGTCTCTCAGGTTTAGGCAAAGGTAATGATCGTATCTTGAGAATCAATTTTGTTACATTATTAGCATATATTCACAGGAAGGGCTATTCTTTGAATGATCTCAACTGTTCAAGACTCTTGGGTATAACCGTATAATACATTAATAACTTGTCTCAAATGCTCTGGACCCAAAATTTTGTGTTGGAACAACCAAAGCCTTAAAGCGAACATTAAACGTACAAGACTAGAGCTATAAGTCAAGTAGGCTACTCTACTCATTACCTATCGGTTTTAGGTTTGAACCCCGCTAAATTTGTATATGATCATACTCTTCTCCCCGAAGGCTTATATAAGGCCGACCAAGTATTTATCAATTGTCATACTCAATATGAAATCTATATAACCAGTAAAGTGTATCCAGGGGATTGAAAATGTATTCGGACCTGCTGCTTATAATAAAAAATCAATCAACATGATTATCTTGGCCAAGAATTCGAAATTTGGCATTCAAATCATGACCTTAGCACCAGGGTTCAAACAGAAACAACATATTACAGAGCACAAACATTTTAAGTTGGAAGAGGATACAAACATTCTGTTGAATACGGTATATATATCCAACTTGAGTTTGGTCGTCTAGATAGCAATGAAGGGTAAGATTACAATCCTCGATACAAATAATAAACATCAGTGCGTTCCATCCTAGTTTTCATTCCCTTCAACCTTCAATAGCACTCAATCAGCCGCTGTTTACCATCAAACTGCATGAGATGAAGGAGATCAAAGCTCTGTTTCAAAATCTCCTTGCAGATTTTCAACTTGTTAAAGCAAATTCATCAGCCTCTCTCCGCATATCCATTTTCGACCTACAATGATCAACATGAAATTCTTATGCAACTTTTGCCAGTTGTGAATAAAATCTTTGGAAGTAAACAAGTAAAATCAATGCGTATTTATGCTTTTTTACCTTAAACGGCAGTCTTCTAGCTGGCGTGGCTCAACAAGAACATAAAGTGGAGTTCCTCTAAGCTTGAACTTCTCCTGCAACATACATTTAGTCAAAATTAGATCTGAAATGCAAAGAGGTATCAGACCTCGTATACTTGTTCAAGGTGACTATCTCATCAAGTTCTGAGCACAATCTACCAGTTATTTGTCTAACTCAACAGTCCTGGGGAATCAGAAGTCAGAGAGGGGGGAGGGGGGTAGCCGAGTTTCCGTTATTTGTTGTACAAGAAGATGTAAATCAACCTTGCAATCCTAAATACTTATTATAGTGTTCACAAAATCAATCTATGGTTACCTACATATTCTATCAGGTTGGTTGGTCTAGTAAATAATAACTGAAGATGAGCTCTTTTCAGGAAAAAAAAAAAAAAAAAAAACAGTAGGAAACTTTTAAAGCAATTACCTTGACTTCAGGCAATCCAATTACACAGGCACATTCAACTACTTCAGCGCCAACCCGTTCTATTAATAAACAAACAAGTATAGAGCTTAGCAATTAAGCATGGCCTCAATCAAATGGGCAGAAATACAAAGATTGATGCAAAATAATGAAGAGTGAACCTGAATTTATTAAAAGATTACGAACTTACCAAGAAGTCCAATTGCTGCACAAAGTGTACCACCGGTAGCAACTAGATCATCAATTATCAATGCACGCTCACCAGGTTGAACAGCTCCAACATGCATCTCCAAACAGTCAGTTCCGTACTCTAGCTCATATGATTCTGAAATCACTTCCCCTGTCAAGCACATATCGGAAAAAATTCTATCAGAGAAAATAAGTTTCTTGCTCACTTGTGGCCGAAATTTAGGATCTCTACAGAGGAATAGCGAAGGCTTAAGAAATTTGTATTGTGATCAATCACCAACTGAAATGAACATACCAGGTAGTTTTCTTGGTTTACGCAATGGTACAAACTTTGCTCCAATAGCTAAAGCAATTGGTGGACCAAACATAAATCCTCTTGCTTCAACCCCTACAAATAACGAATTTATATACATGAATTAAGCTTTTTACTCCTGCATTGTCCATGATAAAACTATGAAAACTTGAAATGCACAATCACATATTGTAGTGAGACAAATGATACTCGTGCTAGTTATCACATTTTATGGCAACCTATGTTCTTAAGATCGATATTTGATCTCATAAGAGCACAATTTTCTATTACTAAAAAAAAAACACAACTTTCAAGAAACGACTAGTTAAAACCTCTAATCAGCTCAAGTAGTTGTGTTGGATCCTTAACAATCCGACCTAGGAACAGAATTGTCCAACACTTGTTCATATACCCACGCCTAGCAAAACAAGCCCAAGAAAGATATTGATGAAAAGCAAACACCACAATATAACAAAAATTCTCCACTTGGGATTATAGGTCAACTTCCAACTAAGACGTATACAATACATAAGGAATTGAAATTCACCATTAACATGTACAAAAGCCATGCTAAACATCTCTACACACTTAGAGCCTTAGAAGTCCATGACTTACACACCAAACGAACATAAATACACCAAGCCACGCTTGGAATGGCCATTATTCACTTTCGGGAAATATGTTTCACACCATACACGGTCTTTAACCTCAAAACAGTAAACAAGACACGAAAAAAGAACAAGAACATGCAGACTCAAACATCGTTCTGTAGCCCCTCACAGTACAAGAGTCCTAATAGAGGCAGTTAGTATGTAACCCATGATGTCTTGGCCTCTTTAAGGAAAATTAAATAGAAAAGAAAAGCATTGTGCCCTAACAATGAAAAAGTTCCAAGGATGAATTGAGGTTTGGTGTCTCACATATGGACCCATAACATAAACGTTAAAAAGGACTATAACTAATTATCAAAACTTTGTTGTTTTCTGTTTGATCCACGGCAAAGCCATAAAAGAAGAAGAGGGGGTGGGGAACTAATATGACCGGAGTAGGCCACAGGGAGACTTCAAATCTACTTATAATGTCACATCTTGAGATACAACAAGACGTCGAGTATATACTTCCTCAACTCCATAATACTCCGTAACAAATATAAATTATTATTACGACGTAACAATCAAATATTATTACAATTACAACAACATATATGTTTCTTGTACGATGGGAATTAAATCTCATTTATGTATCAATGTATCTTTTATCTTAGATTAATTTGTAAATGGGTGGAGTATGCTTATGTAGTCATCCATTCAAAAACTAATCATTGGTAATACTTAAATGATAAGGGCAAGCATTAAAATATATCAACAAGAAGAAAAAACAGCTTCCCTTGTAATAATTAAATGGACTAATTATATTCTTTTGATAAAAACAGTGATTAAATTACTAACTCGGATTCATAATCCTGATTAATACATATAAAATTGGATACTTTAGTCACTTTTATTCACCTCTTTTGTTAAAAATGCATTAAAAATTGTCTAAAAAGGAGATTAAGGATTACCTAAAACCACTATAATTGCGGTCCCAATCAATAATAAAATGACACATCAGTGTTGGTAGATAACATGAGTTGGCATTATTCATTGTTAAGGATTAAATTTTAGAGACATTAATATGTTAAGGATAACCATTGAAGGTAAAGCTAATTCCTTGTACTAAAAATTGCATGTAAATAAACAAATGGTCAATGACGCATTGACCCTAAAGGTTAGCGACCCTCACATTGTGATTAATCTGTGTGGTATTGTCTCTCACAAACGTTAGTAACTCTTAGGACCGACCAAACATTTTCCGTACAATATACACCATAACAGTATATGCATGCCCTGCCTTGCCCTTTTAGTGTAACCCTTAGGATCGACCAAACATTTTTCGTAAATTAAAAACACAAATTTAAAAGACACATGATACAAATAAATAAATAGGGAAATAAAACATCTAAATTTGGACAAATTATCATCAAAATTTTACAAATTTCAATAGAAAATTCAACAAAAAAAAATTAAAAAAATATATTGACACAAAAACACTTAATAAATACTGTAGTAAAAATGAAAATTACATGAAATAAAATCAAAAGGGAAAAAAAAAATGAAAATTCTCATACATGAGAATATAAAGAGCCAAAAATAATAAATAAAAAAGAAGAGAGAGAAAATACCAGCAACAACAGAGATATTCATGTCTCTGTATCTGTCAACAAATATATCAATAGTATGTTTGAAGGCTTCTGGGTCCAATAATAATGTTGTTATATCTTGGAACATTATACCTAACAAATTCAACCACCATTTAAATAATTAATTATATTTTACTGTACTGATTACCCAGAAAATTAAATTAAAAACCCAGAAATTTCATAAAATAATCAAAATAAAAAAGAAGAGAAAACAAATAATAAAAAAATAAAAAGTAAAAAAAAAAACCTGGTTTAGGAAAATGAGGAACAACCCTAATGGCTTCAGAAATAGCTTGAAGCCTTGGATCTCCTTTCAACCCATTCTCAGCAGCAAACATATTTTCTTTCTCTCTCTTTCTATAAATTTCTCTCTCTAAAAAAAATTCAAAAAATGGAAGTAGAATTTTCAAGTGTAGAAATAAATTTAGGTCAAACTTGAAGATGGGTATTTCTGGGAAATAGTTATTTTGCACAGTTTCTCTCTCCAAATTTGTTAGGAGGTTCACTTTCTCTCTCTAAAATCAGAGTATTTTCTTTTCTTGTTGGTTGGGTGAAGCAGAGTATGGTAGTAGAGTGGCAGTAAACAGAGTAGAGTAGAGTGAGTAAATAGTGAGTTGTTGCAGGAGATTTTAGTTTAGTTTTAGTTTTTTCCCTCCTAAAAATGAAATGGGTTGTTTGTAGTTTGTTGTTGTATTTTTAATAAATTTATGAAAGAGTTTTAATTCTCTCTCTAAATCTGTGGGTTGATATGAGAGAGAAAGAGAGGAAGTGTTGGGGTTTAAATAAGCAGTTGGTGTGGTGTGTATATTTTATTGGGAGTGTGGTGTGGTGTGGTGTGTTGGTTAAAACCAATGTACTAGTCTAGTCTTTACTCACTGCTCTAGGCTTAAAGAATAAAGATACACTACTTGTTTGTTGGGAAGGCTTCATCTACCTTTTTTACTATAACTTTTACCCCCCAACAACACAACATGTCAACATGCAATTAAAAAAGAATTTTCTTTGGTAACTTGACCCATTCAGGTAGAAGTGATCAACTATGGTCCAGTCTGATTTAATTCAAAAATAGTGTGGGTTTAACCATACTTAAAAATGTATTTTTGTAAAAAAATTCAAACTTAGCCCCAAAAATCTCAAAAAACTCATTTTGGCCCAATAAGTCCGCTATTTTTCCCGGTTTAGACACGAGATATGATATTAAGGTCGAGTTAGACCAAGTCCAAATTTTTTATCAACTCTACATTGAGGTTTTCGTTACTCCAATCCCTTTGTCTTGGATTAAACTCAATATTATTGTATAACTTTTTCCGTTTTAGAATAATTGATGCAATATCAATGTATAACAATACATTGCTTAAAAATCTATGGTCAAAATTAGTATCTAAATAGTGAATAAAAGTCAAACATGTTAGTTAAATTATGTAGGGACAGATGAAACACGAAATAAAGAACACTGAAAGGTGAAATCTGAATAGGAGATTATAGTTAGAGAAGGAAACAAATAATCAATGTAAGTGGGGTTGGTGAGAGGAAAAAAAATAGAGAGTGCTATTGGATTTGGTGGGAGGTATTGAAATATACTAGAGTAGTGAGTTTTCACTTACTAAAAAAAAGTTGTGCAATTCATTAAATACGAGTGAATAAGGGCATGTTCACTTCAGCTTAATTTCAGTTCATTTCAGCTCCAATCAGTCCAGTTTAGTTCAGCTCCTAATTTTCTTCTTTCATAAGATATTTAGTTCGGGTCAGTTCAGTTCAGTTTAACTCCAATCAGTTCAGTTCAGTTCGGTTCAATAAATGTAAACAAGCCCTAAGACAACTGTTGTGATTATAATGAAACATTTGAGTAATGCAAGTATTATTTTTATTTTGCATGGTTGGAGGCAAAGTTGGTGGGACAAAAACCATGTTTAGCTCATCATTTTTTTATTTGTTTTTTTTAAAAGGATTTTATTTGATTTTGTTTTTGTTTTGAATCAATTTTCTAATTTGAATTAACGTTAACCTTATTTTGTATGTAGTTAATAACTTTCTCAAATCTCAATACACACTATGGAGTACAAATTCTTTGTTGTACGGTGGCAAATTGGATGGTTCCACTTACCCAATTGGACTCCCAAAGGGTATTAGGGACCATGGTAAACATTTCGCCATTATATTTCCGGGTTGAAACAAGTCAAAAAAATTCCAAAATTAAAGGCTAATATCCACACTTTTTGAGAAATTTTAGAGGTTTGGGGCTTAGTTTCGATAAGTTTTGAAATTCTAGGGGATATTTTTGGGGGGTCATATAATGCCGTTTGGAACCGTATATAATCATTATTTGTTGTCATAAATGTTCATATGGTAGGGTTGAGTTAATGAAATCGGTGCAAGTTGTAAACCGGTAAATTGGTCGTTTAAAGGCAAATTGGATGGTTCCACGGTTCCACCCACCCAATTGGACTCCCGAAGGATATTAGGGACCATGGTAAACATGTCGGCAATTTTTATTAGCGAGCAAAAAAAGAGTCAAAAAATTCCAAAATTAAAGACTAATATCCACACTTTTGAGAAATTTTAGAGGTTTCGGGGCTCGATATCGAAAAGTCTTGAAATTCTAGGAGATATATCTCAGGGTAATATAATGTCTTTTGGAACCATATATGATCATTATTTGTTGTCATAAATGTTCATGGTAAGCTTGAGTTAATGAAATCGGTGCAAGTTGTAAACCGGTAAATTGGTCGTTTAAAGGCAAATTACATGGTTCCACGGTTCCACCCACCCAAGTGGACTCCTGGATGGTATTAGGGACTATGGTAAACATTTCGGAAATTTTATTTCCGGGAAAAAAATTAAAAAAAATTCCGAAATTGAAGGCTAATATCCACGCTGTTTGAGAAATTTTTTAGGTTTCGGGGCTCGGTGTCGAAAAGTCTTGAAATTCTAGGAGATATATCTCGGGGTCATACAATGCCGTTTAGAACCATATATGATTATTATTTGTTGTCATAAATGTTCATGGTAAGCTTGAGTTAATGAAATCGGTGCAAGTTGTAAACCAATAAATTGGTCGTTTAAAGGCAAATTGGATGGTTCCACCCACCCAATTGGACTCCTGGAGGATATTAGGTACCATGGTAAACATGTCGGAAATTTTTATTTCCGGGCGAAAATAAAGTCAAAAAATTCCATAATTAAAGGCTAATATCCACACTTTTTGAGAAATTTTGGAGGTTCCGGGGCTCGGTGTCGAAAAGTTTTGAAATTCTAGGAGATATATCTCGGGGTCATATAATGTCGTTTGGAACCATATATGATCATTATTTGTTGTCATAAATGTTCATGGTAAGCTTGAGTTAATGAAATCGGTGCAAGTTGTAAACCGGTAAATTGGTCGTTTAAAGACAAATTGGATGGTTCCACCCACCCAATTGGACTCCCGGAGGAAGTTAGGGACCATGGTCAACATTTCGGCAATTTTTATTTTCGGGTTGAAAAAAGCCAAAAAAATTCCAAAATTAAAGGCTAATATCCACGCTTTTTGAGAAATTTTAGAGGTTTCGGGCTCAGTGTCAATAAGTCTTGAAATTCTAAGGGATATATCTGGGGGTCATACAATACCGTTTGGAACCTTATATGATTGTTATTTGTTGTCATAAATGTTCATGGTAGGTTATTAGGGACTATGGTAAACATTTCGGCGATTTTTATTTTCGAGAGAAAAAAAGTAGAAAAAATTCCAAAATTGAAGGCTAATATCCACGCTGTTTGAGAAATTTTTTAGGTTTCGGGGCTAGGTGTCGAAAAGTCTTGAAATTCTAGAAAATATATCTCGGTTGATGAAGTGAAGTGGTTTAATTTGACACGATGTAAAACGCAAGAAAGTGCATGGTGTACGGTGGTGCAAGCGAACGCAAGATGATGAAACTCATGAAAGTGGTCAAATGTCGTGTAATGCATTTTTGCAGGGCTTAAAATCTGCTTACACTGCTTTCATTGCTTTCCCTTGCATGCTAGCTTATGGCTCATTTACTCTTATGGCAACTTTTTCAATCCATTTTAACCTATTCGCTCCTATCGTCTTTTTTCTTTGTCAAATCAAACACTATTAGGGGCTTAATCTGATCAATTTGTCACCGAGAAATATGTGGTATGAAATTATTAAAGTGTAGCATATGAAATAATCCAATTGTAAGGACTCAAATTCTTGGAATCAAGTATATATGAGTATGACCTAGAGGAAGAAATTCTCTTATGCCGAATTGCTCGTGTATGTGGAGAACAATTGTTCTATATCAAAATAATGATAGGAAGGTGAGTAATTTGTAAGATACTCCCTCTGTTTAGGGTAATTTTACCCCGCCACGTGGTCCAATCAGAGGATGACACGTGTCAGCCTCAGGATGGCCCTAAGCGGATCAATCCATGCTTGACACGTGTCACTCCAGAAATTAGGGGGAAAATGGCTGCCTTCAGGCCCAAATCCCGAGAAAGCCGCAATGCGGCGCAGCCCACCAATGATTAGGGTTCAGTGACCTAATCAGGGGCACAAATCCCGAGGACCCTATAAATAGGGAGATTCCCCCCTTTTTTGGGGGACACGTTTTTACCATTTATTACAAACAGTCCCTGTGATAGAGACATCTGAGCTTGGAATCCGAGCAGATACCCACCTAAATTTCCGCACCTTTTTCTCTCCCTTCAAGTTACTAACTTGTTCGTCGGAGGCGGAGCACCAACCAACCGGTGTCTCCTTTTGTTTTGCAGGTACAGCTCACGCCGGATCAGTCTTCGTGTTGTAACTCTCCCGAGGGACAAAAACACCCAAAACACCCTCCGTTACATATTACTCGCAACAAAGGGGTATTATTTGTAAGACGTATAAAATATTCCTTTGCCCCGACCTTCTTACAAAGCAAGCCACCAAACTAATCACTACTCGGTTGTTAGCCACTCTTAGGCTCTTAGCTTCCTCGCACACACTACTACCACCTTAAGTTCACTACTAGAAATAGGCTAAATTGCGATGGAATACTTACGACGGACCTGTTTTTCCGTCGTTAAGGTGGATATTTTCGACGGAAAACATTTCGTCGCAATTTAGCGACGGAAAAGTTTAATTACGATGTATTTTCCCTCGTAAATTTTACGACGGAAATAAATTCCGTCGTAATAATAAACTTCCGACGGAATATTCCGTCGTAAAGTGTTTTGCGACGGAATATTCCGTCGGAAGTTATAATTACGACGGAATTTATTTCCGTCGTAAAATTCATTGTTATTTTTTAATTTGAAAATTAAAAATCTATCCTTGACCTAAAAAAAAGGGGGAAAGAAACGCAGAGAGAGAAAGAGAAGCAGCGGGAGGAGAGAGAGAAAGAGAAGGAGAGAGAGAAGAAGAGAGAAGAAAGTCGCGGCGGCGCTTAACCGTTACGCCGGCGACGCCTGCAGTCGACGCACACCAGCCGCCGAGAACGAAAGAGAGAAAGAAGGGTGAAAGAAAGAAAGAGGAGAAAGAGAACGAGAAAGAGAAAGATAAGGAGGAAGGGAGAGCTGTCGAGGCAGAAACGTGCAATTGGTGGTTTCCGGCGACGCCCTGGTGGTTTCCGACGTCTAGGTAAGTGTGTGCAATTGGTCAATTTTTTTTTTAATTTTGCTAAAAAACCACCACCGGCTAACATATAACCACCACAACGCAGCCTATGCGCCGCACCTCCGTCCCCTAGCCGTGAGTGAACCACCTGGCCGTGGTTGCTTCCGGCGACGCCACACCTCCGTCCCCTGAAAATTCAGTAAGTTGCCTTTGCTTTCCCCCTTTTTTTCAATTTAATTTTGTTTACTTATAAACCCTTAATTATTTTATTTTTTTTAATTTTGTTGTAGGATTTGTACAAATTAGTTGGTTTAATTGTTAAAAAGAAGTGCAGATCTAAAGGTTAGTTACATTACAAACCCTAATATAATGTATGTGTGTATCTTACTTTGGTAAGGTTCCTACAATATGTCCAGTAAAAATTAATTCATTTGTCTATTAATGAATTTTGGTGGGCTAACATGTTTTCATTGATTTTCTGCATGTATATATAAAGGCTGCAAAAAACTAAGGCCAATTACCAAATTCCCATGATCTTTTCTTGAAGACACACTTCAAGGAAGTGCCTGGTAAAGGCCAAGTGGCTGCCAACAACAAAGCAAAAAGGATTGCGGTAAACACTTATTATATGAGTTGATATATGGCAAATTAGCAAAGTAGAACTCATTATATGCTTATTTGGATGATTTTGGATGAGTTAGGGTCAAAAATTGACATATGTGCTTATTTCTCTTAATTTCTATCCTTATGCACCTAAAAGTATGTGATATTGGAATGTTAGAAGAAAGAACGAGTCCATTTGCTTGAAAACTTAGAAAATAGGCATGGTTTTAGCCATATAGGCCAAATTTGGATGATTTTGGATGAGTTAGGGTCGATATTTGACATATGTGCTTATTTCTCTTAATTTCTATCCTTAGGCACTTAAAAGTATGTGATATTGGAATGTTAGAAGAAAGAACGAGTCCATTTGCTTGAAAACATAGAAAATAGGCATGGTTTTAGCCATATAGCCCAAATTTGGATGATTTTGGATGAGTTAGGGTCGATATTTGACATATGTGCTTAATTCTCTTAATTTCTATCCTTAGGCACTTAAAAGAAATTTATATTGGAATGTTAGAAGAAAGAACGAGTCCATTTGCTTGAAAACTTAGAAAATAGGCATGGTTTTGATGAATCACATTTATATAGGATTTATAGGCACGTTTATGCTATTTTTATAGTAGCATTTTTGGTCTTTTAGTCCCTTTTTAGATCACAATTGCATAAGTTGTCCTTTTTGTGCTCTATTACGCTTTGTTTGTGTTTTCTTAATGTTTCAGATAGTTTCTATAGCTATTTGGACGCTTTCGGAGTGATTTTAGAAGAATCGGACAATGAAAAGATAAAAACGTCGATGAATCGAGGTCGCTCATTGAAGGATATGTGTTTGTGGAAGTTTAGTATGAGATTATTATGCGTGAGTAATGAATATAGCATCCACAAGGGTCGTGCACTTTTCAGAATTGAATTTGAGTTAGAAACGAAGAAAAACGATATTTTACAAAGTGGCAAAACTGATATTTGTCCACTCTTTTGATCATAATTTGAGTTCTACAGATTGGATTTAAATGGTTCAAGTTTAATTGGAAACTAGACTTGAAGAGCTCATACCCCGCGCCCAATCGAGGCTCCGTAGCTACTGCCAGGGCGCGGGATGACCTGCGGCCGCAGGTTTTGGTGAGTGAACAGCAGCCACGAGGCTTTGTCACTGTCACGTCTTCACTCGTCCCTCTTGCATCGATCGTCTTCGTGCCACGTCATCGTCTATGGTCCAATAGTAATGCAACTTATGTATTTATTATTTTCTTATTTCTTTTCTATAATTATTTTTAGATTAGTTTTAGGATATTATAAATACTCAAGGGATATTATTTTTCCCGGAGGGCCTTTTATATCTTTTTATTTTTTTTACGTTCTTTTGAGTTTTCTCTTGAACCCTAGTTTCTCATGGCATCTCCATGGATTCTTCCATGGATGATTCTTGAGTTTATAATTTCAATTTATTGAGGTATTTTATTTCTATTTTCTTGCTTTTAATTATGCTTTCTTCATTAGATTTAGTTTTTATCATTTATTTCATGCTAGAGTAGTTTATTTCTAGGGTTTGGGAATCCATGTTTATACAATGAATCTTGATTGATGTTTTTAATATTTTGATTATTAATTTCTCTAATTGATAGTGTTTTATTGTTAATCTTGCAACCTGATCAATTGTTTGATTAATTCATGTTAATAAGAGTCTGAATCGAAAGATCTTACTTTTAGAGGCTTCCCTACAATTAGCAATTCTGATTATGTTAGCGACCGAACTACATATGTTGAATTGAGAGCGTTAAGACCCGACCGTAGGCTTAGCAATTGCTCTAGATTATTGATTGATTGAATTATTATTGATATTTGATAGATTAAGAACTATAAACATGGTGAACCATAACCCTAGGTCTTTTTATTGATTATTTTATCCCTCTTTTAATTTAGACTATTTTTCTATCCCAATTTCGTGACATAGTTTAGTTTCTCCATACCTTAGAAGTTAGATTGAATAACCATCTCTCTGTGGATTCGACCCTTCTTACCCTACTACATTGTTAGTTGGTTTTGTTAGGAATTTATTTTTGACAGGTGTACGACAACCTATCAGGTTTTAGCCATATAGCCCAAATTTGGATGATTTTGGATGGGTTAGGGTCGATATTTGACTTATGTGCTTATTTTTCTTTATTTCTATCCTTATGCACCTAAAAGTATGTGATATTGGAATGTTAGAAGAAAGAAACCTTACCTTATATTGTTGGTTGTTTTTTTAACAATATTTTTTATTATCTTCAATATTTTGTAGGAGACCTACCAGAAGAAGCTCGAAGAAACAAGGAGTCAGGGTTTCCAGGCAATTGCGTAGCTTAGCTTTAGTCTAGCACAGAATCACTCTAACCTAGCTTTTGTTTGGTATAGATACCAAACTGTGGACTATCTTTTGTACTAGGACATAATTATTATATATATATATATGTACATAAATATAATTTCGTAGGTCGGTAATTAATTTTTTTAAAACAACAATTTCAAGACTCAATTTTTAGTTTTTTTTTTTTTTTTTTTTTGTCGATTTATCATTTAAAAAATTCAGGTTTGAAAATGCAGAAAATTACAGAAATTTGTTTTGGGCTGGAACTATAATTTACGACGGAAAAAGCATCGCAACCTATAATTTACGACGGAATTTTCCGTCGCAATTTATAATTTGCGACGGAAAATTCTGTCAGAAATATATAGGTTGCGACGGAATTTTCTGTCGCAAACTCTAATTTACGACGGAAAATTCCGTCGCAACTTATAAATTTGCGACGGAATTTTTCGTCGCAAATTATAGTTTGCGACGCTATTTTCCATCGTAATATATAGTTTGCGACGCTTTTTTCCGTCGTAAATTATAGTTTGCGAGGCTTTTTTCCGTCGTAAATTATAAATTACGACAGAAAATTCCGTCGTAAATTATAAATTACGACAGAAAATTCCGTCCTAAATTATAGGTTGCGACGGATCTATTTCCGTCGGAAGCTTGCGACGGATCTTCAATAAAGGCCAAATTCAAGTCCGACGATATTATTTCCGTCGTAAATTCCATCGTAAAGTAGGTTTACGACGGAAATTCCGTCGTAAACTGGCCATTTTCCTACAAAGGGTTTTTCGACGACCAGTTACGACGGAATTCCGTCGTAACTCTACTTTACGACGGAATTCCGTCGTAACTCTACTTTACGACGGAATTGACATATGTTACGACGAACTTTTTCCATCGCAATTTCGCTGTTTTCTTGTAGTGGTTCTTAACACTATCGAGTTATTTTATTCAATGGAAAGTTATACAAAGTCCACTACACCATCTCTTGCAACCTTTATCCCAAAAAAAAAAAAAAAAAAAAAAAAAAAAAAAAAAAAAAAAAAACTACAAAATACGTAGTAGTACAAAAAGTTAACAAGTGATACAATAAATATGATAAATATATAAACGCACATTTTATTAGAAAACATAGATGAATAATAAGACGAAGATAACATGATTACATGATCCAAGCAAAACTAAAATGGGTCCCAAATATGTCATTCGTTAGCATTGATTGCAGGCATGTTAGTTATAGTAATATCACAATCTTAGATGTCTTTTATTTGATGTAACCTTTGAATATCAACCCCATTTCAGATTTCGAGATGCTAAAGAATTTCAATTCTTGTGTAAATTTATTTGGGGTCTTCTAAATTGACGCCTTTATACGTGTTGTCAATATTATAATTCGGCTTACTAGCGACCCACGTTAATTAGACAGCATTTTTAAGGTTTAGAGATGGATGTAGGTGGCTAACTAGTTGAAACGTAATTGTAAGAGTAATGAATGAGAATTTAATTAGATGTAGATCAGGATTACAATTGTTCACGAATCACTAGCTTAAGAGACAAATCGGAATACTACATACGTATTTAATTCGATGACATATTGATAATATTCACCACCTTTTCTTTATTAAGTTTTTTTGTACCTTGCAATTCTTTATTAAATGTCAATATATAATAAAAAGGTAAATATCGCATTGTAAAATCTTTACATGTTTACTTCAACACGAATAAACTCACAAAATTACCGATTATTACTTTATTGTTTATCCCATGCAATATACATTAATAGGGTTACATGTTTGTTTTTTGTTTTTGTTTTTTTTTTGGAAAAGGTTACATGTTTATATATCAATGCATATGAGTATATAATATAGGTATTATGTAATTCATTGAATATATGTGTACTATTTTGAAGTTTCATTACTTTAAAGTGCTTCTTATATAATTACACACCATATATATAATATATTAATAATTAAGCTAGTGCATTGACAATCATGCATTGACAATTATATCAAGTTAAATACTAGTATATAAGTATTGTAAATACAAACTAAGGACATGTTCTCATTGACTGAAATGAGCTGAACTGTACTGAACTTATTATAGCCGAGCTAAACTGAATTGAACTGAACTGAAATGAATATTTTATAAGAGAAGGAAATTAGAAGCTGAACTGAATTGAACTAAACTAAACTGAACAGAAATTAAAATTTTATAAGAGAAGGAAATTAAGAGCTGAACTCAACTGAGCTGAGCTAAAGAGAACATACCCTAATATTACTCCGGTCCGTACTTACTTGATCACAAAGATCAAAAAACAATGACAAAACAAGCATATCAGTAGTGATTATATAGTTGAATATATATATCCTATGTAAATATTTCGAGGTCCCCGGAAATTGACGGCTATGCGTTGTCAAAGTTAAAATCAAGCTCATAGCCCATGGCATAGCTTTTAAGATTTGGAGATGGAGTGTTTTTGTGGTCCCTCTTTTTATTTCTACATTTTCTATTTTTTATTGTTATTTTACCATGATGACGTGGCGTTACACCTGGAATTTTTCAAACTGAGCTGGAGGGTCTACGTCACACTCTTCAGATCTCAGCCGTTGATTGTGGGTCTACAAAAGGAATGATACCATCAAAGACTAATTGTGTGACACGTGGAATTTGATGGAATAAAAAATAAATGGAATTGTGTCATTGTCAAATGTTGACCATAAAATATTCATTCTTTAATGGGTGGACCCTACATTAGATACGATGATCTCATCACATTACACTTTTGGCAGTATCTCTTCCACATCAATTTGTTGTGAGTGTGGTTCACGCTCCAAAATTACTTGCCCTAGAAAATTAGAAATTTACCCTTGAAGGGTACATGTTACTCATCTATTTGGTACATTGAATGCCCTTTGCATTTGAATATTTCAAGGTTGTTCATTTCAAGGTTTCAACCACTCATGGAGGGGATGTATGAAACATCATTATCGAATCAAAGACAAGATTTTTTGATCTAATTTGACGTGATTTTTGTATTTTGAATTTTACTAAAGATGTTGTATGTTTTTTATATAAAAATTGATTTTAATGTAATATAAAGCCAGGCGAATATTCAGACAAAATGGTTGATGTTTGAAAGGCCTTTAGTGGGGCATTACATGAATCCGAAAAAGATTACACTCCGTACAAACAATAACAATCTAGTAATTATTCTTCATAACATCGCAATTGGAGATATTAGCCTGGCCTACAATGAATAATACTTCCTCCGTTCTGTTAATATTGCAACAAGGAGGAAATTACGCATCCCAAAACACATTTTATATGCTAAATATATATAATTGTGTAAGAGTAAAAATTATAAAAAGTTGATATTGTGAAAGCATTAAATGAGACGAATCCAACAAGATCCCACTTGACTATATTTTGCTTAACGTATAACTCATATTATATGGTCAAACAAGAGTGATGAATAGTGCAAAAAGTCCATTGTTGCAATATTAATAGAACGGAGGAAGTATATTACATATTGCATGTAATACTCCCCCCCGTTTTTAAATACTTGTTCCATTTCTCCATACGCGGAGTTTGAGGAGAAATTAATAAAATATAGAAGTAGTGGGGTAAGTGTAAGAATAAAAAATTTGTAGAAAACAAAAATAGTGGAAAGATTTTGGAGGAGAGAGAATATATGTTGGGTCCAGTAGGTGTGATAATTTAATTAAATATTGTAAAAGTTTTCTAAATATGAAAATGGAGCAGGTATTTAAAAACGGCGACAAATGAAAAGTGGAACAAGTATTTAAAAATGGAGGGAGTAGATTATTAGGTTTTTTTGCCATATTTTACTTTATTTCAATCGAAATACATTTAGATAATTAATACTTGCTCTGAGACCTATTTCTTTTATTATGCTTACCAATGTAAAACTTAAATGATTAATAACTTTTATTCGTCTTGTTCATAAGTAAAAAATATAAAAGTTATTTATATTATGATATACATTATTGAGACGAATTTAAAAGGACTCCACACGAATATATATTTTTCCTTACATATTTTTCACAAAAGTCAAAGTAGGTCAACTAAAAAATAATGGAGGAAGTAATAAGTTAAGTTTAAAATTAAATAAAAAATAAAAATAAAAAGTTTTTCATCATAGTTCACTAAGCTAGATTTAAACAAATTGTCTTTTTTTGAGTTAAGAGTACAAGTAGGTACTCAATTCTTCAATTTTTCACCTTTTAGGTACTCAATTTTTTTTGCTCACCTTTTAGGTATTCAAACTTAGTTTTAGGCTAATTAACTCACCACTAACCATACCTAATTAAAAAAATAATTTTTAAAAAAACAATATATAACTAATTTTTCTGTTGAAGCATTCAAAAAGCAGCAAACAGAATCAATCCAGTTTTCTTATCCTAATCATCAACGATTTTCCCAGAATAAAAAAAAAAAGAGAACAGCTGCTGCTTCTTCAAGATCCCCCCCTCTGTACTGCAGTCCAGTTGAAGCAAAACCTCCCCTGTTTTACTTCGCAAAACACATGCATTAATCAAACCCTTGCGCATAATAAACAACAATCGACAAAATCCATCAACAACACTAGCATAATCCATCAACAAACAACAACACAACAACAAATTATGTCTAAAAAAAACAACAAATAAACATCATCAATTTCGTTCACAAAACCATAAACCCTAACTTGCAAAATAAGATCATCAATTGGCCAAAAAATTCGAAATTTATATCAAAATAACAACAAAAAAACAATGAGTAATGAAGGTTACCTCAAAAAAATGGCTGCACTAAGTGTCGTTTTCCCCAAATTTGCCCAAGGGAATGGTCGTGTTCTTCACCAAATGTGCAGCTATTTTCCAGAATAGGAAAGAATAAAGGGGGAATAAAGGAATAAAGAATAAGAAAAGGGGGATTTTTTTTTTTAATCCCACGCTTTTTTAATTCGGGTGGGCCCCACTTAGAGTTAACCCAAGGTACTGAATTGTTTACCAAGGGTACTCAATTCTTAAGGAGAATTAATTTTTTTTTGCCGGAATTTGGTACTCAGTATCCAAACGGTGAAGAAAATAAATTCAGTACCTAAACGATGAAAAATTGTAGAATTGAGTACCCAAATTTGTGCTTAACTCTTTTTTTTTACAAAAAATAAATTTCAAATAAAATTAGAAGAGATCAAATAAAGACTTAAAATTTATTCAAAATAAGGCTTGGTGTGCACAAAAGTGGAAAGGGGACAAATTATCATGGCTCACTACATTGCTAATGACTTGCAGTATGTGGACAATACACTTAAAAGTATGGTAATTTGATTGTTTTTTTTTTTTTTTTTTTCTTCAGGTAATAAAATTAGAGTACATGAAAAACGAAAGGAAGAACCATTAATTGAATGGAAACATGGAATAAATCCCACTAATGTACAATTAGATTTTAGAGGTGACTACTCGAAGCATAAAGGCCAACCACACAAAGGCACATTTTCACTAGGTTCCAAACCAATGATAGAAAACAAGTACTAGTAGTGTTCATAGTGTTGTACGGTTAAATTTAGCATTATGTAAGTATTAAATTAATTTCAAAAAAAAAAAAAAAAAAAACTGGTACTATTAGTGTTTTCTTTTTCATAGTATAAATATTTATCCTTGAGAGTGGAAAAACCGAAAAAGCATATACCTAAATAATTAATTTTCAAATTAATTTCACAACCGCAATTTAGAGACACCTACTTCATTAAAATAAAGCTTGGAAAAATATCAATCCAAATTTCATTCCAATTGCACTAGTTTGTAAGATTGATTGTGTTCTCATTTTTCTCAACCACACTAGTATTTAGAGATCTAATATCCATCCGAAAAGGCGAAAACACATATGGAGTATGAAATTCATACAAAACTTGTTTATTTGGTTCCAATCAAGAAATAGAATTTCTTAGGAAGTATTGAAAGAAAGTTGTGTTTGGTTAGAGAAATAAGGTAAGAATGGGAAGTGATAGAGTATAAAACATATTCCTGAACCTCAATCATCAGTTTAAGCTTTTGGTTGAGATAGCCCGTTAACATGGTATCAGAACCAGCAGCTTGACACAAAGGTCACGGGTTCGAATCTCATCCGCCCCTCCTTCAAAGTGGAATTAATTCGCACCAGGTATATTGTATTCAGCTTAATTTCAGTTCACTTCAGCTCCAATCAGTTTAATTACCGCTTATTTTGTATGGTACAACAAAGCACACCTACATGATTTGAGTACACAATTTGCACTTTTGGGCTATAATAAATTTAAATTATGGAGTATTACAACTCTAACCAATTAATTTGGTGTCATATTCGATCCACAAAAGACAAAAGCGCGCTTGAGTACACGCGTTGAAAGAGAGAGTGAAATAAAACCTGACCAATGAGTTTGAACATGTTGAGGGCCAACAAAGGAGACAAAAATTAATGTACGTATCACTGTTCAACCCCCACGCGCGAGTACGTCATCTCAACAAATAAAATAAATGTGATAGTAGTAAAAATTAAGACATTACTATAAAATTGAATCTATATCATAAATTAGATACGCAAGATCATTAAAAATTGTAAATTCTCCTATTCTCTCTCCTCCTTTCTTTCTCCAAAACCCTAACATCCATTGTTGAATTTTGAAAGGGCTTTCATCGATTTTAATCGGTGGAAAGCCCCAATCATTGTTTCTTTATTGTTTTTTTTAGGTTTATAATAATACTTCCTCCTTTTGGGAGGAACTTTTCTCCCTCGAAAGAAAGGGTTTCCGATCTCCTTCGAAAGACAAGGGTTTTTCGACCTCCTTCGAAAGACAAGGTTTATCTCCTCTTTTCGAGGGAGAAATTTCTTAGTTTTGAATCCATGGTAGCAGATCTAATGGATTGTCGTGAAATTATTTCGTTGGTGAAAAAGTTATCAAGTTTTTGAATACAAACAGATGAATCAGAAGGAAATCATCCTCACGGCTACAAAGAATCGTTAGATTGTCTCTCCAACAAAGCTGTAATTTTCAGCGATATAAGCGGGAGATGCTCCGCAGTGCAAGATCTACTCGACGATCGTAGTTTTTATGAAGGAAAATTCTATTTGATTCAATATCTTATGTATTTGTTAACGTCGAATCTCTATTATAGATGTTGTATGACTTTTAATTAATGAAATATTTTTGCTAATAAAAAAAAAAAAAGATACGCAAGATTTGGCGCCCTCTTCTCTCTCTTTCTTTGTCTCCCACCACTTTCAAGATTATTATGGTTTGATTTTATCCCATCATCATCACATTTAATCTTAACCGTCCAATTTGGTGTTTTGGTGCAATATCTCAACCAAGATATTCTCCTTTTTATGGTAAAAATATTGTAGAAAATAATTTTCAATTTTTAAAAATGGGGTTAGCAAAGTCTTGGTACAAATTTAACATAGTACATAGTACTGTTGAATGCCAGTATTGCTTAAACTGTTTTTGTTTATGGACCACTAAGCTACTAGCCTACTACTAGGCACTTAGGCAGGCACTAGGTGCTGGCGTATATATAGACCGGTAACCCACAACGACCCGCGTAACTTAACTTTATTATATATTTGGGTGTTCAATTATAAGAGTGTTTTGTATATTTCAAATAAAAAATAAATAAAAACAATCAAATGAACAAATATGAGTTAACTTATCATTGAACACACTTATCTCAATCAGATTACAATAGTAGTCGGTTAACTCTTTGATAGTGTGAAAGAAAAATATGCTGATGAGAATTCTTCTAGCTAGACAAGTGATCATTTTGATCCATTTAAAAAAAAAAAAAAAAAACTTTTTTTACTGTCCACAACGAATGAAGTCTGTGTTTACTCGTCCGCATATAAGCATTATAAAAGTAAAATTTAACTAATGTTTCAATTCTTTTTTTAAATAAGATAAAAGATCCTAATGAATCAGTAGCATTTTTGTAGTTGGTGGGACTCAAACTTATGACCTTAAAATCACAAAATGAGTTTTCCACCAATTCCACCAAAGTTTGCTTGGTATGTTTCAACTTTATTTGCACCAAATATTCTATGTACGATTGTGTATATTGCTTTCTTTTAAAAATAAAATATATATAGTAATTGCCAAACAAGCCTTTTGTCTCGATATAGTTAACATTCTATATTATATGTTCCATCATCCATCAATTCAAACTCTAAATCTTATAATTGCATATAGATGCTAATCTATATCATCTAAACAAGTAACAACCATTAGAATTGACATTTATCATTTGATTGCAAGCATGAAAGAGGTAGTTAGTACTGATGTTGCATTGTCAAATTCACTTGTATTTTCAATTGTCTTAACACCCTAACTGTTCTCGATGTTTCATTTCGATGAATCATAACTCGACACATAATAATATAATAAACAATGCTTTTCTCTTCTATATCTAGATAATCATTGAATATTATTATGTGGTATTAGCTTAATGAAGGCAACTTCTTAGCATATTGTAATTCATCATTAGCCTTTATATTTGAGTTGTTAGAAGATAATTAGGATACAAAAAAATTGCTTTGCTTCAAGGGACCCAATAAGTACGAGAATATGATCTAATGCTACAACTCTTACAAGTTTAATATTGTCTAGTAGATAAGATGTTATATTCATGATTTGAATGGATTATATTGTGTTAAATTATGGAATAATTATTCATTGTTCTTGTTAGTCTCAAATTGACATACTACATATATTGTTTACAATAAAGTTATGTTTATCACCTAACTAGAAAATATTTCCGTAGTTTAACATATATTTTATTCTTATATATAATAAATTATATTAATGTTATTTTTGATAGATTATGTGATCGGAATAGGAATTGAAAACCAATCAACGAATTTGAATTTGACCCGATCAGATCATGATTCCATTGCCTAATCATTCAATAGGACTCATCAAAGTAAAGTGATTCAAAGTAGTCCCAATTCCCAAATCAAACCAACTCTTTTGGCAAGTCCAAATTTTTGTCCTCGTTATTGAATTGAAAGAAGCAAGATGATCAAGATGAAATCTTTGCATCAAGGGACCCATGTTTGTACGAGAATAGGATCCAATATATAGCAGTATAATATTGTCAGAAAGGTATTGTAATTGCATTTGCACCTCGTACTAAGGAATCATGATTGAAGTTTATTTTGTAAAAGAGGCTTTCACACTTGAGAATCTTATTTTGTATAACTACTACCTCTCTTGTTTCATTAAGAATTAAATGTCTCATCAAATTTATTTTAAAATAAAAGAAATATAAAATCTACCAATATGAAGCAAAATGAAATGTTTGTTGAAATTTAAATTAGTTATAAATATGAGACAATCTTAGTAGGACGCATAAAAAAAATGTTGATATTACGAGCTAACCTCAACCAGATGCATCATTTCATATATTTGCTTTATTGTAGTTTATATGATTGGTATATATTGGATTAGATACTCTTTTAGATCCTATGGCCTATGTGATGAAAGATCATAATATATTTTCAGACTTACTTTAATCATGCTCTTTTGAGGAAGACATTTTAGAAAGAAAAGGCCAATTTTCTTTTTACGTTATACATATTTCTTTTTATGAATATTCGTTTTAAGTGAAATCAAAGATTAGCATCATCTCACTTTTTGAATTTTTTCTTTTCAATGGATATGGACTAGAGAGATTGATTGGTAGCTATAGATTTGAATGAAATGAGGATTTGAAGCCTTTTTTATTTTTCCTATCATTGCATCATTGTGTTGAAGGAATAAAGGTCCATTAAGTGGCAGGAGCCCATAGTTGGAAAGATTAAGTCACACTATTTTTGTCCATTAATATAAATGTCAAAGGATACTTTTTAAAGGACTAAGTTAATATTGTGTGCTTATCATTATGGCATTTGTGAAATTTACTCGATCTGAAAATTAGATAATAGCTTAGACGAAAGCTATACCCTTCCGTCCCTTGTTTTTTCGCCTCATATAGGCGAAGTTATTTAATAATTTTTTGTTGAAAAGAGTTGATGAGATCGAGAAAAGTTGTGGAGGGTTAATATATATAGTGGTTGTGACTTGTGAGAGCGGTGTGATCACTATTAGAAAAATACAATAAGGCACCCCCATAAAGGCACCGGTTCAGGCGAAACCGGTGCCCTAAACCGGCCCAAATTTGGGCGCCATTTTACACAAATATAAAAGGCACCGGTTCAGACCAAACCGGTGCCAAAAACTAAAAAGGCACCGGTTTGAACCGGTGCCAATTGAACCACTCCTTAATTTAAAGAAAACCGCTTAAACTTAATAAAAAAAAAAAAATCGGCCATATTAATACTAAACCCTATTATTCTCGCCGCTTCTCCCCTCCTCTTCTTTCCTACTCTTTCTCTCTCCTCTTCTCATCTCCTCCTTCGCCCTTTCTCCTCCTTCGCCCTTTCTCATCAGTCTTTCTCATCTCCTCCTTCGCCCTTTCTCATCTCCTCCTTCCCTTTCTTCATTCTCCCAAAGCTATCACGAAGACCACCACGGCGAGCACATGCAACACCTCCACGGAGAGCACCAAGAACACGTCTCCTCCTCCCTCAATTTCTGGGTTTTTGTTTTCTGATTTTGATTTTTGATTTTTGATTTTTGATTTTTGATTTTTGAATTTTGTTTTTCGATTTTGATTTTCGATTTTTTCTGGGTTTTTTCGATATCAATTTCAATTTTTTTTTCGTTTTTGTTTTATTTTAATTGATTTCTGGGTTTTTGATTTGTTCGTTTTTGTTTTTTATTTTTATGATTTCTAGGTTTTTTTCTGGGTTTTTTTTCATTTTTTTATCTGGGATTTTGTTTTTATTTTTTCAATTTTGTTTTTTGATTTTGATTTTTTTTTTTCGATTTCGATTTTTACTTTCGTTGTATTATTTTGATTTTGATTTTCGATTTTTTCTGGGTTTTTTCGATTTCAATTTTTTTTGTTTTTGTTTTTATTTTAATTGATTTCTGGGTTTTTTTATTGTTCGATTTTGTTTTTATTTTTATGATTTCTGGGTTTTTTTTCATTTTTTCAGGGATTTTGTTTTTATTTTTTCGATTTTGTTTTGATTTTTTGATTTCTGGGTTTTTTTCAATTTTGTTTTTAATTTAATCGATTTTTATTCGATTTTTTTTTTTCTGGGTTTTTTTATTTTTTTCGCAGCTTGTTTTGATTTTTTGATTTCTGGGTTTTTTTCGATTTTTTATGTTTTAATTGGCGCAGGTATACATAATCCAAGAATCAAGAATATGGGGATTTTTAGATTGTGATGTTGTAATTTTTTTTTTGATTTATATTGTATTTTTTTTATTTATTTATATGTTGTAATTTTTTTTGATTTATTAGTAATTTTTTTTATTGATCTATGTTGTAAAATTTTATTGATTATATATTAAACAAAATCGTTTATATTGATTGTGATGTTTGATTTATATTTTGTGTTTTTATTTAATTTAGTTTATTTAATTTTTAAGCAAAAAAAAAAAATGATTTTTGGGGTTTTTGGCACCGGTTAACCGGTGCCAAAAACTTTGAAAAAAATTTTAGTGGGCCTTTTTGGCACCGGTTAACCGGTGCCTATTCCACCCTATGGCACCGGTTTTGAACCGGTGCCAAAAACTTGGTTTTTGGCACCCCTCACATAGGCAGCGGTTCAAACCGGTGCCTTAGACCGGGTTTGAACCGCTGTCAAATGCCTTTTTTCACCTAGTGGTTTTCTACGATTTAAAGTAGTATGGATCAAATTTAAAGAGAATGACTAAAAAGAAAAACCGGACAAAAATTGACGGACAAACTGTCTCGATTATCAATAGAGAAGATTAGAGTTTAGAGTTTAGAGAGGAGAGATTAGAGATTTTTTTTTTTAGAGTTTTAGGGTTTAGATTGATTTTGGCTCTGATACCATGTCAAATTAGAGAGGAAGATTAGAGTAAATGATATTCCGTGTGTCGTATTAAAATGTTCACAATATATTTATTCAACCTAGGAGAAGAGTTTAGGGCTTAACATCGGCCCATTAGCTATATACAATACAAGGTTTAACAGGAGTACTTTTAATTTCTTCATAAAATTAATCAATTAAGTATACCTAATGACATGAAAAAAAAAATAGAGATGGAGGAATCAATAGCTTCATACAGAGGGTAATAGTTATCCACCGTCTTAGACTAAAAGTTTTTGTTTCTTCACCTCCCAAGTTTCAACCACACCATCACTGCAATCACACTATTACTACTCTCTCTTTCCTTATATTAACTTTTATTTTATTTAGTTTAACTTTTATTACCCTAATAATAATACATCAGTCTAAGGGTCTGTTCTCATTGACCGAACTCAACTAAACTCAACTGAACTGGACTGAGCTGAACTGAACTGAACTGAATTGAGCTGAACTGAACTGAATTGAATTGAGCTGAATTTCAACGTAAGAGAACAGAGCCTTAAATCCAAACACATCCTAAGGTAGAAAATTTTCACCACTAAAAAAAACCCTCTTTGAAATGAAAAAGGCAAAATTGTACTCTATGATTCGTTATACCTAATCCAAATTTAAGCAAACCCAAAAGGCCAAAAGTACTGACTTTTTTTTTTTTTTTTTTAAATTTCAGTGGACGAATAATTCAATGGACAAAGGTTTTTGTTGGACAGGAAGCTAACTGACGGCCCAACCCAAGTTAAGAGGCTTTTTGGGCCTATAACATTATTAAATTCAACAATTATTTGTTAAATATGGGATCTAAAACAACGTGCCCTGGCCAACTAATCAGTTAGGCTGGCGATCCGTTGGCCCTGGCCACATAGGCCTACGTTGACACCAAATGTATTGGAGATGCCATCGTTAATACTTTTAAGGGGACGGTTTTCAATTAGTTTAGTTGATTAAAATTTTTGAAGGTGATAGCTAAGAAATGAGATTTCATCTCTACTGACCAATTAAAGCTATCGTTTCCAACCCACCACTCTCATAACCCAATTTTGTAGTAGTAAATTTTTTATACAATAGCCAGCACAATTATGTCTATTGATCATTTCTTGCATGGGTGCCTGAGCACATAGCGTAGATGGTTGTGTCCTTAGCAAAAAGAGCACGAGAACGTCTGCCGTCTTTACCAAACAAGTGTGTGAGAGAATCATTGTGTGCATGGTTTAGGTAAAAACAATTTGTCTCGTGGATGATCAACTGACTTGGTTTAGTTAGTTGAAAGCTTGAGGGGTGACACGCAAGATTTGGATCAAACCTTGTCAACTCCACATCATTGCCCTTGTAACTCTTTCTAAACCCAAAAAAATAATTGTAATTCTGTGTCTTGTTATGGTTCAATTTTCACACTCTATCTTTAAAACATTGCCCCATATATTAAACACAAATGTTGACAATGTATTAAAAGATTATTTTACTTTAATTGATAATTCGCCATATTTCCGCTTGTTATTTTACTTGCGCTCTTAATCTCTTTTTTCATCAATAATTGTGATCACTCACATACACCAATTTACACTTGTTGTTAATTGTAGGATCTGAGGCAATAATTTAGGCATGAAAAGAGTATCATTACTTTTATTTACTTTCATTCTAAATCAGATTATTACTAGAAATCCCATATAATCCACAAATGAGAACACATATTTGTCTCGAATTGATAATTTTGTGTTCACCCCCACATTGGACATGATTAAGGTCCAAATAATTGTGTTTGTACACCGTAACTTATAAAACATGTATTACATCTATTTCATATTATTTGCAATGATTAGACATTTTTTCTCTGTATTTTATATCAAATTGTTGCAAATTAATATAAAACGGGATAATAACTTCCTTTTTCGGAGGGCTGGGGTCCTTGGGGAGACGGTGCGTGTATCATGTTGGAAGCTTGGGACCATACAAAAAATCCAACATAATGAATTTTGCCAAGGAAACTTCAAGATTGTCATTTAGCAATGGTGGCAAGTGGCAACAACAAATACGAGTGGCCCACGTGTTAAATCAAGCTACTTCCACCATAAACTCCCTACACTACAACGATATCATGAGGCTCTTAATTTTTTGACTACTACCAAGTATTACTAGCGAATATAATCATCACTTCATAGATATACGGAATAGTACGTAATCTCTGTTGGTTGAAATCTTGCATAGCTTAATTTATTATCTCTGTTTCATTTGTAATGATTTTATATAAAGTGTGATTTAAAAATGTCTAATCGTTATAAAGAATATAAAATGAAAATGGTATTTCAGATTAGCAGGTTAGATTTCTTGAAAATGGAGAAAAGTATAACAAAATTCTTACCTTTACATTTTGTTCGGATAAAAGAAAGTGGAGGGAAAATAAGGAAATAGAAAGGGAGAGGGACAAACTCTCTTATTCGGATAAAGAATTGAGGGAAGGAAAGGATAGGAGAGGGAAGAATCCATTTTCCCTCTCTCTTTAATAAGCATAATCTTTCTTAAATTAAAGAGATTTGGAGCCGTTGGAGGGAAAATAGAGTTCACCTCCCCCTCCATTTCTTTCCTTCTATTTCCCTCCTCTTCCTTATTTGCTATCCAAAAAACAAAGTGTTAAGGTCAGGGGTGTACACCGGTCTAGATCCAGACCGGACCTGAACCGGGTCGGACCGAAATCGGATTGGATCAGCTTACACGGACCGGAAGTGGACTTGAATCTGCCGGTCAGTGTCCAGTTCGATTCAGATCCGGTTTCTAATCCGAGTATTTTATGTACACTCCTAGGGGCCCTAAATAGGAGTGAACCGTTCCATACCCGAACCAGAACCGGTCTGAACTTTACAATCCGCGTCCGATCCGAGTTTCTTTGTACACCCCTAATTAAGGTGTCTTCCTTTAGTGGGGATTAATTTCACAACTTCAAATTTGTGAATTATAATGCTCATCAGTTATACTAGTACTAATACTTTATACTTTAATATTGTGATACGTAATTAAAGATATTTATGTTGAAAGTTGTGTAAGATGATAATTATTAAGTTTGCGACAAACAAAAGGAATGGAGTGAGTTGGAAATTGATACTCCACCCACTGAGTTGGCCGACATGAAGCAAGCTAAAAATGATTATTCATTCATTCATCTTGCTTTCACTCTCTAAAAGTATACTCCGTACTTACTATTTTTTGGTTCCACACAATGCACGATTTCTATTATTTAAAGGACTTTCTAAAAGTAAAATACTGATTTTGACATGTTTGTTACCCTCAATGTCAATTCTTTTTCAATCTTTGCTAGAGGTCCACTTCTTAGGATATAGAAATTCATTACTCGTAGTAAATTAATTGGTAAAAAATTAAAAATGAGTACAGTATTTTATAAGTAAATAATCAACGAAGAAGATACTTTAATTTTATTGAAACAAAAACTTCTTTTACATGTAAACACTAATTACGGGGTGTTTAATTATTTCATCTAATGAGACGATGACTTTCAACAATAGTAGAAAGATTTAATGTAATTGCAGTGTAAGTTAATTAATTGTATATTAAGCTCGATCATTTATTAAAAACATAAACGAAGTAGGGAGTACATAATTTCTAGAAGATGGGAACACATCATAGAGAACGGATTCACACACTATAAACTACGAAGTACACACTTTTGAAAACTTTATTTGTTGTTTTAACTCTAGTTAAGTGGTTGCATTAAAAAAAAAACTATAGTTAAGTGGTTAATCCCTTTATTATCTCTCATCGTCTCGAATAAACTCTTGATTGATCACCTCGATATCTACTCCATAATAAAAGCACAAAACCGAACAAATAAGCCCTTGAAATAATTGAATAAACAATCCGTATACAGAGCAAAATCTTTGTCTTGATAAGATACTTGTATTATTTTTCATATATGGAGTATAATAGTAAAATTATCTTTTACGTAGTATTTTTTTGACATGATCGAGCTTGAGCAAAAATACTAAGACGTATTATGAAAAGGAGATAAACTAAAATTAGCCGTGGTAGCAAGGATATACGCCCTGTAAACTCGTTCCCTCTCAACTTTGTGAATGCAATACAATCACCATATTCTAACCAAACAAGTTTAGGGAAGTTGGTAAGCTCAATCTTGTGATGAACCTCACAAGATGAATTCCCCCCTACCTACATCACTACATGTGCTTGGGAAGTTGGAAGTAGGGTATTCATTTACCTACCTTCTATTATTAAGTGTTAGACTTGTAAAAATAGACTGATTTAATCTTTGATACGAGTTCGTATTACGAATTAATTTAAAGTAAAAAAATCAAGGAAATAAACTACTACCTCTAATTTTTTTTAGTTACTCCGTATAATTTTGAAGTAATATTTGAGAGATATAAAATATTTTAAAGTTACAACTAAAAAAGAATTAGAGGTAGTAGATTAATTTAATCCATGATACGAGTTCGCACTCGGCTGTGGCAGCATGAGCTAGAAGCCTACATACCGGTAAAAACAAACTGCAAAACTATTTGGCAAAGAAACCCTCCAAAAGCCAAACATAGCTTTCCCAAATGCTTAAAGTTGGCCTTTCCTACATTTCCCTCTCCTTTCTCTCTCTCTCTAAAATCCACTGCCTATAAAGCTGTAAACTCATCGTTTTGATTGATTTAAAGGGGCACTTTGGTGCCCAATTGCTCACTTTCAGCTATGGGATTCTCTTCTACTCTTCTTCCCCATTTTCCAGCTTCTTTTCGCCGCCATTATTTCAAGGTATTTTACTATTTTTGGCCTCATTTAATTTCAGCTGGGTTTTTCATATTTATGATTATATTATATGTTTCTCTTGTAATTTGTTGCATTTCTTGTATTTATTTATTTATTAAAAGTGACCCATGTTGGGTTTTCGTTTAAAGTTCTATTCTTTGATGAATTTGAGACTCTGGGTTAATTCGAATATTTAATTGAGATTCTGGGTTAATAGGAATATTTAATTGAGATTCTGGGGTTTTATGATTGTAATAGTAAATTATGATTGGTTTTTGCTAATTTTGGTATGCTGCTGATAAATTTTGTTGTTAATTGGATTTGAGTTGATTTTAAGTATGGTGATTTCATCGAACAACGGGTAATAGATGTAATTTGACTATATATGGTTACAACTTACAAGGGTATTTGGTTCTTTGTGATTGAGTGAGGTTAATAATTTTTCGGTTTTCGATTGGGAAAAGACATATCAATGGCCTAGAATCCTAGTGCTGTGATAATTGGAGTTTTTTTCGAGTTTCGTTGAATGTTAAGAGATTTTTGTTGTTGAAAGAGTTATTAAGTGATCTGATATTGAATCTATACCTTGCTAGAGGAGTATGCAATATGCACTAAAGGTTATATATTGATGGTTGTGTATGTATTAAAAATCATTAATTGGGTTACCAATTCTGTTCTTAGTTGGTCACTTTCTATCACAAAACAAAGCAGTCCAAGGCTACAACAATGCATATATACTTCCTATTTGTCCAATTCACTGTCAAATTCTATTCTTTGATATTCACAATATAATTCAGTGGAGCTCATTCCCAAATTCTTTTTATCTATGCAGTTCTGTCCTCTTAGGGTCCATGAAGGTCACAGGACATTATCTTTTGTAACAACAACAAAGTGCTGTGCTCTTCATGGCACCAATTCAATTGTGGGAAATAGGAAATCCAGCATCAACAGCAACGGGACACCTGAGCCTGCAACGGCTCTCTTGGAGAGGTTGTTTGTACAGACACAGAAACTGGAAGAACACATGATTGGGAATTCTCATTTTTTTCAAGATGTTGAATCAGACCTGAACCTTAAAGATCTGGAGTCTGATCTTGAGGCTGCACTGAAAACCTTAAAGAAGAAGGAGGAAGATCTTCAAGAAGCGGAAAGAATGGTGATGTTGGAGCATGCTGAATTAAATCAAGCAAGAGAGGAGTTAGAGGGCCGAGAGAAGGAAATTGCAGCAGCCTGTTCCAAGCAGGAAGAATTGGAGGATGAGTTAAGGAAGGCTAATCTGAAGTTAATTTCTCAGGCAAGGTATATAGAAGATCTGAAATTAAAGTTGAAGGAAAGAGACCAGGAGGTTACTGCAGCGGAGTCTGCATTGCTGTTGAAACAAGATGAAATTGATAAAATGAGGTGTGAATTGACACAGAAAAATGAAGAAGTTGCCAGGACTGAAGCTCAGCTTATAGCAAAAGCTCAGCTCTTGAATGAAGCCAATGATGTAGTGAAAAGACAAGATATTGAACTTCGGGAACTTCGTAATTCCCTCCAAGGAAAGCAACAAGAGATAGAAGAGTTGTTAAATACAAAACAACTTGAAACAGAGAAGTTAAAAGACGCAGAGACCAAATTGGAGAAGCAGACAATGGAGTGGTTGCTAGCGCAGGAAGACCTAAAAAAACTTGGGGAGGAGGCATCCAAGCACATAGAAGAGAGTCAGGAAACTATCAAAGATTTTCAAAGAGTTAAAAGGCTTCTTGCTAATGTGAGGTCTGAGTTGGTCTCATCCCAAAATTCCCTGGCTACCTCAAGACAGAAAATGAAGGAGCAAGAGCTGGTGCTGGAGAAGCAACTGCTGGAACTTGAAGAGCAAAAGGAAACTATTGTGTCTTACATGAGTAGCCTGAAAAGTGCCCAAGCAGAAATAGAAAGTGAAAGAGCAAAGCTTAGAGTTGCAGAGGCCCAGAATAAGGAATTTGAGCTGGATCTATCATTGAAGAGGGACCTATTGCGTGATCTACAGGGGGGATTAAATAAGGAGAAGTATTCTTTGCAAAAAGCAATCAAGGAAGTGTCTTCTCTCCGAGAGGATCTGAACAAGAAGAACAGTGAATTTGAGAAAACAAATAGTCTCTTGGAGGTTAAGGAAAAAGAATTGGTGGATGCTAAACTAGAAATTCAGCACTTAATATCTGAACAGAAGTCCCTCCAGCTCACATTGCAAGAGAGAGATTTGGAGCTCAGTACTGCTAAGAAGAGATTAGAGGAGGTGAATGCTGAGGTAGCAGAACTAAAAATGCTCTTGAATATGAAGGAAGACCAGCTTATCCTAGCCACTGGCATGCTTAAAGAAAAAGACGATTACACTGAGGCAATGCAGCATGAGCTGGTTAATGCAAGACTGAAGGCTTCTGAAGCTGAAACTGTGGTTGGAAGAATCGTAGATCTCACTAATAAATTGGTAATATCCACAAATGACGACGAAGCAAGAGACTTGGGTGAGTATCCATCTCAATTGTTTGGAAAACCCGTGGAGGATTTTAGGTTGCAGAAGACACAACTAGAGGCTGAACTTGAGTTGACTAAAGAGAACCTTAAGGTAAGGGAGATGGAACTACTGGGTGCACAGAGGGAACTTGCAATCAAGGAGGAGGAGCTGGAAAAGGTCATTCAAAGTTTAGAAGTAAAGGACAGAGAACTGAAAGAATTGAAAGAGGAAGGGCTTAGAGATGCTGATAGTTTGAAGACGCTCTCAACCATGGCAAAGGAGAGTGCTGGACAACAGAATGTAGATGACTTTGCAATTGAGAAGCTTCAACTGGAAGCTGCTCAGCTCGAAGTCGAGGCTGCAACTAGTGCTCTGCATAAACTTGCAGAACTTAGCAGAGAGCTACTTCATAAAGCTAGCTTGAGCTTTGATGCTGATCACGATGTAAATGTATTTCCACAAAATGACTCTGGACCTAAATTGCACTTGATTGAAGATAGTGTACCCCTACAACATGGGTTTGACTCCGACTCAGATACAGTTAAAAGTAATGAGTGCATAACAGAGATTAAAACTGAAGTTGCCCGTCTTTCAGCTTTAACAGAAAGGTTAGTCCAAGAAGCTGGTGCGGTCTGTGCTGCAACCTAATTACAGCATTGATTATTTGATTTTGGTGTTATAGTTTCTGTTTGTGTGTAAATATGCATATTTACTATAAAAGTATCAGATTGATTACATGCTAGAAGTTTGTGGTATGGCAGTGTTGAGTTTTTCTTGTTCATGTATTATATATACTCAACACCTGTGCCAGTTTAAGCTACCTGGTTTTGTTGTAAGTCTGAAATTGATGAGATTAGGCAGTACATAATCTGATAGGAGTTTCAAGGTTTCAGTTTACTGGGGTTTAATGAAAGAGTTCTGACATACTATTGTCTCTGATCTCTGAGCCCTGAATAGGATAGTTTGTAAAAGCAGTATTGTTTCATGTGGCGTCTGGAACCTGCTTTGCATCACGAGGATCTTTTGTAGCCAAGGCCTTGAGCAGTTTTAGTACCCTTTGTTTTTGACATAATCAAATATGAGAATATTTGCTTGTGTACTATGGAATTTGTGTTTTTCACTAATCTTCTGCTAATCTGTCTGTTTGCTGAATACAATTACCTCCAATAACTCGCTCCAAAATATCAGAAAATATGCGAGCACAAACATCAGTGATGAAGTATTTTATGCCATCTATAGTAGTAGACTTATCTGCATGCATTATCTCTAAGGGAACATTGTCCCCCATGATTGCTGTAGTGAACGCCGTTTGGTTAACTGCAGGCCTGCCTTGATTAGCTGCAAGGGAATTTAAGCAAACCGTTGCTTCGTCTGCTACCTTGTTAACAATGAAGTCTGAAGCCTCTAGAAATTGTTGCTTTCTAACCAAAACCAAAGTGCACCACTAAGTGTGTAAATTAGTCGCGATTTACTTGGTGATATTGGTGAAAATTGTAAAGAGGAATGGTTGTCATTGCTATCTACTTTGCTACAATGCTTTAATAAATTTGAGAGAAGTAGCAGGGATTATAGATGAGAGTAAGTGTAACGTCTATGCAAATATGCGCATATGTTTGGGCGCAAATGTATTATATGCTTCTCCTCTATCCTAGCTTTGTTTGGGCTACAGGATGACTTTACGAATGCATGCAGCTTAATGTTGGTGAAAAGTAATTAAGGTTAGCAGATACAAATTAACAACTGAACCATCAGAGTTTCGAAACAATGAATCCTGATATGGTCACCTGATTATGCTGGGCTCGGAGAGTCTTATGTTTTGGTCATGCTAGTCTGCTAGATGCCACGATGTGTTGAGCTTCTTGTTGGGTTTTCTTTGTTTCTTAGGTGGTCATCAATGTACTGTATGTGACTGAATTTGATTTGATCTGGTTTTTAGCTACTGCATTTAAGCTCTATTGAAATACTATTAAAGAAGCGTAAAGTTGTTAAAGGATTTGGATAACGAGGCAAACTATGAAGCAAAACTTGGCAACTAAAGCCATAGGATGATACCACTCAAACTGGAGGGCTGAAGTATATAGAAAGCTACCTCTAATAAATCAAAGGGGAACAATGGCATGAAGCAAAAGCAAAACGTCCGGATTAGTTTAGATGAACCTAATTCAACTGTGATAAAATTCATGAAAACGTAAAGTACATAGTTTCATTTCCATCTTCCGAAGCAAAGTAGTTCATTTCCAACCTTACAGCTATCTACGGTCATATAATCATTTCTTTTTGGGAAAGACGTATATGTTTCTTATGTTATTTTTTTCTCATAGTACAAAATGGAATACCGAATTCACATTACTATTTCTTCTCTCATAAGTTCTACGCAAGTGCGGAGTAGTATATTGCTTTGTATGTGATTCCTACTTTCAGATGGAAGCAGAGATAAAATAAACCAACTCAAAACTTGGAGATAAAATAATATTTACCCTGACTATAAACAATGAATTGGTCCTATGGTCTAGCGGTTAGGACATTGGACTCTGAATCCAGTAACCCGAGTTCAAATCTCGGTAGGACCTTTTGACATTTTTTTCCTTTCTACTCTTAACTAGGTTAGACCACTCAACATTATAGTGACACAAAAGATAATAATCAACTTCTGCTTCACTGCAAAGTTTCATTAGTCCTAAGATATTACTTAGGAGTTTGCAGAGGAACGTCTTGACCCACTCCCTTGATGACCATTGATCTAAATCTTCGCGACTTCACCCCAATAACAAACTAAGCATTGTGAAACTGTCATTACACTGCATCAGCTCCCTATGGTCTTGGACAACAGGGTTTATGACACATACAAGCTTTTGTGAGTGCTTAAGAGTCAATATCCAAACAATGTAACTCAACTCCATACAAAACTCAAGTAAAATAGACATATACATTGATATATATATATAAATTGAACAAGGTGAATTAATTTAAATAATATTTACATAAACGGATAACTGAACAGTGAATAAAAAAAGGCATATTTACAATTTTAAATAAATAGATAAATTGAACAGGGAGATTAAGATAGATATATTTACAAAGATAAACTGGAAAAGGTGTTTTAATGTGAGAAATATAGACAAGCATATGAACCCCATAACCGAAACTATACAGTTTTTAGAGAAGTACTTCTAAGCAGATATGTTCAACTCAGAAAATAGAGAATATAGACAGCTTGGTTGACGGTCTCACACCAGATAGTGTACGTGCCATTTTTATAGGTTAAGTCAACAAATTATCGGAAATTACCATCTGTGAAAATTATTGTGGCCACAGAAGGGGGAAACCAGGCTGAGATTTGCCGGAATTATCAGCAAGCTGATCATCTCTTTCTGCTGTGGCTCCCTGTAATTTCTCTCTTTTCATCTTTGGTTTAGTTATCTTCTTCCCCACGAGAAGCCCCACTTTCATGGCAGTAAACAAACCCAAAGCAACAAGAAGAGGCCTTACAGCCCAGTGGATATCCTCAAGAAGCTGATATTTTTTCACAACTCCCTGACAGGAACTGAAAGAGACCACTTCAACTTCAGCAGGGTCAGCTAGGAATCGATCTTGTTTCTGAACAAAAGGTAATCTTCCTGGGAAGTCCACTATAAGACACCCATTTGGATGAATATGTAAGATCTTCCCAGTATCCCATGCTCCCCTCTTTCGTGGCCACTCAAAACGAGGATTAAATACATTGGCTCTAAGGCGCACAAATTGGCCAACGTGATAAGGCTTCGCCATCTGGAGTTCTGAATGGTTACCCTTCCACAGTGTTTCCAACCCAATAAATGCAACAGATGCAGTTCCATCACGATGGATGGAATGAAGGATTCCAACTGGTGAATGCTGTTTTTGCTCCTCCCTCAGACGCACCCAGTCCCCAGCAGCAAAGCCATGGGTGACACGCTCTAATGTGGATGTCCGGACTCTTAGTGGATCATGGATTCCACGCACCCTCACTAAGACAGAGCCATCCCGATCATCACTGCCTTCTAAGCCCACAACTTTCCCCTCTGGAACAAGCATGTTTTCAGATTTGGAGGAGTTTGGTTCCTTTCTGGACCGCACAATGTCCCCTTCCTGAAGAGTATCCTTAGAAAGAAACCACTCTGTATAGTACTGCTGGTATGGCCTGCCAGGGCTGCCACTATTGGGTTTACTCAGAATAAAAGTTGTCTCATCATTCATAATTGCATCATGTGAGCTGCAAATCAGTTACAGATATAATGAAATGTAAGGATTCAAATTATAGATTTGAAATGAAAGATCTGGCTAAAAAATGGCATATAATCAGAAAAATATAATCATCAAATTCTTCACACTGGTGCATCTTTGATCGTCGTAAGATCTAGCTGCCAAATTATTTCTTTTTTGAATCCACGACCCACCATCCTTTTCTTTTGATGCAGAAACTGCAGAATAACAAGGTCCATTCTCCTTTTCCTTTTCCCTATTTCCCTTCTGACTTCCCCCCGTTCAAGTTGCTTAGCAATTAGCATAATGACTTTCTTTCTTAACGCAGAGAGGTTATTTAATGTGACTGCTACAGGAGAACAGCTCTAAAATGAAGTTAAAATCGTGTTTCTTCAGAAGCTAGTGCAAACCAATAGATCCCAAAGAAAGAAAATGAGAAGATTCTAAAAGTAGACATGAGAGATAGGATTAAGGAATGATGAACGTATTTTTGCTTCCTCTTCAACTCTCTAGTTCAAACTTCAAACACGAATTATCAGGACCAGATAACATACAATACAGGCTGAGCCAAGGATTCTAAGGGCCCAGAAAAGGCAACAGTGTGCTTCCAGGATAGACTTCAACTAAAAGGCATAGTTTAAACTCTGTTGCAGGGAAAAAAAAAAAACCCTACCCAAGCTAATTCAGGGAACGCGAATAAAAAATCAGTTTTCACTCTACATCACTTTCCTTGTGAGGATATCTGGAGAGGAAAACTTCATCCCATCAAAGAATGGGAAATAAACCACTCTCCTACTTTTCACTTACCCCATCACATTCTCTCTCCCACATATAATTAATCTAAATTACAATTTATTCATAAAGTTATAAAAAAAGATAATTAGGAAATGAAATTAATTTTAATAAATTTAGAGAGAGCGGTGATTTTAAAAAGTTTAAAATACAAAATGGGTCTATAATTATAAATCTCAAAATTTCATAGCCATTGGTACATTTATTTATTTATTTTTGAGAGAATTTTTGGCTAAAACTTGCTGTTAAAAATTGATGTTGTTACAAATAAAACTGAAGAAACAAATGGCTGGATCTAATTGGTTCTGCTATCTTCATGAGGAAACCCATTTTTCCTCATGTTGTGAGGACTGTTTTTCCTCTTGAGGAAAACCATAAGTGAACGTGGATGGGAGGCGGTGAAGAACATATTTCCTCACTAGTATTTATTTTAGCATGATTGGAAGTGCTCTTGCTCTAAGAGCTAAAATAACTTCTCATTTAAATGTAGGTTAACCAATTTGATTACAGAAAGCTACCAATAAATGATTCTTCCACAAACAGAAACTCCAAGTTTATGACTCATTCATGGATCTTCCTAGCAAAGCTAAATCACAAACGCAACAGCAATGGCTAAATAAAGAGAATATCATCTAAAAATTAATTCACTAATCTCACTCCAAGGTGTCAAAATGCTTCTAGCACGAGTTAAACAGTGAATATAATGTCCATTTCTTAGAACAGAAAAAATCTGCCTAGTTAAAAAGTAAACTTGTATGCTATGAATCTATGATGTGGGCAGCTAAGCTTAGTGTTAAAAATAAAAGTAAGCGGGAGAGTCACTTTAAGATCAATTCCTTAGATTATTATTTCTTAGTGTAAAATAAGAGTGCTTTCCAATTTACTGGTCCCATGCAATATCAGGTAAGAATCAGAGTTTCATATCACATTTACACTAGTGTCAAAAAGAAGCCAGAAGAAAACAGAACCAGGTGAGAAACACATTGATTCTTCTCTTGAAAGGCAAAGTGGACTGACCTTCTTATTGCCTGCATTATGTCAGTCATCAGAGGGCGATTTCGGAAGTCAGATTCAAAGCAGCCAGAAATGACATTTTCAATCTCAGGAGGAAGACCACTTGGTATCTGGGGCTTTTCTTGATTAAGAACAACTGATCGATATATTTGCTGAACTGACCTTCCACACCAAGGTTGATCACCTGTTATCATCTCCAAGATAGTGCACCCATATCCCCATGAGTCACTCTCAAATGATATTGGACCTCTTATCTCTGGCTCCCACTGTTCTGGAGCCATGTAATTTGGGCTTCCTACTGTGAGGGACATATCTGAATTTGACAATGAGAGTCCCATAAGAAGATAGGGAACTCCAAAATCCCCTAATATCGCTTGATCATTCTCATCGAGAAGCAAGTTAGAAGGTTTAAGGTTGAGAACCAGAATTTCTTGAGAGTGTACTTCCATGATTGCTTGCGCCAAATTTATTCCATACCTATAGACAAAAAAAAAATAAATAGACAATGATGTGAAATAGTACAATAAGATCAATGGCAACATACTGTCATATTCTGAATCAAAGCATGAATAGAAAGGCAGAACAGTTGTAGTAACTAAAATTCATCAGCCCTTAGCACCTATTTTACCTCAAGACATCAGGCAATGAAAGTTTCCCTCCTTTAGAACGAGCCATCTTGTCGCCAATTGATCCCTCATAGAATTTCATGACAATGCTTATCTGTTGAATTACAACAAGGTTACAAATATGCAACAAGGCTGCATAGTCAATGGAGAAATTGAATTGTTGCTGACATCAGACATTAATTTTTTTTTACCTTCCCATTTATAACTGAAATGCCATGCAGCCAACAAATCCCTTTCATTCCATGACACTTGGGGAGAATATCAGCAAACTTGTCCAAAAAGGTTTTCACACTATCTTCCTTCATTAAGTTCAGCATCTTTATTGCCACTTCATGATACTCATCATAATCTTGAGCTGACCTATGATGGGTTGCCAACCAAATGTCACCAAACAGGCCCCTTCCAATTCTGTGCCTGAGTCTCAAAGACGATGGATCAATCCATGGGCTAGCTTCATTTGGTGTCACTGCAACGGTTCTCATATTATCAGCATCTCCTTCATAGAGCACAAACTCAAAAGGAGTGGATTGCTTTGATATTAGCTGATCAACCATATCTCCTGGAAACAGCAGGTATTAGAAAAAAAAAAGTGACTGCTTTGTATTCTGGTAAAGTTTTGAGTGACACTAATACAGCACATAAGATATATGCATCCTGAAAGCATGAATCAACATGATTTTATAAAAAAGCTCAAGGTGCACTAAGGCGATAGGGGTCCTGCTCCTGCAGCGCCTAGGCTGCTAGGCGTGCCATGGCGCTTCATTGAAGTGAGATATACTAAATTAATAAAAATAAGAATGGTGTAAATAAAGCCATGTGCCTCTTTGAAAGCATCTTGTCCAGGGCACAAGTACTAGACCCTGTGAGCCTAGCACCTCAGTGTACCTAAGGTAAGCCTTTTAAAAGAGTGAAAGTACTCAAGACCTCACAAATTTCTCAGTCTGTGATTAATTAAGAAAGAAAAATAGTTCTAATAATGATTAATTAAGAGGCTATGAAAGTCACCTCAAGAGCATTAGAGCCAAGGGAGCTGGTCCCATAACAGTTTCTAATTGTTAGCAAAATAGTAATGCAGTGTTTTTAGCATGTTTTAATCATACAAGGGAAGTATCAATAGATAAATCACAGTAGCTCAGTATCACAGGAAGTTACAGTAATGCAGCAATACATTATTACGACAACAATTTTGCAAGGTTCATCCAAGATAAAACAAACTCCCAATGAACCAGCATTGAAAACGAGAGATAATAAATCACATGAAGCATTGCCACCAAAGCATTCCTTTAGCCCAAGCAACTGAAAATTAAGATCTTTGAGACTTCCAAGTTCCAACCAAGCTTTACAACATATAAGCTATTGCATAAAAATTTCCACATGTAACAACATGATTGAAGGACAAACCAAAACCAAGCCCTAACTATTAGCTGTCCCTAATAAAATTCCTTGCGACCAAAATAACTCACAGAATTATGTAACAAAACTGAGATTGAGCTTCAAAAAGGCAATGCAACGGTCCATATCCAATTACTAACAGAGAGCAGAGAACAACAAAAGCTGAGCTAAGTATAAAATAGAAACCTTTGTCAAATATAGATTCAGAAAGATGATTTCAGGTATTGGCTAGTTGCATAAAGTAGACCCCAGTATGTCCTAATCTAAGGAAGAAGAATGAGAAAGACCTATGTTACTCAAATTCCTTATTTCAAAACAAATTCCCATGTAGGGATCCTCCATACAACGATATGAGTACGGACACTTAAACACTTCATTTTTAGCCAAAACCATGGAGAATATACACAAAATTGCCAAGTCAGACACTTGGACACGTACCCGTGTAGTCTAAGTACCATGAGAAAGCCTAAAACTTCTTATTCTCTTCTCACTCAACAGCAATTTCTGCATGTAATAGTGGCATACAAGAGAAACTGTAAACCAAATTCACAGCAAAAGTATTTCAGCTTTTGCCAACGCCCAACAGTAGGGCTAAGCTGCTAAAGAAAATATGCGATTCACAAATCTATTGTTTATGCGTCAATAAGATATACACAGATACACTATATTGTTTTCATTCGATGAATTTTACATTATATTAATCACAGAGAAAAACAAGAATGAAAATGGGGTTATAATGATCAATAAACCAATTCAACAAAATTGAGTCAAATAACAAGGAAAATAATCACAACCCACATCATAATAAAGCAAAAATTGACAAACCCAGATGCCATAACATGAAAATTCATCAAAATAACAAAATCCCAGATAACTGAAAGCTGAAATTAGGAAGAAAAACTCACCAAATTTGACAAAAGAGACGGCAAATAATTAGGGAAATTGAAAGGGGGCAAATAAATTTGCTAGAAATCAATGATTGGATAAAATCAAAAAGAAGGAAAATTTGAGAAGGAAGATGATAGTTGTGCTTCCATAGGGTTGAAAACAGTTAAACAGAAAGGTAAAACGTTAAGTACAAGTTATAAAAAGGGTGGAGTGAGAAAGTTTGAGACTTTTGCTGAGTTAATGAAGGATGTTGAAATTGGGAAATCCTAAAATTCAGGGAATTCTGTAGACAAGGGAGATATATTATGAGATTTAAGAGTTACAAAATTGGCTAATTTGGGAAATCAGGTGGTTGTTTGTGGTTTTGGGTGGCATACTGCTAACATGCCACTGCGACAACTCACTCTTTCTAATTGCTCTTAACGGTTTTTTCAAATGGATTTATCAAATTACTTGTATTTCATCCGGTATGGATATGATTGAGTTTAATTGATTAATCTCAAGAAAGCAAATATGTATAGTACTCCGTATATCATTTACTCTTTACGATTATTTTTAACACCGTTAGTTTTATTACTCAATATGTATAGAATATTAGTTATTCAAAAAAAAAAAATGATAGTAAGCGACAATATTGATCTTGAGTTCAAACTAGGTTAAATTGAATAAATCAATCCGGATGATGAGTAGTTTAATTCAAGTTGGTCTAAAATTGGGCTTAAGCCATATTGACTCATACTCGAATCACTTTTGCCACTAGGTTCAATTTGAGTATGACGCATTGACGGTATGAGTTAGTTTTTTTTTTTTTATATATATATATTTTTAAAATACATTAATAAATTAGATTATTATAGATTCAGTCGCTTTTGCCAATTTATCTATCATTAGATAAACCCTTTTTTTTTTTTTTTTTTTTTGGGAAATTCTCTTTGGTAGACCTCTAATAATTAAAATTCTCAGTGGTAAAATGCAAAAAAAAGTTATTATCCTTGGTGAACTATGTTTTAAAAAGTTTAATCAATGGTAACATTAAGCAAGGTAATTAGACATTTTAAGCGTAACTTTAGTTAACTAATGATGTAATGACTAATTTGACCCTAATGGCAGACCTGATTTCCCCTTAGATTTTTTTAAAGGAAAAAAAAAACAACCTCCCCTTCCCCACCCGCAACCAGCCACCGGCGTCCCTTTCCCCCTAACCAACCGGCGCACAGCCTCCTCCCCTGCCACCGACTCCATCCCCCCTACCCTCGACACCACCCGCCCCCACCCACCCCCTTTCCCGAAACAACAAACCCCAAACCCTAAATCCCCACTGGAAACACCTTTTGCTTCAACAAACATTAAATTAATTTCAATTACCTGTAATTCACATAATTTCTTGTTCAATTGTGAGGAATTAGGGTTTTGATTACCAGAAATTCACAAATTTAGTTTGATTTTTTTCATCGTTTTCATGGTGGTGAGGTGCGAGAAAGGAGAGAAGATGGGGAAGGGTGGTCGAAGGGGTAGAGATGTGATTTCCAGAAGGTGAAGAGCGCAATTTGAGGTACTTGCTGGGATTTTGATGCCGACTCGACTTCGCTGGTGGCTGGGGCTGCCTTGATGGCGAGTTGCGAGGTTTGGGGGTTTTGTAGCAGCAAATTTGAGGAGAGAAAATGGGTTGGGGCGTTGGGTACTTGTGGTGTCGGGGTAGGGACGAAGGTTGCCGGCGGGAATGGGGAATTTAGGGAATAGGGGCTGGGGGAGGGGAGGTGGAGCAGAGGAGGGGGAGGGGGAGAGGGAATGGTGGCGAATGGTGGGGAAGGTGGTGGCAAGGTGGTGGTTTTTATTTTTTATTTTTTTTAATTAATTTTAAAATGGGGGTATTTTAGGCATCACAACTTTTTTTTACTTAGAATGGTTAACCATGGTTAAGAAATGCCTAATTACCTTGCTTAATGTTACCAACGACTAAACTTTTTAAAATATGGTTCACCAACGATAATAACTTTTTTTGCATTTTACCACTGAGAATGTTTATTATTAGAGGTCTACCAAAGAGAATTTCCCCCCCCCCCCCCCCTTTTTTTTTTTTTGAAAAAAGATAAACCTTATTATTTTTTGATGCAAATTGAATAAACCAATTTTAAACCAATAGTTATCATTCTATCTATTTTTAAAATTAAGATTTTTCCATTTTGACTAAACACATCCAATGCATTATAGTTAACCATATACTTTGTCAATTGAATATTGATAAAAATAAATTACTAATTATAAAGAATCAAAGAAGACCCGACATGTCACATATGTCTATAATATGTTTTATATTTATTGAAAGTAGTTTACAAGAATGTCTCATCTTATAAATAGTTCCAAGATTCCAAATAAAAAAAAAAAAAAAAACCAGACGGAGTATTGATTTATTAATAAGCTATAATAATCACGTGGCAATTAGGTAATCAAATAGAAAATTGATTTTAGTAAACTAATAAAATAAAATATTATTATGCAGTTCTAAATTATCCATAAATTCCAATTGAGCAATTAAAGCATCCAATTGACCTATGAAAACTTTAAAACTTAATTAAATGACATGTTTTCAATCTAAAAACTATCCAATTGGCTTAAAAAAAATAATAAGGGGTCGTTTGATTCGCACGAGGGAATTGGAATGGAATGAACAAAGGAAAAGGAGAAGAATGGAATGAAAATACCATATTTTTGCTTTGTTGTTTATTTTTAAAACAAAGGGAATCAATCCCACCACCACAACCACCACACATTTCATTAATATTTCAGCTTTCTCAGCCACCAAACCCCTCGTCGGCCCTCCCCCATCCCTCCCCGGCTCTCCCCCTCCCCTCGCCGCCGCGAGCTGCGATTGCCTCGACCTCCCCTCCCCCGAAAAAACCACCCTAGCCCCGATTTCCCTCGACCCTGAAAACCGTCGCCTGGCTAGGGTTTCGAGGGTGGTGGGAGGACCAGGCGACGGTTTTCGGGGTCGAGGGAGATCAGGGCTAGGGTGATTTTTGCGGGGGAGGGGAGGGCGTCGAGGCTTAAGGGAGGATCGACGGTGGTCGAAGGAGGAGCGGCGGTGGTCAGGGTTGGGGCGGCGGTGGTTTGGGCTGGTTTTCCGGTAGTGTTGGTAGGTGTGAAGGTGGTGATGTGAAGGTGGGTAGGGAAAGGGAATGGAAAAGTCTAGAGGGGGGTGGGGAATGAAGTTGGAAGGATTTGGAGTAATGAGGAGGGTAAAAGGAATTTTTAAAAGTGTTATACAAACATCAACAAAGGGAATCGGGCCAATTTATTCACATTCCCTTTCCTGATTACCCCCAACCAAACGACCCTTAAGTGTAAATTAATAGACTTTCATGAATTCTTTTATTAGGCATATAAGTATTAGTAATTTGTTTGATGATTTATATTTGGGTATTTAGCTTAGATCTCACACTCTTATCCCTTTTACATAGAATGCAATCTTGTTTTCCCCTCATCCAAACATAATAAAGGATGGTTATCATTATCCAACGTAAATCTACTTGTAAACCAAACTATACATATTTTTAGCAACTCTAAAGCAGTTGGTTTTGGATTCATATCACAAAATAAAATGATAAACGTGCAAATTAGGGACCATGGTAAACATTTTGACAATTTTTATTTCCGGGCGAAAAAAGTCATAAAATTCAAAAATTAAAGGCTAATATCCACGCTTTTTGAGAAATTTTGGAAGTTTCGCAACCCGGTGTCGAAAAGTATTGAAATTCTACGAGATACATCTCAGGGTCATATAATGCCGTTTGGAACCATATATAATCATTATTTGTTGTCATAAATGTTCGTGGTAAACTTGAATTAATGAAATCGGTGCAAATTGTAAACCGGTAACTTGGTCGTTTAAAGGCAAATTGGGTGGTTCCACCCACCCAATTGGACTCCCGGAGGGTATTAGGGATCATGGTAAACATTTCGGCAATTTTTATATCCGGGCGAAAAAAAGTCAAAAAATTCCAAAATTGAAGGCTAATATCCACGCTTTTTGAGAAATTTTGGAGGTTTCGGGGCTCGGTGTAGAAATTTTTTGATATTTTAGGGAATACATCTTGGGGTTATATAATGTCATTTGGAAACATTTATGATCATTATATATTATCATAAATGTTCGTAGTAGGCTTGAGTTAATGAAATCTGTGCAAGTTGTAAACTGGTAAATTGGCTGTTTAAAGGCAAATTAAAAGGTTCCATCTATCCAATTGGACTCTCGGAGGGTATTAGGACCATGGTAAACATTTCGACAATTTTTATTTTCGGGCAAAAAAAGTCAAAAAATTCAAATATTGAAGGCTAATATCCACGCTTTTTGAGAAATTTTGGAGGTTTCGGGGCTCGGTGTCGAAAAGTTTTGAAATTTTATGAGATACAACTTAGGGTCATATAATGCCGTTTGAAACCATATATGATCATTATCTGTTGTCATAATTGTTCGTGGTAGGCTTGAATTAATAAAATCAATACAAGTATTAAACATTTATAGGCAAATTGGATGGTTCCACCCACCTAATTGGACTCCCAGAGGGTATAAGAGACCATGGTAAACATTTCGGCAATTTTTACATCTGGGCGAAAAAAGTCAAAAAAAATCCAAAATTGAAGGCTAATATCCACGCTTTTTGAGAAATTTTAGAGGTTTCGGGGCTTGGTGTAGAAAAATCTTGAAATTTTAGGGGATACATCTCGGGGTCATATTATGTCGTTTGGAACCATATATGATCATTATATGTTGTAATAAATGTTCGTAGTAGGTTTGAGTTAATGAAATCCGTGCAAGTATTAAACCTGTAAATTGCCCGTTTAAAGGCAAATTGGATGGTTCCACCCAGTTAATTGGTCTCCAAGAAGATATTAAGGACCATGGTAAACATTTCAGCAATTTTTAATTCGGGCAAAAAAAAGTCAAAAAATTCCAAAATTGAAGGCTAATATCCACGCTTTTTGAGAAATTTTAGAGGTTTCGAGGCCCGGTGTCGAAAAGTTTTGAAATTCTACTCCGTATAAGATACATCTCGGGGTCATATAATGCTGTTTGAAAATATATATGATCATTATTTGTTGTCATAAATGTTCGTAGTAGGCTTGAGTTAATGAAATCTTTGCAAGTTGTAAACCGGTAAATTGGTCGTTTAAGGCAAATTGGATTGTTCCACCCACCCCATTGGACTCCCGAAGGGTATTAGGGACCATGGTAAATATTTCGGCAATTTTTACATCCGGGCGAAAAAAAATTCAAAAATTAAAGGCTAATATCCACACTTTTTGATAAATTTTGGAGGTTTAGGGGCCCGGTGTAGAAAAGTCTTGATATTTTAGATGATACATCTCGGGGTCATATAATGTCGTTTGGAAATATGTATGATCATTATATGTTGTCTTAAATGTTCGTAGTAGACTTGAGTTAATGAAATCTGTGGAAGTTGTAAATTAGGAAATTGGTCGTTCAAGGCAAATTGGATGGTTCTACCAACCCAATTGGACTCCCAGAGGATATTTGGGATCATGGTAATTGGTAAACATTTCAGCAATTATTATTCCAGGTGAAAAAAAAGTCAAAAAATTTCAAAATTGAAGGTTAATATCAATGTTTTTTGAGAAATTTTGGAGGTTTTAGGGCGCGGTGTCGAAAAGTTTTGAAATTCTATGAGATATTTTTCGGGATCTTATAATGCCGTTTGAAACCATATATGATCATTATTTATTTTCATGAATGTTCATGGTAGGCTTGAATTAGTGAAAATCGGTGCAAGTTATAAATCGGTAAATTGGTCGTTTAATGGCAAATTGGATGGTTCCACCCACCCAATTGGAACCCCGGAGGGTATTAAAAACCATGGTAAACATTTCGGTAATTTTTATATCCAGGTGAAAAAAGTCAAAAAATTCCAAAATTGAAGGCTAATATCCACGCTTTTTGAGAAATTTTGGAGGTTTCGGGGCTCGGTGTAGAAAAGTTTTGATATTTTTTGGGAATGCATCTCGGGGTCATACAATGTTGCTTGGAACGATATATGATCATTATATGTTGTCATAAATGTTCGTTGTAGGCTTGAGTTAATGAAATCCATGCAGGTTGTAAACTGGTAAATTGGTCGTTTAAAGGCAAATTGGTAGGTTTCACCCAGCCAATTAGACTCCCGGAGGGTATTAGGGACCATGGTAAAAATTTTGACAATTTTTATTTTCGGGCAAAAAAAGTAAAAAAATTCAAAAATTGAAGACTATATCCACGTTTTTTGAGAAATTTTGGAGGTTTCGGGCCCGTTGTCGAAAAGTTTTGAAATTCTATTAGATACATCTCGGGGTCATTTAATGTCGTTTGGAACCATATATGATCATTATTTGTTGTCATAATTGTTCGTGGTAGGCTTGAATTAATAAAATCAATGCAAGTATTAAACCGGTAACTTGGTCATTTAAAGGCAAATTGGATGGTTCTACCCACCTAATTGGACTCCCGGAGGATATAAGAGACCATGGTAAACATTTCGGCAATTTTTATATCTGGGCAAAAAAAAGTCAAAAAATTCCAAAATTGAAGGCTAATATCCACGTTTTTTAAGAAATTTTAGAGGTTTCGGGGCTCGGTGTAGAAAAGTCTTGAAATTTTAGGGGATACATCTCGGGGTCATATTACGTCGTTTGGAAGCATATATGATCATTATATGTTGTAATAAATGCTCATAGTAGGCTTGAGTAATGACATCTGTGCAAGTATTAAACCTGTAAAATGGTTGTTTAAAGGCAAATTGGATGGTTCCACCCAACTAATTGGACTCCCTGAAGATATTAAGGACAATGTTAAACATTTCAGCAATTTTTAATTCGGGCAAAAAAAAGTCGAAAAATTCCAAAATTGAAGGCTAATATCCACGCTTTTTGAGAAATTTTAGAGGTTTCGAGGCCCGGTTGTCGAAAAGTTTTGAAATCCTATGAGATACATCTCGGGGTCATATAATGCTGTTTGAAACCATATATGATCATTATTTGTTGTCATAAATTTTCGTGGTAGGCTTGAATTAATGAAATCGGTGTAAGTTGTAAACTAGTAAATTGGTCATTTAAAGGCAAATTTGATTGTTCCACCCACCCCATTGGACTCCCGCAGGGTATCAGGGACCATGGTAATCATTTTGGCAATTTTTACATCCGGTCGAAAAAAAGTAAAAAAAATTCAAAAATTGAAGGCTAATATCTACGCTTTTTGATAAATTTTGGAGGTTTCTGGGCCTGGTCTAAAAAAGTCTTGATATTTTAGATGATACATGTTGGGGTCATATAATGTCGTTTGGAAATATATATGATCATTATACGTTGTCATAAATGTTCGTAGTAGGCTTGAGATAATGAAATCTGTGGAAGTTGTAAACTGGGAAATTGGACTCCCAGAAGATATTTGGGACCATGGTAAACATTTCAACAATTATTATTTCCGTGCGAAAAAAAGTCAAAAAATTCCAAAATAGAAGACTAATATCAATGTTTTTTGAGAAATTTTGGAGGTTTTAGGGCCTGGTGTCGAAAAGTTTTGAAATTCTATGAGATACTTTTCGGGATCTTATAATGCCGTTTGGAACCGTATATGATCATTATTTATTTTCATGAATGTTCATGGTAGGCTTGAATTAGTGAAATCGGTGCAAGTTGTAAACCGGTAAATTGGTCGTTTAAAGGCAAATTGGATGGTTTTACCCACCCAATTGGACTCACGGAGGGTATTATGGACCATGGTAAACATTTCGGTAATTTTTATATCCATGCGAAAAAGTCAAAAAATTCCAAAAGTGAAGGCTAATATCCACGCTTTTTGAGAAATTTTGGAGGTTTCGGGGCTCGGTGTAGAAAAGTCTTGATATTTTTGGGAATACATCTCGGGGTCATACAATGTCGTTTGGAACCATATATGATCATTATATGTTGTTATAAATGTTCGTAGTAGGCTTGAGTTAATGAAATCCATGCAAGTTGTAAACTGGTAAATTGGCTGTTTAAAGGCAAATTGGAAAGTTCCACCCAGCCAATTGGACTCCCTGAGGGTATTAGGGACCATGGTAAACATTTCGGCAATTTTTATTTTCGGGCGAAAAAAGTCAAAAAATTACAAAATTGAAGTCTAATCCACGCTTTTTGAGAAATTTTGAAGGTTTCTAGGCCCGGTGTCGAAAAGTCTTGAAATTATACAAGATACATCTCGGGGTCATATAATGTCGTTTGGAACCATATATTATCATTATTTGTTGTCATAAATATTCGTGGTAGCTAGGCTTGAATTAATGAAATCGGTGCAAATTGTAAACAGGTAAATTGGTCTTTTAATGGTAAATTGGATGGTTCCACCTACCCAATTGGATTTCTGGAGGGTATTATGGACGATAGTAAACATTTCGGAAATTTTTATATTCGGGCGAAAACTAGTCAAAAAATTCCAAAATTAAAGGCTAATATCCACGATTTTTAAGAAATTTTGGAGGTTTCGCGGCCCGGTATAGAAAATTCTTGAAATTATATGAGATACATCTCGAGGTCATATAATGCCGTTTGGAACCATATATGATCATTATATGTTGTCATAAATGTTTGTGGTAGGCTTGAGTTATTGAAATTGGTGCAAGTTATAAATTGGTAAATTGGTTGTTTTGGCTAATTGGATGGTTTTTCCCAGCCAATTGGACTCTCGGAGGGTATTAGATTCCATGGTAAACATATCGGAAATTATTATTTTCGGGTGAAAAAAAGTCTAAAAATTTCATAATCGAAGGCTAATATCTACGGTTTTTGAGAAATTTTCGAGATTTCGGCCTGCAATATATTTGAATATGATCCTTTAATATTCCTTGTACGTTTTGTATGCAAAATCCTCTTCCACACGAAAAGATAGTTCTACATTTAGCATATTTTGTTTATGTAATAAGGACCTTTTAATTCATCCATTATTTTTCATTATTTGCTATTTAATTAATTAATTAAATCTAAACATGAATCTAGTGGTGTGGTTAATGTCAAGTTTGTCAACATTACATGAATGGAATGTCCACCAATTTCAGAGTTTATTATAGGTATATCCCTTTATATGTTGTCTATGATTAATCAAAATATAAAAATATTTAATAATATATCATTTTTTAAGATTAAATAATTTATCGCAAAATTGTAAGTGTCAAAGTTGAGATGGCCGAGTTGGTCTAAGGCGCCAGATTAAGGTTCTGGTCCGAAAGGGCGTGGGTTCAAATCCCACTCTCAACAATATTTTTTTTCCCTTTTTTTTTCCCCTATTTTCCTGCAAGACAAACTCTCACATTGTTTACCCTGTACTTTCTGCACAGCTCTTTCATAGAGTATCAAAATATACCATTTTACATTTTACTCCATATAGCTATGTAAGAATATGTGAGTGAATTACGATGGACCAAAGGCGAAGAAGGCTGGAAACTCGCTCTGAAATTCAGCAGTGTAAATTAGTGATTAAAGAACAACTGCTGTCTAGATTGAACTTCAATTACAAAGAAGTTTGCTAAATGTGGTGCCTTGAATTATGCTAGTATGTTATCTGAAGCGACGAGTCAGAGTGATGAGGTTACATATTGTTGTTCGATACAAGTATATGGCTATTGTGAAGAAAGCAATGGATCATTTGATTCATTTCAGACTTTCAGGGACATGGAAAGCTCAAGTTCAAGTAAATGGGACCAATCAGTATAATTTCTGGACTGGCACAGAACAAAATTTCCATCGTTTTAAAGCGAAAAATGCTGGATTCTGGTTTCAGACCAAGCAACAGTTTCGAGCGTTCTTTCTTATGCAATCTTACGGGCAAACAAGTACATGCTCACATGCCAATGCAATTATTTTCATTAGAATACCTCCTGATATTGAATTTGCATTGTATTAAGCAATAAAGTTTGAGTTCTTTATGTAGAAATAACCATAATTAGTTCCTTAATTAAAGGGACTAAATATTGACCAATTTATTCTGCAAATATTTAGGCTGTATTTTTGGTAGTAGTTGCTGTAACCTTGGTAGTAGTTGCCTAATTTACAGGATACTTCTGTGTATAAATATTTGTACTATCATCAGCAATAAACACACAGAAAATTGCAAACACAATTCTGCTTAATTCTCTATATGGTATCAGAACCGTAAGGTTCGGATCTTCGGGAAACCGAAACCTATATTAGCCTCATCATATACCGGAGACTTACCTTGAAATGGGGGAACCACCGGAAAACAACAACAACAACCAACTGATTTCTATGGAACAGATGGAACAAATGTTCCAAATGTTCCAGAAATTAAACAAAAACCCAATAAACACTGAATCAGGGACATCACAAAGTGTGCGTGTTGCTGAAAAATTGAATTTTACGAATTACACCAAATGGTGTAAATTGATGCAAATTGCAATTAGTGGCCGGGGAAGGCTCAATCACATCACTGCCAACCCCGTACCACCAGATGATCCGGAGTACGCACAGTGGGCACAAAGGGACTCATAGGTTCTGTCCTGGATCATCGAAAACATCGATGGAGATCTAGCGAACCAATTCCTAGATTATAAACATGCTCGAGATATGTGGAAGGGCATTGAAACCCTACTCAGTAGTGGAAGGGACGAATTACAGACCTTTGATCTGAACACAAAGGCTGCATCTTTGAAGCAGGGAAGCGAAAACCTAGAGGTGTATTTCAGTAAACTGAATACCCTCTGGAAAGAAATTGATAGGAGAATGCCAAACCCAATGAAGTGCTCAGAAGATATTACCCTCTTTAATTCATTTATACAGAGGCAGAGATTATACCAATTTTTGGCTGGTGTTAACGACTCACTGGACAAAGAGAAGAGGGACTTACTGAATCAGGACCCTCTTCCATCAATTGACGCAGCATACGCATTCATTAGACGGGAAATTGCCCGTCGCGGGATAATGACAGGCGTTTCATCACCGGGACAAAATCCCTCAGAAATTGGAAGTGGGCTCGTTGCTAATCGCCGGTCGGAATCTTCATTCCGGCGAGAAGACAAATCCCACCTAAAGTGTACCCATTGTGGAGGAACGAAACACACCAAAAAGGGGTGCTTCGAAATTATCGGGTATCCGGAATGGTGGGAGGAATACACAAAGAAGAAGGCCGCCACCAAGGTCGGCGTGAACCAGACCGGCGGCAAGGCACATCTTGCCGTGAAATCGAGCCCAACCCCCAGTAGATCTGACAATGATGGTGGCGGAAAAAACTCAGGCAAGGAAGGTTGCGCAGAGAAGATCGCAAGCATGGAGGAAGCAGAAAGTACCACCGAGAATTATGGTGGTCAGGAAGGTAGAGAGCAGAAAATGGAAAGAGGGATTGAAAATGGGAAGGATGAGGCAAGAACGGTAGAAGACCTAACCCACAAAAAACCCACTCCCTCTCACCCTCTAACCGTCCCTCTTAAAGCCCCAAGCCCACAAAATAAATTTAGCCCAATAAAACAAAAAATAGGAGCCCAAGTTGAAAATACTCAGCCCCCTAGCTTAAACCAAAAATCTTTTGGCCTCGTTTGTCATAGACCTATCCCGTGGATTTTTGATTGTGGAGCTACTGACACTATGACGTGTGACCCATTAGATATTAAAGCCACTCAAACCACCCATCGTAACCAAATTCAAACAGCAAACGGGGAATATATTCCTGTTACCCAGGCTGGGACCGTTGATGTTACCTCGGACATTCATTTAAATAATTGTCTTTTAATTCCCAGTCTCACTCATAAGCTTTTATCTGTGAGTCAGTTGACTAAAGAGCTTAATTGTACAGTCTTACTAATGGATTCTGGTTGTATTGTGCAGGATGCTCTAACAGGACGGATCATTGGGCGTGGTACTGAACGAGGGGGTTTGTACTATGTGGATGAGGTGGCTCAACAGGGTAACGCTTTGCTTGCTCATGGATCACCGGAAAACCAACTTTGGATGTGGCATCGTCGGCTAGGTCACCCCTCTCTTGGTTACCTTAAACGTTTATTTCCCTCATTTAAAAATATTGATGTAGCATTGAACTGTGAAGCATGTGTTTTAGCTAAGAGTCATAAACATACTTATCATCCTAGTTTAAGTCATGCCTCTGAACCTTTTGCTTTGATTCATTCCGATGTATGGGCCCAGCGCCTGAATTTGCGTTCCATAACTATTCTTATTTTGTTTTATTTGTGGATGATTGTACTCGTATGAGTTGGGTTTATTTCTTAAAACATAAATCTGAAGTGTTTGATGTCTTTGTTAAATTTTATCATATGATATGCACTCAGTTTCATGCTCACCCACAAATTTTACGACCGGACAATGGGGGGGAATATATAACCTTAGATATGGAACAATTCATTATTGACCATGGTCTGATTCACCAAACCACGTGCCCAGACACTCCCCAACAAAATGGGATTGCTGAACGGAAAAATCGAACCCTTCTTGAAATAACCAGAGCTATCATGTTAGAATCCCATGTCCCGGTCTATTTTTGGCCAGAAGCCATTGCTACATCCACCTATCTCACAAACCGACTTCCCAGTAAACCACTTGACTACAAAACACCTCTCGACACCTTATCCTCTCATGTCACCATCCCATCAGTCCATTCTTTACCTCCACGAGTCTTTGGGTGCGTTGTCTATGTTCATTTACCAAAACGGGCTCGAAATAAGCTCGAACCTAGGGCAGTTAAATGTGTCTTTATTGGGTATGGGGTTCATCAAAAAGGGTACCGTTGTTATGATCCAATTCAAAAAAGGGTCTACACCACCTTAGACTGTGAGTTCTTTGAACAAACTTACTATTACACCCAGCTAAGTCCTCAGGGGGAGAATTTGAGTGACCTTAGCTGGCTGACATATCCAGAAATGGTGGACCCAGATCCTACAACACAAGTAGGCAATACCACCGATGCTACCCCAGAAGCAGTAGTCTCACTTCCTCTTCGGTCTCCACCAAATCCGCCAAATGAGCATCCATCTGAAGAGGTACCATCTGAAAGCTCTCCTATTTCCTATAATATGCCTGAAATTAATCCTGTCTCCAATGAAAGTGAACAAAACAGGTATGAGTTACCTCCTAGAAGTACGAGAGGAGTTCCACCAAGGAGATATGATCCTGAATATGAGGACCAACGGTCGAGATACCCAATCGAAAAAATCAGCACTGAAAATCTATCCAGCACAGCCATAGCTTTCAATGCCTCTTTATACTCCGCAGACATTCCAAAGAATGTGGAGGAAGCTGTCAAGAATGAAAAATGGAAGCAGGTTATGGAAGAAGAGTATCAGGCCCTACAGAAAAACAAGACTTGGGAGAAATGCATCTTACCAAAGGGGAAGAAGAAGGTGGGATGTAGATGGGTATTCTCCATCAAATACAGAGCAGATGGAACTATTGAGAGATACAAAGCAAGACTGGTTGCTAAGGGATACACTCAGACATATGGAATAGACTACTCAGAAACTTTCTCTCCTGTGGCCAAAATTGACACGATACGAGTTCTGTTTTCTGTAGCTGCAAACAAGGAATGACCTTTGTACCAGTTTGATGTAAAAAATGCCTTCCTTCATAGAAGCATTGACGAGGAGGTGTATATGGAGGTACCTCATGGATATTCTCATGATTTTAGAGATGGGGAAGGATGCAGATTGAGGAAGGCTCTCTACGGACTAAAACAGTCTCCTAGGACGTGGTTCGGAAGATTCACAAAAGCTATGAAGAAGTTTGGATATAGGCAAAGTAATTCCGATCATACTTTATTCCTGAAGAAAGAAAAAGAGAAAATCACCTGTTTAATCATCTATGTAGATGACATGATTATTACAGGAAATGATGAGGAGGAGATCGCAGACTTAAAGGGAAAATTATTTCAGGAATTTGAGATGAAAGATTTGGGCAATCTCAAATACTTTCTTGGCATAGAGGTCTTGAGATCAAAGCAAGGGATCTTCATTCACCAGAGGAAATATATTCTTGACCTTCTGGCAGAAACAGGAATGCTTGGTTGCAAACCAGTTGAAACACCGATTGTGGCAAATCATGGCCTTCAAATTCTTGAAGGTGCAAAATTGACTAATAAGGAGGAGTATCAAAAGATTGTGGGGAAACTTATTTACTTAGCTCACACAAGACCAGACATAGCCTATGCAGTAGGGGTAGTGAGCAGATTCATGCATCTTCCACAAGTACAACACATGACAGCAGTAATGAGGATTTTGAGGTACCTAAAGGGTACAAGTAGTACTGGGATTTACTTTGACAAGAATGATCACCTAGATCTAATTGCGTACACGGACGCAGATTGGGCAGGAGATCGTGATGGTAGAAAATCCACCTCTGGATACTTCACCCTAGTAGGAGGTAATTTGGTCACCTGGAGAAGTAAGAAGCAGAAAGTAGTGGCTTTGTCAAGTGCAGAGGCAGAATTCAGAGGTATTGCAAAAGGGATAACTGAAATCTTATGGATCCGGAAACTTATGAGTGAAATTGGTTTTCCACAAAAAACAGCATGCAAACTCTTTTGTGATAACAAAGCAGCAATAAGTATCTCAGAAAATCCAGTTCAACACGACAGAACGAAGCATGTTGAGATAGACAGACACTTCATAAAAGACAAACTGGAAGATAAGATAATTAAACTTCCATTTGTGAGATCAAGAGATCAGCTGATATCCTGACAAAAGCTGTCAACAGTGAAGCATTCGATGAGACATTACGCAAGTTAGGCATTGGAGCACCAAATGCCCAACTTGAGGGGGAGTGTAGAAATAACCATAATTAGTTCCTTAATTAAAGGGACTAAATATTGACCAATTTATTCTGCAAATATTTAGGCTGTATTTTTGGTAGTAGTTGTTGTAACCTTGGTAGTAGTTGCCTAATTTACAGGATACTTCTGTGTATAAATATTTGTACTATCATCAGCAATAAACACACAGAAAATTGCAAACACAATTCTGCTTAATTCTCTATACTTTCTAAAAACAAGTAATAAAATAACTCGATTCAAGTACTTCCTCCATTTCATATTATTTGCAACGATTTGACATTAAGTAGAGAGGAAAAATGTCTATATCATTGCAAATAATATAAAACAGAGGTAGTATAATGATCACACAATCGCGATGCACAATTCGAGTTTCCCTGTCATTACACATTGGAATAGAAAATCCAAAGTGCACAACTACCTACAGTAGATGAGTTCATCATAGTTACATTATTCAAGTATGCTTTTGAGTCTATTAGTCTCTCATATAGTATTACTGTATTAGTATTAGACACTAAAATATGTGCTACTCCCTCCGTCACCTAAAATTAGTCGGTGATTTAAATTACACCATCAACGTGATTATTAATTCGAAACAAATTAATCATACAAGTATCATTTTATAAATATAATCATATTGATATGACAATATATCCATTGTTATAGAAAAGGCAGAAATTCTAGAAACAAGAAAACAAAGAAAAATCAATTAACAGGAAGAACCTTCTTAACAATCTCATCACTAAGATTAGCAATCTGAGAATCAAGAGACTTAATAGTATCCTCCTTCTGCTTCTCCAAACTAGCCAAAGCTTCCTGAAGTTCAACCTCAATCTTCTTCCTTCCTTCAGCCAATTTAGCCTCAACTTCAAGCTGAGTCTCCTTCTTCATCTTATTCAAGGCAGCAGAAATCTCAGCACGTGCAGCGCGCATGACAGCGTTAGCTTGTTCCTCAAGCTGCTTAACCTCAGAAGAAGTGTCCTTAACATCGGCAAGCTGCTCTTTAATGGAGGCATCACGTTTGTCCATGAAGTCGCCAAGAGGGGTGTAGTAGATCTTGTCGAGAGCGAACATGAGGAAGAGGAATTCGGCCATGATAATGGGGAGAGTGAGGTTGAAATCGAAGAGGGAGGCTTTCTCGATTTCTTCGGCGAGAGAGGGGTGGGGGAGGAGGTAGGAGAGAGAAAGTGAGGCGGCGGAAATGGCGGCGGATTTCAGGAGAGAGAAATTGAGTTGTTTTTGAGGGAGTTTGAGAAGGGGGGTTTTCAGGAGAGGGAGTTTGGGTTTAGGGGTGGATGTTGGTGGGGTGGTGGTTGGGAGGGTTTTGGAGGAAGAGGCCATGAGCATGTTGGCCATTGCTGCTGGTTATGGTTGTTCTCTGAAACTGAGAGTGTAGATTTTTTTTTTTTTAATTTTTGAAAATTTGTGGGGATTTTTGATTGGGGAAGAAGAATAAGGGGTGGTTTTGGGGATTTTGGGAGGGAGAAATTGTGGAAAAGGTTATCTCAATGTATGCCACACAATTTGGGATCATATATTGTGGTACTTATTTATTGTTTTTTTTTTATAATAAAATTACCTTTAAAAATCTCTTTTGGCAGTTTTGTAAAAAAGAGCTGTAACATAAAAAATTAAAAAATAAAAAGAAAAAAAAATTGATGGAATGTCGGAAAATCAACAAGATTAAGGGCCTGTTCTCAATCTTCTCACTAACTAAATTCAGCTAAATTGAACTGAATTGAAATGAAATAAATATTTTATAAGAGAAGGAAATTAGGAGCTGAACTGAATTGAGCTAACTTAAACTGAAATGAAAATAAACGTATGAGAACAGGCCCTAACTCCCTAAGTGTTTGTTCTTCATCATTTTTTGTATCTTATCTAGTTTGTTTAACCACCAAAAACAGTAATTTTACTCCAACATTGAAAATCACCTTTTTCAAAGAGGATATAAATAATATGGAGTACTTCGTAGCTTTGTTCATTCTTGTAACAAGAGATTATACTTTTAGATTTGTAGTTGCATGAGATTTTCAAGTAACAAAGTGGATACTGTCGAACACTTTTCTCTATTGTAAATGATTCCCTACTTGACAAACTGTACTTGAAATGCTTCTTAACTGTTCTTCCTCTGAGAAGAGCAAGCAGTACATCCGAAAATGAAGTACCATCTCAAACATACTCAGTCATATAAAATGATTGCAAACAAATGGCAGAAAATGCAGATTGAAGCCTATAAAGTAGAGTTTAAAATTTTCATTGATAATTGTTTGTACGTGACAATGTGTCAGATGCTACAAATGTATATTTGGGTATGAGGATTTGATCCTAAAACTGGGTCTTATGCTCTACCAAGCACTTGAATTACTCCCGCGGTATAAATGTGTATACAACTTTTTTTGTGGTAATATGTTTATACATAACTATGTCCAAGAGAAGCCATTCAGCAGAGATATTTCTGTGCAAGTAGTGCAACTCAAATTTCTACCTGTGAAACTCTGGAAGAATAGCGGGGGTGTCTCTTATCAGAAAAATGAAACCAACCTCTTATGCCACCAGTACCTGTCCACCTTGATTGATTGGCTTGCCTTTCGAACTTCAGCTGATCATTGTTGGAAACTCTTGAATACAAAAACCACCCTCTGAATAGATGGGAGAGCATAGATTCACTGTGACTAGAGTTATCCTCAACTTGACAGCTTAGGTTCTCCTGATCATCAAAGGCCTCCTCTACTTTTGATGTTTCCTCTTCTTTGTTCTCTGTTCTGCATTACAGAATACCCTAATCATTCAGTTTCCTTGATCTAGAGTGCAACAAAGAGAACCTTAGAATTAAGGAGAAGTGACGATAAATTGCTTGCCACAAAGCCAGCTCTATTACCATCGGATGGTCTAATAATCAAGAAGCACTAAGAGTTTCATACATAGTCTTCAGAGACAAAATATGCTGTAGATTCTTTAAAAAAAAAAAAAATCGATGTATCTGTGTACTTTAAGGGAGTGATTGCTTTTCAGCAAGTATAAAAACCGTCATAAAATTGTTTATTCTTCATCCTGTGTTGACCAACAACCGTGTAATAAAAAAGGAGCAAAGTATTTCATGATCTTTTCTTTAAGTTGACTGGATCTAAAGAGCAGCATGCTTCAGAAATCTGTCGCTAGAGGCAGCGTTATACAGAAACACCAGCAAGACAAACAACCCAATGCCTTAGAAATGACCGCCTAGGTAATAGAACCACTACCTAAACATCCTAAAGTATGCATCTGCCACCTTTAAGACCACTTAACTCCATATAGGTGTAACATTAAATTGCAGCCATGGGATAAAGCAAAAAATATGGAAAGAGCAATAGATGAAGTCTTACGTTGTGCAAGGCTTGGAAGCTTCTATTCGTTTTCTTGATCTCTTCTTTATGAGGTTGTAAGCAATGGACACATGCCGAACAAAACGAAGCTGCAAACATCAAGTAAGGTCGAGTCAGCACAAAGAAGGAGGAAGACCTCACAGGGTAATCCACTCAGGCGTCAGGAAGACACATATAGCAACAACTAAATTTACAGAATACTAGTAAATAACTTATCAAGATAGGTTACAAACATCAAACAACCTCCAAGACAACATAAAGCACTTAACTCTATATTGCTGAAGCATTAGTATCAATACTATTAAAGCTTCTACGAAGGACTAATAAGAAAAATTTAACAGCCAAGAAGACCAACACGGTACAGTTTCAGAAACAACTGCATGTAGAGAGAAACTTAAGAGAAGCCCATATGAGCCTCAGGAGTTTATGTCAGTTAAACAAATTACAATAGATCCATTTCCAATTCTCTTAAAAAATGAAATAAAAGAACAAAATTTATAAACCAACATATAGATAGACGAAAGATGACCTATATCAATTTACAAGAGATTGTTTGTCCAGATATAGAAGCAACAAAACATCTTCAACAACAGCTCATCATGGAATGTATAACCAACAAAGAGGTTTAGATAGTAGTCCTCACCTATGCTAATTAGGACCAATGAGGCAAGAATGCAGTGCAATCCAAGCTTATATTGAGAACTTATACTCACTAAAAGAAAAACTAGTGACATGCTCTAAAAGTTATTTGGAATAGAATATCTTGCATCGACAAAGATAATAAGTAATTAGAGAGCATCCTTATCATCACATCCGAGCTAAAAGCTGGTCTATAAGCAATCAACTACCACAAATTAAATGGCTCACAGGTGCTACCTCCCTGCTATACATTACACTAAGTAGACTCGAATTGAAATCCAAATTAGCTAGCATTAACTGGCAGCACAAAACATGCTAAAAATTTAAGACTTCTCACTTTCACTTGAGAAAACCTACTGTAACTAATATGAAAGTAGATTTTTGCTTTGCTGTAGACAACAATGGATAAAGTGTATACATTGAAAACAACCAAGGTAAAGTTTTAGAAAGGATCAAGTCTCTATGTGATTCAGTTTCATTTACAACATCAAAATGGCATAATTTCCCATGCTGCTTGCAACAAAAATGTCAGAGCACTGAAAGTTTTAAAGAGTATGTAAGCAAACATACCTCATCACCATCCCTGACACCAAAATTCCTGAGATACTCACTGTCAATTAGTAGCTTCTGACCACGATAAGACAAGCAAAACTGTGTCCATACATGTCGCCTATCAACAGAAATAGGTAAAACATAATTGGTTAATCAGAGCTAGTTGGGAAAAAAATATCATGAATATAAAGCTGTATTTGTAAATAAAATTCCATACCACGAAATCTTGCCAGTTTCAGCAGTAGGCAAATTACTGAAATAGCTCTCCACTGCCTGCTTGAGATCAGATATCGTAGCCAACTTTATGACCTCAATTCCTACAAAACCGTTCAATAACAACCTCATAATCTAATCAAACACAATACACTATAGGCCAAGCCTACAATACTTTGAACATAACACATTATTCCTTAAGAAGATCTGTATTCAACTATCCACATCAAAATCAAACTATAACCAGTCTTCCAAACGTAATTCATTGTTCACAAATCACAAGTTCCTTCAAATGTCCTCCACTCTCCATGACAATAAATTCCAAGCATAACACAAAATGCCTTAAAATTCACCAAATCAAACAAAAATAGGACCCCATGCAGAAATTCAATAATCTAATAACAAAATCACATATAATTCCTTTTGTTAGTGTCTCAATTTCGATTAAAAGTCCTACTGCATCACAATTGACGGCGAGGCAACACGAAAACTACCAAGAAATCATCAAGATTAACATCACTCTGTAACAATTAAACCTAGCACTAGCTGAAAATTCAATAATCGCCATTCTCAGAAACAATTAGAACATCCACATTATCATATTTCATTTGCATTATTCCAATTGAAAATGAATTACAATTACAACCTAGAAAACAACAATATGAGATGAAAATGTGAGAAGGAGAAATATACCGAAAGAGGAGCCATCCAATTTGAAAATGGTGAGATGAATAGGAACCTGAGAAAGCTTATCATACGAAAAACTCTTCCTGGAACTCACAATCGACAACGCCGTTGAAACCGACGATGAATTCCGACAAAAACTCCGGCGACCTTTCGACGACGACGGAGGCGCCTCAAACGGAACCCTAGACAACTGCAATCCACCTTTTCTACCTTCGCGTTTGCCGAACAATTCATCCTCTCTGTTAACCACCTTGAAGCTTAATCTTCGCATAATCAAAAATGAAATAGACAACAACAATCACCAAAAAAGGTTTCTCTCTCCTTCCTCTACCTCGTTCTCTCTCTTTGTTCTTTGAAGCAGAGCTTTAATGGCGGATTAAGGAGGATTCGTAGATGAGAGAAACACGCAATAAGGAGGATAAAAAATAGAGTATTATGAGATTGCGAAGATTGGATTTGCTTTGGTTTTAGGGCGAAGAAAGGCAATGTAATATTGGGTGGTGATTCTTCTGATTTAGAAAGAGAAAGAGGAGAGAGAAAGTATAGAGAGGATCAGAGTACAAGGAAGGTGATGAATGATGATGCGAATGGTGCCTGGTTTTTGATGCCTGCCTTTGTTCATTTCCCAAATTAGTACACTTGTTTATTTAGGCGGCTTTTTTTAAGTATATACTTCGTAGTAAGAGATGGAGGAAGTAGTATATAATTCTCTCTTTCGGGCTAAGAGAGTGTGGATTTACTATTTAATTCGTATATGTCGTTCAAAAAGTATATGTATATCCGAGTGTATGATAGACTTTTCAGTTTATTTGAGATTTGAATAAATGTGGTGCAATAAAGTTTGTCAATTCAAATGTCAAACAATTCACATGTTGTTGGCTTAATTCGAATACGCTCTCCTTATATAAAGAGAAATATGTTCTTTTACAGGATTGATTAGCAAGGGATAAGATGATCTCAACTTACAAAAGGACCTCAATAATATGGTTTCATGATTCAATATAGTGTGAAAGCAAAAGGCCTTGAGAAAATAGACGGAATTTTGATTCATTTCGCTATTATGCGAAAATTTTATTGTACTAAAAAAATAACCCAAACAATCAAACAAACCCTAAAAAATAATTTGTAAAATGATGCGCAAATGATGGGTTGAAGGAAGAAGCCATTATTGAAAATGCTAATGGCATATTGGCATCAAAATATGGGATACTTATCATTTGGTTGGAAATATTAGTACATCATTTCTATTTTTTTTAAAAAATTGTTGATCATTTCATATTTTCATACATGACGATTAAATGTAGAATTTGATCATTTCATCTTTGTTAAAGTACTAGTTTAGGAGTGTTATTTTAATACCTTATTTTATGGGTAATGTTATATATAGCCCTTAGGGCTACATATAACAATTAAATATACCCTTGAAAATTGTATAAAATTAGGAATTCATGACAAAAATACGCACAAATCAGTGTAATTAGTGTGTTTTTGTCATGATTTCCGAAATTAAAACAATTTTCTAGAGTATTTTTAATGCTTATATATAACCCTTAGGGCTATGTATAAACATTAAATATACTCTTGGAAATTGAATAAAATTAGGAATTTATGATAAAAAAACATGTAAATAAGTGTTTATATTTTCATGATTTCTCAACTTTTTACGATTTTCAAGTGTAAAATTTCACTAATTAGAGTGTAAAAGTGGCAAAATATCAGACTAATTAGATTGTAAAAGTAGCAAAATAGTAACTTTTTATCACACTTGGATTGTAAAAAAATTACTATCAATGTCTAAACAAAGTGGCAAAAAGAAAAAAAAAAAAAAAAAACAATTTTTCAGCATTTGTAAACATATTTTGTCAGGGGAATTTATGTTACACTGTTTAAGCGATCACATGTTATTTCCAAATAAACAATTTCCCGCTTCATTTCTATAACTAACCATAAATTGAAAGTTCAATCTATGAGATACTATTACATTATTATTTCTTACTTCGTATTATACACCTATATATATACTTTCTACAGTTCCTATCACTTGTAACATTTTACACATACAATCATTTCCTCTGTTTTCTTTCAAACCTTCTTTTCTTCTTCAAGTTCATACAACAATTTCCAAGAAAACCAAAAAATGAATAATGTGGTTGCCTTCACAAAAGCAAAATTCACTTTTGAGGGAAAGTCTAGCGATAAAAAAAGGCAATTCTGCTTTACTTGTGGAGGAAATAGGTTGACCAAAAACTTGGCTAATGAACATATTGAAGAGGGACATAAAGTAATTCAAGTACATGAAATTAAAAAGTGGGGTGGTTTTAGCTACAAAACCGCAGAGATGAAGAAGTTACTGGTTTTCGACGACTCGGGAATCCAGGTTCATCACTATAGTAACAAATATGACGTGTGTTACATTCATCGAAAACGTCAGTAATGTATGATGAGTGTTTGAACTGTAAGTGTAAGATTCACATCGAAAAGAATGTATTGTACTGTTCAATGTCTTGCAAACTGGAATGTATGAAGAAGGGAAGTCGTGGACTGGAGGCGAAAAACAAGAGGAAGGAGATAGAGCTTGGTGAAAGTTCTGGACTATCAGTGATGGAAAAGGCCAAGATAGTCGTGGACTCGGGGGCGATGAAGAAGAAGGCGATACAACTCGGTGGAGGTTCTGGTCAATCAGTGATGAACAAGGCCAAGAAGATTGTTGTAGAATCGAAGGGCAAGATAGCCGTGCACTCGGGAGCAATGAACAAGAGGAAGGAGATACAAATCGGTGGAGGTTCTGGTCAATCAGTTGTGAACAAGGCCAAGAAGATTGTTGGAGAATCGAAAAGCAAGAAAGTCGTGGACTTGGGGGCGATGAACAAGAGGAAGGAGATACTACTCGGTGGAGGTTCTGATCAATCAGTGATGAAAAAGGCCAAGAAGAATGCTGGAGAATTGAAGGCCAAGAATTTGGCAGCGGAGGAGGGGGAGGAGAAGAGCAAGAAAGTCGTGGACTCGAGGGCAAAGAACAAGAGGAAGGAGATAGAGCTCAGTTCTGATCAGTCAGTGATGAACAAGGCCAAGAAGAATGATGGAGAATCAAAGGCTAAGAAAGTCGTGGACTCGGGGGCGAAGGACAAGAGGAAGGAGATACAACTTGATGGAGGTTCTGAACATTCGATGATAAAGAAGGACAAGAAAATGATGGTCGAGAAGCGACAAGCTTGAACTAGCTCTATCCTTTGTTGAGGCAGTTAGTTAGTATGACAGTTGAATTTTATAGTAAGTATGACATTTGATTTTTACAATTGAGTTAGTTGATTAGTGTGACAGTTACAGTCCAATTAGTATATTTGATCATCTTTGTTACAAGTTTAGGAGTGTTAAATTTCAGTATATATTAAGACTCATGTAGTAGTTAAATGTTGGATTCACAATTAATGAAATAATTTAGATTTTAGATTTCGTTATGTTTCAATTATGGCTTTATTGTTACTGCAGTACTGCATCAATCAATTTCTTCCAATTTTCTTGCGTACTCTGTGTATTTTTCTAAATCGATTCATTAAGCATTTTATTGTACGTAATAATGTTAGTGTTGAATTATAATTTACGTTTATGATTTTGCCCAAAAGTTATTGAGTAATTTGGGTAATTCATCAATTGGGTTTGGTCATTTGATCATTTGAATACTCTGTTTTATGTTTCGGCAACAAGTATCATATATATTAAGACGGAATAGAGACTCAAACAAGTAATAAGAAGTCACTACATTTTCGAAACAAAGCTAGATAAAAGTTTGATTTGGAGGAGCATGAACGAGATCTTTTTTCTTGACAAGTTCTGTTTTTCTGGGTACAAACATCTACAGTTAAGTATTGCTGTTGACTAGTTCAGTTAGTTAGTTAGGCAGTTGAGTCAGTTAGTATTGTTGTTGAGTTAGTTAGTGTGACGTGTTAATTTAGTATGACGATTGAAGGTAGAATTTGATCATTTCATCTTTGTTACAGTACTAGTTTAGGAGTGTTATTTTAATACCTTCTTTTATTAGATTTATGAATAAAAAAAGGTTGTTTCAGTATTAAGACTGATTTTTTTTTTTTTTTTTTTTTTTTTTTAAGAAAAGTATTAAGATTGATTTAGTTGGTTTTTCTGAATTCACAATTATTAGTTTCTTGATTCAAATGTAAATCAGAGATTCTTTTGTAGTAGCGCAATCATTTCTTATTGGAAGAAAATCTGGGTAATTTTGTTTAAGTTGTTCGATTAACTACCATTTCTATAAAATAGTCACATTAGTGTTAGAGTATAGATGTACTTGTATAATGAAAGTTTATTCAGTAATCTTGATAAATTTCTTGAGCAAATCTATAGGTTATATATATTATTATAGTTTATATTAAATTGCATTCAGTATATATATATATATATATATATATATATATATATATATATATATATATATATATATATTTATTTATATTGTAATTTGAATGCTTTGCGTGAAGCAAAATTTGATATTGCTAAACTGCCATATGATTCAATTGATTCATAGTCCGTGCATATCATTATACAAAGTGAACAAGTTAAACGAAATCCATCAATAGTCTTTCTCTGTTCTTAATTGGAAAATGATTACTTTGCTTCATTGGGAAATCGAGATCTCATGATTTGTAGTATTTGAGAAATATCATGTTTGATGAATAATATGATGAATTTTGACGAAAGAATTGGATGAAAACATGTACACAAGTTCAAGACAATCAAAACATTGTATATAAACAATGTAAAAGTCAACACATGTTAACTAAGCTCGAAAAAAATAATAAAAAAATTAAAATAAAAAAAATTAAATTAAAAAATAGAGGTGTATTACATGCGTTCACCTGATAATCGTGGACCCTTATTGAAAATGTTACACTAATTATATTGGTAAAGCTTAGACTGCCAACATGAATGTTGTTCCCACCATTAATAAAGTGATGCATATCTGGAAGATCCATTGAAGTGCTATTTAAATTTTATCTTTTCAATGGTCATTATAAATAATATTTAATTGTTAATTATCTTTTATTTTCATAGATTTCGTTATGAGATTAGTTAATCTTTTGTTTTTACAATATTTCAAAGTTAATTTTGCCTCTATAAATTAAAGAGCTTTAGGTTGTAAGAGAGAATTAAATCTTGTTACAATTTGATCTTACTTAAATTTAAAATATATTTTTTTTAACACAAGTATGAATAACATGTCAATAAATTTCAGCAATAAGCAAGTATGAATACAGTTCCTCCAAAGGTATAAGGGATTCCATTCCGAAATAGCCACTCATCATTGCTGAAATAAATACAGTTCCTTCTGCAGTTATGAATACGCGATGCACGAATCGACATCGAAGTATTACTCCCTAGGATCATTGCAACATCACCCAAGTCATTGACTTGCACCCAAATTTTGGTCTCAAAGTTGAACTTGTATACCTTAAAATTAATCGTCTGATACTCCCAAGTAGGATCGTCGTAAAGCTCCATTTTGTATCTGAATACCATCAACCATGGCATTGTCCTAGTCCAATTATTTTTGGCCGTAGAATATGCATACTGCCATATCTTGAATTTATAATATCTAATTATGGATAAATTTATGTTATGATAATATCTAATTATGGATGACTATTATCCCATGTACAATCTAGAATATTCTAGAGTTGGGTATTTGGTCTTATCCATTGATGGAACCCTAGGTAATGTACATTATATATATCCCGTACTAGATGGAATATGAAATACAACGTAACAATCTTCCCTTATCTCTCTTTATTTTCTCTTCCATATTTAACACGTTATCGGCACCATTGTTAGTCAACTGAGTAGGATTACCAAACATTTATCTAGAATCCCATGTTATTATTATCATGTAAGTATGATCGCAGCCCATAACAATTATAATTTAACATTTATCTACTTTTGATTGGAATATCAACATATATAACGAATACAGAACATGATATATAATTTAAGGTTTCATTTTTATTTTTCTCCATGCTAACATTCTCCCCTTCTATTTCGTTCTTATTTATGCATGACTTGTATCAGGTTTATTTATGCATGATTATAACGTTTAGTACATATTTTGGATACTATTTATATATACTTATCTTTTAATATTATTTTGTATAGTGAAAAATGTCGAACCTTGCCAAGCTCGAATTTGTGGCCCTTGATATTACCGGAAAGAATTATTTATCATGGGTGTTAGATGCTGAAATACACCTAGATGGGGCTTGGTGAAACAATAAAAGAGATTAATAAGGCAACACCTCAAGATAAGGCTAAAGCCATGATTTTTCTTCGCCATCACCTCCATGAAGGGCTCAAAAATGAATATTTAACTGTAAAAGACCCACAAATCCTTTGGAGTAATCTAAAGGAAAGGTATGACCACCAAAAAACAGTGATACTCCCTAGAGCTCGTTATGAATGGTTGAATTTGAGATTGCAAGATTTTAAATCTGTTAGTGAATATAACTCAGCTATGTTTAAAATAACTTCTCAATTGAAATTATGTGGAGAAAATATTACTGATGCAGAAATGCTTGAAAAGACATACTCTACTTTCCATGCTAATAATATTGTCCTGCAGACACAATATAGAGAAAAAGGTTTTAAAAAATATTCTGAATTAATATCTTGTCTTCTTGTGGCTGAGCAAAATAACGAGCTGTTAATGAAAAATCATGAATCACGTCCTACTGGCTCTACTTCATTCCCTGAAGCGAATGTGACAACCCATAACGGGAAAGAAACTAAAAACAGAGACCATTCCAGCAGTAATGGTCGAGGTAAAGGTCGTGGTCGTGGCCAATGGCGCGGCCGGGGTCGTGGACGTGGATATGGTAGAGGTCGTGGAGGTCATTTCACAAACTCACATTCCCACCAGAAGTGGGAATGAAGGGATGAAAAAGAGAAAAGTGATAACAATATATGTTACCGTTGTGGAGGAAAAGGTCATTGTTCTCGGGTTTGTAGAACTCCAAAGCATCTTATTGAACTTTACCAAGAATCATTGAAGAAAGGAAAGAAAGTTGAGGCAAACCTTATTCTTGAAGATGGTGAAGGTGATTTTGATTTTGGCAATGCCAATCAATTTGATGTTGGTGATTTCCTTACTTCCCCGGAAGGGAATAATTTTGATTTTGGCAGTACAACTCATTTAGAAGTTGCCGATTTCTTCACTGCCCCAGAAGGGAATAATTAAAATTATATTGTTTTATGTCAGTTTTAAGTATTAGACTTATGCTTGCTTATTCTAGTGATTTATTTAAGTTTATTTCTTTCGTTGCAATAAGGATTTTTGCTTTATAAATTTAAGAACTATTTGAGTGTTTTTATTGATTTATGTATTTTATCATCTTTATTTTTATAATTAATATTTTGACATGTATTTTATTTCATGAAGAACATGGATATAACTCAAGTTCGATTTGCTATGAATGGTGAAGAATTATGTCTTGCTGACAGTGCAACTACTCATACAATACTTAAAAATAAAAAATATTTCTCTCATTTGATGATGAAAAGAACTAATGTGAGTACCATATCGGGTAGTACAAATATCATTGAGGGCTCCGGAAGAGCCACTATAAAGTTGCCTTGGGGAACTGAAATTAAAATAATTGATGCTTTATACTCCCCATTGTCTCAAAGAAATTTATTAAGTTTTAAGGATATTCGCAACAATGGTTATCATATTGAGACAATCAATGAAGAAAATAACGAATTCCTTCAAATCACAAATATAACTCAAGGCTCAAAACATGTTTTGGAGAAACTACCTACATTCTCTAGTGGTTTGTACTACACAAAAATCAATGCTATTGAAGCTCATGCTATGGTAAACCAGAAGTTTACTGATGATTTTGTTGTTTGGCGTGACCGGTTAGGCCATCCCGGTTCAATAATGATGCGAAAAAATAATTACGAATTCATGTGGACATTCTTTGAAGAGCCAGCAGGTTCTTCATAATAATTTTTCATGTGCTGCTTGCTCGGAAGGCAAGTTGATTATTCGCCCATCACTAGCAAAAATTAATTTTGAATCAATTAGTTTTCTGGAACGTATACAAGGAGATATTTGTGGGCCCATACATCCCCCATGTGGACCATTTAGATATTTTATGGTTTTAATTGATGCATCAACTAGATGGTCACATGTGTCTTTGTTATCAACTCGTAACCTGGCGTTTGCGAGATTACTTGCCCAATTGATTAAGTTACGGGCACATTTTCCAGATACTCCCATTAAGACTATTCGGCTTGACAATGATGGTGAATTTACATCTCAAGCTTTTAATGATTATTGCATGTCCATTGGGATAAATGTTGAACATCCTGTAGCACATGTTCATACACAAAACGGTCTAGCAGAGTCATTAATAAAACATATTCAGTTAATTGCTAGACCATTGCTTATGAAATCTAATCTCCCAATTTTTGAATGGGGACATGCTATATTACATGCAACAGCACTAATTCGCATTAGGCCAACAAGTTATCACAAGTTCTCCCCATTACAATTGGTTTATGGTCATGAACCAAATATTTCCCATCTAAGAATTTTTGGATGTACGGTTTATGTTCCAATAGCTCCACCACAACGCACTAAGATGGGTCCTCAAAGGAGGTTGGGGATATATGTTGGGTTTGAATCCCCGTCAATAATTAAATATCTTGAGCCTACAATAGGGGATTTATTTACGGCTCGTTTTGCAGATTGTCATTTTAACGAGTCACTTTTCCCAACATTAGGGGGAGAAAAGAGAAAGCTGGAAAATGAAATTAAATGGAATGAATTATCATTATCCTATCTTGATCCTCGAACTAAACAATGTGAACTGGAAGTTCAAAAGATAATTCATTTACAAAGTTAAGCGAATCAATTGCCAGACTCGTTTGTTGACCCAAAAAGAGTGACCAAGTCACATATTCCAGCTTTTAATGCTCCATTTAAAATAGATTTCCCGGAAGGACAAAATAAAATTGCTAATGAGTCTAAACCATGCCAGAAACGTGGAAGACCAATAGGTTTCAAAGATAAGAATCCTCGGAAAAGAAAAGGAGCATTGATTGATGATGGTCAAATTGAAGAAACAATTTCCGAAGGATCTCCAGAAGAGACTTTAGACATGATACAAGAAGAAATTCAGGTACCTGATAATGAAGAAATTTCAATAAATTATATCATGTCTGGAATTACATGGAACCGAAATCAAATCGACGTCGATGATGTTTTTGCATGCAGTGTAGCATTAGATGTTATGGATAATAATGAGGATTATGAACCAAAATCCATTGAATAATGTAGACAAAGAAATGATTGGCCAAAATAGAAAGAAGCAATTGAAGCAGAAATAAAATCTCTTGGAAAAAGAGAAGTATTCAGACCAGTAGTCCGTACACCTGAAGGTGTAAAGCCAGTGGGATATAAATGGGTCTTTGTGCGAAAGAGAAATGAAAAGGGTGAAGTTGTAAGATATAAGGCACGCTTAGTTGCACAAGGATTCTCACAAAGACCTGGTATTGATTATAAGGAGACATATTCTCCTGTGGTTGATGCAACTACTTTTAGATTTTTGATTAGTCTGACAATAAGAGAAGGACTTGACTTACGTTTGATGGATGTAGTCACAGCTTATTTATATGGCCCACTGGATAATGACATTTACATGAAGCTCCCAGAAGGATTCAAGCTGTCGGAAGCAGCAAAATCTAGTTCTCGAGAACATTTCTGTATTAAATTGAACAAATCTCTTTATGGATTGAAACAATCTGTGCGTATGTGGTATAACCGTCTAAGTGAGTATTTGTTGAAAGAAGGTAATAAGAATGATCCTATCAGCCCATGTATTTTTATAAAGAAATTTGGATCAGGATTTGTTAAAATTGCAGTGTATGTTGATGATTTGAATATCATTGGAACTCCTGAAGAAATTTCAGTGACTGTCAATTATTTAAAGAAAGAGTTCGAAATGAAAGATCTAGGAAAGACAAAATTCTGCTTGGGATTACAAATAGAGCACCTAAAGAATGGAATCCTTGTGCATTAATCAACATACATAAAAAAAAGGTTCTTAAAAGATTTTCTTTGGATATAACACATCCATTGAGCAGGCCTATGGTTGTAAGATCACTTGAAGTAGAGAAAGATCCATTCCGACCTCGGGAAAATGATGAAGAAATTCTTGGTCCTGAAGTACCGTATCTTAGTGCAATTGGAGCACTAATTTACCTTGCAAGTCATACACGACCTGATATATCATTTTCAGTTAATTTATTAGCAAGGTTTAGTTCAGGTCCAACCCGAAGGCATTGGAATGGGATTAAACATTTACTTCGTTACCTTCAAGGTACGAAGGATATGGGTTTATTTTTTCCAAAGTTGTCCAAAGAAAATTTGATTGGTTTTACAGATGCAGGTTATTCATCTGATCCGCATAATGGTCGATCACAAACTGGATATGTGTTCACATATGGTGGTACTGCCATTTCTTGGCGTTCCATGAAACAAACCATTGCAGCTACTTCTTCCAATCATTCTAAGATTTTAGCAATTCACGAGGCTAGTCGTGAATGTGTATGGTTAAGGTCGGTAGTTCAACATATAAAAGAAGTTTGTGGTTTATCATCTGGGAAAGAGGCACCAACAACTTTATATGAGGATAACGCTGCTTGTATTGCTCAACTTAAGGAAGGATACATCAAAGGCGACAGAACAAAGCACATCTTACCCAAATTTTTCTTCACTCATGATCTTCAGAAGAATGGAGATATAAATGTATTGCAGATTCGCTCAAGTGAGAATTTAGCAGACTTATTTACTAAGGCTCTTCCGACAGCAACATTCAAAAAGTTAGCTTACGACATTGGATTGCGTCGTCTTAAAGATCTCAAGTGATGTAGTCATGAGGGGGAGTTAATGCGCGCTGCACTCTTTTTTCCTTAACCATGGTTTTTTCCCACTGGGTTTTTCTGGTAAGGTTTTTAACGAGGCAGCATATTATGCGCTTATAGTGTATTATTTTGTACGGGTTTTGTAGTAAATGTTAGTTATTGTTTTATTCAATATATAGTCATCTAAGGGGAGTGTTATGATAATATCTAATTATGGATGACTATTATCCCATGTACAATCTAGAATATTCTAGAGTTGGGTATTTGGTCTTATCCATTGATGGAACCCTAGGTAATGTACATTATATATATCCCGTACTAGATGGAATATGAAATGCAACATAACAATCTTCCCTTATCTCTCTTTATTTTCTCTTCCATATTTAACAATTTAGACTTCTTTTTTTTTTTTTTTTTTGGACAAGATAATAAATTTAGGGTTATATGGCGGCAAGATAAAGTTTGTTCCTATTTCATAACAAAGCAAACCTACAACAATTAGGAAACTAATCCTAAACAACTTCATGCATAACATACTATTCATGATAATACAATTTGCAAATCAAGTATACAAATTAGGAATTCACTTCATGGGGAGGACTAAAAACAAGAAACAAGAAAAAGGTGTTTCCACTTTTCTGTTGTTGGTTTTCAAAATTATTATGGTTTTAATAAGCTTAAATAATTTTTGATTCATTATGTGACATATATAATATACTTTTAAAAAACAAAAAACCAAAAAAAGAAAACCACAGCGATGCCAAACGAACCCTACGTGTTCAGTTTTAATTTTTTAAGGATAACGTGATCCGTTTGAAGGATATATTTAAATAAAATTCAAAAAAAAAAGAAAAGATTTTTTGGTTGTTTATTTGGAATCATGAGTGCGAAACAAAGACGTGCAAGAATAATAGTAGTGAATATATATATGACTGAATTCCACAAGGAAATTTTTATACTTCCTCTCTCAACTTCTACATTTCCATAAAATAAAATTCTTACAAAAAAAAAAAAAAAAAAAAAAAAAAAAAAAAAAACAGCAAAATACAAAAATGCAGCAAATCCTTGTTGATTTTGTGAACTCAGGATTCAGTTCCGAAAGAAATGGCGGAGACAAAAAATATTTCTATTTTACCTGCGGAGGTTTTTCGTTAACAGAAATAGAAGCTAGGGGATTTCATGAAGATTTACGACTCGGGAATACAAGGGCATGATCATGGTAATGCATTCAAGGTTTGCTATATTAATCCAAAGTCTCTGCATTCTTCCATCTATCATGGAGAGTGTTCTTCATGTGGTTATTATATCAAGGCAGATTTTGTTTACTGTTCAATGAGATGTAAGCTTATGGCATTGATCAATAATGGAGGAATTGTGCTGGACCTGCTGCTGGCGGCGGAGGAGACCAAGAAGCTGCTGGCGGAGAAGAAGTGCAAGAACCCGTCGGAGGAGGAGACCAAGAAGCTGCCGGCGGAGATGAAGTGCAAGAACCCGTCGGAGGCCAAGAAACTGGCGGCGGAAGCAGCGGAGATGGAGGAGGCCAAGGCCAAGAAAGTGACAGCGGCAGCAGCGGAGTTCGAGAAGTCCAAGAAAGTGGCACGGAGGAGAAGGCGGCGTAGACAATGACGAGCTTAAACCACCTCTGTCGAATTTCTTCGAAGTTCTGTTTTTCATGGCAAACTTTGATCATGTATTTTGCAATTGGCTTGTGAATAAACGTAGGTTGTTTTGGGTATTAAGACTAATTTAGTTGGTAAATTTCTTCGAAGTTCTTTTTTCATGGTAAACTTTGATTAAGTATTTTGCAATTGGCTTGTGAATAAATGTAGGTTGTTTTGGGTATTAAGACTCATTTAGTTAGTAAATACTACATGTATGTTTTTCTGACAATTATTACTTTGTTACACTAATCTGTGTAATTTTGTCCAAGTTTTTTGATTAATAGTGGCGTTATTGTTAGAGTATAAATGTATAATCAAAGTTTATTGAGTAATCTTGATAATTTTCTTGAGTTATCCAATACCCTGTTTTTTCTTTTCTTGACAAATATATATTGTATAAATGCTTAGCTTAATCATTCAAGTAACTATTAAAATCTACACTTTTCAAGTACTCTTGTAGTTATTAATCGTCAAAAACATACTTTTTTAAGCTACGGTGCATATCATTTTACAAAGTGAACAAATTAAACAAAATTGATCAATCATCCTTCTCTGCTATCTAAGCATTTCAAATGAGAGTTTTTAAGTTATGGAATTACCTACGAAAAACACAATTATTTTAAGGACATGTTTGGTTGCAAAAATAAATAAAGAAAAGTGAAAATCATGGGAATTTTAAACAAGAAGGGTTATTTGGTTAACATTAAATAGTGTAAATAAGGAAATTGCAAAGTCAAGGAAACTGCAACTTCCCACAAAACATGGTAATATTGGAACAGTCATAATAAATAAGGGTTCGTTTGACATCAATGTGATTTTCTGTTTTTTGGTTTTTTGTTTTTTAAAAGTATGTTATATATGCTACATAATGATTCAAAAATTATATAGACTAATTAAAATCACGATAATTTTGAAAACTGACAACAGAAAAGTGGAAACACCTCTTTCTTGTTTCCTGTTTTTGGTTTTTAGTTTTCAAAAAAATAGGAAACTGAAAACCAAAAATGATGCCAAACAAGCCCTAAACTACTTATTTTCAATTATTATACGGAGTATTATATAGAGTGCTTAATTGATAATTAGAGATATAATTAATAAAAAAATTTACATTGGCATAGAGCAAGTAATAAAATCAAAGGGAGTGATTCAATACTACAAATGCAAATGTTGATGCCAAGGCCTTCAACCAACCTATTACTTGCCAACAAAGGATACACAGAACCATTGAATGAAGCAATAGACAGCAAAGTTCATATATCCCCATATTAGCATCATACACATTTCAAAAGGGCCAAAAATTCATTATTAGGCTATATAACTGAATCTAAAATAGAAACAACTAAATAATCAGCCCCCCTATAAAAGGGTAAAAAAGGGCTACAAAAATCCCTGCTCATATCCACAGAATTCATTAAACAAACCTGCTAGCAAAATCCTATGTATCGCAATAAAAAGTAATAATCCTTTAATAAGTTGAGCATAGGAAAACTACAAATAAAAGTATTTAGTCACTAAGACAAAAACATAACTAGTACAATGAAATCTGACTGCCAGAATTACAAACACTGCTGAACTAAACAGCTCACAGAGCAAACTTCAAAGCCACGGTCAGATTTCTATTTCTATCATCAGCCTTCTCCAAACATGCCTAGTGTTCCACAATGTGATCAAACGATGTAGCGCGTTCAATTATGATGGCACTGCATATCATAGGAAGAAAAAAAATCAGCATACACAATTTACTACAAATAAATATGAAAAGCTCATTTGCACACAACTCGTTTTATACAGCATCATGAATGGATTTTACAGTACTTTGATGTCGATAGAAATATTGTGAAACCACATGATTAAACAAGTGTTAAGGAACAAAAGATATTCCCCTGGAAAGTGAATAACCAAAGGGGTAACATATAAATGCCAAACGAAACAGAACATTTAAGCAAACATGGAAGGAGTGAAGAAATAAAAACATATGCATTATCAGAATAGAAAGCAGCATCACAAACGCAAATCAAAGTCAAAAGGGAAAAACATACACATCAAAAGACAATCATATACATACACAATCTTAAAAATAAAAACACATCAAAAGACATATTCAACAGAATCAACCTACAAGTACATAATTTACAATCATATAACGCGAGAGCACACACAAATTGAACGCCCGAGATGCAAACAACCATAAACAAGCTTTCTATGCAACGATGATAAGCAAACAATAGAACGTACTGTATGTCGAAGTGTCGATCTGCTCTGGAAGTTCTTTAATATCGACTTCAAACCTCTCTTGTACCTGTAAGGTTAAAAGAGAGAAAAAAAAGATGGATTTAAAACCTTTAAACAAAGTTTACCACAACAAAACATTCAAAAGCGATGACTGCTACATTTCATCACATTACAAGAACAAAGCCATAGTTCCAAAATGATATGGGGTTGATTACCATAAATAGTCATAAGGAACCGTCTGAGAAGAAAATGTTACAAGTTACCAGTTAAGAATAAGATTTTTTTGTCAAAAAGTGTATTAAAAAAAATACAGAAATAAAATTTTAGAGTTTTAAAAGGGTACAAAGAATAAAATTAAAGAGACTTTTAAAAGAGTTCCAAGATTAAATATTTAAGGAGTACTAAAAGCGTGGGAGAAAAAACAAAGGTTTGAAAAACTTAAGCAAAGATAAATCAATAAAAATTTATACAGCACAACCTCAGTAAAATAGTACAAGTAAATACTAAAAAAAAATAAACAAATGCAATCTTTGATCACATTACATTAACTAAAATAATAGTACTGTGTACCAATCAACTCATCAGTAAAATAATTACTTAAGTAATCTGAAAAAAATTATAGAGATAAGATAACATATTGGTACATTCAACTATCCAAGACGCCAACAAAAAAATGCAAAGACAGTAAATCAAATAAAAGAAAACAGCTGAATACCATACCTGATTCAATACATCTGAGTCAGAAGCAGATGCCACAAACGTAATTGCAAGTCCCTTAGTTCCGAACCTCCCAGCTCGGCCAACCTGCAGATAATTAATATAAACAAAACAATGTAATCAGCAGGCAAAAGAGAATAAATTGATGGTGTTTAAAAAAAGATGAAAAGAAATTTTCCTACCCGATGCAGATATGTGTCGGCTGAATCTGGCATATCATAATTAATAACAATGTTTACTCTTTCAATGTCAATTCCTCTGCCGACTAAATCTGTAGCAACAAGAATTCTTTGTTTTCCATCCTTAAATCCCTTGTAACGAGCCAATCTACAAACATTCCAATTGAAAATAAGACATTAAACGCAAGAAAAATTTATCAATAATCTTTACTACAAAATTCTACCAAATATAGAATATCATATGTTACAGAATTATAAAGGTATAAAAACTAAAAAAATTGAAAAGGGCATGAACCATATTAAAAGAAAGTAAACTAAAACTCACTTGCAAGTTGCAACACATTAGATTCATACGAAGTATTAACATTTTATTTGCAGCTTACTTACTTGCTTTCTGGGGATAACCCTACTAAATGGTAAACAAAAAATCCTAACAAAAACAAACATGATGCAACAACAAAAACCAGCAAAAATCCCTACTTCAATTAATTGTGCAGGATGATGATCTGTATTTCAACTAACCAGATGACTTCTATACATGTCTGTATTAATAGAACATAGATAGCATTGTCCAGCAGCAAAACATACTGGAGGACTACAAAATAAGCTTTTCAAGACATTAAAAACAAAGAAAGAAGCAAAAACCTTTCTTCCTGGGACATGCCAGAATGGATGCAGATCGAAGGGAAGTTGCACTCCACAAGAAGTTTGTTCAACTCAGCAGCCCTACTGACACTCTTGACAAAAATGACAACTTGATTGAAATCCAGAGCATCCAACAGGTCGTTCAGCTTGCGATTCTTCTCCAACTCGGACAATTTGATGTAGTGCTACAATGCAAATATAAAAAATAAGTTAAGATGAAAACATCCATAGTCAATCCAAAAAAAAATCATGATTTGATTTACACACCTGTACAAGACCATGAAGGGTCAATTTGGCTTCGTCATCCACATATATTTCCATCGGCTGAAAGGAAGAAATGTCACAGTAAAGCATATTAGGGGCATCTCCAATCGAAAGGAATCCATATCAAATGAAGATGGTTGAAGATCCCTCTCAGATCCACAGATGTCTCCTTGAAGATACTTGATATCACAGAGCTAGCACAACATTGCTTTACAGCCAATTACTAGCCCATCTTGGATCACATCATCTATAAACTAGGATTCTTCTCCAAGGATGACAATAGTACAGAATACCCTTAAGCCCAGACCACAACTACTCTCTAAAATATACACTCACATGACCACCAAGTAACAGTCAAAACTCAAAGAAACCCAAGCCCTTAGAACAACATAAGACCTGACAAAAAGAAACTGAACTGATGGAAAATAGTCGAACCAAGTCACAGAGAACCTCCCAATAAAGCCTACACTACGCTCACCCTAGCCTACCCCAAAGTTCCAAGTATCTTTGTTTACTCAAAAGACGAGAAGTGTATCAAAGAGAGGGAGCATTTTAGACCATAACATCTATAAACCTAGGTAGATATCTTCTGCAGAAAGCTTGGAAAATTGAAGACTTCAAATTCAATAAGAACTGGCCACGAGACATTACATCTTGCATAAATTTCTTGCAAACAGGTCGGATTGCCTTGCTAAGAGTTGCAGAAAACATCATCACTTGCTTGTCATGGGGTGTCATTTTAAAGATCTCTTGCACATCTCTCCTCATGTCTGCATGGAAGGGAAAAAAAAAAGAGAGAGAGAGAGACCAGGCACTTAGTAAAAAAAAAATACGACATCACAACATAAATGAAACCTGGAAAGCAGGAAATGCAAGAATGAACATGCATAAGAAGCATACCCAGTGACTCAAGCATCTTGTCACACTCATCAAGAATAAAGTGTCTGACATTCTTTAGTGACAGATCTTTGTCTCTAGCCAATGCAAGGATCCTTCCAGGAGTACCCACCACAATGTGAGGGCATTCATTCTTGAGCAGATCCTTGTGAATTTTTATGTTGACACCTCCATAGAAAACAGCAACCTTAATACCAGGTAAATATGTGCTGAACCTCTCGAACTCGTGACATATCTACAGCAATTAGATTAAAGAGTATGTGTCAGCTAACTTTAATTACTAGCTTTCAAATGAATATTGCCAACTTAAATTTAATAATTATTGAAAAAGGCTCAGGATAATAAATACCTGATATGCCAATTCTCTAGTGTGACAAAGAACAAGTGCAGCAACTTGTCCAGCCACAGGATCAATCTGTTGTAGGGTTGAGAGAACAAAGACAGCGGTCTTCCCCATACCAGATTTGGCTTGACAGATGACATCCATACCCAAAATAGCTTGAGGAATACATTCGTGTTGCACTGAGGAAATACCAAAAAATTGGTGCGAGGGAACCCGCAGTGAGTAAAATATGACCTCCTGGTCCTTGTAATTGAAATGTTTACCAGACCATTTTAACATCTCCAAGTTGAGTGAATAAGTTAATTACCTGAAAAGGCATAACAGAAATTTAGAACTATCCCTATCATGAGCTTAAGAAAAGTAAAATCAGAATGTAACAATCATATAGTTGGGTCTATATAACTTGGCCAAAAAATAATACTTCATAATCATTTATTAACAACCATCCAACATAGAGGGAAACAATGGACAAAATTCCACCAGAGATACTCAGCATAATGAAGGCAAGGTTATTAACTATGCTACCAACATTCATAAGATAAAACAATAATTGGCCAATTCTGACCAGAGCCGCAACAAAACAGCAGCTATCAGTGCAAAGACATAGCACTTGCCTTCGGATGGATGCTCAAAACCAGAATCGACAATTGCGCGCAGCAGCTCTGGTTTCAGCAAGAAGTCTCTGAATCCTGAACTGTAGATTCCAATGTAACCCCTATGATAGAACAAAAAACATTCGATCAGCAAAACAACTCCATTTTTCAAATTAAACTCCATTTTTAAAATTTGACAAACAAATTTACAGACCATATTGAATATAAATCCACAAATATATAGATATAAATACAAAATTTAGAATTCAACCAAAGTAAACTATAAAACCAAATTGAAAAACGTTATCACCCTAATAAGTTTTCTCTATCATAATTAAACCGTCGTAACTTCAACAGTATCAATTTATATCCATACATCAATATCAAAAGGACTTAATTCACATTGCGCAAGATATACAGCCCCAATATAAAAAGAATTAATCAACAAATTCAAATAATTTCATAAGATCTGAGCCTAAAGTCAAATTTCTATCCTTTATAAAACCCTAATTTAACAAAATACAAATTTCGATTGAACAAATAAATCATAAACTATAATAATAATAATAATAGAAAACTACATCGATAAAACAGGAGTGTAAAAAATCGTACTTTTTAGCGGCTTCGCCGTTAGCTTTGGTGACAGCGGGATCTGGAACCTTCTCTTCTTCCTCGTCGTAATCAAGAAGCTCCTCTTCATAAGCATCATTTTCTTTGGTTTCTCCCATAGTAATCTAAAACACAAACAAATTCAAATCAAATTAGGGTTTTCAAAATCAAATCAAACAATAATTAAACAAGATCCAACCCAGAAGAAACAGAAATTACAAGATTAATTAAGAGAAATCGAAGAATAATACCTTCGGTAGTAGAAATTAAGAACTAGGGTTAGGGTTCATTCGAACGTCTGCAAAGGAAAAGGTTAGACGAAAAAGGGAGATTGAGGAGAGAGAAATTGAAGGATGAGGTGATAATAGGGTTTATAAGGGAGAATGAAATGGGTTTTTTTTGGACGATTTTATCCTTGTTGGTTGTGAGTAATTGTGAGAACTGCCATCGGAGGCGGCAGATAATCGTAGGGATAAAAGTTGGACAGAGGAAATAAATCAACGGTTAAGATTTAGTACTTGATTTGTAACTCTTATTGGTTCTTGCCTCCAATATTCAATATTTTTGTACTCTGTAATTTGTAACTGTATAGTGTATACATCAATATTCAATATCAATACTATTTTTTTAGGAAAATATCAATATCAATATCAATATCAATTCTTGTCAAAAAAAAAAAAAAAAAAAAAATCAATATCAATTAGTATGTATTTATCCTTTTTTTCATGTAAGTTTTTTTTTTTTTTCTATATTTTTTGGTTTTTCTCTAAGGGAAAAAATGATTAAGAAATACAGTGCTAATCAATTCTTTCAGTCATAATTAGTTGGAGCTTATTTGTTTTGACTCTATTCTTCGTAGGGCCTCCTTACCTTAGCGGAACTTTACTTGAAATACAATTACTGCTAACATTTTTCCTCAAAAAAAAATCAATTCATTTTTTTTCTTTTAAAAAAAAAAGAGAAATACTTGTCAATTATCACGTAATCAACGCGTAAGTTTTTCATAATTTAACTTACAATCATACGAATTACAACGAAATCTATCTTCTATAATAACTAATACTAAAGTAGAAACCGCTGATGTCATCTTTTTTCAAAGTTGTACACGTGGCGCTATTTTATGAAAAAAATTTCCGCTCAAATGCTTTTTTTAAAAAACAAAATGCTAATTAATTATAAGCAGATTGTGTAGCTATTATTTAGGTCCTGTTTGGCAAAAGTAGCGGTAGCGGGTAGCTTTTAGCGGTGGAGTAGCGGGTAGCTTTTAAGGTAGCGAGTGCCGAGTAGCGGTCAATTAGTAATGGGTAGAGGTTAGCTGTCAAAGTAACGGTTGTAGCGGTTGCAATACCAAAATATATCAAAATTCATATAAATATTGTTTTAAAAGTAAAAATAATTTCCAAATGCTACTCGCTACTTCTAAACGCTACTATTTTCAACGTTTGAGAAAAGCTACCTAAACGCTACCTCTATCGCTAACCACTACTAGAATCGCTACCTTGCCAAACACTCTTGAATTTTTTCTAATAGTGTTTTGAGTGGTCAAAACGTTAACCGCTACCTCAAACACTAGCACCAAACAGAGCCTTAGGTAATTTACTTAAAATAAGTACCTATTACTTTGGTGATTTATGTTGATATTGGTTGTTGGAGTCTTTATAAGAGTTGTTATCATAGTTGAGGTCAATTAATTGAACTTATGAACTTAAAAAAAATTACAAAAATTCAAATATAAATTACTGGTAAACCCGTGCATCGCACGATTACTAACCTAACATACTATGATTCCTCAAAATATGTATATGTATATGTATATGTATATGTATGTATATGACTTTGCTAATATAATGCAAGAAATTTTAGTCTCACCCATTTTGTCCCCTTGGCTTGTGACCTCTTAAACTTTTCAACCTATCTTCTCCATTGTTGTTATTTTGTCGTACTACCACTTCTACGTATATGTAATGAATTACTCTTTACAATAATTTTAACTTCTATAAAGTGTATGTTTAAGTGTATAATATTTATAGTAATAGTCAAAGTTTTAAAAACAATACATATCTATTACGAGTAACATTAATACCATACAAAATAATAATTCTTGCAAACAAAGAACTCATCTTATTTCTTTCTTGCAAATATCATAGCATGTTATTTTACAATAACTATTCCATGTGTTATGAAATGTGAACCTCATAATGTAATTGTAGGAAATTTAGCATTACTAGTTCTTAATAAACTCATCCATTTGGCGTTGAAGCAAAAATGTGGATTTTGATTTAGGATGATAGATATGATGTATATGACCTTCATCTTTGGCTTCAATCAACTTCACATCCCTAACCCCTTTTCTTTTAAGGTATTCAACATACATCACCCCTCTTTCTTTTAGAAAATCGCGTTCCGCCACATAAACCACCACCTTTGGAAATAAACTCCATTCATCATGTTTAAGTCCACCCTTCTCAAAGTTACACCCAAAATAGTCGCGATTTGATCCCTTAGGTATGCTTAAATTCCAAAACATATCATTCATTTGTACTTCTATGCCACTATCAGCTGCCTTTTCTTGAGGAGTTCTTTCCTCACTACCAAAATAAGGGTGTATTAGTAAGATCCCTTTTATATGAATGCCACTTAAGTCATGATCTTCACTTGTATGAGCTTTTATGGTGATATTATGTGCAATATTCCCACCCGCGCTATCCCCTGAGAGAAACACTTGTGAAAGGTCAGCTCGTTCAAGCCATGGCTCGGTGTAGCAGCTCTTTACTAGCCACTCAAGAGAGCTACAACCATCGGAGTAGGCTATTGGAAGTCGATTCTCAGGAGCAAGGCGGTAGTCAATAGACAAGACAATTACTCCTGCTAAAGAAGCTAAGTCTCCTAAAAATATATGGTAGTTAAGCCATGTTGTTGAACCTATACAAAACCCACCCCCATGGAAATAAACTACCACAGGAAGCTTATGAGTCGAAGAGTTTATTGTTGGTGTGTTAGGAAGGAAAATTCTTCCTGTTATAGGTTTGGATGGATCAACGACTACGTCTTTTGACTTGTAACTTTCGGAAGATTCTGGTGAGGCAAAGGCGATGTCTGGAGCAAAACGCTTCACAGTCCCATCAGAAAATACTTGCAGGAAACCTGGTGCTTCAGCAATAAGAGACATTGTATGATTCAAAAAGGGTTGTCGTTTGTTTCGCTGATGCCTGAAACTATTTATACCCGGAGAACGGATGAGGTAAAGGGTTAGAAATTAAGATGTTGGAGAAAGCTTGGTGCTTTGGCAATAAAAGGACAGACGTTTTGAGTGAAAAAATTTCATATTCTTAGAAATAAATTAGTTGGAGAGTAGATAAGATGGATGAATCATTCAAAGATAGTCCGAATTGTGACAGAAATTGATAAAATAGATGGATGATAAGTTGGAGAGTAGATAATATAGGTAGCAAAGCACAGAAATTGTGACAGAGTAATATCAGATAAATCAGCAGGCACAAGAAGAATTTAAGGTAAAGTATATAATAGCAGGGTAATAGGCAGTAGGATTAAAAATTTACCGCGCCAGGTAGGGGTCGAACCTACGACCTTCTGCTTAGGAAACAGACGCTCTATCCACTGAGCTACAGGCGCCGTAATTGATAAAATAGATCAGCTGAAATGATCCATTCTCAAGTAGAGAAAGAAAACATGAGTTAAAAATACACTGTTATTAAAGTAGAAAATAGGTAATATAATGATAAAAAGACTGCACAATTACCATCTAACTTTAGATCCTTTTTGTACATCACCAACAAATTAACATTAGTTGTTACTCATTAGTCCTGCCCGAACTAACAGTGAAATGACCCGTACAAGCTGAAAGATCATCCTTCATTCTATCCACGAAGAAAGGTGCTTATACAGTGATCTTACTTACAGCAATGACAGTTTTGAACCAAATCAGAACTACAAAAAACACACAGAAATTGGAAAAAGGCCTTGTAAATCGGACAGCATGTCAGCCTAAAAGGGATTTTTCTTGCTCACTCTACTTGGCAGCTTGCTCTACAAAAGGGATTTTCTTCCAAGTTTCTTCCTCCAAAGTGCTACTATCTAACGGGGGCAACGAAAATGCATTCACAGTGGAGCTTCCACCTCGGATTTCTTTCAAAACTCGTAAGGCTGAGAGAGTAAGCTTCATGTACATATTCTCCATATGCTCAATTTCTGATATCTCTTTATCGGCAGTAAGCAGCCTTTCTTTCTTTGTGCTGCCAGAATTTGACTCAGAAGCTTCACCTGTATTGGCTACTTGGGATGCTTCATGTGCTTCATTTTGTGAGAAAAGGCGATCGAGAGTGGCTTCACATTCTTTTACAAGCTTGGATATGGTGTCGTTTGTGTAGAATGGCTCTTGCAAAACCTTTTGGATGAACGGCAAGCGTATTAGATTACCACTACGCTTGTCATATTTTTTAAGTATCTTCACCAGACCTGCAAAGACATCAGGGATAAGCACATCAGAAGTGTTTCAACTGCGAGACAACATAGACAAGATGAATATCCAAAGACTTCTTAGCAATTAATCAACACAAACATGCCTTTACTGCACTTCGTTACTAGCTCCATCCATCCCAAATCAAGCCTCTCAAAAGTAAGCATGAAAGAGATGAGGGGAAGGGGTAAAAGTTCAGAGGTTACTGTTCAAAGACAGCAAATGAACCATGACAAATTGTTTTGCAACGAAAATACCATTTTGAAAGTAATTAGAAAGGAACCAAAAAAGGCTTACGTGGGCTATTGGCTTAACCACCAATCCAAGTCATCAATCAAAAAACAAATGACCATATCCATGGAACAACATTTCCACATGTTTAAATTAATCACTTTCTCTTTCACATACTCTGTACTATAACTCAACTTCTAGCACATGAAATGTCATGAGACTTGAAACTTATCAGTATTTTATCCATGGCATCAAGTAAGCTAAGAAAAAGACACTTTCAAACTGAAAAAAAAAAAAAAAAAAAAAAACATGGAATACAACATTCATGAGCAAAGAGATTTTTATATCAAACAGTCAAAGAGTTAAGTGCACTGCATAGTAGTGAATAAAAGTACGGAGTATTAAAATACCAAAGGATAGAGGCAACACCTGTATAATTAAGTGCACTGTAATTTTCCAACAGAACCATTTCTCCATGAAAATCTACAACTTCCCTACCAACTCTCATCAACTCCTCGTTTGAGTGTCTGGCCTCTGCTAACCTGTCTTGCAGCTCCTGCATGAGAAATAGAGATTAGAACTTAATGGATGAAAGGTGGACTATTTACACACTAAAGGATCAAGACCATGCAGATATATCTTCTAATTTCAAGCAATCAGTCATAATCAAGGCAAAGAGCCAATTTTCTCAACTTATACAAAGCAGATGGATTTACAGTTGAAAGTTGAAACACAAGAACGCTGATAAAAAGAATGAGCAACAGAAACAACAAAGGTTAGCGTACCTCAAGAATTTTTTTAAATTACAGCTAATTATAAAATTGATAAGTAGTCTATAATGGCACTAGAAGCTATTAATTAGCATTCAAAGCCTTAATCCAGGACCTCTTTAAAATAACTTGTAAATAAACGAATAATTAACAAAACGAAAAAGAAATAGAAAAAAGATTGGAATTTCCTTTGAATGGGGCGTTTTTCAAACAATTAGATTGCCATGCAATGCAGTCCCCTCATTTTGATTTCCAACCAGTGAGTACCAAGCATTAGTACCAAACCAGTAAACAACAGAAGCAAATTCTAACCAGCAACTATCATGATGGGATGCCAACTCTCTGAATTATTAAGTATCAATTATCTCTCAAATGCTATCATTTGCAAAAACATAAAGACGGATAAAGGGTAATGTTCTTCCTTAAAGAACTAAAAAAAACGGAGAACTTCAGCTTATTTCATTATTTCATATACTAGCATAATTTCAGCCTATCAATGAGCATATGGCAATATTGATCTGAGAAACAGTTAGAGCTTAACTCTTAATACACAACTAACAAGCATGCAGAAAACCCAACGTGGAATTTCTCCCTTTTTTATTGGGGGAGGGGGTGGGGAGGAGATTAGGTGCATCCATGCACCACCAAGAAAATAACTTGGTGCAATATGAAGGTAACCCCAGATGAAAGTTTAATTACTTGTTGTCTCATTGAAGTGGCAAAAGAGTTGACCATATTGTAACATTTTGAAAAGGAAAACTGTTGAACGATCCAGATTGACAAAATCTAATCCAATGGCCAGAATTGAATTATATGGTATGGGAAAGCTATATCCTAACTCCTTTGCACTAAAAACTTTCAGAAGTAATCCAAAGTTAGAACATCTGATTTTGACAGCATTTATATAAAATCAACAAAATCCCAATTTATAACCAATGATCTCATTTATAAGCCAGAGTTTAAAAATGATGCTGCCATACCCAAGTGACGGGTGTCTCTGTAGTTAAGTTTGAACCCTGTGATTAGTAAAAGCAAGATTCTTCTTCTTCCCCATGTTGTTTCAAAACTAAGGAGGTAGGGATGAACACCTAAAAAGGTAATTTTCGCCTAACTCTACCCAGAATAGAAAGAAGGGGGGAAAAAATGGAAGTCACATGAACAAAGCAAGTACTGCATAGAATTTGGAGAAAGAAAAAACAAGATGGAGAGAAGAGGAGTTCTAGTCTAAATAGGGTAAAACAAGAAATAATATGTAAGAGACAATAATAGCACCGCTCATTAAACTTGCAGCCATCACCTTCAATACAACACACTTGCAAAAACCTTCTTTTTTGTTATTATGAACAATTGAGCATAAGTAAAATAGTACAGGTAACCAGCATAGAGTATGGCTTGTCTGAATGATGAATATGCACTGACTAAAGATTTGAGTCCTTCCCATATAAAACTTCATCCAATTTTGCATGATAATTGGTCAAAAGAGATCATCATCTTGTGCATCGACCACATCATTTCTTTTCAGTTTCTCAAAAATTCCTTATGAGAGAGAGACAATGGTTTTCTACATAAGTTGGGCGACAATATCTAGGATACACTAAATGAATTATCTGAGGCATAGTAACTTAACTGGTGACTAAGGAGGAAAAGAGCTCAGGAAGATAGATACAAGATCCATTTTTAGGTAAAATCATGTCACCATTGTAACAAGTCATTTGGGTGAGAATCAATAATCTAAGGGCATTTCTTAATATGTTCAATATTTGACAAAGTTCTCCGTGGTGGCAGTGGGAAAACCTTTGGACGAGGACAGGACTAACAAGTATACCTTGTAGAAAAGAGAGAAAAAAAAAAAAAAAGAAGCAATAAGTCTTCAGGTGCCAGGTCAACAGATGCCTTTCATGATTATTATAAGTATTCTAAGGAACAATAAAACAAAAGTCACAAGCAGGCCAGGTACCATATCAAATCATTAACAATTCTATAAATTAAGGAAAAAATGAAGCATGGAGACATGAGGTTTTTTAATGAAGGGAGACGGATCCTAGCAGGTTCCGTATTTTATTTACAGGGGACTTTTCTAATTGGGGGGGGGGGGTTTCTTGAATCAAGGGTAACACATAACACACCTAGATATGGTTAGATAAGTCATTATTGAAAGATTAGTTTCCGTCATATATTGGGGAAACATGGTATAAACATGAATACCATGTTCCAAAAGGCTGCCTTCGTGACATCCTCGAAGGTGCAAAGAAGTAAAAGGCATTTACATGATACATCAAAAGCTAGAAAAAGAGGCCTGAGTTGGTACCATTCATGTAGAACAGCCAAACAGGGGAAAATTTTATAAATTTATGGCAAATTACCAAACAATAAAACATGGGTTTATTATTTCATCGCAATTGCAAACACTATCAAGCATAAACAATACAACTAGCTACCAAGCACTGCAATATTTCATCGCAATTGCATACACTATCATGGCATGAACTTGAACTTGAACTTTCTCCCAAAATATAGATAAATTTTAACCTTAGTCTTTCAAACAACACAACATGGGTTTATTATACTTGGCTAAAGTTCTCTTCGACGTCTACTACAAACACAAACGATTAATTCGTTTAAATTTAGTAAAAGGAAAGATAAACACTGAGAAGATCAAGTCACTCATATAAAAAGATCATACATTATTAGTTACTAGTCAGCAACTTAGCTTCATGGGTTCCCCAAATCACATAACCTTACAAGTTACGAGGATGGTCACCCTTTCCACAAAGACCAAAGACTTGCATTTTTTATTTTGGTTTATGAAAAAGAATACTTTATCCGGGAATAAAGAACACTCTCCACTCTTTTTCCAGATGTCATTTATGCTCTGAATGTCAACTCAACCATACTTGCCAAGCCTTAATAATATAAATTTCATCCCACTTGTATTAAGCATCTCAACAAGTTGCCAACATCACCACACTCACTAACATCCCTTAGATGCTTAAGCATTTGTGGGTCCTCACAATGCAGCGACCGATCACGGTGTCATCAGTCGCCATCACTCCGACTCTCTAGCTTTCCAGTAAACTAATGGTTACTAACTTACTACAACACATAAATACTCTCAAATACTAGCTTTCCAGTATTATTTTTTCAGGATTATTTGTCAAGTGTCTAAACTATTTCAACTCTTCAAGACAGCAACCCGACACAGCTGACCACAGTACCGCTGAATAACATTTATAAATATCTTGATTAAGGTAATCAATTATTGAGACAACAAATTAATTAAACAATTAAGCCTATTCCTTTTTAGGCAAGAAGATAAAATCAAAGATGTATATTTTAGTTCCCACAATTATCTATTCATATAATTTAAATAATAAAAATAATAATAATTAATATTAATCATAATAAACAATTTCATTAGCACTACTATCACATCTACATGCAGCTGCTACTGCTTCATCATCTAACACCTCAAAAATCAAGCAAATTTCACCAAATTGAATCAAAATCATACATAATTATAGCCTAAAATCTCTCATAATTCACTAATTCCATCCCAAATCAAACAATAAATAAAAAACCCACCAAAAAAAAAGGAAAATTGACACTAATAATCCGAACCCCAGCCCCTTAAGTTGGGACCCGTTACGAGTTAATCGAAAGTCGAGACCTTTTTAAGTAAATCGGCGATAGTTGGGACGTGTAATGTCAATAATTCCAAATAACAAATAATTAAATAAACAGAAGACACAAAAATCGAAGAATACCTTCCAACGAATAACATACTCCTCTTCCTGCTCAACAACGAAGGAATTAAACTTATCAATTTCAGCTTCTAGAAGGTGGATGAAGTTGTTAACCTCCTTGGGAATGGCATCGCTTTCTCCCTCTTCGACGCTAAGTTTAGGACGCTTACTGGGTTTAGAAGCGTCGTGATCGCCATTAATGGGGTAAATAAGCTTCAATTGTTTCTTGAGATCTTTGTATGACAGGAATTTGTCGCGCCAATCGGGTAAGGTTTGAAGGATTAAAGAGCTTAAGATTTTCCAGAATTTCATAATCGAATGAAGAAATTGGAGGAGAGAGAAAGAAGAAGATGATGAAGATGGAATATTTGGGTGGAAAGGGAGATGTCAGAATTTCAGATGGAGTTTCAGAAAGGATGGTGGAGAGAATATATCAAGACCATGGTGGTGGTGGTTCATAAGATAGATGTTTTTATATGCCTTTTATTTTTCTTTTCTTTTTATAATCACGGATTAATTTAATTTAATTTAATTTAATTTTTAAGATGTGACAAGAAAAAAGCACGACATGACGGGATTTTGCAACGAACATTGATAATTACTCATGCTTAAGATAAGTCTCCATTGCACAAAGATTGTGTGAGATTTTTTTTATTATTCCGCAATATATGTAGAAGTGTTTGTATGCAATAGTTTATGGAATTAACTCTTTATTTTTTTTTTTGAAGACATTATGGAATTAATTCTTTATTTTGTCATGTTAAGCATGAGAAATTCAATTTCTATTATAGTTTCAATATGAATTTTTTTTTTTTTGAAGGAAGGTTCCATATGAAAATAAAATAACTGCCCCTTTTTGAAAAAAAATGGTTTTAAGGAGTACAAATATATTCATCATACACCATTAAAAATTTAAATTGTAATAGTTGATTAGACGATCATTCATTCTAGGCGTTAATCAATCAAGTTCCACGTCTAAGCCCTTTACACGATCATCTTAAATTAGACGTTAATCAACTAAGTTAGTCGACATATCGGGTTCTTATCGGAGGTTGGGGCGGAAACCAGTGATACATTGACACACACATTGACTTGGACATTAAATGAGTCTTTTTCTAATTCTCTCTCACTCAGACAGACACTTCCATGCGAAGGAAATGACTAAGACCAAAGTACAGTGAAACATTCTCAAATTCACAACAAAGTTTCGCCCTTTTTCTTCGATTTTCCTTCTTCATTTTCTCTCCTCAATGAAACCCTATTTCTCAAGCATTGTACTTTGATCAACTCTAATTACCAGGTGAATTTGTCTTTCAATTTACAAATTACAATCCTTACCTTTTTTTTATTTCTTTCTTTTGTTGGTATTTTCTTGCTTTTGAATGCTTCCAATAGTCCAATTACACTTCTTTTTTAGACGATTAGAATTTTATTTTGTGGGTATGTTATTTTTTGATGACCTTTATGTTGTTGAATGTCCAGAATTTATGAATTTCAAACATAAATATGTGAATTAGGTGAAAATTTGATCATGCTTTTTTTTTTTTTAATAAGTTTTTTTGGTGTAATTATGTTTCTTTCTGAGTTTTCAATTGATTAATTTCCAATTTTGTGTTTGATGTGAGCAGGGATATTAAATATACTGTAATTGTTTTCAGTTCTTGATATTTGTTCTTGACATTGGCAAAAAAAAAAAAAAAAAAAAAAAAAAAAAAAAAAAAAAAAAAAAAAGAAAAGAAAAAGGGTAATTATGTGGGTTTTAGATATATGTATCCCAACATTAGTATTGGGTCTTATGCTTTGATTGTTGAATTGGGGTATTCTTGATTTGATTAGTGTATTAAGCATAACTTGTTGCTTTTTTTGTTGTTGTTGCATAATTAGTTAATTATTCATGAACATGTTGCTAAATTGAGTCATCCGTATATATGTGTGCCTTCTATGAGGGGCTTTGTAACCGATAACATACATTGGGTGAATACGAAATTACGAAGTCTTCCTTATATGAGATAATTACTATGTTTCCTGCTTACTGATGTTATGCCTCTTGGATACTATCCTCTGCTTGGTTATTGACTCAAATCAAATTACAGGGTCGCAAATGTTTTGTGATGCCATTAGTCACATTCAGTTAAATATTTACCAATTAGCATTTTCAAGTGGAGTTATTATATATGCTTTGAGATAGTTGTCTATCAAGTATTTTATTTATTGAATTCATTCGGTTAATTGATGTAGTCCTTGTTTTCAAATGTAGAAGACCAGTGAATATTGATATGATATGTTGTTAGTATTAAAGTGAGTATTGCTGTTTCTCTCAAAAAAAAAAAAAAAAAAGTGAGTATTGCTATTCAGCATCTTGTACTAGCCGCCCTTTATATGTTAACTTGAGCAACAAGATGTCATTGGATGGAAAAACATTTTTACTCGTTTATTGCTGTTCAGCATCTTGTACTAGCCGTCCTTTAGAAGTGTTTCTTCTGGCTAAGATTTTGATAAAGCTTGCATGTATTACTTCTTTTGTGCTTGGTGAGTAACTGCATATAACATATAAAACACTTTATTACACTTGACCAACATCTCAACTCCTTCCAAACTGAGACAGGCCATCTTGTGGCGCGTGCATAATGTTGGCTATGGGTTCTGGTGGAATATGCTATCTTTTGCTAAATTTGTGAAAGCATCATGCAAATAGGCTCTTGAACATGATTTATGTGAAAAGCTTTTAATCAATAATATAATTATTGAGGTTTAAAATACTCTGTAGTTGCTATTGTAGAAATGTTATGCCCTAGGCTTGAATGTAGTACCTGCAGTTATGGTACTATTTATGCTGATAAGATTTGTGGGTGAAGCCGTGAAGTCCATGCCAAGGTGACGCTTTTGGAGTTTTGGTGTGTGTAGATGCAAATATCGTGTGCTTTTTAATTAATTAACTTTCCTGTTTGGTGTATGTATATATCATTCTATCTTATTATTATAAAAATGGATATACATTGATTTGGTTTCTTTTGAGTTACTGCAGGGGAAAAAGTCTGTTATTCGAGCAAAATGGGATCAGAAAATACTGAAAAAGGTTCAGTGGTTACTCAGCTCAGTTTTGGTGGGTTTGATAATGACATAACTGCCAAAATGTTTGCGGATTACATCGAGAATGAAATGGGGGTACAAGTTTGGAGGTGCAGATTGAAGAAATCTTGGACTCCTCCAGAGTCATATCCAGACTTCCAAATTCAAAGTATTGAAGATTTGGTTAACACTGATGATTATGAGAAGGTGGAGCCCCATGCTTTTGTTCATTTCGCTTCCCCTGAATCAGTACGCTATATTTTGGATGTTGCGGGGGGAAATGGTCTTATTTTGTACGGGAAAGTGCTCAAAGTTACATTAGGTCCTATGAATCCCTTTCGTATTAATCAGATGAGGAGAACGACTACTCCATTTAAGCTGACAGATGTTCGTGTTGATATTGGGACTCTTGTTAGTCGAGATGAGATGATTGTTGGCTGGAAAGGACCTTCTGCTGGGGTAGATTTCCTTGTCGATCCTTTTGATGCAACCTGCAGGCTCAACTTCACAAAAAAGACAGTTTTCGCATTCAAAGACGAAAGAAAGAATGCTGTTATTAATTGTGATTTCAAAGTTGAATTTTTGGCCAGGGAGATTAATGAGATTAAACGATATACAGATCGTTCAGGACTGATTATCTATTTTCAGCTTTCTTCAACTCCCTTGCTCTTCTACCGTACTGCTGATGATGATATCTTTGAGTCTGTTCCATTTAGCTTGTTGGATGATGATGATTCTTGGATAAGGACTACAGATTTTACGCCCAGTGGGGTTTTTGGTAGGTGTAATTCATACCGGATTTCAGTTCCACCCCGTAATGGTCGGAAGTTAGAGAGAGCTATAAATTATCTTATTGAGCGACGGGTCCCAGTTGAGCATCCAAGACTGCCACTTAGGGTCAGGGATGAACCTAGTTTTGGTGTGCAGATATCCGATCCCTTTTTCTGTGTCCAGCATGAAGAAGGTGTACCATTTAATGTAACCTTTATGCTGAATGCTACTGTGCATAAAGGAATCATAAATCAGCACCAGTTAACAGGGAAATTATTCGATTTGCTTAGAACTCAATCAGCAGAGGTCAACTTGGCTGCTTTAAGGCATATCTGTTCTTACAAGCGTCCTGTATTTGATGCTTGTAGAAGACTGAAACTAGTATATGATTGGTTGCTTAAAAATCCCGGGCTGTTGAGGGACTCTACAAAATTGACTGACATTGTAGAAGTTAGGAGGCTGATCATAACCCCGACTAAGGCCTATTGTCTTCCACCTGATGTAGAACTTTCCAATCGAGTTCTTAGGCATTACAAAGATGTATCTGATCGCTTTTTAAGAGTAACCTTCATGGATGAAGGAATGAGAATGTTGAATGCCAATGTCCTTTCCTATTATGCTCCACCTATTGTGAAGATGATTACATCGAATACATATCCTCAAAGGACATCAATTTTCAAGAGGGTGAACATATTGTTAAAAAACGGATTTTACCTGTGTGGGAGGATGTATACCTTCTTAGCATTTTCTTCAAACCAGTTGAGGGATCGATCTGCTTGGTTCTTTGCTGAAGACAAGAGGGACAAGAGGCTGACAGTGAATAGCATAAGGAACTGGATGGGAAAGTTCACCAACAGGAATGTTGCCAAATGTGCTGCAAGAATGGGACAATGTTTCTCTTCCACCTATGCGACTGTTGAAATTTCATCAGATCAAGTTGACTCAGAGCTTCCAGATATCGAAAGGAATGGCTATGTTTTCTCTGATGGAATTGGGATCATATCACCAGATCTTGCTATGGAGGTTGCAGAAAAACTGCAACTTAAAGACAACCCACCCTGTGCATATCAGATCCGGTTTGGAGGTTGCAAAGGTGTGGTGGCATGCTGGCCGCCAAAGGATGACAAGATCAAAATTTATCTTCGTCCAAGTATGAATAAGTTTCAATCGAGGCACACAGTTGTTGAAGTCTGTTCATGGACAAGATTCCAACCAGGGTTTCTGAATCGACAAATAGTGACCTTGCTTTCAGCACTTGAGGTTCCTGATGAAGTGTTTTGGAGAATGCAGGAAACAATGATTGCGAAACTCAATCAGATGCTAGTGAATACTGATGTGGCTTTTGATGTTCTAACAGCTTCATGTGCCGAGCAAGGTAATACAGCAGCCATAATGTTAAGTGCTGGTTTTAAGCCACAAACGGAGCCTCATCTACGGGGCATGTTGTCTTGCATTAGGGCAGCACAGCTTGGGGACCTCAGAGAAAAGGCCAGAATATTTGTTCAGTTGGGTAGATGGCTGATGGGCTGTCTAGATGAAGTTGGTGTACTTGAACAAGGTCAATGCTTTGTACAGGTGTCAAACCCTTCGCTGGAAAACTGCTTCTCTAAACATGGTTCAAGGTTTTCAGAAGTGAAAAGGAATTTACAGATTGTTAAGGGCTTGGTCATTGTTGCCAAGAATCCTTGTCTTCATCCAGGAGATATAAGGATTCTTGAGGCTGTAGATTGCCCAGATTTGCATCATCTTTTTGACTGTCTTGTCTTTCCTCAAAAGGGGGAGAGACCACATACAAATGAAGCGTCAGGCAGCGATTTGGATGGGGATCTATACTTTGTTTCTTGGGATGAGAATCTTATCCCACCTAGTAAGCGAAGCTGGATACCTATGGAGTATACACCTGCTGTGGTTAGGGAACTGCCTCGTCCAGTGAACCATCTGGTAATTATCTGCTCTTTTGTCTACTGCTTCATCTTTTGGTATGATTAGAAGATGTCAGCATGAATAACCCAAAAAAAATTGTAAGAATTTCGTGATTAGTAGCTGTTTTCTGTAACATAAAAGTGTTATGTGTCTCCTTGTTATTGCTAAATAAAGCAAGATGCCATTATTTATCCTTAAAAAACTATTCTTGGTAGAAGCACTAAATCCTGCTGATGGAACTGGTTTGGGTTGGATTTGGTACTTGCTCCTTTTTTCTATTAAGTCCCACCTTCCTTCTTAGGCTCACTGAATTCTTGTTTCCAGGAAATAATTATCGAATACATCTAAAAAATTTAAAGCATTATCAATGACATTGTTAGTACTTATGTTGAAGCATGCAGCAGCACAGTATAATGAAGTCCTTGAGTTTAGTGGTGCTTGGCGGATAACAAATATGATCATTGCTCATCTTTATGACATTTACTGGTTCGGATTATAGCCTGGATAACTTGTTCTGCGTACTTATATTTGGTTTCTCTTTTTTTTTTTTTTTTTTTTTTTTTTTTTTTTTCTGCAGGACATAATAGAATTCTTCACAAGGAACATGGTTAATGAGAACTTAGGAACAATTTGCAATGCCCATGTAGTTCATGCTGACCTTACTCCATATGGAGCATTAGATGAAAAGTGTCTCACATTAGCAGAACTCGCTGCATTGGCTGTGGATTTTCCGAAGACAGGCAAGGTGGTAACCATGCCTAACGAACTGAAACCTAAAATGTACCCCGATTTCATGGGAAAACCAGAGACACAATCATACAAGTCTGACAAGATCCTCGGAAGATTGTACAGAATAATTTTAGATGCTTATGACGAAGACAGTTATCTATCTCCTGAATTAAACGTCAGTCCTAAGGATATTACTTATGACACAGATCTGGAGGTTCCAGGTTCAGACGATTTCACAAACGAGGCATGGGGTCTCAAGTGCTCGTATGTAGGACAGCTTTGTGGCCTGCTAGAACAGTATAAAGTCAGCAATGAAGAGGAGATTGTAACTGGACATGTATGGTCCATGCCCAGATCCAGCAGTAAGAAGCAAGGAGAGCTCAAGGAAAAGCTCAAGCATGCTTACAGTTGTCTAAAGAGAGAGTTTAGGCAACATTTTGATAAACTTGGGGCTGATTTTGAGCACCTAGATGATGAGGAGAAGAACTCAATTTATGAGAAGAAGGCTTCAGCGTGGTATCAGGTGACTTATCATTCTGAATGGGTGAAAAAGTCAATGGAGGTGCTAGGCCCTGATGATGAAGAACAGGTGAATGTTATTCTGAGTTTTGCCTGGGTCCCCGCTGATTACCTTGCTCGTATCAAGGTGAGGAATGGAAGAGAAAAGGGAATTATGGTTGCGACGGAGAAGCCAATCAATTCTTTGGCGAATTACCTTGCAAAGTGCATGCAGATGTCCTGAATTCTCATTTCTGTTGATGTACATTGGCTGCACGGCCACTCTGCCATTAGTGTAAGTTTCTTATTGATGTTCTCTGCAATTCTTGATGTTTTTGCAGCTTGTCCTGTTGATGTACTCTATGCTGTAGCTTCCATGTTCGATCTTTTGGTACTGTTTAGGGTCTTTTTAAGATAGATTTGTCTGTGTGCTCTTTGTTAATGGTAATTATAACCTATGTAGCTCAGAAGTTTGGTGATTGGATATATAACTAAATGTTCAGGCTATTTCTCCTATAATAGAATATGTACTGCAGGAAATCATATTATATTGGGAAGTGATCCAGTATCGGATTGGACTATCTGTTACACCTTATTAGATGCATTTATAAATTGTTTGAATGGCTATTCTTTCTCTTTCATAGATTGTTATGCTCTAGTGTATAAGCAAAACAATTACAGCATACATTAGTAGTTAGTTACCTTTCAAATAGGGGCTGTAATACTACACTTAGTAAAATCGTTGCAAATAATGAAATGGCTGGGTACTTGACACTGAAACTGATTCCTGCACTATCCTGGTGTGGTTCAGTGGTTCCCATTTACAGGAATTGGCTACAACCACACCACCACCACCACCACTCAACTATTTATAGTGGTCTGAAGTTCTTTAATTATGCCTGATATTCAAAAGAGATAAGGCAGATGGACATCTATTGAAATGTCTTTGTAAGAATTGTAACTAATCTTAAATATTTTACTGACACATTGAAGACACTGCCTTTGAAGTTTGAATCTACCTGGTGCACATTTTGCACTCCTTTACCATTGATTTTACATTTTTTTTTACTTGACATAGTTTCCAAGCGCTGTTCATTACTCTGTTGGACTTAACATTGCGTCTCTATATATTACTCCGTTGGACTTAACATCGCGTCTCTATATCTATATTTATACTCTAAACTCTATACTTATCTTTTTTTTTTTTTTGAGGAAAATCTCTATACTTATCTATTAAAAATAAAACTTTCAAGCTTTTTAATAATGATAATAATTTATTTTTTTAAAAAAAAAAAAAAACAAAACAAAATCAAAGGCTGATAATAGAGAATTTCAAAAGGATAAATTACTTTATATAAATCCACAATTGCATATCTTTACCATATACTCGTAATTAAATTGACAGAATTTTCCTTTCAAAAAAAAAAAAAATTGACAGAATTCGATCTCTTCCCTAATTTTTTATTTTCTGTTGTGGAAAAGCCTAGATTATGATTATGGATGCCCCGATTATGAAGAGAAACGAGTCATTAGCAAGATCAATTGAAGATTTAGGTGATGAATTATTGAGTGAGATATTTACCAGGCTTCCCTGCCATGAAAGTGTGATCAATTGCAAGTTAGTATCCAAACGTTGGTTGTTTATACTCCGTAACCCTAAATTTGTGGTTGAATTCCTGAATCACGCAAAAAAGGGGCATTTACCGTGGGCCTTTCTGTGTACTATGAAGATGAGGAGGACGAGTAATGAAGATGAAGATGAAGATGAAATCCCAAATCATAAGGTATTCAATTCTCCCAACTTTACCCTAAATTTCCTGCCATTTCCGTTTAAAGTTGCTAACACATTCAAGGATTTAATATTGTGCTCGAATACAAGTCCTGGGATAAGTAATTTGCATTATTATTATATCATCTGTAATCCTGTAACCAAACAATGGCTCGCTCTTCCTCCCACTCCTACTCTGAGCGCCCCAATTGATCAACGGGGGTCGTCTTCTTGGGCGTGTTTGACATGTCAAGACCCCTATTATAATGTCAATATAGATCGACTTGATTACAGGTTTCGAGTTGTGGCAATCCATCTTACCCCCGTAGGGCGCCACTTGGTTAACCATCCCTCTAAAGTTTTCAATATTATGGTCTTTTGCTCCGAGAGTTTTGAATGGAAAACGATTAATGTGTCGGTGGCGATAAGGCCGTCATCAATAAAATGGTGTCCGGGTACCTTTTGTTGGGGTGCTTTGTAATGGGATGGTTTGTGTTCGCCATCATCCTTATTTCGGAATGTTTAACCCATTCGATGTTACCCCTCGTACTCTGAATGAGTCTACTCTTACATCCAGGATGCTACGAACATATTATGATGCTCAAGGAAGAGTCTATGAATGTGGAGGAACCAAATTGGTTGTAATCGCCGACACTTGTTTTTCCTCTAAACCTGGACCGCCTCCATTGACATTCACAATCAGGAGTGCCGAGTTAGATCTTAAGGATATCAATTCAGTGCCGATATTTTGGCATCACAATTTCAGAGGTCTGTGCACTAGTGCATCAATGCCACTGCCCACTTTTTTGCGTCACATTATTGGTATACACCCGACTAACAAGTACTTGCTTTATGTATTTACTACTCGTGATGAGCTGGTTTTGTGTGATATGCGCTCTAAATCCTTGAAGGTTTTGGGTACATTACATCCAGATCGTATCAAGTCCACTGCCAGGTTTCAGCTCCAATCCTGGCCTACGCCACTTCCACTTCCGCCCATTCAATGATCAATGTTTCAAGCGTACTGATGCACAACACTTCTAGTTTGATTAATGTTTGATATATCTATATATGTCTATTTACACAAATAAGCATTAGAGGCTTGGTTTCATATATCTTTTACTCATACACTACGGATATTGCCCGTGCACTATAAGATAGGTTTTTTTTTTTTTTCTTTCTAAATCACATAAAGCATAATGATGGCATTGCTATTCTTGATTGTGATGTTACAATTTCAGTTTGTTTCTCCTTGAGTTTAGTTCAATTAATCTTGCATATGTTTGGGCGCAAATGTTGTTATATGCTTCTCCTCTATCCTAGCTTTGTTTTGGCTACAGGATGATTGACCACTGACTGACTTTATAAATGCATGCATCTTAAATCTTAATGTTGGTGAAAAGTAAGGTTAGCAGATACAAATTAATAACTGAACCACCAGAATGTGAAACACTGAAACCTGTCCACTGGCACTGCAATCATATTAAACACTCGATACTCCTGAATCCTGATATGGTCACCTGATAATGCTGAGCTCGGGGAGTCTTTATGTTTGGGTCGTGCTAGATGCCATGATATGTTGAGCTTCTTGTTGGGGTTTCCTTGCTTAGGTGCTCATCAATGTACTGTAGCTTGGCTTGGATTAGTGACCGAATTTGATTTGGTCTGGTTTTCAGCTACTGCATTTAGGGGCAATGTTCTTAATTTGCTATTGCTTTATTTAATTTTGTATTCTACTCTCTCCATAACACAAAATAACTTTTAACAATTGAATGTGTTATATTTGACAAAGTTAAACAACAGAGTAGTGCAACTCAATTGACTTTAACAAAGTGATGAATTTTCAATCGCAACATCCATGTTACTGCCGTTACGATTGCAAGAGGGTGTTAGAGATATGAGATATCGGAAGATATATGTGTGATATATTTTCCGTAGATATCATTAAGGGAATAATATATTTAGGTTTTTCACTTAATTAGTGTATTAGGTTTGGGCTCCATATAACTCACATCCATGGTCCATACATCTTCACTTTTTTTTTTTTATTTGAAAGAAAGTCGATAGAGCATTTTATTAAGAAGCATCTAATCCCACCAAAGTCATAATACTTTGGGGGAAAGAGTCAAGTCGTACATACTCTGAGTGATTAACCGCATCCCACCTCGCAACTAAATGGGCAACGGTATTACAAGAACGATTTGATAGAGAATATTCATAGAATATTCTCATCTTAGGTTTAGGATATATTTTGTATAAGATTATCTTTGATATCTGTACATATCTTATAGTTACCTAATATGATTAAGTTTCTCATTGTAACCCTATAAATATTAATCAATGGAAATCATTCTAATCAACGAGCTTTATATTATCTGACACGATTAACATGAGTAATGACACAACTATCAAACCAAGCTCTGTCAATCCTAATATCATCATAGATAACAAATAAAGGGGTAAGACCTTCGCTCTTCACCTTCTAAATCAAAGACTCACTATTGGCATTGGCAGTATATTAAATCAAAGCCCAATATTACAGAAATTCAAAAAGATTAAATTACTATAAATGGAAAACTAAAATAACCCTTTTGCCTTTTTTCTTTCACTACTGTATATAAATTCACACTTGCATAACTTTACCAAAATAATAAAATAAAAATATAAGGGTTTTTCTACACAGTAACCCTATAGTATCGGGTTTTCTAAGGTGTGTCCATCCTTATAAGAAGTTCCACAATGTAAACCTCATGGTACAGTTAGTAACTCTATGGTAGCATTGTCGATAGTTTATCTTTAATGACGTTCTGTTTTAATGCTCTTTCAAAATTTAATTAGTTATATCCGAGTGTATAATAGATACAAGTATTTTTTTTTTTAATTAATCATACAGTAGGTAAGACCGTAAGATATACAATTTACAATTCACAAACATTGCCTACTTGCGTCATATGCAAAATTGATCCATTTCTAAAAGGAAAATTCTCAACAGTGATATCAAACTTTTGCTACGCACTAATGGTGACCTTTCATTTTTTTTTCAATTATACAAAATGACTCTAATTAAGAAAATTTTCTCACTTATGACATTAATAGTTAAAAAAAATTAAATAAATAAATAAAACCACCAATTGGAACCAATTAATAATACTATACACTATAAGTTATAGCTTACCAGAACTGATACCTAAATCCAAATTAGCTCAAAGGGTGAACTGAGTGGAACACCAAAAAAAAAAAAAAAAAAAAAAAAAAAAAGGTTATAACTTGAGTGTTTAAGGGAGAAACAGGTGTGTAAATCATGTCATAAGCTTCGCTAAGCAAATCTTAATTAGTGTATTAAGGCTGGGCTCCATATAACGCACATCCAAGGTCCTTCTACATCAAAGACCCACTATTGGCACTATATTAAATCAAAGCCCAATATTAGAGAAATTCAAAAATAAAATTACTATAAATAGAAATTAAAACAACCCCTTTTGCCTTTTTTGATGTTTCCTTTCACCACTTTAGTTTATATATACTACGTAAATTCACACTTGCAACTTTACCAAAATAATTAAATCAAAATATAATTAAATCACACTATTTTTACATTTTTTTTTTTTAAATTGGACAACCTAATCTTTGAATAGGAAATCCTTAGCTATTCTCAACAGTGGTTCTACACAATTTGGAGCAAACTTTCTAGCAAACAAAAACGGGTCCCATCTGTGACTCACGGACAAATCAGAGCCGTGGATCTTTATACTCCCATATCTTGGTCTACTATCTCTCAGCCATCGGATCAAACCCGGGTCCACTTCCGTTGCATTGTAAGTCCGCGGGTGACCGTCGTGCCGTCCTCGCCAGTTCACGTTAGTAAGTGTAGCGGGGACCACATTATCTGGGTCCACCATAGAAAGCAATGTAGGAAAATAATTCTCTTCAGGGTAGCACGTGCCAAGCGTCACGCATGGTAGCCTAAACTTCCGCCATAATTTCACATCTTCCACCACCACGCGCGCGTGGTGGCGCGAGATAGACCAAAATTGTGACCCTATACGGAAGTCAGGGAAACTTACCTCAGGGAGCATTGCGGACTCCCCACGCGCCGTCCATCTCCCCCATGCTGTCGTCTCGTTGCTTAAAATCTCGATGAAGCTCTTGTTTGATGACACGAGTGTGGTGTATGTGAAGTTGAATGAGTGGATGGGAATGCACGTGTCTGAGAGGAGGATGAACATGTAGTTATCGGGGTCGTTGATGAGCGCGTGGGATAGTAATCTACGCGCTGCTGTTATGAGTGTTGGAGTGTTCCGGCGCGTGGGCTTGGATGAGGGTATCACGCGCCCTGAGAAGACCCCGGTAAATGGAGGGTCGTATTGAGAGTTTGGGTCTGCGTGTATGTATATGTTGTACTTCCTTTTATTATTATTAGTACTCCCTGCGCCACTCTGGTTAAAGTATAACTCCCATAGTGGCGCAAATGGGAGTGGACTGACAGTCAAAAATAGAAATGCCACCTTTTTAAGGTGGTCGGGTTTGGGTTGACCTGTGATGCTCGTTTAAGGAGGTCCACATCCTTCTTGTCATCCTCGGGAAGTGGTGGTGGCGGCGGTGGCAGTTGTTCGATAATAAGTGGTTTAGAAATGGTTTTATTTGTAGGAGGTGTAGTGTTTTCTTTTTTTGTTGGGATTATTGGGGGTACAATGGACCTAGGTGGTGGAGGAGGAGGTGGTGGTGGTGGCGGTGATATTGTTGGTGGGGGAGGTGATGACAACGGTGGTGGAAGCGGCGGTGGCGAAGGTGTTACAAGGTTGTAACTAACAATATTAGTAACAATGGAGGAGGGATTGGAGGAAATGGTAAAGACAAGGGCAAGAGGGAAGCAAAGGAGGACGGCACAAAAGAGAGAAAGGGGGTTAGGGGAAAGCATTTCCCTTCACTAGCTACCATAATCATGTTAACTCACCATACTTGTTTGAGAATAACTAAAGATTGTTGCAATATAAAAGCAAGAATTAATAATAATAATTATAAATTGAAAGTTAGTATAAAGTGATTAAAAAAACATATACTCTAATGCATTATTCTATAATTGTATTCTTCTAGAATTATACATGTTCTAAAAATAGATTATTTTTAGAATCTTGTAACTCATCGGTCCATTTTTATATTAGAAGACAAATTGGGATTAGGAGGGTTATTAAGCAATAATAATTACTCCAAATAAGGATTTTGTTTGCTAAGCCAACTAACCTTAAACTTGCATGAATTTATGGCCGTTTGATGCATGTAAACCTGGGCACGGGCCGGGTTGGCCCGCGTGCCGCCCGGCACGGCCCGCCGTTCGGAGCAGCCCGGCACGGCCCGAAGTCAAGCACGGCACGGCACGAACGTCGACTTCCGTGCCACGGGCTGTGCCACGGACACGGTGGAGAATTCCCAGGCACGGCCCGGCACGAGCACGAGCAAGGCCCGCCGTGCTGGCCCGCAGGCACGGCCCGAAGGCACGGCCCGCAAGCACGGCCCGCGGGCCAACGGCTAGTTCAACGGCTAATTAACGGCTAGTTTTTTGCCAAAAATTCTATAAATACTCACCTCCATTTCATTCCCAAATCACAAAATCACAATCTCTTCTTCTTATCTCTTATATTCTCTAAATCTCTAATAATCCTTATTTTCTTAAATTCTCTAATTATTCTCTTAAATTCTCTAATTATTTTCCTAATATCGGAAAAAATTAAAAAGTTCGTAATCGTAATTAGTGGAGCGTTGAAGCACGGTTGTAAGATCTAAACTAATCTTAAATTTATTATTGTTTTATTGTTATTATTAGAATAATCTTGTTTAATTATTATTGTTGTTAATTGTTATTGTTGTTGTTATAATTGTTGTTATTAATTATTATTATTGTTACAATTGTTGTTATTATTTATTTTTGTTGTTATTGTTATTGTTATAGTTGTTGTTATTAATTATTATTATTGATATTTTTATTGTTAAAATTGTTGTTATTAATTATTATTATTATAGTTAACCACTTTTTATTAAAAAATTAATTGTTAATTATGGCATCGAACAACCCATCATCTAGGTCTAGGGGGAAAGGCCGACTTATCCGTAGTAGTAGTTCTAGGGAACCACCAAATACAACGAGCCCCCAAATTACGAGTCAAACCAATGACCCCATTTACTTCCCCCCGGGCTATGAGCCATATAATACGTCGGGATTTCCAGCACCACCACTAAACCAATTTCCACAACCACCATACCAATTTCCACCTAATTATATCGGTAATCAACAAAACTATTGTTCTAGCCAAGGTAGCCAAGAAAGTACCCGAATTCCCTCCGGTTCTACTACCCCTTCTACTGCCACTCCCACTAGTCCCCCTACTAACCAATACACACATCATGAATGGTTAACCGAAACTGAGATGCTACTTTTGAAAAACCGAAGGAGTGAGGTATGGCGTTATTTTGTCCTAAGTAAAGATGGTGAACAATGGGCAAAATGTAAAACATGTAATAGTGTATTCACGGCAGTTACCAAAAACGGGACGGGACACTTATCTAGACACATGAAAGCTTGTGCAAAACCAGCTAGTGATCCAACCCAGCCCAAAATTTCCCAATTCCATCCATACGGCTTTACATACAACTATGAGAGGGATAGGGATGAACTAGGAAAAATGATAGTACACGCTGAACAACCTTTTCTTTTCTCGGAAAGTGACGCATTCAACACCTACATTAACAAAGCACTACAACCCCAACATAAAAGAATCTCTAGGAAAACCGTTCGTTCCGCAGCAATGAAAAATTTCCTAGAGTACAAAGTCCGGTTACAAGCCGAATTGAGTAACCTTAACTGTAGAGTATCTTTAACAGCCGATTCTTGGGATAGTGGTTATAAATATCACTATTTATGTGTGACTTGCCATTGGGTAGATGATCAATGGATGTTACAAAAAAGAATAATACATTTCAAAATGCTGGAATACCCACACACCGGCATTAACATTGCTCACCATTTAATGCAAGCAATAGACGAATACAACCTTCGAGATAAAATGATGTCTATGACTTTTGATAATGCAACCTCTATGACATACACAGCTAATCTTATCAAACAAAACTTAACCGATGTACTATTAGACGGTGAAGCTCTTCATACTAGATGTGTTTGCCATGTACTTAACTTATGTGTACAGGATGGAGTTCGGGCAATTGGCCCATACTACAGCAAAATCAGAGATGCTATTATGTCTATTAATAGCTCTAACATGAGATACCAAGAATGGAAGAGTTTTCTAAAACAACAAAAGATAAGGGTAATAAAAATTAGAACCGATTGCCCAACTAGGTGGAATTCCACCTATGACATGTTAACAAAGGCAATTGAGTACAAGGGCCCGTTAACATTATTTTACAACCAAAAATTTCCACAAAATGCTTTGTATGATGATGATTGGAATAACTGTGAAAGATATATGCAATTTTTACAGTTATTATATAACATGACGTATTGTTTTTCTACTGTTTACAATCCTTGTGCTCAAAACTTTCTTTCTAATGCATGCTTACTCGCCCAACTTTTCGCTGATCATCGCGATCAAAGTGATTATGATCAGTATCTTCCAGCAATGGAAAAAAAGTGGCGTAAATATTATAGTGAGATTCCTTTGATTTATATTTTTGCTTCCATATTAGATCCTAGGCAAAAGTATGAAAACACATTTATGTTAGTTGACATTTACTTTCAATGCATGTTTCTTGACGATGATGTAGAAAACTATAAGACTAATGTGAAGGATCAGTTTTTTGCTTTATATAGAGTCTATGAAGCCAAATATGGCACCGTTCCTCGCTCAGGGCCTTCCCAACCATCTAAAAACGTAAGTAAGAAGGCCAAACATTTATTTTCACAAGCTACTAACTTGATTTCAAGGTTTTCAGGTGATTCATCAATCAGGAGAACGCAAAGCGACGTCTCGGAGTTGCAGATGTACCTGAGTTACGACTTCACCAAAGGCATGGACGACGATGAGATAAACAGCCTCGACCTCCTTGCATGGTGGAAACAACAAAGCTCGAAGCATCCAACTTTGGCGGCAATGGCACGAGACATTCTTGCTATCCAAGTTTCCTCCGTCGCCTCCGAACGAGCTTTCAGCGCATCCGGAAGGGTTTTAGACGATAGAAGAACAAGTCTAAAACCCGAAACACTAGAAATGTGCGTGTGTTTCAAAGATTGGTTGGATGCGGAAAATCGCTCACAAGACCGTTCTTACGACCACAACGACAACGAAGAAGGAACCTCCGCTTCCGGTTCGGGTTCGGCTAGTTCCCAATCTATGCAACTAGCCGATGACCTTGAAGGCGAAGGCGAAGACGAAGACGAAGACGAAGACGAAGACGAAGACGAGCAAGAAGAAGGAGAAGAAGAATAGACAATTATTGTATATTGTACGATTTTAAAAATATCAATTTTATCATTTTCCAATTTTTGTTTAATACCATCATTGTATGATTTTTATCATTGTTATCATTGTACAATTTTCTCAACTCAAGTAATAATAATATAAAGTACGCATTATTCACATCCAAAGTCCAATTTGCCTTTTTTTCCCCGTTTTGTTACAATTTGTAAATTCATATTAAAAAAAAAAAAATTATACCAATTACTAATAAATCATAAACATTAAATTTTAAAGTAATAGTATAAAGTAAATATATAAATATAAATATTGAATATACAAATTATAAAACATAAATATTCAACTTATAATTATAAAATTCATAACTTAATAACTTATAACTTATAAGTTATAAACTTATAAGTTACCTTATAAAACTTATAATTATAATTTTATAACTTATATACATTATAAACTTATTAATTAATAATGTTGTCATTAAAAAAAAAAAAAAAAAAAAAAAAAAAAAAAAATGGAAACTGCACCAGCCCGCGCGGGCCAGCCCGCAGCCCGGCACGTGGCCGGCACGGCACGAGCCCGCCAGGCACGAGGGCCGTGCCGTGCCGTGGGCTGGCTTGTGAAAATGGCCGGCACGGCACGGCACGAAATCCTGGGCCCGCCGGCACGACCGGCACGGCACGAACCAGCCCGCGGCCCGCCAGGCACGGCCCGCGGCGGCCCGGCACGGCACGGTGCCCAGGATTAGATGCATGTATGATCATGCTTAGAGGTTACTTCTGGGGAAAAGGTGGGACACGTGGCTTCCATGCACAAAATCATACAATTTTGGCGGGTATGATGCTGATCACGTGAGTGGTCACGTTGTCTATGTTAACTTAAGGTTTATGAAATGCATGATTTTAATATTTGTATTATAGATTATGATATGATGTATGATTCTTGTAAATTGTTAAACTAATTACTTGAAATTGGAGCAAAGACAAGGTGACAAGCTTTGCGGCTTCCTCAATTCTCTCATTTTGTCTTGATTTAAAGTAATCAAGTCTTTAATTTTTCCCCTAATTTCATGCATGCATTTTCATACTATAAAGTTATGTTTAAAATCATTGTTTTTATGTTTAGGATGTGTTATCTTCATTTTGTTAAGTTCACATCTACGTTAACTGGTTTATGTTGTTCTCGTGATTAGTCTTTAAATTGTCAAACATGTTGTGAAATATGTGCCTTATTACTTATCTGGCATATCTTATATATCAAGTCTCCATATTTTTTATGCGTTTGAGAAAGTTAAACTTAACAACCTGATTCGAGTTTGCAATTTATAATTATGATAAAACTAAATCAAGTGGTATTTTATTTGATTCGTTTTGATGTATGTTTTAAAGTATCAATTAAATTATCTTTCTGTAATTTTGATATATTGATAGTTAAATATCAAATATTAGTCGTCAAATTTATGCGTGGACAAATGTGATAAAAGAAATGTGTCAACTAAAATAGAACAAAGTAATAGGTATGAATAATTATACTTTATATGAAACTTAAAACGTACGTAGATAAAGGTCGATGAACTTGAAATAATACTCTGTGAATTACCAAAGTAACTCTTTTTGGCACAAATTATATCATACACGTTAATTTTTACATTTAGGGCCTTTTCCGATTGACTGAACTCAGCTGAACTGAACTGAACTGAACTAAACTAAACTAAACTGAACTAAACTTATTAATTAGTGATTTTAACTACGGATTAGTGATCTTTGATTATTTATTGATTATTTATTACTATACATATGTGTATATACAAATGTACATATTATTATTATTATTAATTATTGATGATTATCATTATTATTATTATTATTTATTGATTATTATTATTATTATTATTGTTATTATTATTATTATTATTTATTGATTATTATTATTATTATTTATTGATTATTATTTCAATTATTATTGTTATTATTATTATTATTTATTGATTATTATTATTATTATTATTATTATTGTTGTTGTTGTTGTTGTTGTTGTTGTTGTTGTTGTTGTTGTTGTCGTCGTCGTCGTCGTTGTAATAAGAGGTTAAAAGAATGAAATTTGGCTTTATATCATTAGCAATATCATTAGAAATAAATTAAGAGCTGAATTGAATTAAACTGAACTGAACTGAGCTGAGTTGAACTGAAGTGAATTGAATTTCAATGGAAGAGAATAGACCCTTAGTATGACATAATAGAGAGAAAAACAAGGACACTTGGTTTGATTTATATGACTCATAATCTAATACTCAAAAAATGCTAAAGCTAAAACAATGAGTATGGCTTTGTTTGGTATGTCTAGGAAATTGGAATCAGGAATTTTAAATTTTTGGAGGTATGGAGTAACCTTCAAGGTTCACATTCCACTAGAATTTTATGGGTTGACATTTTACATTGATTACATTGAAGGTGAAAAAAAAAATTAAAAAATTTGGAGTTTTAATCGTTCTCTTGCAAAGCCCTGTTGAGAGTTTTGGGCTAGCCCACACAAGTATTGTGGACTTATCATGCTATGCTTTATGTAAAATGGGCCGGTTAAGTTCAGAACTAGTACTGTACGTGGCAATAAATTTCTAACCCAATGTTTTCCATTGCAATCGAATCAAACATATATTGTGGGCCAAAAATTTACCCCTTTACAAGTTTTGGAATCAAGTTTCATTTTCATTATCGGCTTTTTAAGATGGGAATTCTCTAATCTTTTCTTGTTGATTGCAAAGGATTTTAGTTTAATAAGGTTACTTTTTTTTTCGCTTACCTAAAAAAATTAACATATAAATATATAATGATCATATATAATAATTACTTCAATCAAGTAGTAAAGTTCATAATTGAAGTTATAATTCAACTTTCAGAAATTTTTCATACAAGAATAGTGACATGGAGTAATAACTTTAAAATATACAACAAAAAAGCAATATGAATCTAAAAATCCACAACAGTTACCTTTCAATATCATTCAAAGTTTGAATTATTTTTTTTTTAATCAATTTTCCCATAATATATCCCGACCTAAAAAATTCTCAGGAAAAATAGGCTAAATAGACAAAACCTACTAGTACAAGTGCCAAGTTGCTAGTCCTTTTCTCTTATTACAAACTTGATTGTGTCGACGTGCTAATGGACCAATACATAATCCTATGCAAAGTACAAATAAAACTGTTAAAAGTAGAACAAACTTTACTAAACTTATGTAGTAGAGATTGTCACACCCTTGTGTCTATGTACTTTACAAAGGGTGGGGGGACTACTTGTGAATATTGAAGATATTGCTTCAGTAATTCAGTCCATGTTTTTTGGTCTTTTTATGACATGTATATTGTGACCTTTGCTAGGGAGGCCCCTTCCTAAACTTATGTTTTGTGAGGCACATATATGTATGGCAAGGGGTAATGGATTGAATTCATATTTGGACTATTTGATTATTGATATGAATGAGTGTTTTTTATTTGTATGATTTGTGTAGTGGTCCTTGATGACTATAGGATAATCTTCGTTGCAAAAGTGAAATCTTGATGAAACAGAATTTCATCAAATACATGGTCGACAACACTATTTTTACACAAAAAGGAAATAGATTCTAAATAAGTTTGTGGACGACAAATTAAAATAAAATGTCAGGTGAAGATATATTTGAGTTATGCAATATAATGGTATATGATTTGAGACCGAGACTTTTTTATTTTTTAAAAAAAAAAATAATAAGCAATGAATAACTATGAGCTAACAACGCAGTCTTTTAAGTTTGTTTATGAAAACAAATATGCAAATTTAAAACTAAATTTCATATTTTTAATCCAATCTAATCCTCAATTAACGTTCTTAAAACATATGTTGTATTGTGAATCAAATAATAAAAAGCTTCAAAATTCAAGATTTTTTTTAAAAAAATCATTTTTAGAGGAGTTTAACTAAATTGCATCACATTGTATGAATGTTTTCTCTTGCGGGTTTTTGTTTATTACTTTCTTAGTTTCTTTATAAATGCATCATTTCCCTTTTTTAAAAATTCTTACTGTATAAAAATTATGTTAACTATATTTTCAATTTTGTTTCAATAGATGTTAGGACCAACACACATACACCTACTCATTTACATTCTCTCTATCAAACTAATCACATGGGCAAATGTGTAAACTAGCAGATTTTTTTCTTCTTTCATTCTGGTTTGTGTCAATTCTAACTCTTTTAAAAAGCAGAGGAAGTATTTACGTATAACAAAATGCCTTTTTTCTTTTAAAAAAGATGAGCCTATCTCAATCAAATCTTGCTAAAATTCAAATCTTTTACCAATATTATTTATGTGGGGTCGTTTTTATCAAAGTACTAACTTGGTGTTATTGAAGTCACACCAAATATACAATTATTAGGCACATAGTTTCACTTTCTTTATTAGTGGTAGAACTTAGCGATCAGTTTTAAAACAATCATATCAATTCCCATGAATTTCACCATATAGAGTACATTAAGGATGAACAAAAACTTTTATTTCATTCGATATTTTTGTTCTTCCTATTTAGACTAACTTGACTTCATTAAGTATTCAAATAATTAAAGAGAAGAACAAAAAGGATTGGAAGATGCAATTCAAAACATATCAAATTAATACACATTCACTGGACTTCTTATCTCCCACGAGGACTTGAAGATTAAAAGCATACACATGCTACTACTCGTACTAGATAACCAAAGTATAATACTATGTATCTTATATAGTTGGACCAAATTGGTTCAGATAATAAGTCGGTTGCATTATTAAATAATGTCCTTTCTTTAAAATCTAGGTCATCCTAGTGAAGAAGAAGAAAAAAAAAAAAACCCTTCTAACATTCATTAAATTGAACCTAGGACTCAAGCACTACTAAGCTAGTTGACTAATAATTTGACAAATTAAAGTGATAATACTTACTATATGAAAAAATAATCATGAAAGAAATACCAAAAAGTGCCCCAATTTGATCCAATACATGGAGTAATGTAAAAGTCTAATTAATTATATCTTAAAATTTATAATTATAAATTATAAATTCGAAAATGATAAATTGATGGATTCAGTAACGACATACTCGTATTTTTTTTCCTTATTTAAATCACTAGCATTAGTCAAACTGGATTATACAAATAAAGCAAAAAGTCAACCTGAAACACTTAATATTAGGGCTGAGTAAAACTACCCGAAAAACCGATCCGTAGTCGTTCCGGAAATTAGGGTACATGATCCGATAATCATAACGGTTCGGGTACCCGTTCTGATATCTTGTTATCGGGTATGGTTATGGGTATCATTTTAAAATTAACGGTTACCCGATCCGATCCGATAAACATTTTTTTTTTGCTTTTTTCCCTACTTAAATCTATTAATAAAAATCTAAACTTTTACTTTACTTCATAATCACTTTATAATATCAATGATTAGTAATATTATTAATAATTTGGTCAAGATCATATGGTATTGTTTTTGATTAGTTGTAAATTATATCATAATAACTAAATAATTAAGTTTAATTATCATTATTGGATGTCTTATTAGGTACCTGATAACCGATTTGAAATTCCGGGTACCCGAACTTATCGGTTTTGATTATGGGTATCACTTTTAGTGATTTTGGTTATCGGGTACCCGAACCGTTAGTACTAACGGTACGGGTACCCGTAACGGTACGAGTACCCGTCCCATGCTCACCCCTACGGTTAATATTAGGGCTGGCAAACAGGTCGGGTCGGGTCGGGTTCAGGTCGACCTGTTTACATAAACGGGTCAGGACCCCCCAACCTGAACCCGACCTGTTTACTTAAACAGGTCAAAAAAACCAACCTGAACCCGACCTGATTATAAACGGGTCGACCTGAACCCGACCCGCCTAAACCTGATTTTTTTTTAATTAAAAAAAAATAAAATAAAAACCTGTAATTTACTAATTTCTTTATACTGTAATTTTTTTAACCTGTAATTTGACTAATTTCTTTAACCTGTAAGATTCAAGTATTCAAGACTTCAAATTCAACACATAATTCAAGCAAACATAACTTAACAACATAATTCAAGAGTTACATGTCCAAAATACTTCCAAGTAGGCAAATAAAAGTTCAACTAGAAAACCAAATACATGTCCAAAATAACAGTAACAGTTTCATCAACTAATTTTAGAAGAAATTAACAACATAATCAGGTTTGACTCTCCATGACAGCAGGACTTTCTGGTGCACTTTGTGGAGGGCTGGGGCTGGGAGTATCCCCCACATCATCGTTGACTTTCATGGCCATGATTTTTCCACATAAATCTTGCAATTGCGGATCCATATTAGCTACAACCAAAAGAATACATACAAAAGTTAATTTCAGCCTTAAGCATAAATAAAATAGTACAAAAAAGAAACAAAAAAAATTGTAATTTTAAATACATAAACTATTTTCATACCTTCACCAAAAGTCCAATCTTTGAGGCAAATGATAGCTTCTGCTGTGTTTGGTTTCAAAGAGCTTCTATAGCAGTCCAAAACTCGACCACCAGTACTGAAGGCAGATTCTGAAGCTACTGTTGAAATAGGGATTGCAAGGATGTCCCTTGCCATCTTTGAAAGAATTGGATACCTCACAACATTTGTTTTCCAATGATATAGAATATTAATGTTGGTTGCACGAGGAATCAATGGCTCTTCCAAGTAGATTTGCAAGTCAGATTTAGCAGCAACATATGATTTGCTAGAAGAGAAGTTATCAAAGTCCTAAAAGATGTTTAAACAAAAATTACAATAAAGCATACAAAAAACAGAATTTAAAGCTGATTATCAAACAAAAAGCAAGTGTTCACAGTTACCATCATAAAAGAATCAGAAGCAACATCAACTTGCTCTTCATTAGGCTGTCTAGAAGAACGACGCCTTGTTCGTGGTGTTGTTGTGGAAGCCTCAGTCACATAAACACCATATAAATAATCCAACCTTTCCTTGAACTTCACCAACTCATTAGTACCCTCTATTTCCCCATACACCTTCTTAAAAGCCCACTCCACAAACTCATACTTAAATCGAGGGTCTAAAACAACAGCCACAGCCATGATTATGCTAAAGTTGGTCCAATATTTAGCAAATTTCTCATTCATTCTTGCTGCCATCTTATGCATGAAGTTATCAGAATTTTCAAGCTCCTCTTTCAAGAGTAAACGGATTTTCAACACATTTGGGAAGTATACATTAGCGGTAGGATAATTAGTACCCGAAAAAACATTTGTCACATCAAAAAAGACCTTCAAAAATCTAAATAACTTCTCTATTCTCCCCCACTCCTCATTTGTTGGACAATGAATGTAATTGGCATCAACCTTTTGAAAATGAAGAAAAGCTTTTTTGTAGTACAAAACATTCTCTAACATCAAATAAGTTGAATTCCATCTAGTAGGGACATCTTGTCTCAATCCTCTACTTGAGTCTAGTTCAACATGTGCCACACAAGTCAAAAAACGTTGCTTTCTAGCCTGAGACCCTTTACAATACTTCACAGTTTCTCTCACCTTAACAACAGCCTCATTAATTTCTTTTAACCCATCTTGCACAATTAAATTTAGGATATGTGCACAACACCTCACATGGAAATAATCCCCCCCACATACCAAATCAAGTTCATTTTTAATTACATCAGCAAACACATCATTAGAGGAAGCATTATCAAGAGTAATACACATGATTTTCTTTTGGATACCCCACTCTTTAAGAAAATCATAGACATGGTCAGACATATGGACACCGGTATGAGGTGGAGGCAAAAAACGAAAGTTCAGAATTTTTTTTTGCAAATTCCATTGATTATCAACAAAATGGGCAGTCAAAGACATGTAACCATCAGTAGTAATTGAAGTCCAACAATCAGATGTAAGAGAAATCCTACCCTTAACTACACTCAACTCCTCCTTAAGTTTATCTTTTTCCCTCTTAAACATTTTCAGAACATCAGCCTTCAAAGTATTTCGAGACACAAGTTTAACATCAGGATTTATGTAATTAATCAACTTCCTAACAGCACTATATTCAGCAAACTGAAAAGGCAAATCATGTTTCACCACAGCAATAGACAACATCTCACGAACAATATCATAATCAATTGTAGGAACCCTATTCATCATAGAACCAGAACTGCTTGAATCAATAATCATCTGACCCACATCTTTAAAGGTCCTTTTTTTACATTTCTTAATGTGGCGTTTTAAATTACCAGTTCCTTGCCTACTTTCAGCATTATATTTCTGCCCACATTTTTTACACATGCAAATGATGTTACCTTGTTCGTCAGGTTTATCAAGGAATTCAAAATTTGCCCACACATCTGAAGTGAGCTTTCGTTGGCGCTTGAAATGAATTCCAGGCTTATTCAGCGAGGTGACATTAGAGGTTTTCTTCTTTGATTCCGTTTGATGAGAATCAGAAACTTCATCATCTGAATCAGAATCCGGAAGATCAATGGGTTCATCAGGATTAGGGCTATTAGCCATCTGTGAATAAATTAAAGAAAGAATTACACTCATATCCGAAGTATAAACATGAAAAACAGAAGTATAAACTCATGAGTCATGACATAAAGAATCAAACTCATGAAATTGCAGAGTAAGAAAATCAAATCAGGGCAAAAAATCGCATAAACAAATCGCAAATAATCGCAAAATAAGTAAATAACAAATCAAATCTTCGAAAGAAATTGCAGAGTAAGAAAATAACAAACGAACAACATTAAATGATTAAATCACATAAACAAAGCATACATAAACCATAATAGCAAAAAATCGCTTAAAAAATCAAAGAAATCTGAAAATTGCATAACCAAATCAAGGAAATTGCATAAACAAATGACTCATGAGCAAACAAACTCATAAAAAATCGAATAATAGGATTATTACCTTCAGAATGTTTGAGATGAAGCTTCAATCTTCAAGGTTCAAGAATTTTTATTTCAATCTTCAAGAGTTAGAGAGAGAAAAGAGAGGAGAGAAGAGAGAGAAACTGAGAAGAAAGAGAGTTTGAGTGAAAGTCTGAAAGAAAGCGGCGAGTGAAAGAGGAAAAGCTTAGGGTTAGATAATTTGGGCTTGGCCCATATTTTTAAATTAGTGTTTTAAGTTAAGCGGGTTGGGTTCGGGTTGACCCGACCTGAAACCGACCCAATTAAATAAACGGGTTTATGCGGGTTGGTTTCGGGTTGGGATTTTCAACCTGAACCCGACCCGTTTAACTTCAGGTCGGGTTCGGGTTGACCCAATTACATAAACGGGTTGAAAATCTCTATCAAAACCCATTTATTTCGGGTTGGGTTCGGGTCGGGTTGTCGGGTCGGGTCAGCTTTTGCCAGCCCTAGTTAATATACAGTAAATGATAAGAACCTTAGGCTGGGGTTAGCTCCTACAAAGAAGGCCCAAGTGCCGGTAAACCGACAATGACAAGAGCACAGTTGATGAGAAAATGGGCGGTCCACCATTCCAAAATATGGGTTTTTATTTGAGAAAGTCGGGTCTCGGGTGGGTCTAAACTGCCTTTGGGTTTGGGGGAAGCAGGCATGTGGCTTTGTGGGGGACACACCTAACCCTCCCAATCAATTTACTCCTTATTCTTCTTCTTCTTACTTTGAATTATTGACAAGTGAATGTACATTAAAATAAAGTTTGAAATTTTTTGGACCTCTCAATATTATAAATCCTTGCCTTGATACATCCCTCTCCTTTTCTTTTTTATCATGTCACTATTACTTTTTCCCTTTCACTATATATATTTGGATTGGTACTATACGCATCAGTCTGAATCGGTCTGACCTCTTTCAGAATAACAGTCCCTTGTAAGTTATAATATCTTACATATATGTGGTACAAAATGATTCCTTAATTTGATACATGTGTACAGTATGTAGTTTAGAATGATACAATCTTAATTATTTTTTTTCCCGTTTCTAATCCCTTTCATAGCATGTGTTATTTTGAGAGACATATTTACTTAGGTTTCACGATATTTGACATAATCTCACAGCTTTTTATGTGTTTCTATTGTGGAGTAACTTGACTAAGTTCATTTCAAATGAAAGTGATTCACTTAAGAAAATGGTTGATTTAGAATTGGTACATATATTTGAATTGGTACACGCGTTAAATCTGGATTGGGCTAATCTTTCTTAGAATAGTAGTCCCTCTTAAGTAGCACTCCGTAATATCTAAAATGCATGTGATAGAAAGTGATTCCTTACTACAAGTGTATTTAGTTGGAATGATAACGCTATTGATTTGTCCGTTTCTAATCCCTTTCATAGATTTTTTTTTTTTTTTTTGGACAATTCAATTTAGTGTCACGAGATTTGACATAATTTCACGTTCATCTAACTTGTTTTTACTAACTTCATTTTGATTTTCATTGCTTAAACTAATTATTTAGTACACAATTTGGAGTACTTGTTTGTGGAGTCGTACAAATAATTGATGCATTGTAGATTTGTAAACATGAAGATAAGAGATCATTTATTATCCTAGAATGACCAAGTAAATCGTAGTTGGGGTAGATGACAGAAGATGTACCAAAACTGTAAACATGTATAACTTAAAAATCATGATGTTTGAGTCAATGTTTATTGGTGATCAAAGGACTTAAATTTCTCTAGGCCACACGAATGCGAATGATATCTACTTATTATAGTTAAAGGAAGAAAGTGGAAGAAGGATGAAGCAAAGAAAAAAGGTTGTGTTTTCCACTTTTCCTTTCCATGAAAAATCACATTTGAGCTTAGAATGGTTAGCTTGATGAGAATAATGTGAGCTTGAGCTGAGCTATAGCTTAAACTTGCTTTATGAACCCAAAATTAATGACGACTTCATAAGATTTACTTTTAATACGGTGAATCGGTGATTGTCTTTAACTTTTACTTTTTCATCATGTTAAATTCACGACACATTAGATTTCCTTATTCCTCGTGTCATACATTCATACCTTTGCAATGGTATAGGGTTTAAATCTTCTTTGCTTTTGCTAAATTAAAGCAAATCATGAAAAAAGGCGACCTAGTGATTGGAAGGAGTTTTATGAGTAAAGACAGTTCACAAGTTCAAGTTAAGTTTAAGACGTTTATGTCGAACTTTGAAAAAAGACGGATATGTAATAATTATTGTACAAGGATGTAAAGCTAATCGAAAAATAATAATACTACCTTCTCGCAACTTTGGGGTATTATTTGTGAGACATAAAATATTTCAAAGTTGTGAGTAATTTGAACCGAAGGTAGTAAAAAAAATTACCTTGAGATAAAGTAATAGTTAACCTTTGGCAAAGTAGCCTCTTTTACTACAAACTTGCACCACAAAAATTACTCTTAAACTTATCTTTCAAAAATTCAATTCTTATTAAAGCACAATAAAAATCATTATACATCAACTCTACTCCAGTCGATATTTTCATCTTTGAAATAATCAGCCTTGACATATCGAATACTCAGATGTGTACGTGCATTCGACACTCATACCCATATTCGAGTAACATACCCTATATTCAAGATTTCAAGTAACATACCCAATTGCATAGTTAGGGTGAGGCTTGATGAAATCCTAGCAAAGTTGGAATTTGAATTCAATTCTCACACATTTATAATAACTAAAAGGCATTGTTAATTTGTTATTCACTTATTTCAGTTATTTGTGAGTTTTGTGAAACCTGCAAAGTGCCCCCACATTAGCAAAGTAGCAACCACATAGAGTAGAAATTTCAGCCCACAAAAACATTCACTGAAGAAAAATAGAGTACTCACTAACCAAACTTACTCTCCTTCTTCCCTAACTTCATCATCTTCTCCTTCCCTCTCTTTCTCTCTCCTCCCCTGTTTCAAAATGCCAAGGCCAGGTCCAAGGCCTTATGAGTGTGTTAGAAGAGCTTGGCATAGTGAAAGACACCAACCCATTAGAGGCTCCCTTATTCAAGAAATTTTCAGGTCTTTTTTCTCTCTCTCTCTCTCTAACCCTTTACTTTCTCTCTCTAAAAACTAACAAAATCCCCTGTTTTTAATTCCTCTGTTCTGATATTCCCCTGTTTTTAATTCCTCTGTTTCTGATATTCCCCTGTTTTTAATTTATTGGGGTTTTCAGGATTGCAAATGAGATTCATAGTCCATCAACAAAGAAGAAGAAAGAATGGCAAGAGAAACTCCCCATTGTTGTTCTTAAAGCTGAGGAAATTATCTACTCTAAAGCTAATTCTGAGGTTCACATTTCCTTAACCTTTCTTTAATTACTTATTAAAATTAGTAATTTTTTCAGGTTTGATGTATGTATTCTTTAGGGCAAGTATAGTTATGACGTTAAAATTTATGACAAAATCACGAGTCGATTCTTGTTATTAATGTAACTACTTTTTAGCTTGTTATATGTTTCACCCAATTAGGGTTATTTAATTGTTTTTTCTTGTTGAATTCAAACTTTAATTTTTGGTTAAAAATTACAATGTGGGTTATTTTAAGGCTGAGTATATGGATCCAAAAACACTGTGGGATCGAGCAAATGATGCAATTAACACCATAATCCGCCGTGAAGAGTGCTCTGAAGATACTGGGGAGTTTTTGCAGCCTTGTATTGAAGGTATTTTCTCTCTCTTCTTGTTTTCAATTTGGTGAATATGAAGAAAAGAAAGTTGATAGCTTTGAGAAAAATTGCATAATTTACCAACTAGGTGTTGATTATTTTGATGATTTTAGCATGTAATTTGAAGTTGATGAGATATAAACGAGATTCGATTCTAGGTCATGGTACAACTCCCGAGACTTTACCAACTAAGCTAGTTCGCATTAGTTTTATTGGGATGATAAGGGTTCATTTTTGTATGAAAGTGTTGTACTGTTGTAGACTTGGGTTTTTTTAATCTGTGAAAATTTAGAATTTCTGCTTCTTTTCTTGGTTTGATGATTATAAGACCGATAGGTGTATGTGCATTTTTGCTCGAATTATGCAATTAAGTATATGATTCATCTTTATGCAGCTGCTCTTCATTTAGGTTGTTTTCCTAGAAGGGCTTCAAGGAGCCAAAGAAACAATCACCCCAGAGGTTACTTGACCAGGAATCCGGATTTATCCAATGTAATCGAAGGAAATCCTAAGCCGAGTTCATCCTTTGTGCCTCACTACTCGAATTTTCGAGGAAAAGAGCCACAAAATCTAGTCCTTCCTGTTAAAAGTTGCTTAAACAGTGAACCCTTCCTTTCTAGCCAAAACTGCTTGCCTGGTCAAGGTTCATTTTCATCACAATCATATGCTGTTTATCCATTGTATTATGGTTCCTGCTCTCGACCAATAGAGCCACAACTAAAGCTTGGTGATCATTCTACTTTACGATCTGTTAGCAATGACCGCCCTGAAATTGACATGTCTCGAAACTTTTCCTTGTGTAGTGAGGATAGTACAATGAATTGGAGTCGCCAACCAAATATATCTATCAACCCACCTAATAATGAGTGTGATTTATCTCTTCGTTTGGGATTTCCTTCAATGCAAGGGGAGAAAGATGCTCAAATTAATGGTTTTCAAGAGAAAGTAAGTGTTGTGGGTTCTAAGCATGAGTCTATAGAGAGATTTTCCTTCTATCATAAGAACAATGCTGGTTCTAGAGATGAGAGTTTGGATGTAAATTTGATGGTAAGGAAGCGTAAGGCAGTTGATCAAATGAAGGATCCGCGTTATCCATGGGAGCCAAAGTTCTTGCCAACTTACTCTAATGAAGGAACAAGTACAACAGGTTAGTTAGTAGCTATCCCGCCTTTAGTAGATGCGTAGAGAACTTCAGGTCAGTCGGCGTTGTTTATGTAAAAATCAAAAAATGTAGTAGTTTCATATTGCGGAATGCTTTCCCATTTGGGTTGTTTCAGCTGTGTCATTTGCTAGGATGAGTCCCTTCTGAAAAACCATGAATTTTGTACATAACTGTTGTAACAGATGTGTTGATTTCAGCTGCATCACTCTTTTGATGAGTTTATATCATTTGATTTAGTCAGACTTTCAAATTTCAATTCTCAAACATTGATTATTACCTCGAACTTAACTGCTGCCTATTTTTTTGGCCCATAATGTTATTCTGCAATTTGAGCAAGTCTATACATTTTTGTAATTTGTATCCGAAAACTCAGTTGAAAGTTGAAAATTTTGGACTATTGGTATTGACATATAAATGTGATCACAACCCATTAGATTCCGACTAATCTAGATTTGAACTAGATGACGCTCCATGGTTTGAAAGAAACCGAGACCTCTGGCTAAATTGGAAAAATAGAAAATGTCGTATGAGTCGATTTTTCACTTGGTGAACATTAGACCATATAATTCATTTCTGATTTTTAAAGACATGTGTGATGAATAAGAGTGCCAGGTGGTGGATATTTTTTTGTTGTTGTTGCACAGATTAAGCAAAGACAAATTATAAGCTGAACTTTTGTGTAACTTAAGAAATTGATGGATTTAAAAAAAAGGGGGTTTTTAGAAAGATTTGTGAGAGTTTAATTGACTTTTTTTTGTTGTGGGGAAGAATGGGGTGGTTTGGCTTGTGTGCTTGGGGTGCAAAGAGATGTCTTTTTCTAGTCTCTTTAAATAAATAAAATAAAATAAAAATTGATAAATTTTTCCAAGGTAAATTTGAGGGTGGCCCAAAAGTTTGAACTTTTTTTGATGTTTGGAATAGACTAGCCAATGTTAATAAAAGGGTTTAAAATCTTATAAAAATCTAAAGTATATGTTAAAAAAAAAATGAAGCAAATATATGGTCAGGGAAATTTATCTGGTTAACAAGTAAAAATGGTGGATAACATCTCAAAAGTGGACAATATAATGACCCACCACCACCAACAACATAACATAAACATAACATTATTGGTCCCTCAAAGTGCCTTTGATCAGTCACACCTCACACTTCATTATGTTGAGGAAGATTTCATTAACTTGAGGCAAGGCTGGGAATTATGTGGGCTTAAGGTTAATCTGCTATTATAAAGTGAAACAACATCGGTTAAAGTTTCATTAGCTTAATCAATATACTTTTGCTCCCTATCTTTTTCCTATTCCGTGGCTGTTGAAGAGTGAGGACTGAGGATCTATGACGAGTGTGTTAGGTACCTAACATGTTAGCTGTTTAAAGTTTTTTTCCTTTTTAATTCCGAGTTTGTATCTTGGACTATAGATTTTCGTAAGAGAAATCTAGAGTTTGTGGTTAAGTGACGATGAAGATTCATATTGTAAAATGTAGAAAATTAGGTCAAAAGAACTTTAATTTGAAAGCGCAGACATGTTTGCTAGACAGTTTCTGAAGATGTTTAGGGATGAAGGGAGTAATTTATTTTTTTAATTAATTATTCTCAATTGTATGGACAAAACTTTTCAATCAATTGAAAAATGGTCAGAATTGAACTTCTCACCAGCACATCCAAGAGGTTTTCTTATCCTAAACTAAATTTCTAACCAAAACAAAGTAATAACAACATTTATACACAATGAAACTATAGTCTAAATCTGTACACATTCACCATCACCAAGTAAGTGAGGCTCGGTATCAGGAGATGGTGTAATAGAAGTATTAGCTGTAGAAGCAGCAGAAGAATTGTTAGAACTCAGATGAAAATCAATCTGTAGCCTCTTGTACAATGCAAACACATCAATTGTTTTGCCCTTAGCCTCTTCTTCTTTCAGCTCTCTCAGCGGAATAGCGGCTAAAAACCTCTTCATGTACTCCCTACAACACTCCTTTCCTCTACAAATCACCATATCTTCGCCTTTCTCCTCCTTTTCCTCGTCGTTCTTCTCAAGCATTAATGTTGAATCATCAAATTTTAGGACATATGCTTGGTTGCACCCTTCATAAAGCCGCTCTCCTAGGGAGTCAATGATGTAGTTCGCGTTAGCCTCAACCTTTAGTATAAAGAAATGTTCGTTCCATCTCACAATATAGACTCTTGGCTCTAACTCATGTACGTCTGTATTGATTTCTTTCCAAATTTCATCAAAGGAAGCAGCGTCTTTTAAGTGGTCGAACTCCTCAGGATGGAAGAACCCAAATCGAGAATTGTTCCAAAGGACAGCAAGGGGTCGGAGTTCAGCGCTTATAATGGTTTCAAGATCAAAATGGCGGTCAGGGTTGTTTGATTCGTCATTACAAAGCTTTCTCCACTCTAAGGAGCCCTCAGTGATGAGGCGATCGAACTCTGGTCCTGTCAACGACATGACTCTGTTGAGTTGGAGCCAGTGGGCGATGATTGCCACAATTGCAGCGCATGCACTCTCCCCTGCTGCCTTCTCACTTCGTTGGTCAAACGAGGCGAAAAATGCACTGGCTTTGAGCTTTGTTTTCCCATCTCTGCTCACCAATTCCCTTTCTTCCCAACTGCTAGGATTACAAGACTTCTCAGCATCAGCATCCTGTAAAATGATGTGCATAGATAAGTTTATAAATTGTTCATGTAATTGCAAAATAATTTCATTGTAGCATTATTGACTCAAAAAGTTTAAATTGTTATTGCATCAAAGAATCCACATCAATATGCCACACAATAGCAAAGATTTTTTTATAAGCAAAATTGGCCGCAACATCCTGAAATATGGCTTAGGTGCACTGAGCACCCTAAACTTTGTGTAGTAGCTAAAACACCACCAACTATGGTGTTAGGTGCATCGCGTGTCTTAAACAATTTATTTTTTAATAACGTGCACGTAAAGGACTGATAAAGAATTATGAGATACAAAGGAGGAAAAAAATCTAGGTCGTTTTGAATCGACCATTCGCTAAGGCTAATAGAGTTCGATGGTCTCACATCAAAGATGGTGCTAGTGGTATAGCATACACTAATATGGAAGGATGTCTATATAAAGACTATGATTCCAAATGTTCAAAAGCATGATGTAGTATAAATTATTGCATATCCATGGAATTATGAACCCTACCCTCCACTCAAAGGAAGATAAACATCAAAATAATTAACAAAGAAAAAGAAAATGTGGGATCCATAAATGACCCCATAACCTTAAAAAAGAGGAAGCATGAATCTCCCTAAAAACTGGATTGTTTTGCCAACCTTTGTGTTCAATGACATTTTATGCTATGCCCTTTTACAAAAACAAAATTTGTGGGACTCATCTACATTGATGTTTGTGTGTTTTTAAGCATAGATGGGGCCCTCTCCATTAGCATTTTCACTCTTGTTGTGTGCACTTTGATTATTAAGGCCCTACTTAATGTCTTTGAAAGACTCCTTAAGTCCTCATTAGGTTTATTTTTAGGAGGAAGACATTTTCCTAAAAATGGACTAATGATTATTAAAAGGTAGATTAGTTTTTCTTGTTGTAGATATAATGATTAATGACATGTACTATATATTGACAATATTGTTGCTACCAAATTAAACCTTATTTTTCAAATTTTGTGCATTTGATGAATTAAAATCTTTTTTTCGATTTCATCATATGACTATTAATCTTTCTAAATTTAACTATGACAACTAACCGTATATCCTGCTATATCTATATACTCTATTCTTTTACTCGTGTGTAGAAACATAAGATCGAAATGCATATTTATCAAAATTCATTGTATTATATGAAAGTAATGAAACATAGCTTAAGCAAAGGTATACATACCACAATAGATTCAGCCTTGGGATCAACTTTCTTCATGGATTTTCTTCTCTTCCATTTCCAAAACCCTCCTTTCTTCACCAAGTCCAACTGAGTCTCCGAGCTCATCGAGCTCTTCGACTCAGTCATCGAATTGTTTGACTCATCGCCGCTTTTGCTGCTGGATGCTACAACCACATACTCACTCTCGGAGTTGAATGTAGTAGCTAAAGACTCTCCCGAGTTCTTCAAACTAAGTTGCTTCCCAAATAGCCTAGGCTTGTTTTTCTTAGCCTTCTCTTGTGTTAATGAAGCCCCTTGACTATTGAATCTCCTTAGCAAACTCGCTTGGTCACTCAAGTTTTGTACGATTCCGAACGAGTCGTGAGATAATGTGCGCGAGTGTGAGGTGTTTTTCATCTCTATCAAGCTCACAACTACCTGCATTAGTGTAATATTGCATTTTCAAGGTTAGTTTTGGCTGAGGAGAACTCATCATTTTTCCTCGTACTCTTTCTTAATATTCCGTAGCAATATTTTTATGTTCATGAATGTATGATTTCAATCATTAATATTTTTAGTTAATGTTGTAGTAATTACATCTACTTATAACTAGGGTGTACACAAACTGGCCCAGACCTAAAAACGACCTGAACCAGACTTGTTTGGACCGGATCGGACCTTAAAACCGACCTGAACCGGTCTTTAACAACCCATGATTTCGGGTTTCAAGTCCGGGTCGGACCCGAAACTGTATAACTGCTTTTTTTAGTTTAATTTAGCAGGTCCAAACAGGTCCCAACAGGTCTATATCAGGTCTAAACATGTCCGTATCAAGTCTAAACAGGTCCAACATGTTTTTTATATACAAAAAAAAAGGAACAAATTAATAATCAGGTCTATTCAGGTCCAAACCCGGACCGACCTAATTTTTCAGGTCTGGACCGAAACCGAACCTGTTGATTCAGGTCCGGTCTAGTTTGGACCAATGTGCAACCCTACTTATAACACATTCAATGATATAATATTAAATCGAAAGTTATCAATTTTTCTAAAAACAACTTGTATTTATAAGTAGTTAGTCATAATTATCTGATCCTCACTACTTCATTTTTTAGTTAAGACATTGTAACAACAACCGAAAACAATTTAAAAAATAGTCTAGACAATGACCTTACCAATTAAAATAAGGTTATGTATGACATTTTCACATTATAATTAAAATAAAAAATAAAAAAAAACCGTACGTACATAGTTTGACAAGTACTTGTATATATGACAAATTTCAATGTACTTTGATGAGTAAAGTCAACCTTTAAAAATAATTAAATAAATTGAGGTAGAACAATAATAATTTTATGTTCTGCCTTTTTCTCTTGCTCAAGAGACGTGTAACTTTTTGGTTTAATTTTAGTCGTTTAATCATCTTGGTTTCTAGACAAGGATTATAAAACTATAATGTTAATTTTGTATTTGACTCACTAACAAAATGATGATTACTTAATCAAATTGGCCTTATTAAAGTATTTTTATTCGATTAATAGCACAAGGATATACTCGTATTCATACCAATAAAACAAACACATTGGTATCACGATATATTATAAGTTTATAACAAAGTTTGACAAGAAAGTTATATAATAACTTAGGGCAGAAGATGTTGATTGATCGAGTACAAAGAATTCGTCAATTGAGGTTGGCTTATTGCAATGGAAATCATTGACCAGACAACTATGATCACATGAAATTATACTAAATCTTAAATATTGGTCTACTATACAGAATCTATGCTAACCTTTTCCTTCATTCTTGTCTTTCTTAAGTTTTTTTTGGGTTGAATTCCTTTTTTTATCAAGTCTTTTCTATACATATAAGAAAAATGAAAAGTTCGCAAAAATAATCTTAACAGTATTCATAAGATTCTGATTCCATTTTAAGTAAACTTTTACTAGCTCTATCTGTATTCAGTTGTCACATTATTAATTTTAGACAAAACGAGCATATGAGCATTCGATTCTCTAACTTTTACATGTCCAAGCCATTTCTAGCAAGATAAAGTGTATAATTAGTAATCATTAATACTTTGTATGATAAAAGGCAAACTAAGGAAAATGATAATAATGTTGCTTACTTGAAGAGAAGGTTCCATGGAAACTCCATCCAATTCTAAGGAAATGGGTAAATTTTGCTGAATTTGCGCCTCCTTATTAGAAGCTAATTCTCCTAAATTTAATTTTGTCTTCCCTATTACTTGCATTTTACCGCTTGATGATGTTATTGATGATGATGACGTTTCTTCACTCTTCCCCTGTAAAATTAGCCAAGGTAATATAATTATATCATTCAACATTCATAATTACGCCAAATTAACACAATCATAAAATTGTACGGAGTATTTAATTTATCAAAATACGAAGTATAAAATATATGCTACAATGCTTTTTAAACACGGGAAAGTATTTAAATATAAAAATGAAATCTTAGAAAATATTTCCAACTAAATTGGGGGATAAAAACAAACAAACAATTCACAAAAATGAATCCACCCCTTTTTCTCAAATCAAGAAGAATCCAATTTTATATTTGCATACATATAAACATGCTTAACAAAAGCAGTTGAGAGAAAGAGTAAAATTATTGGTAAATATATTGCAAGTAACCCCAAAAATGTAAACACCTAAACTCACCAAATTAATCAAATAAAATGATCGTAACACATGAAACTATCAAATAATTAATTATGTTCATTAAAAAAACAGAGCAACTCAAAAACTTACCGAAAGTATGTGGAATGAAACAATCCAAGGAGCAAATGAAGTGGGGTCCTTAGAATTGATTGAAAAACTGCAAATATGATCGAATTCATTGCTCCATTCAATGGGTTCACCTAATTTCAGAAGCTCAATTTCATTGGAAAATTCAGTTCGATTTTGATGAGATTTCTTGTATAATGAAGAAAATCCAGACTTTTGAGCTCCTTCCCAAATCACTTCAATTGCCATTTTTACTCTTTCTTTTTCTAAAATTGGTAATCCTTCAAGCTTAAATCCCTTCAATTTTACTTGGAATTTCTTTGTTGTTGATCCTTTTCCTGACCAAATTGCCATCTTTTCAACCAAATTGTACTAAAATAGAGGAAGAAAAACAGAGGAAAATGCTCTGTTTTTTTTTTTTTTGGGGGGGGGGGTGGGGGGTAGAAAATGGTGTAATCTATCAATCTATGCAATGAAAGATTGAGTCTTTATGTATTTTTTTTTGGGGAATAATGTTGGATTTGGAAAATTAATGAAGAAATTTGAGAAATGATGATGAAAATGGTGGATTAGTGAAGAAGTTTGTGGAGAATTAAAAAAGATGAATGAAGAAAAAAAGATTATGAATTTGGGGGTGGGATTTAGTCTAAGAAAGCTATTTATATTTATTACATTCTCATGTCATTAGGTTGAATAGTTTTAGAGGGAAAAGGGACTTGTTTACTTGGTAACGGCCCTAAGGAAAACAACTCGTGAGACCAAAGTTTTTTTTTTTTCATTTTTTTTTTTTAATTTTTTTGTTGTTGTTTTATTTGGGTCTTCTCAACCATCATTTTCTTTTCTTTTTGTTCTTTTTTTTTGTCCTTTTTTTCCCCTTAGGATAAGAGTTGGATTTAGTAATTACCGTATAAAATAACATACTATTCTATCATAAAATTATAGCGTATTGGAGCACTTTTGTCGACCATATTTTATGTATAGACACTTGTATATATAATACATAAAATATGTGGTATTTTTCCCCATTATTAATACTCCTTTAATAAGGTACAAGTATTGTACGGTGAAGATCTTCCATTTGTGCAAGTTGAAGGTTGGTGTTGGAAGATTATATTAAAATATATTATACAATTAGGTGTCCTAAAATATTGTTTACTAAAGTACACAAACTCCATATTACTTCATATATATCAAGATTATCAACATGAAATATATCAAATACGAGATGATTTTCCTAATATTCTAACAATACACTTCGCATTATATATATCTATTTGTGAGTATATTAATGTTTTATTTTCTTCAACTATTTTAGCTTATTATATGTAGGTTTGTGAGGTTAGGGTTACGTATTTCATTACGAGTATTACAGTACGAAGTATTATTATTATTATTCAGTACTGGTATTCCATAAAATAATAATACAATGATGTGGCACGTGGGGAAGTAAAATGACAGGTAGGATGGCGGGAACCAAGAAAAGTACGTGGAATACGCGTAAGCAAAAAGAACAAAGAGAAAGAACAAGTCGGATAAACTCGCTTCACCAAACCAATCATCTTCTTCTTTTAAAAGAAAAAGGGCATTTTATATCAGATGTCATCTAGAATCTAACATGCTGGTGATTCTTCACCAAGTAACAGCCACCTTATCCTTTGCCACGTAAGGATGATTGGTGACTTTCACGGAAAGTTGTCTCACAATTGGGTACGTAATCACTAACGCGTTACTATGCTTTTATATTTCCTTTTTTATGCTTAATCTATATTGATCTTCTTCTTTATGACTTACTAATTTTAGGAATTTTATTAATTATAAATCTAAAATATTTTCCCAAATGGCCAAATTTGATAGTTAGACTTCACCCAACACCCAAATCTACCTACAAATTAGTTTCATGTTTACTTCCGCCACATTTTTTTGCATCATTTCATTTTTGTCTACATCTCAAATTACTTTTTTTCTTTCTTAAAAAAACAAAGGTATCCAATATCTAAGGTTAGAATTTCATGAAGATATGATTTCTTTCCTTTGGAGTGACCAAACATGTGGCAATTTGTATTTATGAGTTATGATGACGAATATAATTCCGCATCAATAGATTGCACGTAACATTTTGACATTTTCACGAACAATTTCGTTTAATAATGAACAAAAGAAGCAACAATCCTCAAATAAGCCAATAAATTTTTTCCTCTAAATTGTCCAAAGTGACAAACAAACACCAATATACAAGTACTAAATTACCAAATTGAATGATAAATTGATATGTCGTATTCAATAGAGGTTACAATAGTAATTTATGAGTAATTCCTAATTTATAAAAGTGGAGTCATCTTCTCATCACATACATCACTATCTTTCTCTATCCATTCAACACTCACAAATAAATTAAAACCTCATTTGTTACACATAATATGAGACAGAGGTAGTACAAAAAAACAAAAACGAATGAGCCCTCAAATTCAATTAGCATGTAATTATTCCACTTTGATGGGGTTAAAAAAAATCGGTTTAATTTCAGAGGTGCTATATTAATTTAGCCCAATCCAAAAGCTTTAGGGGGAAGAAGATTTTGAATAGAATAATAAACTCCACTCAGGCAAGCCTGTTTGCGTTTTGGCCCAAATCCTAATACCTTGTTTGAGGTGGGCTCTAACCCAACGTACCACTCATGAGCTAATCCATGCATATAAAGTGATTTAGTTTACGGTATAACCTTTTTAGATTTACTTAAAAAGAATGGATATTAAGCAGTGTTTTTTTTTTAAAAGTTGCAGATAACTATTAACAGAGGTAGTATAAAGATATTGTTAATGGACACAGTGAAGCATGAATAAAAAAGAAATACTCGTGCCACTATTTGGAGAAATAGGTCAACTAACGAAATTCAAAAAGGTTTCTTCTCTTTAAGGGTAGTTGTGTTCAAATGAAATTTTTTAGGTCAACTAGGTTAATTGACATCCATCAATTAGAGAGTATATGCTCTAAACTTTATCATACACCTTAGCTCATTTAGTTTTTAGATTAATTTCATACAAAGTAATGTAAATTCTTACATACATGTACATACATGTATCCCTACAATTATGTAGGTTAACATAATATAATGGTGAATTAATGTTCTAGGATAATGTATTTGAGAAATATTATTACCTTGAACTAGCTAGTGTATAACTTTTATACATAGTAATTAGGAAGATGTAGAAAAAGATGTAATTACGGAGCTCGTATTTCTCTTTCTATGAGTGACACCTAATTTAATTGGTCAAGAGTCGATCTTGAAGGTGATACTCAAGACTTGCTATCAAATTTCAGTGGCTCAATTTACGTACACCAAAAGTAAATCTTCTCCCCTTCTTCCATGCATACATTTACATATGTCGTTGCATGATTGAATGATGTTAATTAATCACTACAATAATGAAAGGCATGTCTCTTGCAATAGTTGCAATAGTTACAAATTTCACATAAGTTGTTGTTAAACATTACAATTAATTACAAATTAATGGACCATTACAAGAATACTACAACCATTCAATAGTTGTTAATTTAAGGATAATAATATTGAATACATCGTATCATAGGTTGATTCAATAGACTTATAGCACGTTCATTCTTTCTCCCTCCAAATTTTAACTCTCATGTAGACTACTATATATGTAATAGACTAGCTACCATCATCTATCAAAGTTTTGATTAATTAATATTAAATACGTATTGGTTGCGCATGATCTTCTAATTAAGTACACTAATAATTATTAAAACCTTAAATTAAGTATTTTATTAATACTATACCTTATTATACATATATACTAAGAGAATTGATACCTTATTATTAATGTGGAGAGATTTGAAAAGATTCGACATTGTTAATTCGATTACATGGTGACATACTATTGGAACATCCAAATTAATTACGAAGTTTATAATTATATTTTATATCTCGGACTAATCATATAGTTAGGTTCGCTACGTTTAGTGGGTTACGTCAACTATCCATGCAACTTAAGTTGTAAAATCACTAATGATATTATTTAAATCATTTAATTAGTCAAACCAAATCTGGTTTAGTGTTTTTATATTTCATATTTTATTTAAAGAGAAATAATGGAAGGCATTTCAGGACTCAGAATCAATACTCTAATAATGGGCACTCTTTTCTTTTGTCTTTGCATTTACACCTTCATTTTTTTGGTGCAAATGAGAAAACAAAAGTTTGATTAATAAGATTTATGGAGTATAACTTAACATTTGTTTATTATACATTCAACAATTACCTTAATTCAATAATGAAATCATCTAATAATAAATTAATGTTTGTACGAGGTATATATATTTATTTTTCATGATAAAAAATAGAAAGCATGCAATAAGTCAGGTGTCACTAAACGATAATTTGATAAATGATGTCGCATTTGTTACATCTTTGGTAACAAGTCCAAGCTCACGATAATAAAAGTAACTTCTCTAACTTGTAAAATAAACTTTTTTTTCCCCTAGAAGATCAATGTGTGAGAATTCACATATATGGATGCAGCTGATGCTCAACAATATCACTTAGATATATACTCAAAAGCAAAAAAATATAAAGAAAACAAGTCACAACGTAATTATGAAGTGAGTACCTAAATCTAATATCTGTAAAGCAAATGTGAACAACAAAAAATTTGTGCTACAATTCCAACCCAAGTATAAGTGCTTAGCTTTAATTTGATTGGATAATGTTTGTCAACTAGGCATATCATAAAAAGGAGGCAGCTTATAAATTAAATATCATGAATGATATAATAATATATGTTCAACATAAATTAAGCTCTATAAAAGGGATGATAATTATAACTTAATAGTACTAAGTATAAAAAAATAAGCAATAAGCAAGACCAATTTGAACGACCTTGTCAAACAAATTTGACATTTTTTCACCAAACACTTAATAATTTAGGTTAATAATGTCAATTAGTTTCCAAAAAGCTAAGCAAGGATTAGCTTCTTATTTTTGAATTTGTCAATGGAAGAAAGTAATTAATTAAGGTGCAGTGGATCAGTGGTGCTCTCTCCATCCTTTGTTCGTCGTGATACTTTAGTTTATTTCCAATCCAATTTCACATATAAAATAAATTACCTAACTCTATTACTAGTTTAAATTTTTAGTTTGTTAGTGTGGTATAGGAGCAAAAGAAAAAATATTAATTAGTTACAAATGAAAAACAAGGCAAATGAATTTGAATTGAGATGATGACTTATAGGTGGTTAAACAACTAGCTAGTGTACTGTATACTAGATATATATGTATATAAATTATTAAGAAAGAGAAAACGAAGTTAGGAAAATCTTCTCTCAATTAAAACTGTAATATGTATATATACAAATTCATATGCTAGTATAGGTGGTGAGTAGAGGGATCATTAGCCTGTCATACATACCACCGTGCATGTATTGTCCTTAGACCCTAGTTTAGTACTCCGTAATAAGGATATATATAGTTTCATGATTGTAAGGTCGTGAGATTAAATTCCGCAAGAACTTAACTTTTTAGGAATGAAAACGTTCTTATCTTTCACCCTCACTTACTTACTCCCTTTTTTGACATATTCCATTACTTATAATAGCTTTAATTTTGAATTAACACCATATTCTAAAGTTGATAAAATGCTGTAATGAGTTGGAGGGTGTATGGGCGTTTCTAAGTACATGTGGGCATATTTAATTGTATTAATATCATAATATAATATTGGAATTATTATTAATAATATAATCTAATCTATATATAAATGGGTGCATATATATATATATAACCATTAACCATATGCATGTAGGGCCTAAGTATTTCCACCATAGTTGGTTTCTGGTTACTATGGGCGCATCAACTTGCATATGCAATAGGCCAATAGCTTTTAGATCTTACGTACGGAGTAGTATGTAATGTACCTTGCATCTATTGTTGTTTAGGGGTGTTGTATATATGCAGAGTATCAAAGTTTTAAACAGTATGAATATTAAAGAATAGAGTATATATCCCCGTTAAAATTAAAAAAAAAAAATAAAAAAAATCTTCCCCAATTGTTTAATTGAACGCTCATTATTCTCTTAATAATATGAATATAGATCAAGAAAACAATTCCTTATTACAAAATACCAATAGGAAATATATCACATAATTAATTAACAAACATTTTTTTAATAGAAAGTGTCAAAGAGCCCATAGTCTAATATCGAATACACAATATGATGCATGACTGCGTGTATAGACTATAGAGCGAGGGACACAAAAAGAGGTTTGTACATGAAACTTGATATATGATCTCTACATTAGCATCCAATATAGCTTAATTATGACTAAACTGATGTAAATTCTTGGATTGCATCATTATCATGTCATGTGGCTGTCATTAATCACTAATTTTGACGGGAGATCATTAGATTTCCCTAGTTTAGTCATATCATCACCATTAAACTGTATTATCATTGGTGAGTAGTTCAAATGATATGGGACTAATTTTCAACGTAACAACTTTAATTTGCCTTTTAGTTATGCACATGTACTTTTATCGTACATATTAAAATCTATGAGTATGGTATGTAATTTGGGTCCATAAAGATATTAAAAATAATCTTCTTCCAAAATTGAAATTGAACAAATTAAAGAATTGTTGCTTAATTAGTTCCTTTGTGGTGCCCGCCGGTTCCAACGACGATAACAAAAATAACAATGCTCACATCACCATTGAAATTATGCTTAAATTATAATATATAATTAAGTTGAAATCATAAGAAAATTATTGCAAGTTTATTAGATATAATAATAATAATAAGTAAAAACGTTTCATTTGATTGGATATTGAAAATTTGGAACATATATACATCATTGGTTTGCATTAATTCACAACTAATAGGGCTATAGATACATGACGTGTTCAATTCAGAACTAGCTTTTGAGTAAAACTTTTAGTGGTTTGACTTATTCAAACCATTACTTAGTACTCGTAAAAATATTACTAGCTTTTGTGCTTGGCAATATAGTTTGTAGGAGTACAGTTTAGTGGTTAAAATAGTTTTTGTGAAAAGTAAATATTATTAGCTTTTGTGAAAAGCTAGGCAGCTATTGAAAATTTTCTTCTACTACGATATTTTTAGAATTTCACAGGCTAATAACTAGTTTACCAAACACTCATACTTAATTATTTATTCTCACAACTAACAGCTAGTTGATAGATAACAGCTAATATCACAACTAACAATTACCTTTATAGTTACATTTTACCGAACAAGCCCACAATAAGGGGGTGATTACCGATTATCGTTCATTGTGAAATCGATAAAAAGACTATATATTATTTTCTAAATCTGCTCTTTTCATCTGATCTTTTTGTAATAGTAATCTCATACTCGTACTTTATGGCCTAATTATGATACACTGGATGGACATGCATTGACGTACGAAGCAAGGTGATAGAAGGGGTTGAAAGTTGAAACGACAAGAAGCAGCCCTACAAGAGCTGGCCATAGTTGAAATGGTGTATACACATATTATTAGGAATATCACTATCAAATTATCAATCAATTAGGTTGGACCATATAACGTGACCCTTAACTCGTATGCATGGTATTTGATTTGTTGATTAAAAACATGATATTAGTTGTGATTTTGGGACCTTCTTATTCTATTTTAGGGCCGGTGGATTACATTCTATTCTAGTCGTCGCCTAGGTCTAACTTACTGCAAATTGATTGCATTGCCACTTTCATTTCTAGATAGTTGCCATCCTTGCGCTTGAGATATAACTTTGACTATTTAATTACGGAGTACTTAATTAACTCAGTGGACATTTATAAAAAGCGGAGCACACAATTATTATTAATCTGTAAAAAAAAAAAATACTTAATGTCAAATTATTTTTTCTGGTTTACTATGACATTAATTATTGTTTTATTTTATTTATGATGTTTTAGCCAGCTATATTTTTACATATGCACTTTATTTGTTCTAATCTGAATTGTAATTTTGTATGACATGATTTGAGATATTATTTTTATAATTTGTTTTGTTTTGTTTTGTTTTTTTTTTTTTTGACAGGATAATTTGATTTAAACATTTAAGAAATGTCATATCATAAATTCATAATGTCAATGACTTCAAATGTTCAATCGAATAAAAAGATTTGGGGTTCGTGGTCATTGTCAAAGCGATTAAAATTTGGTAATGCTCCATGCAGAATGCAACGTGGCGTATGCATGCACTACCAAAGATATTTTGGGATACATAATAATATTGTTGCATTATCATTTAATTATCTGTATTTCTACCAATATTCCTAGAAGTGTCTAACTGCTAATCTGAGTAGTATTTGCTGCGTTCATATCAAAGTAAACCAAAATTAGTGATTGCACATTATAATTATCATTTGTGGATTACTGGTACTTTGTAACACTAATTGACGATTTTAGGTTAAAATCTCACCAAATTAATATGTTCAATCTCTTGCTGATCAAGTACTATAGCGATGGGGAATTATATATTGAAGTTTTTTAGGTTATGTATGAAATCTCTATTTCCTGATCAAGAGACTCAAAATACCTACATCTTAAGGGCCTGTTCTCATTTACTGAACTCAGCTGAACTGAAATGAATATTTTATAAGAGAAGGAAATTAAGAGCTGAACTGAACTGAACTAAACTGAATTTCAACGTATGAGAACAGGCCCTAAGTCAAAATTAGTTGTTATTTCGTACATTAATATATCTAATTTGGTCAATAATATGAGTAGTAATTCCGATATTACATCAAAAAATTAAAATAAAATAAGAGTATCCGTACAAATGGTTTCTTATGGTCTAGCAACTATATTTTGAATTTAAGATTATCGAGGTCTTTGATGATAGGATCATGCGTCAAACTTATATAATTTGTGTTGTGACTCATGGTACGTTGCAAACGTTGGTATACCTCTAGGCTTTAGCACCGCAGTAATGTTGGAAGTTTGGAACTACAAGCTACGTAGACAAACGAATAAATAAATGTCTTCTAGAATAAATGTCTTCTAGCTAGTAGCTACCAGTAAATAACAAAAGAGTAGTTGTGATTTTAATCAAACAAGCAAATTAAAATGAAACAAAATCTTCCGTCTCTTCCAATATTCAAAAGAAACCCAATTGTTATTACTACTTGTATTATTATACTATTATTATTATTTTGGTAGTGTAATAACTTAAGTGTCCTACTAAACAAGCAATTAGTAGATTATGGACTAGAACAAGAGTGCACAATAATGCTCACTGTGAACTACAGAATATGTTACCCTATGTGGTGTGCACGAAAATGAACATGTCATTATGACAAATGAACAATGAACATGATAAGTACGAGTATAGTTTCAATTTTTATTATAGCTACGAATAAAATCACAACACATGTGTTGTTCTTTTATCATAATGCCATGTTCTTTTACATGGGTGTAGTGTATTTGTGTTCTTTGACTACAATGTCATTGAGTCATTGTACACCTTAGACCAAAATCTTAATTGTGCTAAACAAGAATCTCGATGTAAAAATTTGATCTTTTTAGTACTTAATCCTTTATAGATTAAGAATTGAGGAAATAGTAAGAGTCATCGCTCTCAAAATGTTCCCAACTCCCGAATAAGTTTGATCCCACAAATAAATCTATACCATTACACCAAGTACCAAAAACTACTAATTGATTATCGGATAAGAGAATTCAATACTTTGGACGAAAATAGGCAAATAAGCCTGCGTAATAGGGTGTGTAAAGCATAAAAGTTGGTTGCAAAACAAGTCCAACTTTCTCATTAATTAAATCACCCACTTTTCTTTAATTTCTTCTTCCTTCCCACAATTTACTCTTCCAGATGAACTCCTATCTACTCTCATCAAACCTCATTGAAAATCTTGCTTACCCATTTCCTAAAGTTATCAAGCACTTTATACTATATCATTATCCTAAAATTAAGTAATATATTACACTATGTATTATAATCCAAATTATGCATATGTCATCTTCATAATAATACAGAAATTCTCTGTTGCAATTTTTTTTTTTTTTTTTTTTTTAAAAAAAAAAACCCAACTCAGATCTTTCTTTTTAATAGAAACAGAGGAAACAGAGTATAGTCTATAAATATAATTGTGTATTTCATCTTATTAATGAAAAAGGAAGGTGACCCATTTACTAGCTATGCCAGAAGATGAGGTATTTTTTCTATTATTCCTCTAACTTCTATTCACAATCCAAAATTCTATTTTCTGGGTTTGTTTTCTTTCATATTTGCTTTAATTCAGAACACCCTTTAAAAAAATTTGGTTCATGCAAATTTTACAAATTTTGAGTATTTTTGTTTTGTTCATAGTATAATTTAAGCACATACAAAGTATTTGATTAGTCCAAAATGATTCTGAGATTACCTGATTTTTTTTCTCAGTTTTTGAAGTGACTATATTTCTGATAATTATTTTAGTGCAAAATTCTAGAAGTTTGTGCAAATTGTTTGCTAAAAATGGGAAACTGGGGTTTTCTTCTCTTCAAATTCCCACTACTTTTGCTCATTCAACTTGCATTATCTCAATCTTGTATTGGTAGTATTCAAAGAAATACCAAAATATTTCCAGGGTTTGAAGCATCTCAAATGGGTTTTATTGATAATAATGGGTTATTTCTGTTATCAAATGACACAACTTTTGCATTTGGGTTTAAACCAACTAATGATGTAACATTGTTTTTGTTAGTCATTTTTCACCAAGAAAGTTCCACAATTGTGTGGACTGCTAATAGAGTTTTCCCAGTTGGGAATTCTGATAGTTTTGTGTTTGATAGTGATGGTAGTGTGTCCCTCCAAAGTGGAGGAAAGGCGGTATGGAAGCCGAATACAGGGCGAAAACCGGTTTCTGTGATTGAATTGCAGGATACTGGGAATTTGGTGTTGTATGGGAGTGATAATAGTACTATAGTGTGGGAGAGTTTTAAGAATCCTACTGATACCCTTCTTTCAAATCAGGATTTCGTCGAAGGGATGAAACTTTCAAGTAATCCTAATAAGGGTAACTTGTCATATGTGCTTGAGATTAAGTCTGGTGATATGATTCTTTCTGCTGGGTATGAAACATTCCAGACTTATTGGTCTATGAAACAGGATACTAGGAAGATCATTAATAAGGATGGTGGGGGGATTAAGACTGCGAGGATTGAGTCGAATTCATGGAAGTTTTATGATGCAAGCAAGTCTTTGTTATGGCAATTGGTGATATCTTCTACTAATTCCAATGCTAGGAATTCTACTTGGATTGCAGTGTTGGGGAGTGATGGGTTTTTGGACTTCCTAAGCATTGGAAATGGTCCTTCAAAGGCGGCTTCTCAGGTGAAAATACCGAGTGATCTATGTCAAACACCCGAGCCTTGTGATGCATATAATGCTTGTTCTAGTAACAGGTGCCAGTGTCCTGCAGGACTAGTCTCACGGTCTTGTACAACCGGCATCTCTGATCCATGTGGTAACTCGAGTGTTAGTGTTCAGCTTGTTAATCCCGGGGATGAGCTTAGCTACTTTGCTCTTGGGTTTACTCAGCCATCCATGAAAACTGATTTGGATGGCTGCAAGGCCTCTTGTAATGGTAATTGCTCGTGCCTAGGTTTGTTCTTTGATAACAGCTCGAGCAGTTGCTATATGTTTGATAGGATTGGAAGTTTTACCTCTGATCCTACATCCAAATACTCTGTCTTTGTGAAAGCTACTATGGATGAAAGTGTTGAAGAAGGGGAAGGTGGAGGCGGTAGTAAGCACTTGCCTGTTGTGATCACCATAGTTATCCTGACAGCACTGATAGTAGTCAGTATGGTTTATGTAGGATACAGGTATTACACGAAAAAGAAGGAAGTGCCGGGTAGTCCTCAGGAACTCTCCGAAGAGGACAATTTTCTTGAGTCGTTAGCAGGGATGCCGGTCAGATTTAGCTACCAGTCTCTGCAGGATGCCACCAACAACTTCTCTGTGAAGCTCGGGCAAGGAGGATTTGGATCAGTTTACAGAGGGAAGCTTCCTGATGGAACTCCTCTTGCTGTGAAGAAACTTGAAGGGGTCGGTCAGGGGAAAAAGGAGTTTCGAGCTGAAGTTAGCATCATAGGCAGCATTCACCACAATCATCTGGTCAGACTGAAGGGGTTTTGTACTGAGGGGAGCCACCGGCTTTTAGCCTATGAGTTCATGGCAAATAATTCTTTAGACAAATGGATTTTTAAGAGAAATAAGGATAATGATTGTTTGTTGGATTGGCCAACAAGGTTCAATATCGCGGTGGGTACTGCCAAGGGACTAGCATATCTTCATGAGGACTGTGAGGTGAAAATTGTCCATTGTGACATAAAGCCAGAGAATGTTCTTCTTGATGAACATTTTGAGGCAAAAGTGTCAGATTTCGGGTTAGCCAAGCTGATGACAAGGGAGCAAAGTCATGTTTTTACCACACTTCGAGGCACAAGGGGATATCTTGCACCTGAATGGATAACAAACTACGCAATATCAGAGAAGAGTGATGTGTACAGCTACGGAATGGTATTGCTTGAGATCATTGGAGGCAGGAAAAGCTATGATCCTTCACTTCCCTCTGAGAAATCTCATTTTCCGGCCTATGCATTCAAGATGATGGAGGAAGGGAAGCTAATAGAAATCCTTGATTCAGGCCTACAATACGGCCCTAATGAAGAGAGTGTGAAGACCGCGATTAAGGTTGCATTATGGTGCATACAAGAAGACATGTCAATGAGACCCCCTATGACTAAAGTTGTCCAAATGCTCGAAGGCATCTCTTTTGTTCCTATGCCCCCAACGTCTTCCTTGACGGGTGCTAGGCTATTTTCTAACTTCTTTAAGTTATCTAGCAATGAGGGTACCGCGACTGGGAGTTCATCAGGGCCATCAGATTGCAACAGCGAAGCCTACCAGTCCGCTGTCCGGCTCTCAGGGCCAAGATAGTTGATGCCTATACATTATACAGGAATATATTTCATTTGTATCATCTTGTACATACAAGTTTAATTTAGTTAGAGGTCATTGAAAGTTTTGTTACACAATGTTATGATATCTTCTTGTATGAAACACTATGTTTGTGAGTTTGTGACATAGATTAGGTATGAAGAATATATAGTTTGTTACATAAAACTTGTCATTATTGTCCAGATTTGATTTTCTTCCTATGTATTATCCCAAGAAACCAAACCTTGTACTTAGGATTATTATGGAGAATTATAAAATTACTAATTAATGGAACAAATGTCAACTTAATAGAGTATTTAATTAAAGCAACAGAAAAACTACTGTATATCCTGGTGTTACCACATAATAGGATCAATCATCCAAGCATAAATGAGTCTTTGCTGTTCTGACTTGTCTGACATATCATATGCTAATTTTTATTTATTTTTTGAATCTACATGGTTATTTATTGTATTGTGATTATTGATTTCATCACCCTTAAGTAATATGGAGTACGAAATATTTTACAAAGTAAGTCATATAGTAGTATTTTTTTTTTTTTTTTTAAACTATCTGCAAAATAGACAACTTCTTAACTTGTGACATGATCAAAACACATTTCTTAGTGCAAACTGCAAAGTATAATGAAAAATAATTGTACAAGTAGTATTTTACTCAATTCTTCAAAAATGACATTAAATCAAACATGAAATATGATCCATTATTTAAATACTCGGAATATGCAATTTGATTGACTAAACAAGAGTTTTAACATGATTGAATTCTCATGCAAATGGGAGGCTAATCTGCTATATAACTGTCCAACTACTATCGCACTACTTAGTCCACTCAATCAACCAAAAAAACACAAGTCTAACGAAGCAAAACCCAAATCACAATCTGTAACAAAGTCTAAAGAGAGTGCACCACTATAGTATATTGGGGATATTCCAGTATATCTAGGATATTATTGTTATGATGTTATTGTGCATATTTTAGGAAACATATCTTGTGAAAAGATATGATAGAATATTTAGGGTATTATTATCCTAGTATTATATATACTTGTATTGAAGCCATTGTGATTAATGAAAATACACAGAAAGTATTATCGATGATTTGTGCTTGGTTTAACATGGTATCAGAGCCACAAGTCGATTGAGTCTTGTAAGGACCCCATAAATCAATATGAATAAGTTCAAAAATACGACTAGCTTTATTATTGCTAATGGGAAAACTACTCCTATGTTGTTTTGCTCTAGGGCATACATCACAAGATTTATTTTTAGAACTTCTAGTAGAACTACTCACAACCGGAAGATGTTGCAATACTTTTTCCGACGGATGTCCCATTCGTTGATGCCACAACTCTGTCGACTGAACACCATCTATCTTCAAAGCCTTCACCTCAGGAACACCACGAAAATAATAAAGTCCATCCACGCGTTCACCCGCTCCAATCACCTTCCTCGTCATGAGGTCCTGTATAACACAAATTTTGTTAGTAAATTGCAAAGTGCAATTCAATTCATCACATAATTGAGTTGCAGAAATCAGATTGCAATTCAATTGGGGCACAAATAAAACATTATTAATTTTCAATCCCCCTTGTAAAATAACCGTGCCAATCTTAGATGCATAAGCACTCTTCCCATCCGGAAGACCAACCGGACAATGTTGCACATTAACCACATTCGTCATCAAGGTCAAGTCACAAGTCACATGGTTGGATGCACCGGTATCAACGATCCAACCTAATTCATCCTTACCCTGCAATTTTGGTTTCATACTGTTCAAATGGTCAATAAGTTGCTGAATTTGGGTAGAAGAAACACCCGCAAGAGCAGCCCCGTCGTTAGCCGTAGCACCGCCGCCTTGTGTGGAGTTGGAGGACGACTGCCCAACTGTCTTGTTGGCGCGCACCTGCTGGCCAGCAGCTCCTCGACCCCCTGCTCTGCCTCCCCCTCTGCCAGAGGCCGAGTCACCACGACCCCGACCCCTACCTCCAAGAGGACGGTCTCCCCACCAAGGTGGATAGCCATTGAGCTGATAACAGTCCGTCTCATCATGTCTTGCTCGATTGCAATGGTTGCACAATTTATCGGAGCCACTTGTTGAGCGTTGCGGTTTAGCAGTGGTGTCATGTTGAAGTTTGAAAGCCACTAGACTCTCACGAACCTCACCCCCTCTTAAGCGCTCGGCTTGAATAACTTGTTGATACGCCTTATCAACTGACGGTAACGGGTCCCGAGCCAACAATTGACCCCTAATCAAGCCATAAGGGTCATCTAACCCAATTAAAAACTGATGAAGGAAGTCTTCCTGCCTTAATTTCTCAACTTGAGCCACAATATTACACGTACACGCACCACATGAACAAGAAGGTACGGTAATATACGTGTGTAATTCATCCCAAATCTTTGCAATTCTGCCAAAATACGCAGCCACCGAGTCAGTCTTTCCTTGCTTGCAGTCACCCAAGGACATCTTCAACTGACAAATTCGAGTGCCACTCACCACACAAAAGAGGCTTTTCAAATTGTTCCACAAGAGATGAGCATCGTCATACTCCCCAATCGTTGCCCTTACCGAAGGGTCCAACGTATTTGTAATCCACGAGACCAACATCGAATGAATAGCCTCCCAGTCGTCCAGTTTATCACTGTCTTTCTTGATACTTCCATCAACAAAACCATATTTGCGCTTAGCCTTCAATGAGGTTCGAATAGCCCTCGCCCACTCATCATAATTCTCACCCCGAAGTTGAACTGGAGTAATAATGTTCCCGGGTCCATCACTTGAACCTAGGTGATAAGCCATGTCCACCTTAATTTTTCCACCACCATCGCCACCAGAGCCGCCAGCACCGGAGACACCCGCCATCACTCACGACTCAATTAAAGTGCAAAAAAAAATTGAACGAGAAGATATTCTCACAAACTCTCAAAAAAATAATCGTGCGTTAATTATGAAAATTAAACGTACAAAAGAAAAAAAAAATAGACCTTAACTAGGCTCTTGATACCATGTGGCTCTCATTGTTTTTTAACTATAGTTGATGATTTTTCAAGAGGTGTGTGGACATATTTAATACGGAATAAAACTGAGGTTGAATACATGTTTCTCAATTTTGTTGCTTTGGTAAAGCGTCAATTTGATTGTGAAATTAAAGTGGTCCGTAGTGATAATGGCACAGAGTTTAGCTCCTTGAAAAATTATTTTTTGTCTAATGGGATCATATTTGAGACTTCTTGTGTGGGTACGCCTCAACAAAATGGGCGTGTTGAACGGAAACATCAACATATTCTTAATGTAGCTCGTGCCTTGCGGTTTCAAGCTAATTTACCTCGAAAATTTTGGGGGGAATGTGTGCAAGCAGCATGTTATTTGATTAATAGAACTCCCTCTAGATTGCTTGATTACAAAACCCCGTTTGAGATCTTGTTTGGTAAACAACCTTTATATGACTCCATTAAAGTATTTGGGTGTTTGTGTTATGCTCACAATCAACAAAGCAAGGGTGACAAGTTTGCTAGTAGGAGTAGAAGGTGTGTATTCTTGGGATATCCGTTTGGGAAGAAAGGTTGGAAGGTGTATGATTTGGAGACTAAGGAGAGTTTTGTCTGACGTGATGTGCAATTTGTTGAGGGTGAATTTCCGTGGTCTAATCTTACTCTTGACAATACCCGAGGCTATACTCATGTGCAAGCTTCGGAGTTTGTGGGAATTGATAGTGCAGGGGGCAGTGATGTGGACAGCGTGTGTGAGGAGCATGATGAGCAGCCCCGGGCAGATGAGGCCACAGGTCGCTTGCGGCAGCAGCAGCAGCACCGCAGCCAGCCTGTGGCAGGGTCTGCCGAGGCTGCCCAGGGCGCTGGGATCCCAGCGGCAGCTGGGTGCGAGGAGCCCAGCACTGCCGAGGCTGCTGGAATTCCAGCGGCAGCTGGGGTCGACCCTCATGGCAACGAGAAGGCAGCAGCTCCGGAGGGTACGAGTGCGAGTGATCTTGAGATTCTCGAGCATGCTGAAAATACAGAAAATATGGGTAAAGGCAAGCGACAAAAATTCAAGTCGAGCAAATACCGTGATTTTGTGACACACACCATTCGGAATAAAAGTCCATCTCCACCTCATCGTTCACCTGCGACATCTTCCTCAGGTACTGTTTATCCCATAACACATTTTGTTGATTCTCACCGGTTTTCTGTGAAACATAGAATATACATTGCAGCAATTACAGGTGGCAATGAGCCGAATTTTTTTAAAGAAGCTATGAAGCATGACGGTTGGAGGAAGGCGATGGCCGATGAGATTCGAGCACTTGAAGAGCAAGGCACATGGGTTTTGGAAGATTTACCTCGTGGTAAAAAGGCACTTGGGAGTAAATAGGTCTACAAAGAGAAGTACGACGAGCATGGGAATCTCGTAAGATTGAAGGCTAGACTTGTGATATTTGGCAACCATAAAGTTGAAGGTCTAGATTACAACGAGACATTTGCTCCCATGGCAAAAATGGTGACTGTTAGAACATTTCTTGCGGTTGCAGCAGTGAAGAATTGGGAAGTTCATCAAATGGACGTTCATAATGCCTTTTTACACGGTGACTTGGAGGAAGAGGTGTACATGCGAATTCCACCTGGTTTTGACAAAAATAATTCCGGAAAAGTATTCAGAATGAAGAAGTCGTTGTACGGCTTGAAGCAAGCTCCTCGGTGTTGGTTTGCAAAACTGACAACAGCTTTGAAGAAATATGGCTTTAAACAGTCATATTATGATTATTCCCTTTTTACTCTGATAAGGGGGAAATGCAACTTAACGTGCTTATTTATGTTGACGATTTGATTGTTGCAGGGAATGATAAATCTGCTTTGTTATCATTCAAAACATATTTAGGGAATTGCTTCAAGATGAAAGACTTGGGTGTTTTGAAATATTTTTTGGGGATAGAGATAGCCCATAGCAAGTAGGGTATTTTCATGTGCCAGAGAAAATATGCCTTAGACATTATTACAGAGACAGGGTTGCTTGACGCAAAACCAACAGATTTTCCCATGGAGCAGAACCACAGGTTAGCTCTGGCAAATGGGGATTTATTGGGTGATGTAGAGAAGTATAGACGTCTTATAGGACGTTTAATCTATTTAGCTGTCACTAGGCCAGACTTGGCCTACTCTGTGCATATTTTGTCTCAGTTTAAGCAGAGTCTGAGGGTAGAGCACTGGGATGTTGCCTTGCGAGTTGTGAGATATCTGAAGAAGAGTCCGGGTCAGGGGATCCTGCTGAGGTCTGATAGTGCTCTACAGTTGGAAGGATGGTGTGATTCGGATTGGGCGAGTTGCCCATTGTCTCGGCGTTCGTTGACTGGTGGGTTCGTGTTTCTTGGTCTCTCTCCCGTGTCATGGAAGACCAAGAAACAACCTACGGTTGCTATGAGCTCTGCCGAAGCAGAGTACAGATCTATGTCTGCTTGTTCTCGTGAATTGAAGTGGTTGAGGAGACTTTTAAGAGATTTAGGTGTACGACATGACAGTGGCATGCACCTATATTGTGACAGTCAGTCGGCATTGTATATTGCAAAAAATCCGGTGTTTCATGAGCGAACGAAACATATTGAAGCTGACTGCCATTTTGTCAGAGATGCAATTAAAGAAGGTCTTATAAAGCCGTCGTATGTGCCTACGACGCTTCAGTTGGCTGACATTTTCACAAAGGCTTTAGGAAAAGTCAAGTTTGATTTTTTACTCCGCAAGTTGGGCATATATAATCCGTATGCTCCAACTTGAGGGGGGGTATTGGGGATATTCTAGTATATCTAGGAAATTATTGTTATGATATTATTGTGCATATTTTAGGAAACATATCTTGTGAAAAGATATGATAGAATATTTAGGGTATTATTATCCTAGTATTATATATACTTGTATTGAAGCCATTGTGATTAATGAAAATACACAGAAAGTATTATCGATGATTTGTGCTTGGTTTAACATAGTATCCAATTTTTCCCATTATCTTTGTTAAGAAACAATAAAAATTGACCATTTTCAACTTCAATTATGTAACAAGTTTGACCATTGCACCTTTGCTCGAATTGACCATTTGAATTTTGACCAATGGGGTTGTTATTGTTACACTTATACACACTTTATATTATAGAACAAAATGAGATAGGGGGAATTGGGGAAGGGATGTTAAGCTTTAATTAGAGATAAAATCAAACTTATGCCTTACGTCTTTGAACTACTTACTTCTTATTTAGCTAAGAATCCTCAAAAAAGCTAGGAGGAACTGGGGAAGGGATGTTGCACGAGTGAAGTGTATATTAGAAAAGGAAAAAAAAATAGTTGAGATCAGCCATAACTACGATTTGGATTTCTAATGGTTCTCATTCATGAAGTATGAATCAATAATCATGAACGAGAACCATAAGAAATCACACCTTCCATAAAGAGAAGTTTAGTTCAGCTCAGTCCAGTTCAACTCAGCTCAATTCAGTTCAGTTCAGCTGAGTTCAATTAATGAAAACAGACCCTATATCAAATCATACATTAAGGGCTTGTTTGGTATCAGTTTTGGTTTTCAGTTTTCTGTTTTTTTGAAAACCAAAAACCAAAAACAAGAAACAAGAAAAAGGTGTTTCCACTTTTCTGTTGTCAGTTTTCAAAATTATCATAATTTTGATAAGTTTATATAATTTTTGATTCATTATGGGACACATATCATATACTTTTAGAAAACAAAAAACCAAAAAACAGAAAACCACAGCAATGTCAAACGAACCCTAAGTAATTTTTTTTGTTTGTTTGAAATAATGATACGTGAAATAATAAAATCATTTAAGTTCAAAATATATAAATACGTGATGCAGTATATATTCATTGATACATGTAACATATTAGTAAGATCCTTATTTATTTATGATTGATCAATCACGATACTCAATTATTATTATTATTATTATTATTATTATTATTATTTGACAAGACGATACTCGATTATTAATACAGAGTATAAATCGACTTTCTAGCACAAAAAAATTTCAACAAGTAAAATCTTTGGAGTCTTACAAATTGACATCCCAAAACTAGTGAGACCTATTTTATACCAACCCAATATAAGTATTTTTCTTATAGAAAAAATACTTTGTTATTTTAGGGAAGACCAATAATTAACAAGTAAATACAAGTTAATCTCTGAATTAACACAATAACACATGATCCCGTAAGTCCATAACAAATAAAAATTTGAAATATATATCAAATTTTATTTTTTCAATCGTTTTGCGAAGATGACGATTAGTGGTCGATCAGTACCGGCGGCCGAGCTTCGATTCAGGCAGGCAGGATATTCAAATTCCCCGCCAAATCTCCGCCTTCAACGGTCCAAATTTAGCGTCATAACTTACGTCCAAAACCCTATTGTAGGTAATTCTAATTCAGGATCTTCTTGATTTCATTTCCGTTCTTTAATTATTTATTTGGTTGGTTTATTTGTTTATTTATTTATATTGTATTGGAGTTGAATTCTTGGAAAAATTTCGATCTTTAATATTGTGCGCAACTAAAGTATGTATTCAACTGGTTTTTGGCCTAATAGGTTGTTAAATCACTTACATGGACAACTGTTATGAGACTTGTGAGTTGTGACCTTTTAATTGAAATTGATGAATAATTTTAATGTCATTTTTGCTGTAATTTGGTTTTGAAGGAGATTTTTTAAGTAAATCAATGGTTGAATACTTTATACATTAAAGACTTAAAGTTAAAATTTGAGGTCTCTTGTTCTGGGTTTGATCATGTTTTTGTGAAATGAAGGCTCACTGAATTAGTGATGGCACTACGCTACGAGTTGATGTGGATTGACTGTATTTATTATACAATATGGTCCATATGGCATCTACAATTGAAATCAGATTAAACCAAAATATCGATTGTGCCTTAAAATCAAGTGAGTTGAGTGAAGGAGGTGAAGCTAAAAAGTTTGGTCGAATGTTAAACATGTTCATTCGAACCTAAGGTGAGGTTTGTTCATACATAAGGGTAAATTAGACAACTTTTTGGGTTGTTCTCTTGTTCATACATAATGGAATAATATGTCATACAATTAGGCCATTTGATTAAACAATAAAGAGCATGTAGCTGCCAAAAAGCCAATGTAAGCCAAGATTTTAGTTTAAGTTTGAGGAGAGAGTGATACCTCCTTGAAGGCGAATAAGAAAATATTATCCCTTGCCATGTGGAGTGTGTTTCTTAACCGAGTCATGTTTATATGTATATATATCTGTTATTCATCTTTTTTTTACTAACATTTCTCAGATTTATGTTTATCTATGTTCCACACAAATAATTCTTGACATGGTATACTAACTTCTAACTCTTCAAATATGCCTTAAATTGTTTGGGCCTTCTTCATATGGTCTAGAAATCTATATCTCATATGGTCTTCTATTGACCAATTATGGTAGAGATTTGTAGAAGAACCAATAATATCAACCCCATCGTAAAGCCATGAAAAAAAAAATCAGCTGATAAACTTATTCCACCAAATTATAGGCTAATCTATGATAAGAGCTAGTTTCTACAGGATAGACATTATATAATCCATCAAGAGATGGAAGTAAAGAACTCTAGTAGAAGGTTGAACAGTTCTGTGAAAAAACTACTTAGGGCCTGTTCACATTTACTGAACTGAGCCGAACTGAACTAAAATGAAGTGATTGGAGCTGAACTGAATAGAGCTGAAATGAATATTTTATGAGAGAAGGAAATTAGGAGCTAAACTGTACTGAACTGGTTGGAGCTGAACTAAACTGAAATTAAGCTGAAAGGAACAGACCCTTAAAGTCTAATATGAACTTGTGAAATGACCAATAATAGAGGCTAGGATTTTGGAGTGGAAGAGACATGGACGAAGAGAGGTTAAATAAATTGTAGACTTGGTTCCCCCCCCCCCCCCCACTTCTTTTTCTTTAGTGTATTAGGTTTTCTTCTCAATTGTAGTAGGTGTTCTGCTGATCTTGGAGACTGCGTTACACTTTAGGGGATATCAATGATATTGTCCTACTTGGCTCAAAGGGTGATAGTTAGTATGATAATTTTACAATTTATATAAATTAGTCTACTTAGCTTTTAGTATAGGATATTCCGTAGGTATTATAGTGCTGACAATTATACAAATATTGTATACCACAATGGATACAGCAATAATTTTAACTAGTTTGTTGCTTGTAAATTCTAAGGTGTGCACTATGGTGTCTGATGGACTGTTTGTTTAATTAGTGTTAAACTATAGATTTCAGTTTTTATACTAATATATTTCTTCACGTCTTAAGCTGTCTAACACAGCTACATTTTTATAATATTTTGGTCATCTTTGCAGAATTGCAGGAGGTACAAATGGTTCAATGGCATATGAACTAAGCAGTCCACTCTCAGGTCTAAATCTTCAAAACACTCCCTTATTTTCCCTGATAATAATCACACATAACGTTATTCTTGATATAGATAAAGATGTAGATATAGCTGAATATTATAGCAATTCAGACATGTTCAGATCACTACTAGTAGTCTTAGTAATCCTAGTTGTCGATTGGGGCATTCTACAGTTAACATCACTTTAAAATTTTAAATTGAGAACGTTCGGAAGAAAAATTCGCTCCTACTATTTATGGTTTATTTTCACATACTAGAGTAAAGACTTAGTGATCCCACCTCCATTGCATTAACTACAAGGCAGCAATGAATTTCTGTGAATGTAGCTGAAATTGGCGGGCCAACCAACCTTCCCTAGATATTTATATACAGTAAATCCAAAGGATCATAGCGTTATTAGCCATTCTGCTATATGAATGGTATGAATCGTATGATTGTATGAACCTTCTTCAATCAGTTTAATTGACCAAATGTGTCAGAAATTGCCATACACAGTAGATGTCCCACTTGTGTCAATTAGTTTGAGATAATATAAACAAATAAAAAGTTGAAGATTAATAATTTCATAATTATATAATATGGGAAATGGAGTGTTGGTGCCTTGGGAAGTTGAGAAGTTGGGGTGTGGGTGACTGGGTTTTTCTATTTCGGCTACTAGCATTTATATTTGTATGGCTAGGGTGGTGTACCATCTCATAGTTCGACTTATTAAGACTTTAAACTTTGTGGGGGCTGTTAATTTTCCACCTTCTCTGAATTAAGGTGAGTGCACCTATTGAAATACTACCATTCATATCTTATCATTTGTAATGTTTTTATCCTCAGCCAATTTATCAAGGTAGTTTGTTTTTATTCTAACATAGTTAAGATGGATTTGGTCAAGTTTTGTATACCATTGCCCACGACTTTTCCAACTTAGGTGTAATATAAATCATATTTACGCGTTGTTTTCATCTTGCTTTTCTAAAACACATAAAGCTTTAAAAGGTTTCATTTTTATAAATTATATCAGTCCTAGAAGATTGTAAGCTTTCCTGATCAATTTTTCCAATTTAGGTAAGTCCATCTTTCTGGGATATAAAACTATAAAGTTTATTTGTGAGTCTTTTTTTTAGCTTTAGAAGTACTATATTTAGTTAGCTATGGGAAACTTGGGTTTCATTTTTTTGATTTGCCCAGTATGTATACTAGTTTTTCTAGCATTTTCCCAACCCTGTATTGCTTCTGTTCAACAAATTGGCATCATAACTCCAGGGTATGAAGCCTCTCAAATGAGTCATATTGATCACAATGGGTTGTTTCTGTTATCAAATGACTCTACATTTGCATTTGGGTTCAAACCCACAAATGATGCCACCTTGTTCCTGTTAGTGATCATACACCGAGACAGCTCCACAGTTGTGTGGACTGCAAATACAGCCTCCCCAGTTGCCAATTCTGATAAGTTTGTGTTTTGGACTAATGGTAGTGTGTCCCTTCAAAGCAAAGGGAAGGTGGTATGGGAACCTGATACTGGTGGAAAACTGGTGTCTGTGGTTGAATTGCAGAATTCAGGGAACTTGGTGTTGCTTGGGAGTGATAATACTACCATACTTTGGGAGAGTTTTAGGTATCCTACCAACACCCTTCTTTCAAATCAGGATTTTGTACAAGGAATGCAGCTATCGAGTATTCCTGATCCTACTAAGAGTAACTTGACGTATGTTCTTGAGATCAAGTTTGGGGATCTGATTCTTTCTACTGGGCATAACATACCCCAGACATATTGGTCCTTGGGAAATGACACCAGGAAGATCATTAACAAGATTGGCGGTGTGATTACTTCAGCTAGGATTGAGTCGAATTTATGGAAGTTCTATGATAATAACAAGGCCTTGCTATGGCAACTTGGGCAACTTGTGCTCTTTTCCAATCCTACTCCTAGGAATTCAACTTTGGTTGCTGTCTTACGGAGTGATGGATTTTTGGCCTTTTACACCCTTGGAAATGGACCTTCAAAGGTTAATTCCCCACTGAAAATACCTGATGACCCTTGTGGAACACCTGAGCCTTGTGACAAGTACCTCGCTTGTTCTAGTAGTAGGTGCCGGTGCCCTTCAGGTCTAGTCTCTCGGTCGTGTAATGCTGGCATCTCTGCTCCGTGTGGAAATCCAGATGAGATGTATGATTTAGTCAATGCTGGAGATTACCTCAGTTACTTTGCTCTTGGGTTCACTAAGCCATCCATGAAAACTAATTTGGACGGCTGCCAGGCTTCCTGTGCTTCTAATTGTTCTTGCCTTGGTTTAATATTTGATAAAACTTCTCACAATTTCTTCCTCTTTGATTGGATTGGAAGTTTTATCACTGATCCCTCTTCCAAATATTCCGTCTATGTTAAAGTTTCAAAGAATGGAGTTGTTGGAGAAGAGGATGGCCGAAGCAAAAGTAAGCACTTGGCAATAGTCATCTCTACTGTAGTCCTGACTGTATTCATTGTGGCTATGGTTTGTGGAGGATACAGGTATCACATGAAGAAAAAGAAAGTGCTCAAATCTTCAGAAGATGAAAGTTTCTTTGAGCCATTCTCTGGGATGCCAGTCAGATACAGCTACAAGTTTCTTCAGGAAGCAACCAACAACTTCTCTCTGAAACTCGGGCAAGGAGGGTTTGGGTCAGTTTATCAAGGCAAGCTACCAATGGAACTTTACTTGCTGTTAAGAAACTCGAGGGAATGGGTCAGGGGGTTAAGGAGTTTCGAGCAGAAGTTAGCATCATAGGCAGCATCCATCACATTCATCTGGTCAAAATAAAGGGTTTTTGTACTGAAGGGAACCACTGGCTTCTAGTCTACGAGTTCATGGAAAATGGGTCTTTAGATAAATGGATTTTCAAAAGGAATATTGATAATGATTGTGTGCTAGATTGGCCAACAAGGTTCAACATTGCAGTGAATACTGCGAAAGGGCTAGCGTATCTTCATGAAGACTGTGAAGTGAAGATTGTTCATTGTGACATAAAGCCAGAAAATGTGCTCCTTGATGCACATTTTGTGGCTAAGGTATCAGACTTTGGGCTTGCCAAATTGATGACAAGGGAGCAAAGCCATGTCTACACCACTCTTCGAGGCACACGTGGATATCTTGCACCTGAGTGGATAACAAATCATGCAATCTCAGAGAAGAGTGATGTTTACAGTTATGGAATGGTGTTGCTTGAGATCATAGGAGGAAGGAAAAACTATGACCATTCACTTCCCTCTGAAAAATCCCATTTTGCAGCGTATGCTATCAAGATGATGGAGGAAGGGAAGCTAAGAGAAATCCTTGATTCGAGCCTTGAATACGACCCTAACGAAGAGAGTGTAAGAACCGCGATCAAGGTTGCATTATGGTGCATACAAGAAGACGTGTCTATGAGACCCCCTATGACTACAGTTGTCCAAATGCTTGAAGGAGTCTACCCTGTTCCTCATCCTCCAACATCTTCCTTAACAAGTGTGGGGTTTTCTCCGAAGTTATATAAATGGACGGGCAATGGGACTCGGAGGTCATCTGTTCTGTCAGCTGTCCAGCTCTCTGGGCCAAGATAGCTGGTGTTATAGATAATGGCTTAAGATTAGTTTAATCAAGTTTTCTAACTGTATACAGTAGTATCATGTAGTTCAGAACATTAGAATTCTGTTGTCTTTTTTGTATGGAAGTAATGGAACATATCACTGATGTACTGATATCAGTGTGCTTCTGAAATACTTTTGTACTTTGTAGATGATGATCAAGGAATAGCTTGTTATATGATCTTGTCGGTCATTATTTACCAGATTTGGTACTAAATAAATCAAAGCAGCAGAAAATACTATATCTAGATAAGTCAATGAGCAAGTGATGAAGTCAGTATTGAGTGATACTCAACCTTCTTGTAACATACTGTATTATTTTCTTGTTTATATGGGGTTGTTTTTTTTTTTTTTACGGGTATATGGGGTTGTTGGCTTGTTGCAAATAAAGAAGTGCAAGTAGATTGACTAATAGACAATTTCTCTATGATTACTTCTGCATGTGTAAGCTTGGTTGCTGACTGGGGTGGCTGTCTTAGTTTTCGTCATTCTACCCTCGGTAGTCAGCACCGTGTCATCTAAGGGCATAATCACATTTCAGGCTCGTCTATAAACTAGCCAATTATTTCTCATTTCAAACGGAATTACGCATCTAAAATTCAAAAGGTCAAGATTTAAAAAGTATAAATTTTCCTGTCAATTTCTGTTCGGGGCATTGTTGGGTCAAGTCACATATAAAGTACGCGTACGATTCTGGTTCAAGTCAATTTTGACACATCTAGCCATTTGACATTACAAATTTACACCCCCTAACTAACTACGTCGTTTTATCCCCTTTCCCCCACCGGTGTTTTTTTTTTTTTCCATTCAAGCAAGTATATAATGTTCTTGAAGAGATAATATTTCTTTCCTTTTCTCTCTCCTCATTTTACCAATTTTAATTTCTCTCTCCTCTTTTAACTGATTTCACTTTCTCTCTCCTACATTTTTTGATTTTTTTTTTCAAATTTTTCTCTTCTTCCATGGAGATTTTTTATCTCAATTGCATTTGATTATGATTGTGACTCTATTTTCCTCCTTGGTTTACTCGACTCATTTAACAATCAATGTGAGAAATTTTGATTATAATGCTTTGATGTCATAGTTTTTGTTGTATTGATTTTAATTTTGATAATGCTCTGGTTTTAGTATTGTTATTGTTGTTATTAGTTGATTCATATATAGTTTTGGTTGTATTATTCTTCTAATTTGATTCTTATTTGTGTTATTGTTTTTATTTTGTAATTTTGATTGTTGTCTTTCCAGTTTTGTGTGTCTTACATGAACATCTATAGTAATTGTAATAATATTACTAACCAATTATTTTTATTAGCTTGTTGTGTCATATAAAATAATCTTAGTTAAAAAAAATGATCACTTGTGCAATAGTAAATGTTCATTTATGTTTAATGTATTTTTTTTAGTAAACTATAGATTTATTTTTTTTATGATCACTATATATATGTTGTCCATATGAATTTCAATAATTTTCATTCTTTTAAAGATGCTCATATCTATTTTAACTAGTTGATGAACTTATTTTAATATATTTGTTCCCTAAAAAAAATCTTAACATTTGTTATTTTGTTTTGTTGTAATAATGTTCAATTATGCAATCATAAATGTTCATTTATATATATAATTGTGTTTATGGAATTATAAGTTGTACATGTGACGTTTAATGATTATATATCAATATTTATTGTTTTATAAATGATTTTTAGTTATGTAACTATATAGATTATCATTTATATCTTCACATATAGTAATTTAATTGTAAGTGATCAAATGCATTATTGTATTTGATCATTACTGCTACTATATATGTTCATTTGTTACATGTTTATTTATTGCAGTGGGAAAAGAGGATGCTATTAATTTTGAAGAAGCAAATCAGTTTGATTTTTGGGGGAAACAATTTCCTTCTGAAGATGACGCTTATGAAATGTTTAACGAGTATGCTTTTATGAAAGGTTTTGGAATTAGAGTTTGGAAGAGTAAGAGGCAAAGGGATGACTCATTTTCTATGAAAGGATTTATTTGTTCTAATGAGGGTTATAAAGATAAAAAGTATAGCTTAGAAATATTAGGTCCTAAGAGAGACTTAATACAAGAATAGAGTGTTTAGCTTTAATTTTGTACAGTTTTCTATTGATCATTCAGGTGTTTTATGAACATATAGTGTCAAATATTCTAATATATATATAGTTAGTGAATTATTGTTCAAAGTCGAATATTGTAAATGTTCAACCACAAATTCAAGTTGTTAGGAATATTTAGATTTTTGTTTATGAACATATATTTTTTTCCTAATATGAACATTATATATATATATATATATATATATATATATATATATATATATATATATATATATATATATATATATATATAGAAATAGGATCATATGAGACCACCCCCCTTATGTGAGAACCCTATTATATGTGAGGACATATTACAACCGTTGGATCAATTTCATCCAACGGTCATAATACAACCTGGTAAAACAAAGCTCATTTATTTCAAATTCATTTCCTGCGTTTTTTCTCTCTCCTCCTTCTTCCTTTCGCTCAATTTTCTCTCTTCTCCTTCAATATTACGGTTTTCTACTCTGTTGCTCTTTGATTTTTCATCACAAGTTCTTCAATCTTCATCAATTCTTCGTTAATGTGAGTCTATTGTTTATACATTTGCTGTTTTTCAATTAATTTTATGTTACATTCATTGTTTATTTTCGTTTTGATTTTCGTTTAATTTGTTTTGATTATCGTTTTTTTGTTGATTATAGTTTTATTTTCGTTTTCTTGAGTAATTATCAAGTTAATTTTAGTTTTATTTGGCTGAATTTAGGTCTTACTAAGTGTCCTTGCTTTGATTTTGTTGCGATTTTTGCTTGATTTTCGTTTTCCTTTTCGTTTAATTTGTTCTGATTTTTAGCTCATTAATTTTAGGTTACTTTGTGTCGATTATCTTTTAGTTTGTTTTTTTTTTTGTTGATTTTAGTTTTTTTCGTTTTTTTGAGTAATTATCAAGTTATTTTTAGTTTTATTTTGTCTGAATTTAGGTTTTTACAAGTCTTCTTGCTTTGGTTGTGTATTTGAGAAATTATGTTGTGGTTTTGTTGCGATTTTTGTTGCTCTATTGTTTTGTAGAAACTTTACAAGAGCTTCGTGCAAACATTAAGCAGTTGTTTGGAGGGAAAGGGGGGGTGGGAAGTCAAACCGTGGAGACACTCAATTTTATGACTGCTATGATTGATGACACTCAATTAAACTAATCCTTCACCTGGTTTGTAAACAATAACCTGAAATTGGAGTAAAATGCTGGGACAACCTAAAACTTTCATTTCTTCAAAGGATTCTTATTACTTGTTTATACTTTAATATTTCCTTCAGATTTTAATGATTGATGATCTGTTTGTTTGTTTGTTCTGTAGCTTATATAATATTTGTTCTATAACCTGTCGTATGTTGTTTCACAATGGTGATTTGTTTTCATTCTTCTTCATTAATTCCTATATACCCTGCTGGATGTTAGTCAGACCCACTATTAGGACACATAGCCACATAATAATCTACCTTAATTACTATGTCAGCCACATCCTTTCCGTTTTCTACATCCAAGGTTATAATCTATGTTACTCCTCAACTCTTGTTCAATAATTATGAGCGGAGGTTTGTTTATAATGCTTGGATTTATTCTACTATTTTTTTGGATATAGTTGTTTTGTGCATGATCCTATGTAGTGTGCAAAAGACTATTTTTTTGGGGAACGAGTTTAAATTTTCTAGATTATTTGTTTATATCATTTCAAAATCAGATAAACTGCACTGCATCTGCGTGCCTTTAGCCTGTATGTAGTTCAGCACTTCAGCTTTGGCCGGTGTTGAGGTTTTAAATTGCTACTCGATGAGCAGTGGCAACTCTGTATCATAACATAGATTTTCTAATAGCTCGAAAGGAAACCTCAGTCATTTGAAGCATTATTTGAGAGTTAATCCAAAAAAAACCACCACATTATGATGACAGAGGTTGGGAGGTTGTAGTACTAGCATTAACCTTCCACTTTATTCTCTCCCTCATTTCTATAGTCCATGAAGTACAAAGGTGGGAAAGTCAGAAATCTTACGTGAGTTCAATCTAATATGAGAGTTTTACTTATTTGGGCCTTAAGGAAGCTAAAGATTTAGCTGTGAATGAAAGATGAATGATTTGGGAAAAGAGTTTTTTTACACGATGAAATGGAAGGTATATAATGATATAGACTTTTTAAAGTAAATCAATTATGTTTTAAAGTAAATTGAAAGATTAAAATTATGATATCTCAATTTCTTAGCTTCCTCGTTTCTATGTCATGGTTCTTTGGTTGGTACTCTGTTATTAAGAGCTTGTATGTGTTGGATTTGTCTACTCTTAATTTTTGCTTTGTTGTTAGGAAACCTTGTTGTTGTATACAGGTGCTTAAAGTATGTTATAATTGCTTTCGGATCGAAGCTTGTATGTATGTTAAATGTGCTTTGTTTTTTATAATGTCGGGGCTTGGATTTATGGGGCTATAGGCTATTAAAATCTACTCTAGCAACAGTGGATGTTGTATATAACTGTTTTTGTCAATGGCAGGACTATGTATGCTTAATGCTTTAGTTAGGGTCCTTAACTACTGCTACACTTGAAGTACAAAAGAAGGTCTTAAAGATCATAGAGAGCAGTTCCTAAGCATGCCTTATCATAAATCTAAATTGATTAGAGTTTATAGATGGATATATACGAGTTGTTAGTATAGCTCGAAAGAAAACAAAGTTTGGAATGACATTCTAGCAACATGTGTGTAAATTTATAAGATAATGGTTATTTATTCTTTTGGGATTTGATTCAAAATAGCTGAACTCTGAACCAGTTCCCCAAACTGCTAAATTTCCTTTTCTTTTGGTTTGGTTGCTGATTTTTCATCCTTGCCTGTTGTTGCTACATTTGTGTTTGAAGTACCACCGTTCTGTTCTTTGTGCAAAATTTCTGGACCAGAACGGTATTATGGAGAACTCAGTTTACGAAACTTGCTTATTGCTGCTACATTTGTGTTTGATGTACCACGTTATTTTTGCATGAGCTCTTGACTTGAACAGTATGTAGAAGAACTGAGTTTGCAAAACCTGACCTGAACCTATTTGATGTTAGCGTTTGGCTTATAAGCTAGAACTATCGACAAACCAGCAGATAACTACGAATCAACCAAAATTTTTTTGGTCAATTCGTTTGACAGCTCAAGTAGCTCCAATTTTTTTTATATAATAGCTGAAATTATGGTTTTCGTAGTGCCAAAGCACTCTAGATCTCATTGGAAATATTTGTCTGATTTGGTAGTTGTTCTTTAGCTGTGTGTAAAATAAAATAGAGAGAGTTATTTTATCAGGAGTAGAAGCGAAAGCAAGCTAGTCAGCCACCAACTACAGAGAACAATGGCATCATTTCAATTATCCGTTGCCTGCATTATTATCTTTTGACCATTCCAAGCATAGTTCTTTTTTTGTTGATAGCCTCACATATATTTTTCTTTAATAAATAAATATTTCACCACTAAAATTAATGATTGTATAAAATTATTGGTCAAAAGTCGTCTTAATTTCTGTTAAATTATTTGCTCATTTGACAAATGAGCAAACTAATGTTTGCTCATTTCACAAATGAGCAAACTAATGTTTGCCCATTTCACAAATGAGCAAACTAATGTTTGCCCATTTTACAAATGAGCAAACTAATGTTTGCCCATTTTACAAATGAGCAAACTAATGTTTGCTCATTTCACAAATGAGCAACTAACTATTTGTTCATTTGAGAAATGAGCATCTATGTTTTTCCTTATTCGTTAAATCTATGTGATATTTGACTTTTTTTTATGATATTGTATCAGCAGGAATTCTATTGAAAAGGAGTCTGGTGCGAATGCCGGTTCATCAGGGGCGGCTACTGTCGATGCCGGTTCATCAGGGGCTGCTGACGAGGCTGGTTCACCAGGGGTTGTTGCCGAGGCTAGTTCATCAGGGGCTGGTGCCGAGGCTGGTTCATCAGGGGCTGGTGCCGAGGCTGGTTCACCAGGGGCTGTTGCCGAGGTAGGTTCATCAGGGGCTCTAATGGCAGAGGAGAAGATCAGTGAAAAGAAGAAAAAGAAAATCAAAGTAGTTGCTACAAAGGGTAAAGCAAAAAAGGTTGAAAAAAGAGTGAAAGAAAAGCATAATGTGAAGTTTGAGGATCCAGACAGTGAAGATGCTGTTGATGAAGTGCAGAAATCAAAATCTGTTGTTTATGGGACGTTGCGTAATAGGATGTCACCTTCATCTGTTGTTAATGTTTTTAAGGAGTTTTCTGAAGATCAGTTGACTGCCATTAGAGCTATAGGATTTGGGTCTTTGGAGTATTTGAAAGTGTCCCAATTGCCTTTGCAATTGGGTTTTTGGTTAGTCAAGCACTTTGATGCTCATAGTTGTACGTTGAATATTCCTGATTCCGATCCTTTCAAAATTACGGAACAACATGTACATGATGTCCTAGGGCTGCCAGCTGGAGGCATGGAGATGGATGCTAATCTTTTTTCAAAGGATGATAAAGTTATTAACCAGTGGAAAAAACAGTTCCCAAAGAACTCATTATTTGTGAACATTGGGGAACTTTCAATGTACTTGAAGAACCATAAATCAGCTGGGCCAATGTTCAAACGCAATTTCGTAGTTCTTTGTGTTTCCACTTTAATGTCAAGTAGTTTTTTCATTTTCATATTTCTTATTTTAATTTCATTTTGTTCATTTTAATTTCATTTTGCTCATTTTAGTTTCATTTTGCTCATTTTAGTTTTTGTTTGATCATATTTTTTTAATTTTGTTATTTTATGTTAGGAGGACAAAACAAGAATGTTAATCATGACGTTCTCAGATATTTGAGTAATGTTGCTAAAATCAAGGATTTAAATTGGTCGAAGTTTATCCTTGATTCTCTTGTGAAGGCGAAGATCAAATGGGATGAGCTTCCTACTCGCTACTTTCCAGGATCTTTATTATTTCTTATGGTATGTTTTTATGTGTTGCATTTTATTGTTTGAAAAATAGCAGGATCACCTGCAACCCCCCTTCCTCCCTTAAACAAGAACACACACACACACTTACACACACACATACACATAAATACACATATACAAGCACACATACACACATATATGCACACACACACTGACACTGACACATACACACACACAGACACACACAGAGATACACACACACACAGACAGATGCACATACATATATGCACTCACAACCTATAATAGAATCTGAAATCAGAATTGAAATGTGTGGGTAGGTTTCAGTAAGGGCTGGTTCTGGTATTTTCTAAGTTTTATTTTTTTATTTTTTATGCATTAACTGTTATTTATTTGTTTAATTTTAATGTACTAATCTTTTCTATCTTACTTGTTTGTAGCTTTTATATGTTGATCATTTTGTCATTGAGGAAGTTAGAGCGAAACGAGAAACTCCTGTTCTCAAAGGCTGGACAACGAATATGTTGTCTAGCCGTGAGAAATTGGAAATTTTTAAGGGGAGGCTTGGAATTTTCGATAAAAATCTGAAGGTTGTTGGTCCTTCTGGCAGCAAACAACCAAAAATGGTATTTCACTTTCAATCAATACTTAGCTTTTTTGCCTTTTAGAATTAAATTGAATTGGACCAAATCTTGTTAGATTTCATTGCAAACGATCCCAACTTATTCTGACTTTTTTTTTTTTTTTTTTTTTTTTTGCATTCAGGAAACATTTGTTCCAACTGTTCCACAAACTAATGAAGATGTTGAAGTAGATCCAAAGAAGGTATTTATATGATTTTTAATGTAGATCTAATATTAATTTATTTTGTTGTTTAATGACATCCATTCTAACTCAATGTTCTGAATTCTATTATGTGAAGTTTGGTTGGCAAAATTGGGTTGTGGAGTATCAGCAACAGTTGAATAATGATGCAATGTGGCACTCTATTATGGCGCATCAATGGAGTAGAGAAATCAGCAAAAAATTAATTGCTCATTTGACAAATGAGCAAATATTTTACCATTGATTTTTTATTTATGTTTTTTTTATTTAGTCTTTTGTTTTATATTTATCTTATTTATTTATGTTTTTTTTTCTAGAAATGCTTAATGGATCTTGCAGCGTCTTCGACTAAGCTGGTGTTGGCATACATGGACTTTCATGAAAAACATGAACTAGCTGTGAAGCATTTTCCTCACAATGATAAAATACAAAAGCTGAAGGAAGATGCAATGGGTATTTGTGACGAGCAAAGATTGAGTTCTCAAGCTATGCCAGAAAATCATAGCTTTTCTTTTAGCCAAGACGATGAGTATTGGCAAGATCCAGCCGTCATTGAAGCTTGGGATAGATTTTCCAAGATTTCTGCTAATGAGAAGAATGTTGAATCCTCAGTCTTTGCTAGGGCTGATTGTCCAACCGTAACAGGAGCCATTGATGTTACAAAGATTGCGGCTGAAAGTGTTCAGATAGCAAATAGTCTTTCTGAAAATGAAGGTCCTGCTATTGTAGTTGAAACTGAAAAAGTTGTAGGAGGTTCAAGTATTCGATTTGGTTTGAGATCTTCAGTTAAAAAAGGATTTGGAACTCCTACTTTCAGTTTAGGATTTGATGATCCGGAGAACTCCCCAACTATTGTACAACCTTTAGTAGTTGTTGATGGTGATGTTCCTGTACGACCTTCAGTTGCTGCCGATGCTGCCGATGTTGATGTTCCTTGTGCTGTAGGTGGTGCTGATGTTCCTGTTTTGAAGAAGCGTAAAGTTCAACCATCAATGCTGCTTAGATCACCTTTTAAGGAACGAATTATCAACATTTACACTACATTATCAGAAGTTCAGAAAACTGTCTTGGAAGCTCTGTTTGATGATGATAAAAATCGTTTGTAAGTATTTTTATTATTATAGAATTTGCTATCTTGTATACTAATTCATATTTTCTTTAATGATATTAACTTTTTTAATTCCTTTATGCAGTGATCTAGTCTTTTTATCCAAAGTTAATGGAGTGCATGATGTTGAAGTCATGAGATTTCAACTTGAAAAGCTGTATACTCACCTTAAAATTGATTCAGAAATCATTAATGCTTGGTGTAGTATTTTGAATTATAATGAGAAATTTAGAAACTCAAGTTCTCCTGCTCGTTTCTTTTTTAATGTTACTGCTACTGTAAGTTCATATTCTTTAATTTATTTTATTTTATTGAAGTATTTTACAGTATTCCAGTTGTATTAATTTTTTTTTTTTAAACATGTAGGAGTGTCTTGTTCATTATGAGATTGATTTTGTTAGTTATCGGAATACTATATTTCGTGAGGTTGCTCAGAAGTTATACAGCCAAAGTGTTGTCCCAAAGAAGGACATTCAACTTTTCTTCTTCCCAGTTTACGAAATAGGTCATTATTTCTTGGTATGTTTCAACACTACCACAGAGCATGGTAATATTGAGGCTATTGATTATAGTGAAGATTCCGGAGATCATACACAGCTTTTAAAACATTTGGTACGGTTTAAAAGTTAATTTCTATTAACATTATGTTTGCTTATTTCAGTAAAATTATTAGATTTTAAAAATATATATTATCTTTTCTCATTTGACATGTTTATTTTCAGATAAGTGCATTTTGCAATTTTATGCAATATGAAGGAAATGTACAGAGCTCTGTGTTGTCAAGTGATATCAAGCGCATGGAGCATGTTACACTTGATTCTCCTTGGAAGTCTACATATAATAATCATTTGCACTGTGGAATTGCATTGATGAGGATTATGGAAACATACATGGGTTTGTCAAAGTGGGCTTCAGGTTTGAAGAAGAATAATGTAAGTCTTTCATCTTATATGAATTGTCCTTAGATACTTGTTTGCTGGATTTTACAAGGCGTACAATTTTTACTTGTTAATTTCTAATACTCTCTGAGTTTATAAGAATATGGATATGTAAAGTGCAAATTTGAATGATAAAGAAAATTCATGATAATAAAAGGATATTAGTATGTTTATATGCACCACCAAAATATTTTTTTTTATTATTCTTATATAGAAATTTAAATAAATCTTGCTCATTTGTCAAATGAGCAGCCAATAATTTGCTCATATTTCAAATGAGCAAGCAATTATTTGACTGAATTAATTTGAATTCTGTTTATTGTTTGAAAAATAGCAGGATCACCTGCACCCCCCTTCCTCCCTTAAACAAGAACACACACACACACTTACACACACATATACACATAAATACACATACACACACACACAGATACACACACAGACACACACATAGATACACACACAGACACACACACATAGATACACACACAGACAGATGCACATATACACACACTGACACAGACACACACACACAGAAACACATGCACATACTTAAACTGGCATCAACTAGTGCTCTAGGCTGTGGATTATGCATCCTTGATAAGTGAAATTTTCCAAGCTTCCATCTGTTTATGCATAGCAGAAAAGGTAGCACACTAAGGCAGCTTTCTACTCTGGTTTTTTTTTTCTCTCTTGAAGTAGAGGCTTTGCACCAACATTTCAATAATTAAAAAAACAGAACATAATTTCCACAACTTCTAATAGAATTCTGTTTATGTCCAATATAAGTAGCAGATGGTTCTGAGTGACCTTGCACACCAATCATCCACCTTCCCTTTTCCAACTCAGATGAAACTTGGACTATAAACTGTAGAGCAATTGAACCAAAATTCAGTGAACCCAGTGAACCTTTAGCAAGATTTCAAGCTACTTTTCTTTTTAAATAAATGTAAAGGAATCAGAATTTGGGTTTCTTATTACTTATTCTATTCTTCTTCTACGTGCTTCGTGCTTCACCCTGCTTTATACATTTATATTTTTTAAAATTTTCTTGTTTTATTTTTTCTTTCCTATTTCTTACAGGTGATAATCATGGAAAAACTTCGTGTGAAGTACACCTTAGCAATAATTTCAAGCGAAATAAACACAATTCAATCCGTTAAAGAAATTCCTCAAAAGAAGAAAAAGCAGAAGAAAGTTTCTCCTAAGACTGAAGAAGAAAAAGTTGAAGAACAAAAGGGTGAAGAAGAAAAAGCTTAAGATGAAAAGGCTACTTGTTAGTGTTACCTCAATATTTTGCTTGGTGTAGTATTGATTAAGGTGTTGACATAGCTTTCTAATTTTAGGGAAGTAGAGAAACAATGATTTAATCAACTTGTAAATTGTTATTTTTTGAATGATGTAAAAATGGTGACTTTTGATTATGGTGACTTTTGTGTTTACCTGAAATAATTTGTCATTTATACCTACCGTTTTTTTGAACTATTTGTTGATTTACAAATGAGCAACGAACTATTTGAGAAAATAAACATTTGCTTATTTGCTTATTTGAGCAAATAAACAAAGAACAATTATTTGCTCAAGGGTAGAGCAAATTATTCTTTACTCATTTGACAAATGAGCAACTAACTATTTGCTCAATTGACAAATGAGCAAAGAATAATCAACTCATTTGAAAAATAAACAAAGAACAAATTACTCATTTGACAAATGAGCAAAGAATAATTTGCTCATTTAACAAATGAGCGAAGAAATGCTTGTTTATTTAATGAATGGTTAAAAATAAATTTTGCTTATTTGACAAATGAGCAACTAACTATTTGCTCATTTGCTAAATGAGCAAAAAATTGATTGTTCATTTTCCAAATGAGTAAATAATTGATTCTGTTAAGAAATATAAAATCAACAGAATATTAACAAAATTTAAAACACAAATTTCCAGGATCTTTATTATTTCTTATGGTATTTTTTTATGTGTTGCATTTTATTGTTTGAAAAATAGCAGGATCACCTGCAACCCCCTTCCTCCCTTAAACAAGAACACACACACACACTTACACACACATATACACATAAATACACATACACACGCACACAGACACACATATATGCATTCACACACACTGACACAGACACACATATATGCATTCACACACACTGACACAGACACACACAAACAGATACACACATAGATACACACACACAGAGATACACACACAGACACACACACAGACAGATGCACATACACACACACTGACACAGACACACACTGACACAGACACATACACACACAGACACACACGCAGACACACACAGAAACAGATGCACATACTTACACGCACTCACAACCTGTAATACAATCTGAAATCAGATTTTGTAATTAGATTCAGAATTAGATTTTGAAATTAATTTATGGAATCAGTAACACTTTTTTTGGACAATTTCTAATATCATGGTGACTCAATTCACCACAACCTCTACATAATCTCTTCTTTTTCTGGTTTTGTTCTACAACCTTTTCTTTTTCTCCCTTAAGCCTTTTTGCACTTCTACCTCTTGTTTCAACATTTGGTACATCAATCCCAGCCCCTTTCTCTTTTGAAGTCTCTTCATTTGATACATGAACTCCAGTCCCTTTATTCTTTGAAATTTTTGGAGGTTTGAAAATTATTTCAGTTGGCACACTAGCTCCAATCAATAGCTCAATGTCTTGTGCTTTGTTGTTTGCACTTCCTGTTGTTTCATTATTTCTTGCAATCCTCTTAGCTTCCAAATCCTTTCTTATTCCTTGAAGATTTATCACAAGATCTTGAATATCTTCATCATTTCCTTCTGCCAAACTTATACAAGTGTGTATCTCTGACCATAAGTCATTTAACAATTTTTTCTTGTCAATTAAATTAGCACATTGCTCCAACAGGTTTCCACCCAAGTCAAAAATTGGTTTTTTTAGTGCCATAGTAATCCATCTGTGTAGCATATACTGCTCAGGAATGGTTTCAAACCTTTTTGCTTTCCAAACCCAAATCATATGTCTGCATGGAATACCTTGTCTATAAAACAACTTGCAAGAACATGAGGTGTCATAGTTAGTTGGATTAAACACAACATCAAATGTTCTAATTCGATTTCCTTCACTTACTTTTGCAACTTCCAATCCATTTTCTTTCTTCAATTCATCAACACCACAAGAAAAACAAGCAATTTCAACCTCATATTGAAATTCATAAAAGACAGAGTTAGTATATAAATGCGAGGCATGTTTTTCTATCCCTAGTGGTGTTTTGCACTCAGGATATTTGTGCTTTGAATCATTATCATTTTGACCTTGAGTGTGTCTCTGGGCATCAATTGCAGCTTCATATCTCAAGTAAAACTCAACAAGTGACACATGAGGATTGATAAAGGAGCAGAAAAAGTTGTTTTCGCTTTCGGATCTTGATGTTGTACGCATTATTCCTCCAAGGAACACATCTCTGAAATACGCCGGAATCCACTTGTTCCTTATCTTGTACATATAACCTAACCACTCATGTTCTTCCAAGTGGTATTCAACCATCACCTTGTTCCACCTTTCTTCAAACTCAGCAGGTTCAATTTCAAGATGCCAAACACAAGCACATAATTTTTTTAGGAAACCAGTTTCTTCTTGCATGATTGATTTCTCCACCTTATCTGGTAACTTTTTCATTATGTGCCACATACAGAACCGATGTTCAGTCTTGTTAAACACACTTTTAACAGCAATTTTCATTGCTGGATCTTGATCTGTAATCATACAATTCGGTTCATTTCCACCCATTGCTTTAAGAAATGATCTGAACAACCACTCAAATGACACTATATCTTCCTTCGCTATGAAACCAGCAGCAAAAGTAATGCAACTCTTATGATGGTCAACCCCTGTAAATGGAGTAAACACCATGTTGTACCTGTTTACACATACAGATTAAATTTTAAATGATCAAATAATTACACACACACATACATACACACACATGTACTTAGACACAGACACACACACGCACACACACACACATACACATACATACACGCACTCACAATCTGTAATAGAATCTGAAATCAGATTATGAAATCAGAATTGTCATCAGCTACTGAAATAATTCAATGCTCATTTGACAAATGAGCAAATAATTGATTTCTCATTTGTCAAATGAGCTTATAACTCAATGCTAATTTGTGAAATAAGCAAACAATTGTTTGCTTTTTTGTCAAATGAGCAAATAATTGAATGCTCATTTCTGAAATGAGCAAATAAGTCAATGCTCATTTGTGAAATAAGCAAACAGTTATACTAAGTTCATTTAAAACAAAGTTATTAATTTAAGCTATATTTATAACATAAAAATGAATTGTGATTTTTATGAATTACCTATTGGTTTGGTATGTGGTATCAAAGGATACCATATCACCAAAAAGAGCGTAACTCTTTTTACAAAGGGGGTCAGCCCATAATGCTCTACAAAGGCAATAATCTTCATCCATCTCAAAATCAAAGAAAAAAGCGCTCCACATTAGCTTTTTGTTGGTAAAGTTATCCACGAACATTTGAGCATCACTTCCTTGAATGTATGCTTTCAAATCTCTATGAAAATTTTTGAAATCTTGCTTAGATGCACCGATGTTATCATATCCTCCAACAATTTCCTTCATCATTCGAAAAGTTGCAACAGGACCAATATTCACCTATTTAAAGAACAAAACAATTTGTCAAATGAGCAAATAATTTAATGCTCATTTTTCAAATGAGCATACTACTTTTATTAGAACATACAGAGAATTCATGAAACATAAGAGACTTTGAAAGTCGTACCTTAGAATTATTCACAATTATTTTTTTGTGCAATATGTTCATTTTTCTTCCTTCTTTTTGGAAGAGATTGCAACTAGGTGTATAAAGTGCATGAGTATGTCCCTCATGAAATTGTGACACTATGAATTTGTTATCATCACAATGCTTTATGACAATATGTGCCTTGCACCCAACACGAGTAACGAGTCTCTTCCTTTTGATTGAAGTTTTTTCTTCATTGCTTTCTCCTTCGTTGTTATTTGAATCTTTTTCAACAGTAGGCTTTCTTTTCTCTTTGTATCCTTCTTTATTGCATAAGATATAATGTGATTTCAATTCTTTGCTTCTTCTTTGCCTTTTAGTTGTAGACTTTCTTGTGTTGAATCCAGCAGCAAATGCGTATCTTTTATAAAATTCAAGGCCCTCTTCAAGATTATTAAACTTCATCCCTATAGCTGGTTTCAACTCATTGGGGCATATTGGAAGCCATTCTTTTGTTCCTCCAGGAGTGAGCAAAGGTGCTACTTTAGGAGAAACTACTATTGTAGGAGTAGTTGCCACATTTGTGATGGTACTAGAATGACTGTCAAGTTCTTCGTTGTTGCTCATCATTTCTGACATTAAATATAATAGAAATAACAGGTTAGTAACAATTCCATAAAATAGTTTAAGGAAGCTCATTAAAAATCTCATATGTGTTGCTGAATCATGTTTTTAACCATACTAATTACTACTTACAGCAGAACTCTTACACTTACTCACACACACACACACACACACAAAATAATTTCAGAATCTAAAATAGATCTAAAATCAGATTCAGAATCAGAATTGCAAACAGAAAGATGAGGGGGGAGGGGGGAATAGGTTTGTATAAGGAAGTGTAAGAAGGGAGTGTGGTTGGTGTGCAGGAAACAGACCAAGAAGAAGGGGGGTGGGGCTTGTGTGCAGGCAAGAAAACCAAGAAACTCAATGCTTTGATAGCAGAAACTAGATGATTTGAAAAGGAGTAAAAGTTGATAATGCTACCCTTCACTATGATTTGCAAAACCTAGCATATATAGCATTCAGTATAGCATATTTGCCTACAAAAACCATACATTCTTAGACACACACACACACACACACACCATAGCACACAGAAGTGCTCAATCTAAGAAGCACAACCACTTGCTCATTTGATAAATGAGCAATCAAATATTTGCTCATTAGCTACAGCTACCTCTTTCATTTTCATTGCTTCTGCAACTTAAATATTTGGATTTGCTCAATTTAATTATGTTTTCTCATTATATGTTTTTTATATTATTACAAATATTTAGGTTTGCTCATTTTATATTCATTTGCTCATTTTAAATTTGATTGCAAATTTTCAATTTCTATCAAATTAATCAAACCTAAATTGTTGATTTAATTCAAAAAATTTCAAAGAAGTAAATTCAATCAAATCCATAATTGATGCAATTAAACAAGCAATTCAATGAGAACAGAACAAACCACAAAAATCGAAAATTATCATGCAATTAACATGCAATTCATAACCTGGCGATTGATGCAATTAAATATGCAAATTAATAAGAACATAACAAACCAAAAAATCAAAAATTATCATCCAATTAACATTCAATTCAATAACCTGGCGAATTTGATTTGTAGCAGCGATTGCAATCGCGATTAGTAATATAGCGCAAGGCGAGCAAGGTCGGTGTGAACTTGCTTATGATTACTTTGATGAAGCAATTGATGAAGCAATCTGAAGCAATGAGAAACAGCGTTACTGATTAGGCGCCATTGATGAAGCTCTTGGTGGAGAGAGAAGTTAGTTAGCTAGGTGGAGAGAGATGACAGTTAGGTGTGATTTTAGGAGTTTTATGTGATTAATCACATGCGTTGGATTGAATACAATTTGATGGCTGAGATTGATTCTCACATATAGGATGTGTTCTCACATAGAAGGTGGTTCTCACCGGATCCCGACCCTATATATATATATATATATATATATATATATATATATATATATATATATATATATATATATATATATAAAAGGATGTGAATCTGTAATAATATATATTTTTGAAAAAAAGAGTTTATTTCCTTCTTATTAAATTCAAATAGAAATTGTATATCACCAAAAATTCAAATATTGGATATTAAAATATACATCACATCAATTCCACACATATTGTTATACATAATGAATTCTCGATCCAAAATTGAAAAAATTCAAGCTCGTGTTATTGGTTCGTGTTGCGCGAATCCATGCCTTCTTGATTTATTTATTTTGTCTTCCCTTTTTTTCCTTGCTATTGTGTGGTGCAACTCACTATATCCACAATTCTTTGTTTAACTAATATACAAAAACAAATGAATTATTAGTTAGATTTGAGCAAGAAGAAGTGTTGAATGAATTGAACCAATTTTCATATGAATAACAGTATAACAATTGAAATAAACATATATTAATATAAAATGAACATATATTAGTGTAGAAATGATCATCTATTAATATGGAAATCAACAACTATTAATACATAAATGAACATATTTACATGATTGAATATGAAAATGAACATCTATTAATATATAAATGAACATGCATTAGTTTAAAAATGTCTATGGAAGATATCAATCAATGAACATGAAATATATACATAAATAACTTTTGAAGCTATTAATACGTGATTTATCATATATCCATAATAAAAAAGACATATATTGAAACTCAAAACTGATTCGAGCATGATATATTTTAAGAAGATCACCAAAATATAAATATTTATCAAAATTCTAATGATCGTATATTAATATGTGAAAACCATATACATTTATGTGATTGAACATCTACCAAAATACAAATGAACATTCATCAAAATAATATTCCACTATAAACTATGAAAAAGAATGAACATATATTATGACTATGTAGTAATATATAATTGAACATTTATATTAATGATTTATTTTGTGAATGACTGTTTACTAATATATAAATGAACATTTATCAAAATGGAAATGAACATTCATTGGAAAAAAAATTAAAAACCCATTACGAACTAATTTATATAATGCTTACTTTTCTCCAAATTCTTTGATGTTCTTCTCTGAAACTATTTCCTTCGTACTACACAAAAAAAAAAGTAAAAAAAAAAAACTTCATATACTCAAAAATCAAAATGCACTTGTTCAGATCACTAGTTTTAAACGAAAATTATTAAAAATTACTTAAATGCAATAGTTCATACTTTTTTTCCATTTTATATGCTTTGATGATATTCCTGTAAGGATGTAACACAATTGCAACAAAAAAATTATTATAACTAGAGTTTATATACTCTTTTTCGAACTAAATATGTATACAATCACTTACTTCTTTGAATTTCGACCTTGATTTGTTGAATTCTATAGTAATTGAACAATTCTTTTGATAATTTGTCACAATTTTGTAGAAATTATCGTATTTTTAAATGCAAAAAATTGGTTTAGAGAGATAAAATGCAGAAAATGGGTTAGGAGAGAGAAAGTAAAATGCAGAAAATAGGTTAGGAGAGAGAAAAAAGATATGAGAAAGGTGGTTTGATTTTTTTTGTTTTTATTTATATGAGGGGGGGGGGTAAAATTAATACAGATACTAATTTTAGGGAAGGGTGTAGGGTAATATGCGTAGACTAGTGTCTAGCCATATATAATTAGACATATCACAATGGGCTTGTCATAAACACTGTCCAAACAAATTAATGTTGTATAAAGCCCAATATACACATAATTTATTAAAAAAAAAAAATTTAAAAATGGAATAAAATGGATCAGATAAATGTTTTGGACCGTTGGCTGAAGATGACCACCACCGCCGGCGAATCGTCGATTTTCCGCGGCTGCGTAGCCCCTCAAAAACCATCAAATTCCCTCAATAAATCCAAATTTCCCGCCAAAAATCCGCCTTCAACCGTCCAATTTGGCGCCAAAGCAGCTCCCTTTCTCTGTCCTACCTCTGCTCTTCCACCCACTTCAGGTAATTCATCACATACTTGCTTCTTTTATAAAATTTATTTACATTCAATCAATTTTTGTGGGCATTTGATATGTGTTAGTTATTTGTTCTTGTAAAATAATTATTTTCTGCATTTGAAGAATAAAGAATACAACAATGGATTATATATAGAGTTTATACTTCTTTTTTTAGAAGGGGAATGGTATAGTTTAAAGAGTTATGATAGATTAAGGTTCATGAAGATACTAATTACTAAGTACTGATTAAACTAATTCACACTGAAATACTAAATTTGACCCGAATTGCAACTGATTTGATTATTTCATCAATTTTCAAACAATACATGTCAAAATTTGCAGTTGTAAATGTACCAGTTATGAGTTATTACTATACTTGTTTTAAGAAAAAAAAAAAAAACAATTTTGTTGATTTTTTATACAAAATAATGGTAAAACACAGATATGTAACTTGACTGATTATTACTTGTACATTTTAGCTTGACTTGGCCAATGGATTTAAGATATGCACTCTTAGTTTGATCTTGTGTTGAAATGCTTAATGCTTTGTTGACAGATAGTTATGAAAATCTCGGTTCGTGTGGGAGGAGAGGACTCATTTTCCTTTCTGTCACTCTACCTTCTTTATTCCCTTTGCAAGAATATGTCAAAGATTGTAATGCTGAAGCAGAAGAGTGAGTTCATATGTTCTCCTGGTGCTTTTGGGTCTGTTTTTTCCATCTTCATGTTATAGCATAGTTTGTGATCTTTTTTGAATTGATGTTTAAGCATAGTTACAGGGTTCTTTTAGTAACTACTGAAAGGTGTGCTTTTCAGCCTGAATTTTCCTGCCTCAACTTTGTAGATAAGTACATGTTAGATTTAATGTAAAAAACTATCTTACATGACCAACTTTGATCCAGTATTCCACTATTTGCATGCTTTTGCCTCACTTGAGTATGTCCTCATCAATGACAGAATTTCAGAAGCTCCTGATTCTGTGGAATTTTAAAATGGTTTGAACTTAAAAGTGATGTGATGAATCTATGATATCAAATTATCTTAGTTTGTGTATTCCAACCTTAATTTAATTCATCATTTTGGATTCACCAAGATCTGTTAACGTTTTTCTTTTTTTTTTCTCAACTTTATGATATATATGAAGGCTGGGAGCTCCTGATTACCTACTTATAAAGGATGAGATAAGGAAGGTTTTGTCCAAAGGAAAGGCTGCTGGTGTACTTCGTCTCGTGTTTCATGATGCAGGAACCTTTGAGCTCAGTGAGAATTCAGGTATTTAAGGGACTGTTACTGGGTTAAAGAACTTGTAACTTGGTCCTGAATTCTTGTTATCCTAGCTAGTATCTACATGATTTAATCCAATTCTGGTACAACTTGGTTTAAGCTAGACTGTCAACAATTATATGGAGCTGAGTAAAACAAACAACACATCCCTCACAAAATGTAACTACAGCCTTAAATTTTTGTGAATACAACTTCTGAATACTATTGAATTCTGCTGATACAAGTATACAACAAAGAGATAAGCATGACAGATGTCTCCATGACCTGGTTTATTGAACCCATTGTCATGATAGAATAAAACTTTTAGTATCTATAACGGTATATTGTAAAAATTATATGGCATAGATAAACCTTATTACTCTTTATTAATCTAGAGCCAACTTGGCACTACTAATTTTGACGCACCCTTATCAATTATCATACCCTGGTTTTTCTGTGTAGGAGGTATGAATGGCTCTATAACATACGAACTTGAAAGACCTGAGAATAAAGGGCTAAAAAAGTCTCTCAAGGCATGCTCCTCCTAACCTCAAAATGTTTCATGATTTCATATTTGGTAATATTTGTATCCCTGGATTTCACATCATGCAAATATTTGCAGTTGCATGTTGCATCATTAGGGAAAGCCTGTTCTATGGGAATTTATTTATACATGTCATGTCTGCTCCACTCTAATATGACAGTAACCTCCTAACTTGTCATCGGATGCCTGTTTTAGATCATTGAGAAAGCCAAAAATGTAGTGGATGAGAGACAATCAGGTGAGCTGGTTGTTGACAATTGTTAAAAAGTTCGAGGATGTATTAGAACTTTTATTCAGGTAGGCTTATTAGTTATAATTTATTTTGTTGTGCAACTAGTGTCCTGGGCGGACATGATTGCTGTAGCAGGAGCTGAGGCAGTCTCAATTTGTGGAGGTCCGGATATTCCAGTTCGTTTGGGAAGACTTGATTCGCTGTAATCTCTTTACCCTTGGCTTGAGAGTGCCTGTGTATAAAGCTTTTAGTTTAATTTTTTTATTACTGTTGAGTTTCATTTTGGATATGTAATAATTCTTAGAATGGTGATAATATGGGCATGATGTATCTTTTAGAGGGCTTTACAGAAATTGTCATTGGGCCCTTTCATATTGCCCCTTATGCATTGACATACCCTCTCTATATTGCATTATTAAGAGGCAAGAGGATAGAAATATATTCCGGGTCACCGTTGTACATGCTCTTATGACTACCTGCTTATTTCATTTTACAGGACTCCTGATCCCGAAGAAAAACTACCTGAGGAATCACTGGATGCACCAAGCTTAAAACAGTGCTTTCAAAGAAAGGGCTTTTCGTGAGTGCGTATACTTAGATTGAACTTCTTTAAAACTTGATACTTAATCAACATAGGGCCATATTGCTTTCAAACCACCTCATCTGTTACAGTTTATTTCAAGATTCATGACACCAGGTTCCAAATCTTGATTTGGAAAATACAGCCGAGTTTAATGGTCCTTTTATAATGTTAGTATGAAGCATATTAATCCTAATTAGGTCTTATGTCTGTCACTAGTTTTTTTTTTTTTTCCCTGACTCTGAAACTGCAAATAAAAGCTTGGATTTAAGTTTGGGCTGCCATGTTTTGAGCCAACCTACTTACTGAGAATTCAGCACAGAACTTTAGTAATTCACTATCAGGTTGTTCCTGCTGAAGTTCTTTTCGCTGGATACAATAGTCGCACTATTTGGAATGTCCGGAGATCTTAGTCACTTAACCAAATGTATGTTGATTATGATGGGATTTCTTAAGATATCTCCACTTAATTGAGTGAAATCTTGATAGGTGTCACACGACTATTGTAAGAGGCGTTTTGAGTAAACCATGTGGAGTCCTTTATTATGAAGAAATCAGACAACTTTATCAACAATCATTCCTGGATTGATAGAATATCAAGTAACTAAGAACTCAATTAATTGCCCCTTAAAGTTGCTGGCATTTTACAACTGCTTTGATTACTACTGATTAAATGATTGCATCATGCATGCTGTGCTTAACTTGTATTGTACTCTGTATCCTTTTTTTTTATTTAGTTTTTCGTTTAATCTAAACCCTGCCCTACATTGTGAACAGTACACAAGAACTTGTTGCTCTTTCTGGGGCACATACTCTTGGAAGTAAAGGTTTTGGAAGCCCCATCGTATTTGACAATTCATACTACAAAATTCTCCTTGAGAAACCATGGCTGTCGTCAGGTCAGTCAGCTCACATCATTAAATTCTTATTGAGTAATGTGTTTTAATTTGCAAATCCACAATCAAAGAGAATAATAGGATAACTTGAATTGCTGTTGCCCTTCCTTGTATGTTAATAGTTCAAGGAACTTAAAGTTTCTACTGCTAAGCATAACTGGTATTTCTGGCGCAGCCAGCATCATATATGATATCATTTCACCCGATCTGTAAGGCTTTTTGGCATAAGTTAATATATGACTTCACAGAAGTAGAGGAACAAGTGACTACTAGTATTGCACATTTGCACCATTTGGTGTAAATTCTGGAATCAGGCAAATTGCACTTTCATATGCTTATTCAACTGAGGAAAACAGTCTTATAATTCTTGAATTATATGATGAGCATACTAAGTAAATCAGATTCAGATATGCGGTTTTCCAGCAACTGAAATTACTGAGTGGATTTCAGGATCAATTTCTGCATGTGATGATGTACACTAATGGTTACTTGTCAATTACATTCCCTGCTTTAGGAGTTCTCATTAAATGTTGTTCCTTAATTCAGCTGGAATGTCAAGTATGGTTGGACTTCCTTCGGATCGTGCATTAGTAGAGGATGATGAATGCTTAAGGTCAGATACTTTCCCTTTGATGATGATTTCATCATTATTTTCTGCATTAAATTGCCTTCTTTCTAATTTCGGGTATTGCAACAGCAAACCATAATTCCTGCTTGGTCTGTGCCTTACCTAACATGATACCGTTTCTAGCATAAAAGTGCTTGCATCTTATATGGGCATAGCATCTTTTCTTCACAGTTGCTGGAATCCTTAGATATAGGTTTTGTTACCTAGTGTACATAGCTTACTAATCATTTTCCACAAACAATAGTTCTCTTATTTTCCTTCGTTTGGCTTGTAAAAAGGTGAATAGCTCTCCGAAGGGTGAAAGGGAAAAATGCCACAATTTTCTCCCTATATCCTCTCCAATCTTATACTCTTTAGAACAATTGAACCAAACACAGCCTTAGTGCTCCATATTTGTATGAGCATTGATCATTGCACGAACCTTGGTTAAAAAAACCGTATAATCAAAACACCTGCATCAAAAATACTTGTTCTTGCTGCTGTAGAAGTGCTAATGCCTAATGGCAACATTGTTTCAAGTGCAGATGGATTACAAATTACGCGAATGACCAGGATAGATTTTTTGAGGATTTTAAGAATGTCTATATCAAGTTAGTCAATTCTGGTGTAAGGTGGAAATCTTCTTGAGCATATGCTCCAACTGGAGCTTCCAAGCGAAAATATGGTGATACTTAACATCTTGAAAAGGATTTTGCACTTTCACTGCTGCTATGGATCATGGAAGGATTAGATCATACACTTTATTTTTAGGTGAATAGGGAAGATAATCTGTACTATTTTTATCAAATTCGTATTAATTTGTACTATCAATTAAAACTAGCTGTAGGGCGGGCTTTATCTAATTGCTCATTTAGGAAATTTCCTAGGTTGTTTGAAACTGGCTTCTTACCTTGGATAATATTGGTGATGATGGTATTGCTTGAAAATGACATTGAATGTTGGTTCTGCAATTATGCAATGCATATAATCTTATTTAAAAAAAAAAATCATAAGTAGAACAGTAAGAACACATTTTTATCATTCACTCTAGCAAAGTAAATTTTTGACATTGATGTCTCGGGTTTAAAATTTTGATGCTTACAAAAAAATGAAGTTTAATCGTATGTTAATATGTAGCAACGAAATTTATGCAATATACTACGTATATGAAGTTATATATTCATGAAAACTAAAATTGGCGGAGTTGTTTGATTGACAAAAACAAACTAACAAGCATATAATATACCAAAGAAGTATACAGGAGAGTAGGAGACATCCTCAAACACAGTTTAGAAAACATTCAGAATTATATTGATATTATTAATAAAAATTGACCCAAGTTTAAACTATTAATTAAACTATCATTATTTTATTTTAGTAAATCCAAAGCTAAGAAATATTTAATCATGAAATTATCTTCTTTTAAGTTGAAAAATATAATTCCAAACACCTAAGTCCAAAATTAGAGGCTGTCTTATGTTTCCTGAAACTGGGGCTAATTGACCAAATATGTCCAAATAAAATACTATAAAAAACTTTCAATATGTTTTAGACTTTTATTATCGTGTAATATCAAGCATCTATCGTCGGTGCTTAGTATTGAGTTTTCCTACATTGGAATGTTGTGCTACATTTCCTACAATTTTTTATTTTTTGTTATCACATCCAACAATATTAGTATAATATGATAAAAGAGTACACTCCAAATTTTCTTAGTAATTTTAGTTCCTTTTTCTTCCCTCTTTGGGGCCTTGGTTTAGTCATTGCATGATACACCCATGTGCTTTGGATGGCTCAAATCAAGCTTGATTCTTACTTTGATCCCTTACAACAACGCCGGATTTTCTCTCTTGCGAACACATTATGTCGTGACCTTCAGGTTTCAAAATTTCACGAAATATAATTAAGGTACTCGTGATGAGATATCATTGAGCTTTCGTCTTATAAATTTTGTCATTAAATTATGTTATACTTGTATGAATTGTCTAACTTACCATTTAGAAGTTAGCCACATAATTTATTTTTAATATCGAAGCGGACTCATTTATTTATGAAGGTACATTGTGTGATTAAATCATATAATGCATAATTTTATAATAAATCAACTTTTATTAGACACAGCTTAGAGAGGGTCCCTGATATAAAGCTAGAGGCCAGCAAACAAGAAAGTGATGCTAATTAGTTGAATTAAAGTGACAATTGAGAAACTGTAGCCATCATTAGGTTGAAATTAAAGGAAATTGGGATAATTATAAATTTATCAGTCAATTGAGATGTTTCTAGAAAATTAATTGTATACTTTCTTTGCTCAAATTTCATTGCTGGTTTCATACATACATACTACATATTCAACATTTTAAACTGGTATAAAGGTCTTTTTTAGGCTTTTTTTGTTACTCAAATTTCCCTCTATTCTGTTTTTTTTTATTATTATTATTATTATTATTATTGTACTTAGTTACATTTTATGCGGTCTTCAAAGCACATGTTTGACCAATTATATCTTTAATTAACTAAGTGATAGTATAAATTATTAGTATAAAATTGATATTCGCTCAGTCACTTTTTAACCTTTATGCTTTGACAATTTCTCACTAAAATATTACAAATGTAATGATTATAAAGTAATGGAGAAAGTATTTGAATTGATAGCTACACATTTAAACAAATCTAAAAACATCCAAGATAATATTATTTGTTTTATACAGAGTGTCGGAGTAATAATAAGAGAGTAGAATTAATAAAGATCAAATGTAGTATGTAGATTACTATATATGCTAATTTATATCATCAATTTTTTTTTATTTTTTTTATTTTATATGCATGCAATACTTCTTTAGTTTCTTAATAATTGCAATACTTTGATTTTTACAATGTTTATACTATCTAATTAACTTGACTATACATGGTGATTTATACTTGATACTATTTAAGAGGACATATAAACATGTATAGTCATGTACTCATGTGAAATATTGTTAGATTTATATGAAATATTATTTTATTATATATTTTCAAAATTAATAATTTTTTTTACGAGGATAATTAATTTAATTAGAAAACCCTTCTTTCTTAATTTTTTTTTCTCAACTGTACTAATAATTCAAACCAAATAGTGGATGAATTGACAATGATAAAGTATAAAACATATTCTTGGGTCTCAACCATCAGCTTAAACTTTTGGTTGAATTGGTCCTCTAACATGGTATCGAAGCCAGCGTGACATAAAGGTATGTGAGGGGGCGTGAATGCCGAAACCTCCAAAATTTCTCAAAAAGCATGGATATTAGCCTTCAATTTTGGAATTTTTTGACTTTTTCACTCGGAAAAAAATTGTCGAAATGTTTACCATGGTCCATAATACCCTCCAGACTCCACCTAGCTAGGTGCTATCATCAATTTGTCTTTAAACAATCGATTTATCGGTTTACAACTTGCACTGATTTCATTAAATCAAGCCTACCACAAATATTTATGACAACAAAAAATAATCATATATGGTTCCAAACGAAATTAAATGACCCCGAAATGTATTCCCTAAAATTTCAAGACTTTTCAACACCGGGCCCTGAAACCTACAAAATTTCTCAAAAAGCGTGGATATTAGACTTCTATTTTAGAATTTTTTAACTTTTTTTCTCACAGAAATAAAAATTGCCGAAATGTTTATTATGGTCTCTAATACCCTCCGGGGGTCCAATTAAGTGGGTGGAACTATCCAATTTGCCTTTAAACGGCCAATTTACCGATTTACAACTTGTATCGATTTTATTAACTCAAGCCTACCACGAACATTTATGACAAAAAATAACGACCATATATGGTTCCAAACGACATTACTTTATTACCCCGAGATGTATTCCCTAGAATTTCAAGACCTTTCGACACTGAGACCCGAAACCTTAAAAATTTAGCAAAATGTGTGGATATTAGTCTTCAATTTTGGAATTTTTTGACTTTATTTCGCTCAAAAACAAAAATTGCCAAAATATTTACCATGGTCCCTAATATCCTTCGGGAGTCCAATTGGGTGGGTGGAACCATCCAATTTGCCTTTAAACAGCCAGGTTACCGGTTTACAACTTGCACTCATCATTAACTCAAGCCTACCACGAACATTTATGACAACATATAATGATCATATATGGTTCCAAACGGCATTATTTGACCACTAGAAGTATCCCCTAAAATTTCAAGTCTTTAAGACACCGGGCCCCGAACACACCAAAATTTCTCAAAAAGCGTGGATATTAGCCTTCTATTTTGGAAGTTTTTGATCTTTTTCCGACCATAAATAAAAATTGTCAAAATATTTACCATGGTCCCTAATACCCTCCGGGAGTTCAATTAAGCGGGTGGAACCATCCAATTTGCCTTTAAACGACCAATTTACCGGTTTACAACTTGCACTGTTTTCATTAACTCAAGCCTACCACGAACATTTGTGACAACATATAATGATCATATATGGTTCCAAAAGGCATTATATGACTCCGAGATGAATCCTCTAGGATTTCAAGTCTTTAAGACACCGGGCCCCGAACACACCAAAATTTCTCAAAAAGCGTGGATAATTAGCCTTCTATTTTGGAATTTTTTGACTTTTTTCGCTTGGTAATAAAAATTGCCGATAAGTTTACCATAGTCTCTAATATCCTTCGGGAGTCTAGATAGGTGGGTGGAACCATCCAATTTGTCTTTAAACGACCAATTTACCGGTTTACAACTTGCACCGATTTCATTAACTCAAGCCTATATCACGAACATTTATGAAAATAAATAATGATCATATATGGTTCCAAACGACAACATATGACCACGAGATGTATTCCCTAGAATTTCAAGACTTCTAGACATCGGGTCTCAAAAAGTCCAAAATTTCTCAAAAAAGCGTGGATATTATTCTTCAATTTTTTAATTTTATGACTTTTTTTCGCCCTGAAATAAAAATTGTCGAACTGTTTACCATAGTCCCTAAAACCCTCCGTGAGTTCAATTGGGTGGGTGGAAACATCTAATTTGTTTTTTAACGGCCTAATTACCGGTTTAAAACTTGCACGGATTTCATTAACTCAAGCCTACCACGAACATTTATGACAACATATAATGATCATATATGGTTCCAAACGACATTATATGTCCCCGAAATGTATTCTCTAAAATTTCAAGACTTTTCGACATCGGGCCCCGACACCGCTAAAATTTCTCAAAAAGCGTGGATATTAGACTTCGATTTTGGAATTTTTTTAACTTTTTTTCCCCCGAAAATAAAAATTGCCGAAATGTTTACCATGGTCCCTAATACCCTCTAGGAGTCCAATAAGCTGGGTGGAACCATCCAATTTGCCTTTAAACGGTCAATTTACCGGTTTACAGCTTGCACTGATTTCATTAACTCAAGCCTACTACAAACATTTATGACAACATATAATGATCATATATGGTTCCAAATGGAATTATATGACCCCGAGAGGTACCCCCTAAAATCTTAAGGCTTTTCAACACCGGGCCCCAAAACCTCCAAAATTACTCAAAAAACGTGGATATTAGCCTTCAATTTTGGAATTTTTTGACTAATTTTCGTCCAGAAATAATTTTTCTAAAATATTTACCATGGTCCCTTATACTCTCCGGGCGTCCAATTGGGTGGGTGGAACTATACAATTTGCTTTTTAACGACCAATTTACCGGTTTACAACTTGTACTGATTTTATTAACTCAAGTCTATCAGGATCATTTATGACAACATATAATGATCATAAATGGTTTCAAATGGAATTATATGAGCCCGAGATGTATCCCCTAAAATTTCATGGCTTTTCGACACTGGGTCTCGAAACCTCTTAAATTTCTCAAAAAGTGTGAATCTTAGCCTTCAATTTTTGAATTTTTTGACTTTTTTTCGCCCGTAAATAAAAATTGCCGAAATATTTACCGTGGTCTATAATACCTTCTAGGAGTCCAATTGAGTGGGTGGAACCATCCAATTTGCCTTTAAACGACCAATTTACCGGTTTACAACTTGCACCGATTTCTTTAATTCAAGTCTACCATGAACATGTATGACAACAAATAATGATCATATATGGTTCCAAACGGCATTATGTGACCCTGAGATGTATCCCATACATAGAGTTACAAGACTTTTCGACACCGGGCCCCGAAACCTCCAAAATTTCTCAAAAAACGTGGATATTAGCCTTCAATTTTGTATTTTTTTTTAACCTTTTCCGCTCGAAATTAAAAATTGTCGAAATGTTTAACATGGTCTCTATGGCGTGATAGGGTATAAAATATATTCCTGAGCCTCAACCATTAGTTTAAGATTTTGGTTGAATTGGTTCTCTAACTGACAATAATATCATAAAGTATAAGTTATATATGTCAAAAAAAAAAAAAAAAAAAAAAGGCCAGGAGGAAAAACAACAAAAATATAAGAGTGGAGATTAGATTTGAAATTAAATATCAAAAAAAGATTAGATTAGAAATATGATGCGACAAGTGCACAATAATTATGGATGAGGATCTTCATTAATGGACCCATTTTTCTTGCTCACCTAATTACAAACTATATAAGTCAAGAGATTAAAAGATTATTACCATGACTAACTTTGAAAACAAACCCTTTTTTCCCTTCTTTTTTTGTTGTTTAGAGAGCCACAAAGGCGAGGGTGATGAGAACCGATCCCATGATCATCTAAAATCGGGAGGGAGCTCTAACCACTTGAGCTATCCCTCACTCTCTTTTTTTTTTTCTTCTTTTTGTATTTAGGAAAACACACATTCTACAAGTGGGGTAGCTCCTGGCTATTTCAAGTATTATTTGGATGTTATCTGCATTAAGGTGGTTCTTACTATTACTTGTATAATTGTGAAAAAAAATGGAATAAAGATTTAAACATTATGCTAGTATGCCATTATGAAGAATAACCATGCATCAAGAATTTATTTAAAAGTATTAATGTTAATAATGTATGTGACACAAAAAAATTTCTGAAAATGTAAATTTTGAGTGTATATGTTTCTTTGCTTGAGAAATTAGCTACTCCATAACTTTAGTCTTTCAAAGGCGCATGAGATTAGCTACTAACAACTATTAGTCTATTACGCACATTATTTCACTTTCTTTTCATTAAGTCTCATACAATAATAGTATAAAATTAAAATTAATTATGTAAAACCTTTTTCTAAAAATAGAAGAGCGTTTATATTTTTCATATCATAGGATCGGATGTGTTATTAATGTTTATATACTTCCAATCATGTACTATCTTAGAAATATTAATGGAGATATCAAAAAATTTACTAGTAGTTTGAATGCTTGAAAAAAAAAAAGTGGACATTTAGGGGTATAATGACGCAAGAAGTGCTCAAAAATGGAGTCCACAAAGGCGAACCTCGTGGAAATGTTTAGAGAATGGAAGTTAGTGTATTAAATGTGAGATGGTTTTATGCATGAATTCTGAAACCACTATCAAACTTCCCATGCAACTTATGCTCCCTCAACCTATGTTCTCTCTTCACTACACTTGACTATTGGATTTAATTTCTTCATTTTCAATATTATTAAGATTTAATTAAGACTTAAGAGGGGTTATTCTCAAAAAAGACTTAGAGCAAGTTTAGCCCCAAGTCTTAAGACTTGGATGTGACATCATTTTTTATGGTCCCCATTGAAAATGATGTCATCAAATTCTTGTTAAGACTCACTAAGATTTACACAAATTTATCACTTTAGCCCTAAGACTTTAATATTTGACATATTATATGTAGAAAAGTGTAAAAAAAAAATAAAAAAAAAAGATAATAAAAAAAAAGTGAAGTGGGTGAAGTGGGTCCCAATCTCAAGTCTTAAGTTGAGTCTTGAAATTTCAAGACTCAACTTGAGACTTGCTTGAGATTTTTGAAGAAAAATGGGAAAAGTCTTAAGTATAAATCTTAAGACTCAATTTGATGATGTCACCCCAAATCTTAAGACTTGGGGCTAAACTTGCTCTTAAGAGGGGTGACTTTAAACAATTTATGTATGTACCCCTTGCTTGAGGTGTAAAAGTTTTTTTTTTTTGGGTGCAAATGACTGAAATGAGGGCCAAGCCCGGTACAAAACAAAAGAAATTAAACAACTAAACGAAGTGTGGTCACTCCTAAAATATCAACCAATTTGATCAGGATTGACCTTCACGAGGATTGACCTCATTCCATTTTTTAAAAGGGTTGACATGTTTAAGGGTTTGTTTTGTTCAGCTTAATTTCAGTTCAATTAAGTTCAGCTTCAATCAGTTCATTTTCTAATTTTCTTCTCTCATAAACAATTTATTTCAGCTATTCAGTTCTGTTCAATTCAGTTCATTTCAGCCCCAATCAGTTTAGTTCAGTTATTTTCATTCAGTAAATCTGAACATGCCCTAAATACCTTAAAATTATTATATTATCAAAGTGTTTTTAAAAAACATGTGAATAAAAAAAAAAGTCTAAAGTCTTTTATTGAGCAATAGGTGACTAATAACTATCCATCGTTGAACTCTTTACTCAAAATCAATTGATGTTGAGTACTATTCAAAAAAAAAAAAAAACAAAAACAAAACAAAATTGATGCTGAGTAAATATTTGTAGAATGTATATATTAACTCTAGGATTGAAATTTCTTTGAGTGATCACAACTCACAACCTTTATACCTTAATAATAAGGTTAAAAAAGATGATCTCTAATCAAAATTTTAATTCAAATCTTTTTCCTCCTTTTACATGTCTTGTTCAACTGAGGATTTGTTCTCTTTATATTATTTTCAGTTCAGTTCAGTTCAGTTCAGCTCCAATCAGTTCAGTTCAGTTTAGTTCAGTCTTAATTTCTTTTTCTCGTAAAATATTTAGTTCATCTCAGCTCCAATTAGTGCTGTTTAATTCAGTTCAGTCAATCAAAACAAACCCTAATCCTCTAATAATTTGAAAATAATACAAAATTAATATCTATATGGATCAACTAGCTATTTATAATGATCTCACTAAAAAAAATATTTATTTAAAGACATAATGTAGATCTCTATGCATATGTGAGAAGCAAATGTTTCAATTTTGAAACCACGATTTGAACCCAAGCTAGGAAACAGGACAATCATGTACATTAGCTGATCTGCCAACAATTAATCATCCATATGTATACAGTAACTAAAGCCATCATTATAACCAAACCCTAAGGGCTTGTTTGACATCATTTTTGATTTTCAGTTTTCTGTTTTTTTGAAAACAAAAAACCAAAAACAGGAAACAAGAAAAAGGTGTTTCCACTTTTCTGTTGTCAGTTTTCAAAATTATTATAATTTTAACATGTTTAAATAATTTTTGATTTATTATGAGACATATATCCTATACTTTTAAAAAAAACAAAAAACTAAAAAAACAGAAAACCACAGCAATGCCAAACGAACCCAAGTTAAATAATTAATTAACAATATGTTCAGTTTAATCACTTCATTTAAGGATTAATTAAGGATGATATATGTATTAAACATATGCTGCCAATCTGCCACTGTATAAGTAAATTGTATAATATGATTTTTGGGTTGTACTAGAAGTCTAGAACTATAGTTTAAATATATAGAATGCTCTATATAACTAACACATTAGTTTATCTTTCTCAAACCATCATATTATATTGTAATATGCAACTAGCGTACACATATTAAGGGGGTATGAGTAATGAACTAATGACACAAATAAATTCTTTGTACTTTTTTCTAATCCTTAATTTCCTCCGATTTGGAAATAGGTATAATACAATTCATACATCTACTTTGATTTAATCGCTATTTATTAAGAATTTAAGTTTTAAATAAATTATTCGGTTTCAACTTAATGTAGTAAAAGTTCTACGGAGTAAATTATATTTAGAGAAATTCAATGAGACCTCTGTGTTATTTAAATTTGAACTGGCTAGAAGCTGGAACAATACAAACTATTTAATATATTCAAATAATGGTTAATAAATACATACAAAGTACAGACTATAAAATAAGTTTAAACAAAATATATAAGTTTGAATATATTTTGATAAAGGGGCTAATAACAGTTATCAAAGTTCAATTTACAACTATCAAACTCTGGAGTCTTAGACAAAATCATAATTTGATAGTTGTAAATTACTAAATTGAACCTTGAAAACATACACACTTATTAAAACTTATATCAACCATTAATTTGATCATCAATTATTCAATACACTAGCTATCTCGAGAAAAATTACAACTCGTGTAGTCCAAAAATGCAAACTTAGGTCAAAGCACTAGCTCGACCCTAAAAGCCAAGATGATCGTAAAATGGCTCATCTCAACTTAATCAATTTGGGCATTAAATTCTATCACAGGGCAATCCACCTCAAATTACCTAGACTAATACGATATACTCAAGTCTCACTTTAAAATACAAAGTAAAATCTTATTAGGCCGTAAATACAAAAGTAACAATTTTAAGTTAGGGGTGTTAATTTCCTTCAAAAAAAAAAGTTAGGGGTGTTAATTTGAGTCATTAGATCGAGTTCAGTCAAATCTAGCCAGGTTGGAGTACTATTTAAATTTGCATCATGCTAATTCATGACACCCATACAAATCAAAATTTGGATCAAGCTATTTTCAATTCAAATTACTCGGTAGATTGGATCGAGTCGGTTTTTAAAAACTCTAGACCGAGTAAGGAGATGAGGTGCCAATCTCAACTCCCTCTTCTCTTCTTCTTCAACCGCAATGATCCTTACTGCCCGAACAGTGAGGTGTAGTAGTCCCCCCCCCACTCTCTCTCTTGAAAATGGTCGTGTGTAAGTGACCTGGTATTCTCATTTTCAAAACCCCACCTCTTTCTCTCTCCTACCCAGTCACTCTCTCTTTCAACAACAACTGCTTTCTCAGCCCCTCCCTTTCCCCCCTCTCTTTGATTTTTGATTCAAAAATCAAATCCTCTTACCATCAAATCTTCCAAGAACAATTAAAATTTTAAATACCCAATTGTCAAACCATTTTCTAGAACTAAACCTAATCAGTTATCTCTCAATCATTGTGAAAGATCGTGGGTTTTCTTTGAAAAATATTTAATCTTTTGTTTTTTTCACCCACTACCCAGAAAACTGAAGAACTTCCCTTTTCCCATTTGTTCTGTATTTGTCTCAGATCGAGTTGGTTAATGTTGCTGTAATTCCCAGGTGATCAAAATGCTCTCTTTTTAATTCTTTCTGGCTGTTTTTTAGTTTGATTTTTAGTAGAAACTTTGTTGGTTTCTGGGTTTCTTTGTTTTGTTTTGTTTTGTTTTTGTGGGTTGGATTTGATACATGTTTAGTGAATTTGGGGGATCTAGCTCTTGGTTTTGCATAATGGGGTTTTTGAGATTTGAAGTATAATTGTTTCTTTTAAGTTATTGTGACCTAATTTTGCTATGAACTTAGTTCACTTGTTCTAGGAAAGTGAAGTGAATGAGTTGACAAATTGTAGTTGAAATCATGAAGTTGAAGTGACTTTAGGCTGTTTGGTTATTTGAGAGAATATTATGAAGTTCTGATTGATAATGAGTTGAAAGTATCAATTATCAACTATTGGTGTTTAAGTGTTGGATATATCATGTTATCAAGAATTCTGGATTCTATTTATGTTTAGCGATTAAAAATTCTTATGATGAATGATGTTGATTCTTGTTTTTCTGATCCACTGCATATTTATGATGAGATGCTCAAATTATAATACGGATGATTGTGTTAGACTCGGGTATGTATCCGTTTGCGTGGTATCTAGAACTGCTACTTGTAGAATCTGTTATTTGCTGGGCAGTGAACTTATCATGTCTTGAAAGAGAAGTTTTGGACTGTAATTATGGTACTCGGCAATGCAATGGAAGAAAATCGACAAGGTTTTCAGTTTTTGTTGTCATTTGCAGTTCTATGTGATGTATTAGGCCCAATGAGATGGAGGATGAGTTTACAGTTGAGTGTGTGATTGTGGCAGAAGCGGGGGCATATTAGTGCACCAAGCTTTCCTTAAAAGTTGTAGTAAGATGGAGGCCTTTAATGCTGAAAACCTAATGCGCTTACCACTAATATGGGGTGATTGTCTTACCTTTGCATCAAGGATCAACTCCGAATTTATGATTTGTGGTAGAATGTTTCAATATTAGTATTAAAATTGATTTTCAAAATTATGAAATGTTCGTCCATAATCTAGTGCAACAGTATTCTTCGCTGCTAAATATAATAAGCTCAAATAGCGAATGTGTAACAGCTATCTGTGGATGCCTAATATTTTTCAACATTCTTAATTAGTACTACATAATTGCTCATTTTGAAATTAGATTGATTGGTTATGTTGTCTTCTAGAGTGAATCCACCCATACCTTTAATTTGACATTCCAATGTAATTCTTGGAAGTTGGAACTAACACAGTTCTTTATCAATGTGCAGCTGATGATGGATGCTGACACTGATATCGTTACTGGTATGGTTGGTGTTGTTGATCTAAATGGTGCTCAATATGATCACCATGGCTCGGGGGAGGAAGACATTGCAGCGGAGATTAATGGAATTCCTGGAAGCAGTATGGTGGGTGTAGGTCCTGATGCTTACCAAGAAAATGGTACTGAGTTAAATGGAACAAGGATGGTTGATTCTACTCAAGGAGTGGAGGAGCTTGCTCATGTGTCTGTGGAAATCAGTGGTTCCGCAGCTTCTGAGGTACATTGCTTCAGTCATTTATTTTTGGGGATACATGCTCATGAGCTTGTTGCTATGTTTCCTGCTTATTGTATACCTATTGGTTTTTAGGAGGTGGAAACAACAAAAAATAAAGATGTGAAGGAGCTCAAAGTCAGGGCCAAAAATGAGAAGCCTTCAAACACAAAAAAGGTTGCGGTGACATCAATGAAGAAGAAAACCAACAATAAAGAAGTTAAGGCAACTTCAAATGGTGCTCTGTCTGTGAATACGCAGCCAAAACAGCCTATTGTAAAGACCAAATCTTTTAATGATCGTCATGCTACTAGTAGTAATCCGAGCAAGACCACGAAACCTGCATCTGTGATTAGCAACACCCACAAAGCTAAGGTGGATACTTTTTTAGTTTTGGCTTGGCTAATGGCCCCTCTTTTTTCAGTTATATGCTAACAGTAAGTCATTTTAATTATCCAGCAGCCTGTGAAGACTGAATTGATGTCTGGCTCTGAAAAGTCTGTGACTTGTGAAGGCACTGTGTAAGTTTTGTTGCTGTAATTTATATTTTTATTTTCCTCTTAAACCTGGTATGTACATGTATTAGAAGCGTTTGATTATTAATACTGCCATACTGGCTGCTTTGTTTATAAAATGTATTATAATCTTTGTTTAACAGAATTTTTGAAGCTGTAGATGAGTTATTAGCTTACTACACTTTCTCTTCACTGATCATTTTTAACTTAATATTGTTTGTATGCAGGGAAAAGCCCAAATTGAAGCCCCTCAAGAAAGAACGTCCAACTACTAGCGATGGAAATGGGGAATCTTCTGAGTATCCTTTTTTAATGTTGATCTTTCTGCCTTTTTCTCCCTTTTCTTCCTTGCTCAAAATTGATTAGGGTAAAAAGACATATTTACCAAGGTTTATAATTTTGTTTGATTGTTTGTAATCCGTCTCTGAGTTTATTTGTCAGATTATCCTTAATTACTTTGCAGAAGCCCCTCTGCAGCGGATGCCAAGGCCCGTAGAGAGGGTAAACTTCCATCTTATGGTTTCAGCTTTAGGTGTCATGAACGAGCTGAGAAGAGAAGAGAGGTTTGTGTTTGCTCCTTATTCACTTCAGGGTTATTTCACTTGCGTCGACTATGCTCTTAAATAACTTGGATTTTGGCATGTTCTTGCTGCTGGACAGTTTTATACCAAACTCGAGGAAAAGATTCATGCGCTCGAAGAAGAGAAAAATAACATGCAAGCGAAGTCCAAGGTTATTTTTTTAATGCTTATGCTTTTACTCTTCTGAGGAGAACCATTGCTTGGGAATACATTTTATTCTCGTGCTGAATTATGTTTGTTAGCAGGAATCTCAAGAGGCTGAGATTAGGATGCTTCGGAAAAGTTTAAATTTTAAAGCAACACCAATGCCTAACTTCTACCAGGAACCTGCACCTCCTAAAGCTGAACTTAAGAAGGTATTTCTTTCCCCCTTATAGCTCTTTATGGGCATTTTATGCTTATTGTGTGCAACCAAACTGTTATCTGTAGTGATTTAATAACTGTAGCTTTTTCAGGTCTCGATTAAGCTTCTGATGTCTTGTACTTAAGCTTGCTAACCATGTTTACACTTGTAGAGCTTTAAGTATTTGTTGTGAGTTGACTTGCAGCATCACATATTCTTTGATTATATTTTTCATCTGGAGGAAGTTTTATGTGAGATTGTTTCTACTTTCTAGAGCCTCCAATTTATTTGCAGGACCAGAATAGGTATGTTATGCGCCTTTCTGACTCAATATGGTGGTATCTGTTGCCTGTTGGGCCTCCTTTTCTTTGTCGATAAGACAAGGGGATTTCCTACTCGTACGCCATTAAGAAGTCTAGTTTCCTCTTGATCTGTGTTATTCCATACATTATATTGTTAGGTAGGCTATTGGATTTGAATGCTTTGGGTATAAAATATTAAAATAGGTATTCCTTCTAGTTTCCTTTGTTACTGGTTTGTGCCGTGATATCATGTCAACAAACTATGTAGATAAGCGTACATAATACTTAAAATTAAATCCAAAAATGATGGTTCCACTTTTGACTACTTTGCTTTAAGTTGCAATTTATAACGGTCAGAGTCAAATGTTACCTATTGTTTAGATACTGAAGGTAGTATTGGAGTACTACATATTATTTAAGGACCTAGGTTCTAGGAATATTTATATATTGCGGGGTCAATTTGATAGCAAAGGATTGGATTGAGGTGCTTTTACAAGTTACTGATAACCAGAAATGCATTGTTGGCAAGGTAAAATGGGGCTGGATGTATGTAACTTTACTTGGTGACATAATTTTTGCCGTTTGCATCAAAGAAAACCTTGGATTTCTGGTGAGACATGTGCTTCCCCTCCATCTGTCCTGAATGAAAATGTTATTGGGGTTAGCAGCATATATTTTTTTTCTTGGCATTTAAGTTATAAACTTAAAGGAGCAGGACGTTTGCAGTTGTTTTGTTAGACATGCTTTTAATTTTAATTCACTGACAGTACACTTCCCTTCCTATGCTCTTTGATGGTCGTAGCTGTAGCTTTGCTTTTATCACTCTTAAATGTCAAATATGATCTATAATTTCTATTTGCCTCCTGATTCAGATACCAACTACACGTCCCAGATCGCCCAAGCTAGGTAGAAAAAAGAATTCATCATCAATGGAAGCTGAAGATGGGGACCAAAATCAACGATCTGGAAGACTAAGCTTGAATGTGAAGACGGTCTCACAAACCAACTCTAGCAAAGGACCTTCTCCTGTACAGTCTAAACGGCCTCAGAGGAAGTCCCTCCCTAGATTGCCTTCCGAGAAGACACGCTTGTCGAAAAATGCTAAAGTGCTGGATCATCCGGTAAATGGGTCTCCACCTATAGCACGTGTTGAGGAGGATGTTCCTCTGTCAAACCCCGAATCTGCTCCTATTGCCCATGTGGAAGAGGAAGTTTCTCCCTCTGACCCTGGTTCTGCACCGATTGCTCATGTCGATGAGGAAGATCCAACATCTGACCAGGGTGAAGCTCATTCTGAAATTGAGGACGGGCCTATTGTTGAAGATCTAGTCCAGCTCCCAATCAAGCAAGAAGTTGTATCAGAGCATTGAAGATAAAGCTTGGGTGCAGTTGGATTCATTCGCCTCCACGAAGTGTTGGCTTAGTAGAACATGATTATGCTGTCAATGAAGCAATTTGTCCATAGTTTGGTGAGGTTTGGTTGTTCTTGCCTTTTAGAATGCCAGTCTGGTCGCTTAAGAGTCTGCATTTGCACTTTCTCTGGATTGTCCGGTCACTGCTTTTTCGAGTTGTTTATCCATAAGAATCTATTGCTCCTATTTAATTACACTCTTTTAGTGGTCTTCCATTGAAGTGTGGTTGTGGGTAAATTTTGGGATTCTCTCGTACACCAGTTGTAGTTTATGATACATAAGTAGCTTATGGGGGATGACTAAATTGATCAAATTGGCGTAGTTTGCATTTGGAACAATATTTTGTTATTTACAATGTTTATTCTTCCAACACACCCTTATGCTGTCGCTATAATTTGAGTTTGAGCAGGTTTTTTTTTTTTTTTTTTGATCATCTTGTTGCTGACTCTGAACGGTCTTTGCCTTAGTCTTTTTCTTCAGCATCCCACAGAAATCTTGCATATGATGCGAGAATGTAACTGCATTGCATTGACATTATTGCAGAGTTGTATCAGGAAAAATACAAGGATGCATGTGAGAAAACTTAAGGAACAGAATGCAGAAAACCCATCTTGATTTGAATGTCAAATTACTCACCCACTCATTGCCTATTAGAAGTTGGAAATGGGTTGCTTGAGTCAATTTTTATATGACTCAAGTGTGTTTGGATATTAGCCATTTAGGTCATATTCGAGATATGAGTTACTTGGTACAGGGTCAGGTCAGCATGGGTTTGTTGCTCAGGCTGAGTCACAGTTTATATCACATTGAATTTTTGGGTCGAGTTGAGTCCAATACAGGCTGTGTAACGTTCAGATAAATAGGTAAGTAATAATAGTGCTAGGTTTACTGCCTCGTGTACGATGTACCTGTCATTAGGGTTAGAGAGAACAGCTTGGTGAAAATAAGTCTCAGCTCGAGTAACATCCTTGCTGATTTGCCATATTAGTTCCCCATAGAGAGAGAGTACATTCCCATCTTCAGCTTTCGCCAGTGTTGCTCGTTCACAGTATTCTTCTGCTTTGGCCAAATCACCTTTAACCTGTATGACATTAAACCAGAAAACTGTCATTCTATAAAAACTTTGGTTTGGTTATATTATCGGATGATGCATAAGAATCATAACTCAGTATCGTACCTCTTTCAGAAATCTAGCATAGTTTCCCAGAAGCAGGGCATTTCCAGGATTATCTTTGATCATGTTCTTGTAATACTGATCTGTGTTTCCATCAGACTCGCCTCTGAGCATGCACAATCTTGATATGTTGCTGCGTGACGAATATATATTGATGGCTTGGGATGGGATGCGCGATGAGAGTGAAACCGGGATGGATAGTGTTGCTAGAGTATGGGTTGAGTTTATTCCAAGAATCATTTCTATCGCGAAAAAGCTTGACTTGTTGGGACTATTAGAGAGAAGTAGAACTGTAGAAGGCTGAACTTGTTGAGAATTTGGTTTAACAAACAAGTTTAGCATCTAGTTCAACCCACAAACCCTGAGGGCCTGAGGTCCATAAGGAATCAAATGTTTGATAATTATATTTTAAAATGAAACACACTAGTTTATTGTACTTGTTAATTGAAAGTTTTATTTTTGGTAGAATCTATGACATGGCTCATTAACTGATCAAATGTTTTTGGAAATTTATTCTTTTAATCCAAATCTCGTATTTTTCAAAGGTTACATTGCTAACGTAGTGCAATGTAAGTATACATCGATTAGTTTTTGAATACCCGTGACAATTTAACTTATGTGACATATCTTAAGATGGATTTCAGTCTTACACATGAAGCGTTGAACCTTAATTATTTTGCAAAAAAAAATTATAATGTACATAGAATATTCTCCTAAAAAAAAACCTTTTAATGTTTCGTGTTCATTAGTTTCGTTCATAGGTGATTCCCCTTCATTATAGCCAACAGCAAGAAAGGGATCAGATTATAAAATAAAATGGTTAAAGAAGTCAGCCGAAGTGTACAACTTACTACGTAGTAATTAGAGCTTAGTTACGACACGGTCGTGTTAATTGTTCATTAAGCTTTGCTAATCATCAACTTGAGATTTTTTAGGCACTTTAAATTAGACTAAAGTTGAAGCTTTTGCAACCACATCGTAGAAGACAATATAGTTGGCTTGGAATAGTAAGGTTATAGGGAGCATGATGCTTATCATAAATTCATAATACTACAACTTTCACCAATATAACCAAAAAAATCAACTAATTTCTCTGTTTTTCAGATAGTTGATGTACATAGCTAATTACCCTTTACACTATCATATAAGTATATAACCATCTCTAAAATAATAGTCTATTGTAAGAATTTTCCTACTAAATCTACACGTAACATATTAAATAATCTACATGCAACATACTCATTAAGACAAGCTTTAAGGGACAGAGAGAGTGGTTCGTATTTTCGTAACTCTTGAGAGGTTGAAGTACAACTACTTCGTTGGACTATGAGAGTGATTACCATTTTACAATTTGGCGTTGACCCGTTGACCGTTGACAATTTGAGTTGTTATAGGTTCCTTTCATTGATTCCTCTTTTCACAAATATCGGCAATAGTTCAACAAATTCTGTGGACCGTATTTGATAAGAAAATTCAGCACGGTTTAGTCTAAATTTGTGGATTTAAAATAAAAGACCAAGTATTTGAGGACGTTGGAAGTTTGATTTCATAATTTGTTAGAGTTAGCACAAGTTTCACATGTTGCATGACAAATCATGTGGAGTTAGTCGGTCGATTAGGAAAAACATGGACAGTCAAGAGTTATCCGGTTAGGAATTACTCGTATGTCAGCCGGCCACAAAAAAAACAAGCTAAAATTGAAAGGCAATTTAAAATTGAAAGGTTGTTTAAATTGAAAGGTTGTTTACAATTTCAGGTAGTAAGAGACCAAGTGTTTGGCTTTGGAAGTTTGATTTCAAAAGATTTAATAAGCAAATAAAATTAAAAAAAAAAAAGGTTGACTGTTTATTACGAAATAGAGGGAGTAGATGACAAGTTGAGAATTATGATTAATGAGAAGTGGAAATCCTAAAAGGCCCAACTTACTGCTCCAATTTCGGTGGGGTATGGACATAATTTGACGCAAATTTTAAGATGCACCACGCCTATACTTTTGAACATTTAGTAAAAAAAGCTGAACAATTGCAAATTTTGAACATGTAGTAAAAAACTGAACATCGCAAATTTTGAACATTTAGTTAAAAAATCTGAACAATCGCAATGCATCACATCTATACTTTTGAACATTTAGTAAAAAAATCTTAACAATCGCGAGTTTTGAACTTTAGTAAAAAAATTTGAACATCGCAAATTTTGAACATTTAGTAAAAAAAATCTGAACAAACACAATGCACCACACATATACTTTTGAACATTTAGTAAAAAAATATGAACAATAACAAATTTTGAACATTTAATAAAAAAAATATGAACAATCACAAATTTTGAATTATTGCAAGTCAAACAAATTTTGAAAGAAGTTTGTCTAACTCGTAATAATTCAATAGTTTTGTAATATAAATTGAACATTTAATGTATACAAAATGAACATTTATTTATAAAATATGAACATAAAAATTGCATGTTTATGTTCAGTTTTAGTGACGTGTTCATATTTTTGTAAAATGTTCAAATTTTTTTACTAAATGTTCAAAAATATAGGAGTGGTGCACCTATCATGGTGCACATAATACTAACTGTAATTTGAAACCAAGAGCATCAAAGGGACCCGACAATTTTCTGCTACAAAGGCCCAACAGTATAGCTCATACGAAGTACTCCGTATATTTTTTTTTTCCATACTGACTATATAATGATTATTGAAGCTTTATTTATTTTTTTAAAATTTTTTTTTTTTTACTAACTAAGAAAAGGGTTTTTCTCATGTATAGAAGCTAAGGTGAGATAATGCCCTTCAATTTTAGAATTTTTTGACTTTTAGTGCCCGGATATAAAAATTGCCGAAATATTTACCATGGCCCCTAATACTCTCCGGAAGTCCAATTGGGTAGGTGAAACCATCCTATTTGCCTATAAACGACTAATTTACCAGTTTACAACTTTCACCGATTTCATTAATTCAAGACTATCACAAATATTTATGACAACATATAATGATCATATATGGTTCCAAACGACATTATATGACCCCGAGATGTATTTCCTAGAATTTCAAGACTTTTCAACATCAGCTTCTTAAGACTCCAAAAATTCTCAAAAGAGTGGATAATAGCCTTCAATTTATGAATTTTTTGACTTTTTTTCGCTCATAAATAAAAATTGCTGAAATGTTTACCAAAGTCTCTAATACCGCCCGGGAGTCCAATTGGGTGGGTGGAACCATCAAATTTGCTTATAAACGGCCAATTTAAGTTTACAACTTGCGCCGATTCATTAACGGAGCCTACCACAAACATTTATGACAACATATGATGATCATATATGGTTCCAAACGACACTATATGACCCCAAGATGTATCACCTAAAATGTAAATATTTTACGAAACCAAACCCCGAAACATCCAAAATTTCTCAAAAAGCGTGGATATTAGCCTTCAATATTGGAATTAATTTACCTTTTTTTTGCCCGAAATTAAAAATTTCCGAAACATTTACCATGGTCCCTAATATCCTCCGGGAGTCCAATTGGGTTGGTGGAACCATCGAATTTGCCTTTTAACAACCAATTTATCAGTTTACAACTTACACCGATTTCATTAACTCAAGCCTACCACGAATATTTATGACAACAAATAATGATCATATATGGTTCCAAACGGTATTATATGACCCCGAGATGTATCCCCTAAATTTCAAGACTTTTCGACACTGAGCCCATAAACCTCTAAAATTTCTTAAAAAGCGTGGATATCAGCCTTTAAGTTTGGAATTTTTTTGATTTTTTTTCGCCTGGAAATAAAAATTGCCGAAATGTTTACCATGGTCCCTAATATCCTCCGGGAGTCCAATTGGAATAGTGGAACCATCCAATTTGCCTTTAAACGACCAATTTACTAGTTTACAACTTGCACCGATTTCATTAACTCAAGCCTACCACGAACATCTATGACAACAAATAATGATCATATATGGATCCAAACGGCACTATATGACCCCGAGATGTATCCCCTAGATTTTCAAGGCTTTTCGACACCAAGCCCAGAAACCTCAAAAATTTCTCATAAAGCGTGGATATTAGCTTTCTACTTTGGATTTTTTTTTTTACTTTTTTCGCCCACAAATAAAATTGCCGAAATGTTTACCATGGTCCATATTACCCTCTGAGAGAACAATTGAGTGGATGCAACCATCCAATTTGACTTTAGACGACCAATTTACCGGTTAACAATTTTACCGAATTCATTAAATCAAACTTATCACGAACATTTATGACAACATAAAATGATCATATATGATTCCAAACGACATTATATATCCCTGAGATGTATACCCTAAAATCTCAATCCTTTTCTACACCGGGCCTTGAAACATCCAAAATTTCTCAAAAAGGGTGGATATTAGCCTTCAATTTTTTGAATTTTTTGACAGTTTTTGCTAGGAAATAAAAATAGCCAAAATATTTACCAAGCTCCCTAATACCCTCCAGAAGTCCAATTGGGGTTGTGAAAACATCTAATTTGCCTTTAAACGACCAATTTATAACTTTTACAACTTGCACCGATTTCATTAACTCAATCCTACCACGAATATTTATGACAACAAATAATGATCATTATGGTTCCAAACGGCATTATATGACCCCGAGATGTATCCCCTAGAATTTCAAGACTTTTCGACACCAAGCCAAGAAACCTCTAAAATTTCTTAAAAAGCCTTTAATTTTGGAATTTTTTGACTTTTTTTCGCCCAGAAATAAAAAATTGCCGAATTGTTTACCATGGTCTCTAATACCCTCCAGGAGTCCAATTGGGTTAGTGGAACTATCCAATTTGCCTTTGAATGACCAATTTAACGGTTTACATCTTGCACGGATTTCATTAACTCAAGCCTACTACGAACATTTATGATAACATATAATGATCATATATGGTTCCATATGACATTATATGACTTCGAGATGTATCCCCTAAAATATCAAGACTTTTCTACACCGGGTCACGAAACCACCAAAAATTTTCAAAAAGCGTGGATATTAGCCTTCTATTTTGGATTTTTTTTGTCTATTTTTCGCCCACAAATAAAATTGCCGAAATGTTTACCATGGTCCCTATTACCCTCTGAGAGTACAATTGGGTGGATGTAACCATCCAATTTGCCTTTAAACGGCCAATTTAACGGTTAACAACTTCAACGAATTCATTAAATCAAACTTATCACGAAAATTTATGACAACATAAAATTATCATATATGGTTCCAAACGACATTATATGACCCCGAGATGTATACCCTAAAATCTCAATCCTTTTCTACACCGGGCCTTGAAACATCCAAAATTTCTCAAAAAGGGTGGATATTAGCATTCAACTTTTAAATTTTTTAGCAGTTTTTGCCTGGAAATAAAAATTCCCGAAATATTTATTACCAAGCTCCCTAATACCATCAAGAGTCCAATTGGGGTTATGAAACCATCTAATTTTTCTTTAAACGAATAATTTACAACTTTTACAACTTGCACCGATTTCATTAACTCAAGCCTACCACGAATATTTATGACAACAAATAATGATCATATATGCTTCCAAACGGCATTATATGACCCCGAGATGTATCCCATAGAATTTCAAGACTTTTCGACACCAGGCTCAGAAACATCTAAAATTTCTTTAAAAGCGTGGATATTAGCCTTTAATTTTGGAATTTTTCGACTTTTTTTCGCCCGGAAATAAAAGTTGCCGAAATGTTTACCATGGTCCCTAATACCCTCCGGGAGTCAATTTGGGTTAGTGGAACCATCCAATTTGCCATTAAACCACCAATTTACCAGTTTACAACTTACACCGATTTCATTAACTCAAGCCTACCACGAATATTTATGACAACAAATAATGATCATATATGGTTCCAAACGGCATTATATGACCCCAAGATGTATCCCCTAGATTTTCAGGACTTTTCGACACCAGGCCCAGAAACCTCTAAAATTTCTTAAAAAGCGTGGATATTAGCCTTTAATTTTGGAATTTTTTGACTTTTTTTCGCCCAGAAAAAAAAATTGCCAAAATGTTTACCATGGTCCCTAATAACCTCCGGGAGTCCAATTGGGTTAGTGGAACCATCCAATTTGCCTTTAAACGACCAATTTACCAGTTCACAACTTGCACGGATTTCATTAACTCAAGCCTACCACGAACATTATGACAACAAATAATGATCATATATGGATCAAAACGGCACTATATGACCCCGAGATATATCCCCTAGATTTTCAAGGCTTTTCGACACCAAGCCCAGAAATCTCCAAAATTTCTCAAAAAGCGTGGATAGCCTTTAATTTTGGAATTTTTTGATTTTTTTTCGCCCAGAAAAAAAAATTGCTGAAATGTTTACCATGGTCCCTAATACCTTCCGGAAGTCCAATTGTGTTAGTGGAACCATCCAATTTGCCTTTGAATGACCAATTTACCGGTTTACATCTTGCACGGATTTTATTAACTCAAGCCTACTACGAACATTTATGATAACATATAATGATCATATATGGTTCCATACGGCATTATATGACCTCGAGATGCATCCCCTATAATATCAAGACTTTTCTATACCGGGTCATCATGAAACCGCCAAAATTTTTCAAAAAGCGTGGATATTAGCCCTCTATTTTGGATTTTTTTTTGACGTTTTTTCGCCCACAAATAAAATTGTCGAAATGTTTACGATGGTCCCTATTACCCTCTGAGAGTACAATTGGTGGATGTAACCATCCAATTTGCCTTTAAACGGTCAATTTACCGATTAACAACTTCAACGAATTCATTAAATCAAACTTATCACGAACATTTATGACAACATAAAAAGATCATATATGGTTCCAAACGACATTATATGACCTCGATATGTATACCGTAAAATCTCAAGCCTTTTCTACACCGGGCCTTGAAACATCCAAAATTTCTCAAAAAGCGTGGATATTAGTCTTCAATTTTTGAATTTTTTGACAATTTTTGCCTGGAAATAAAAATTGCCGAAATATTTACCATGTTCCCTAATACCCTCCAGAAGTCCAATTAGGGTTGTGAAACCTTCTAATATCCTTTAAACGACTAATTTACAACTTGCACCGATTTCATTAACTCAAGCCTACCACGAATATTTATGACAACAAATAATGATCATATATGGTTCCAAACGGCATTATATGACCCCAAGATGTATCCCCTAGAATTTCAAGACTTTTCGACACCAGGCCCTGAAACATCTAAAATTTCTTAAAAAGCGTGGATATTAGCCTTTAATTTTGGATTTTTTTGACTTTTTTCACCCGGAAATAAAATTTGCCGAAATGTTTACCATAGTCCCTAATACCCTCCGGGAGTTCAATTGGGTTGGTGGAACTATCCAATTTGCCTTTAAACGACCAATTTAATTATCAGTTTACAACTTGCACGTATTTCATTAACTCAAGCCTACTACAAAAATTTATGACAACATATAATGTTCATATATGGTTCCAAACGGCATTATATGACCCCGATATGTAACCCCTAAAATATCAATATTTTTCTACAACAGGCCTCGAAACCTCCAAAATTTCTCAAAAAGCGTGGATATTAGTCTACAATTTTGGAATTTTTTTGACTTTTTTCGTCCAAAAATAAAAATTCCCGAAATGTTTACCATGATCCTTAATACCCTCGTGGAGTCCAATTGGGTGTGTGGAACCATCCAATTTGCTTTTAAACGGCCAAATTACCGGTTTACAACGGCCAATTTAATTAACTTGCATTGAACCTGACTTGAATCGAAATTGGCCCAAACCTGTTTTAACCCGTCAAAACCCTTATTTAACCCTACTTGTTACTGACCTGGCCTGAATTTAACCCGACCCATTCTTAACCCGACCTGAATTTAGCCCAACCTGTTACAAACCCGACTCGAAATCAACCCGACTTGTTATTGATCTGACCCAAATTCAACCTGATTTGTTATTGACCCGACCTGAATTTTGCCAGACCTATTACTTACCCGACCCAAAAATTCAACCCGATCTGTTACTATCTTGACTCGAAATTAACACGACTTGTTATTTAACCGACCTAAATTCAACCTAAACTGTTTCCGACCCGATTTCAAATCACCTTAAATGGAATTTAGACCACCTTATTATTGTTGATCAAAGCATTTTGTCTATGGAGACCTAGTCAGTTTAGGCCAACAAAATAAAGGAGCATCATCCTCAATTTTAAGAGTTAAATATTGTATAAATTTGTTGTATGGTCAAAGGAGATAATTATCTTCCTAAATTACAGACTATATATATAGTTCCCTAGTATATTACCATATATATTATAGTCAAAGGAAATTATTAGCTTGATAAAAATGATAATTATCTATTTATAGTTAGTTCAACCCGAATATGACCTGACTAGGAAATGACCCGACCTGATTGTAACTTGCAAATTATTGACTTGAACATAACCCGACTTGAATCCGAGAATGACCTTACTTGGAAATGACCCAACCTAATTATAACCGGCAAATTATTGACTTGAACCTGTGGGGAATAAATTCAAGCGTTAACCCCTAGCTTGAACCCCACTGTGATCATATACTAAAGTACGGTGGCGTCCAAAAGGGAAGAAGATAGAGCAAAAGAGTCGCCAACAAGTTTTTTAGGAACTTGTAAATCGTTCACGAGGTGAAGGTTACACCCCTTAACGATCCAAGAGATCGTCAACTCCATAAGGTCTAGAACCAAATAAGGGTTCGGGGATGAAGGTACAAATCCAACCTAAAAGAGATTGAACCTGCCCTAATAATAGGCCTCTACTTTATTCTGATCGTATTCATGTGTGCTTTCTAATTAACATACAATCAATAGGATTACCCTAAACGTATTTATCTATGTTGGTTGAATATTAATACACAAATAAATCTATTATTAGCGATCACTTGAAATATAATCAAAATAACCTAACAAGATTATTAATCATCTTATTAAGCGTGATTACAAGTACAAAATTCCCTTTAAACATGCATAAAAAGTGTGATCAAGCAATAACAATAAGTATCAAGCAACATAATAAGTTAATCATCATAAATAATAATCATAACAATAATAATAATCATCATTATATTATAAAATTATAATCATAATCAAGACAATAATAATCATAAATAAAATAATCATCATTAAAATAATAATAATAATAATAATAATAATAATAATAATATTCATAATCATCATAAATTATAACAATTATAATCATAATCATGTTCATGTTAATATTAAAGCATAATAATAGCAAGATCCTAGGCGTGATACTAACAAGATTAATAACAAACTCTACCATGTCACTAAGAAATAAAAATCAAATCTTTAACCCTAACATGATACTAATAATCATAAATATTAGGAAGAACATAGGAAGCATCATAACAATCATATTTAATATTAAAATTACCCTAGACATGATACTAGGAATATCATAATAACAATATAAACATGATTTCTACATCATAACATCAATAAAGCACTTACTTTGATGCCTCGTACCTCTTTCTAATAACAAAATACACACGTTAGTAACTTCAAGGAAAACAATAATCAAACAATCAAATCAAATAATTGAAATAGAGATTTGGGACCAAACCCTCAGAAATTAAACCTTTCACGTCTAGGGTGAAGGCAACTTTGAATATGGCTAGGTGTTTCTAGATCTTGAGAATGCGGAATATTGTATGTAAAAATCAAGTTTTGAAAAAGAAAGAGAAAGGTGATTGAATTAATTAGAAGAGAATGAGAATTGAAAACTGATTGTAGGTCAATATTAATTAAAACTGATTTTTGATGAATTCGTGAAAATCGGTGAATGAAAACGGAGTTTTTAATACGTTATTTATAGAGAAATAAGCCAAAAAGATAAAATATCAAAACAGAGCACTTGGCGCACGCAAAACGAGATTGGCGCACGCAAAACACAGCTGGCGCCAGCACCAGCTTATTGGCGCCAGGCCTGTTTTTGACGCGTTTTCGAAAATCAGATAATTTTGCCGTACTGGAGGATAAAATCGTATCTTTTCCTCGAAAATGCTTTTTGATTTTAATTAAAACTCTGAAAAGTCAACAAAAGTCAATTTATCAATGCTAATTGAATTAGGAATGAAAAGAACCTTCTAGAAGAATCTAGAAGACTAAAATCATTCCTGTTTGGGGGTATTTTTACCCCCTTTTTATAGACAAATGAGAGGCTAACAAATGGACCAATAGTAAGCCGACACGTGACATCCTGCTTAGCTAAATAAAGGCTAATAAGAGCATGACACGTGGCCTTAAGAGAGATATCAGAAAAAGAGGGGCTCAAAGCCCATTAAGGAAACATGCCTAGCATGAAGGAAACCCTAATACACGTGTCAACCACGTATAGGGCAGCCAATCTTCCTAGGTTATGAAACCCTAGGAGCATGATCTCCCACTTCCCTATAAATACCCCATCATTTCATGATGGAAGAAAAACACACAATTCCCAAAGGCACAATGCCCAAAATATGCTCTCACTTCTCTCTACTTTCTCTCTCTAAAATTCCGTTTTCTGGTCACTAACTTGATCGTCGGAGGCGGATCTCCGGTACACCGGAGATCCGTTGTTTTGCAGGTGTTCGGGCAGTACGAGTGTAACATCCCGGATTTGTCTCTCTCGGGAATCCATACCCCCCTTTCGGGTTATCCAAAAAATGCCCGAAACATTTGGCGCCGTCTGTGGGGAGGCACATCTGGAATGTCACTTAGCCATAATCGCCGACTTGCCTTGTAGCAAGCAACCTCCTTGCGATTTAATGCGGCCAACAACATGTCCGAGTAGCCCATCAATTAAGCACCATGCTTCTACTTTTAGGCGGCAAGTAGCCGTCCGAGTGAGCATAGAAGCTCAGCAAGAATGCATCAAAGCAGCTAAGTCCGAGCTCCCTATGCGTGTCAACACTTCTTCCTAAATTCAAGCGGTCGTTAGAGGGCCGAGCTTGGTGGCCGAGTTGCACATGAGCAAAGGCCCACCTCCCTAATTCTAGACGGCCATCTTGCAGGAAGTAATTGCAATGACCCTCCTTGTGAACTTAGTTGGGCAACCATATGAACGCACCAAAGCCATCTTGATCATGGTCGTATGATTGTGTATAGAGTATAGAAAGCAAAAATTTGTTATCATAATTATATATAGGAAATATATAATGTATGTTTGTTATTATTATTATCAAGATCTTACGTGTCTTGATGGTGTTTTAGATGGTGATGATGATAGAAAGTGCAATGAGTCAAATGTGGCCTAGTGGAGTGCATTCTCAAAAGTCACACCCAAAGCAAACACCTAGCAAACAATTGTTCCTTGAATTGTGATCAAATAAATTACAAGTTGGGCCTCCACCTTGTTAAGCCCATATGCTAAAAGCTACAACTTTCAGAGAAAAGAAGAAGAGTAGGCCGCCTAAGATATGAGAAATCTATGGGCCGAATGGTGGTATTATTGTCAGCAATATAATCACTATTATGATTTACAATATTAATTTCAAAAAAAAAAAAAAAAAAAAAAATTAGTGTCCGAGCTTCCTGACCGAGTGAACGGATAGTCTGGCATGGATAAGTGTCCGAGTTGCTATTGAGCAAGGGACTTCTTTTCCTATTTCAGGCGGACAGGTTCTAAGTCAGCCATGGATAGGTGTCCGAGTTGCTATTGAGCAAAGGACCTCCTAACCAATTTCAGGCGGACAAGTACAAAGTCCAAGCTAGGTGTCCGAGCTGCTATTGAGCAAGGGACCTCCTAACCGATTTCAAACGACCAAGCATTGAGTCGGCTATGTGCCAAACATGGAATGAATTGGCCAATGTGCCAAATGAAGTTAAATCGTGGTTGAGCTGCTATTAAGCAAAGGAACTTCCTTCTCATTTCTAGGCGGCCTTTGCAAAGGAAGTTAATCAACACAAACAGTTCAGTACCAAGATAGAAGCAACATTCACATCTGAGCTTGGTGAAGTGTCGATTATGATAATTGGCTCGACATTCAAGAGTTGAACACAGAATCAAAGCATTCAAGCTAACCTTTATCCAAGTCGAATTTCTGAAGATGGTCGAATGACGACTAATGATAAGCAAGAGAGCCTTTAGCAAGGGCAAGGCATGTGGTCCTAGCCAAATCATGAAGCCTACCGCATGATGGCATGTAATATCTGAAGTTAGGCTTTTAGAGAGTTGTCCAGCAAAAAAGTGAAACCGAGTACCAAGATTAGGCATGTCCGAAAATAATCAAACGGACATGAGGCTAACCCAGTGTAAAGTCCTAATGGATAGGGGCTAGTATGCAAAAGATAGCAAAGAAAATGGTCGAGCCGGCCGATGCATGAGCCGAAAGGCCTAACTAATGAGAAAACAACCTTCCTTTAGAAGGATAAGTGGCCAGTGTTGAAAGCCAATTGGACGAGTACCATGAGGCCTCGACTTATTACTAAAGACCGCAAGCGACAACAAATTTCTAAAGCCTAATGCAATTAGGCCGATTAGGCCCTCCATGAATTCAAGATGCATACTTAGTGTTCGACCCTCTATGTAAGCATTCATTGCTCACAAGATAGCTTCAAGGTCGGGTATCGTTACAATATAATCAAGTTCATAATTGAAAAAAGAAGAAAGCCTATCAAAATAAGATAGGGCAGCTCCTTCTAGTTTTTGAACGGCCTAATCACTATACCAAATGCTAAGACGTCACATTTTATTCAAAGACAAGCCACCCCATTGGGGCAATAAGGAAAGACTAAAGTCCAAACATTCCTTATTGAGTAGCCACTCCCTGAAATTAAGGACAAAGGTCCCTTAGTATAAGGCTTTGGCCCAATAAGCGTATTACTACCTTCTGATAAGCCTCCCTTAATAGGGCAATGTACAGATCTTTATATGGTTCGAGTGTACATTGAATGGCTCCTTCATCCGAACAAATACAGAAAACTCTAGAAGAGGTTGAGCTGTTCACACAGCACCCTTCCAAGTCTGAGTAAGACTTACCATATAAAAGAGTAAAATGGCACAAATGCCAAGCTCCACTGCAAGGAGAAATCCAAGATGGAAGATACACATGGCAACATTGCCAAGTATAATTTCCAATACAATGGTATAACACCGAGTATAATTCCGAAGATTTGCTCGGCAAAACACATTATATAGCTTAAACTCCAAAATATAGGAATTCTAAGCCTATGCGCCAAAAAGAATTCTGAAAGCAAGTGACAGATGGTCAACTTTCGCCCCAACTAAGTCCGAGCCCAATTGAGTCATAAGTGACAAGGGCATGGGACGAAACTTCTTGTTAATATGACTTGGAAGTTATTGAGAATTGGCCCTCTCAAAGGTTAGTTCAAACAACTAAAAAATCGTTGGACGCCGAGAAAAGATAAAGGAAAATCCATCCCACCATAAAGACGAGACTAAGAATCTCGGCAAAATGTTATATCTAATTCGGCACAGACACGAGGCAAAGCCCCTCGGCAAGTGTTAAATGTTTCTCGGCATTTCCTAGTCTAAGTTAATTGAAAGCTTCTAGACTATATGTCGAATGAATGCAAAAGAAGCATCTAAGCCTAATTGGCCATTAAAGAAAAAATGTCTAAGCCTAGCTAGGTCCAAAATAATCCTTAAAAAGGATAGACCGAATAGGGCAAACCTCATGAATGGGAGGAATTGAAAAAGCTTAATAGCTAATCAAACCTTGTAAGAAAGGTACTTTAAGTAACCCATTAGTCGTAAGACATTCTAAGTGGGCTTAAAAGCATAATGATCGACATCTGTCTAGTTCAAGGTCAATCATTATTATGATTGATTAACTTAGAAAATATCATACCGGCCAAGGTATAAAAATTTTCCAAGTTAATCAAACCTTTTTTTTAATTGAACTAGACAAGATGTCGAATTCAAAGAAGTTATAAATTCATTTTCGAGAGGTATAATCCCTCTTGGGAAGAGAAATTACCCCTCTCGAGGGGCTATGTTTCGGGGTATTTTTACCCCCTTTTTATAGACAAATGAGAGGCTAACAAATGGCCCAATAATAAGCCGACACGTGACATCCTGCTCAGCTAAATAAAGGCTAATAAGAGCATGACACGTGGCCTTAAGAGAGATATCAGAAAAAGAGGGGCTCAAAGCCCATTAAGGAAACATGCCTAGCATGAAGGAAACCCTAATACACGTGTCAACCACGTATAGGGCAGCCAATCTTCCTAGGTTATGAAACCCTAGGAGCATGATCTCCCACTTCCCTATAAATACCCCATCATTTCATGATGGAAGAAAAACACACAATTCCCAAAGGCACAATGCCCAAAATATGCTCTCACTTCTCTCTACTTTCTCTCTCTAAAATTCCGTTTTCTGGTCACTAACTTGATCGTCGGAGGCGGATCTCCGGTACACCAGAGATCCGTTGTTTTGCAGGTGTTCGGGCAGTACGAGTGTTGCATCCCGGATCTGTCTCCCTCGGGAATCCATACCCCCCTTTCGGGTTATCCAAAAAATGCCCGAAACAATTCCTAATTACATTAGGAATGATAAATCATATTAGGCCCTCCCCTAGATCATTGGGCTGCATATAAGGCTCAAACCGGGTCCAGTTCAGTAAATTGGCCATAACTTCCTCAATATTCATCGAAATTGGGCTTATAATATATCGTTGGAAAGCTCTTGTCAAGCCCCATCCAACTACACTACTATTGGACCCATATCATGGACCAACCAAACTGGATTGGCTGTTTTATTTAAAATAAGTTTTCAAAAACAGAGAGAAGAGAAAATAAATTAAAACTATCCGCAACACTAGACTTTCTACACTTTCGCTTTATTCGATTATGATTCGACGTGAAAGGTACTCATCACTGGGTTTGGTTTCGGGGAGTCACATTTGGGTGTCTACAGAACCGAATCCGACTTGAACCCGAGAATTACCCGACCTGATTATAATCCGCAAATTATTGACTTGAACCGAACCCGACTCAAACCTGAGAATGACTCGACCTGATTCTAACTCGCAAATTATTGACTTGAAATGAACCCGACTCGAACCCGAGAATTACCCTAACCCGTGAAAACCCGAATTAAACCCGGCCTATTGTTCACCCAAATCGAATGTAACCCGACCCAAACCCGATAAGAAGTATGACCTGACTCAAGCATGACCCAACCCAAACTCGACTGGCATAGGTTATGTAATTACTCCGAATTAACTCGACTCGAGTTGACCTGACCCACTCTTACTCGACCCAAATTCAACCCGTTTACCTGAATTGACAGCTCTACATATTACTATAAATATTATTGATCTAATGTGATCTAATATGATTCTAACCAGTGTAAATACATTAATTCCAATTTGTCATCCTACCACTAGTTTATGTTTGGTGACCACGTGAAGATGTGTAAATTACTAGAATTGAGTGAATGACGAATATTTAGAGAGATTACACTTTTAGTAAAGTTGATTGCATCCCCAAAAATATATCTGACCATGGAAGATTTGCTGCAAAATGCATGAAAATAGTTTTTGTTTTTTTATTTGTTGTCAATGAGAATCTTCAATAATTAAATTTATTGAAATTATAAACTTATGATCTTCACAACGATTAGGTATCTTTTTTGGTATGAAAAATTATCTTCCAATAACAATAATAGTTAAGATGCTTAATTTTGCACTCCCATTTCATCTTGGAATTGATTCTCCACCAAATTGGTGTTAAAACAGATTTTTTTTTTTAATCTTTAAATACACTTTAAAATGATTGTTAAAGATTCTTTGAAATAATATACTTCATATGACGTAATACTCTGTATTAAGTATGAAGTATTTAGTTATTTACTATGAAATTCGAACTCATACTTTTGTCTATCTAAGAAGTATTAACTTCTAAATCAACAACTTATATATTGACATGCGACGCGTACTATATGTATATATGAGTGTATATAATCTCTACTCCGTACATTGATTTCACACGCGTGACTGTTGTGAAGCTAACTATTGACTAAAACATTACAATATTTACATAAGCTAATTTTCTACACAGAAAGAATGTATTTGAACCTGATTACGTGGTTGGGATAAAAGTAATAAAACATGAACCACACTAGTAGTAACTACTATGAAATATGCTCAACTAGAATTTTCCAAAAGATAGGAGGAGCCAGAAATTTCCTACAAAGATCATATTCTTGGTGAATTTTCATCGAGTTTTAATTAGTCGTCATTCTCTTATACTTTTTCTTGGTTGCATTTTTTGACCATCTCTGTTTAGCTTCTAGATTTTTTTTAAAGGGGCTTGCTTGTATTATTCAGAATTGGTTGGTTTAGGTACCAAAGTTATGATGGTCATGTACTAATTAATGTATTTAAGGGGAAAAAATCAATTTTGAGAGTCATTAAATGGAAAATTATATCTGTATAACATCTCAAAAAAGATTTTTGGTCAGGTATTGTCTAATGTGATCCTAATAATTCGGTGGTTGGATTTATCAATTATTTGAGAATTGTAGTTTCCAGTGCATCATTGCATACTCACCTATGACAGCCAGCTAATCCCATGGTCTCTTGTCTACATTTTTCCTTTTTATTCAAAAAAAAATAAATTCTAATTAGATTATTTTCAGTTCAGTTCAGTTCGGTTTGATTCACTTCAGCTCTAATAAGTTCAGTTCAGTTCCTAATTTCCTTCTTTCATAAAATATTCAGTTCAGTTAAGTTCAATTCAGCTTTAATAAGTTCAGTTCAGCTCATTTGAATTAATGAGATTATGAAAATAGGCCCTAAATGCTAGAAATAAACATACTACCTCCGTTACAGATTATGTGCAACGATTAGACATTTTCCCTCTCTGCTTTATGTCAAATCGTTGCACATAACCTGTAACGGAGGTAATATAATAAAAAGACGGAAGGAGTACCATATTTTGTACTCCGTATATAGAGATCTGGTGCCAACTGAACAGTGAAAAGAGCCTCTAGGTAGTCGAGGCACACCAACTATCAAGGTTTAATCTCATCTTTGATTCCTCTTTAATCACAATACTGTAGTTTAATGGTGTAAATTTATCATATAATTATCAATTGACAGTTATTCAAAAGCAATTGATTACAGCAATTAATCTTCCTGTTTTCAAGTATAATTAAGATTATAAGAGACTACGGCTCCATTTTTCCAAATTATTTCAGACAAAATGAATTAATAAAATAAAACCTATCATAAGAAATTGCAGAAGGAAATTATAATAGACAAGAGAGCGAGCATATTATTCATAATTCTTACATTAATTTAAATCCGTTGCGGAGAACAAGTTCATACAAAAGGCGCCTGTAAAAAAAAGGCTTTGGCAAAACTAATGAAAAAACAATCTCACCTATTGAAGATTGTAATGGCAGCTACTGCTGCCACAGCCAAAGCCCCCTACGAAACAAGGCACCATACTTCGAACTTACAAAAGCAACTGTAAACAACTAGCAACACCCACCAGTGACCAACACCCACTACCATGAGCGGAACATAAACCACTCGGACATGGAGGACTTGGTAAAACCGATACACAGACTTGAAAAAACACTTCTAAAGGTTCAGAACTCAGCTCTAAAGTAGTCTAAAGCCAAGCTAAAATATTTTTTTTCTTTTTTGTAATTTTTTTTTTTTTTTTTTTTGGAATGAAGGTCCAGAAACCCAGCAAAAGATAGACAAAGGCCAAACCCTCCAAATCCAGAGACCAGTAACTGTAATCTCAGGCATCAACGACCGCTCAAGAATAAATTCTTGAAACAGATTTCCCATATTGAGGAAACCTGTAAAAAAAGGGGTATAAAATCGATCGTTTTCCTCCTGGAAAAAGAGCCAAGTCTCTGGCAAAAGGTAAGCCCATTTTGAACTGATGGACCCAAAAAACTTAAACGAACATTAACTATTCACGATTTCTGCTGATGTACTTCTGAGGCTACTTGAATTCACTGAAGAGCATACATAAGCTTCCCACTTAGGAAAGGATATCACACCTGAAAAGCCGCTGCACGAGCATGTCGACAACAGTGCTGCTGATTGAGTTGCAGTTCTGAAGATTCAGCCCCATGAGAGACTGACCCAACTTCACCAAGAATGGCAAGCACTTGTCTGAGAGCATTGAGCACCCAGATAAAGAGAGGATCTGCAAGCACAGCTGCTTTGACCGAGCCAAAGATGCAACACCAAAATCAGTAATGGCACACTTGGAAAGATCAAGTTCATTGAGCAGAAGGCAATCGTCAGCAATAGCCACCAATCCTGCATCAGTCACTTTTCCACATCCTTCAAGGTTCAACACCTCCAGGGTTCCACCATGGAATTTTGCCAGTGCAATGACAACGTTGTCAGTCACATTAACACAGCCAGTGAGACCAACCTTCACAAGGCCAGCGCCAGCATCACAGCTCTCAATGAGAGAGAGAAGGCCAGCATCGGTGATACAGGGAAGCCCATTGAAATTGATACATTGCAATTGAGGACACAGCTTTGCCAACATGGCCAAGGTCGTGTCTCCAAGCCCAGGGCAGTTACTAACTGTAACAGATCGAAGTGGTGTGGATTTGATTGGAAGGGGGAATCCCAAAATCATATCCTTGAATCCAAAGCAGCTAGACAAAGTAAGAGCCTTCAACTTAGGACCACAGTTAAAAAGGAGACCAAAAAACCCAATTTGGGTAATCCTGTGGCACTCTTCAAGTTGTAGGCTCTCAAGGGATCTTGCAGCTTTGGCAAAAGATACCAATCCGTTATCAGAAATGAAAGCACACTTCTTCAGAACAAATTGTTTCAAATTAGGACAACCTTTTCCAACAGCTTCAACTGCTACATCTGTGACTCCACGGCATGAGGAAATGGTAAATGACCTGAGATGCTGAAGACCCTCAGCGTTACCCATGACCCAGAAACCCTTTTCATTCACATTCTGAAGGTTGGTCAAAACAAGATCAGTAATGGCCTTTCCATAGTGGCCAACAACAGCAAGAGAAAGATCAGTTACATTCAACCCCTGTAGCTTCAACTTAGTTATGGAGAAAGATGCTGATGCCATCAAACTCGCAACACCCTGATCACCGACAAGTGGGCAGTCCTTGATGGTAACTGACTTAAGGTTAGGACAGAACAGTCCAATTGATTTCACACCTTCGTTACCAATATACTGACAACCCTCAATACTCAACGAGGTCAAAGTTGGACAATTCTTGGCAATGGCGAGCAAGGCCTTGTTAGTGATTGATGGGCAATTGCAAAGGTCAAGTTTCTCAAGGCGGTGGCATCTGTTGGCAATCTCAATAAGGCCTTCATCTCCAATGGAAGAAATGTTCCAAAGAGATAAACTCTTTAGAGATGGGCAGCATCGAGCAACAGCCTTCAAACCAAGGTCTGTAACTCCACGGACGGAATTGTTTCCCCTGATCATGAGCTTGCCCAAACCACCACGAGCAGCACTTCCTACAGCAACAGCTGCAAGTCTAACATCGGTGGCTTTCTTACCCTCCAAACTCCTGGTAAGAAATCCATCGTTCTCGTTCTCCTCAGCTTCATCAGCAGCAACCATATTTTTGTTGCATAGATCCTCACTAGGGATGCTGCTCAAAAGCATAAGCCATCGCTTTGAAACGCCGGCACAAGAACTCCTTTCCTGGTCCCCAGACAAACGTCTGAAGATCTCGAACAAGCACTCGTCTGGGAGGACATCAAGAGAGACCTGCTTCTTCTGTTCTACACTCTCTCCTGTTACAATAGGGGCACTGATCCTAGCCCTTTTGTTAGGGAAGTAAACATCCACATGGTTGGCAATACCAAGGGACAAAAAGCTACCAGCTTCCTTGGGGTTTGAGTATATTGATCCCCCATGGTAAAATTCCTCACTTCCTGAAAATCCAAATAACCAAAACAAATTCAGTATATGATTCCACCAACATCACTTGATCCCTTAGCTAATTAAACTAACCATCAAATTACCCACATCATCCAAATTCAAGAGATCAACAACAATTCATGATTAAACTAAAAATTATAATACTGAATCACTCATATATTATCATGAATATCTACAGTGTTCTGCATAAATTCGAGGCCTTAACATACAGATCAAATGCCTATGTTCATAAACTCAAATCAATTTTACCCAAATTTAGCCTAATCCAACAAAACCCAGATGCCAAAAATAAATAAAATAAGAACCACCACTTCAAATTCATGCAACAAAAATTGATAAGCCAAATCATACCAAACCCTAATTAGCTCTAATTGAAACAGATTAAGTTAACCCCATATGCCAAAACTACCTGAAATTTTCAGTAACTAAATATCCAACAAAACCCAGATGCCAAATTTCCTCAAGCAACCCAATCATATATAAAAACCCAATCATACAAACCCTAATTAACTCTAAACAAAACATGGCAAAAGCACCCACATGAAATTAAATAAATCAATACAATAAAATCATAAAATTTACAGATATGAAAGACAAGGATCCAAAACATACCACTGAAATCGAAGATCTGAGACATGTTGAAAGCTGATTAAAAACCTCGGAGAGGCAAAAAAGGGGAGAGCTAGCCGAGTAAAAGAAGCCACCCAGATCCTCAACAGCTCCAAAAATCGAGATTATGAAGACAAAAACAACAAAGATGGATGAAAATTGAAGGTCTGCAAAATTCATGAGATGGGAAAGTAGAGCGTGAAAGAGAAAACCCTATTGAAAATAGGGCAAAAAAGGGGAAATTGGGGCGAAAGGAAAGAGGGGAAGGGGGAATGAATGAAACGAACGAACAATGAGAAAAGGTTTGGTGCTGTGGATATGTTTTTATCTTTAGATGTTGTGAATGTATTAAGGTGGGTCCAACAAAAATAATGTAATTGATTATTTGATTTTATATTATAAGGTTATTAATAATAGGTGGGAAAATGCATGAATATGATTCATATACAAGGAATTTGGAAGGTGTGGGGGATAGATGACATGCAAATGCAATGAATCTCACTCTAAAACTTGTATTCTTTGCTCCCATTCCTAAGTTATCACATAAACACCCACTTGTCTAAAATACCCTTTTATTTGGGATTCAAAACTTGGGTTTGGTATAAGGTGTATTCTTTTTTCCCAAGGTAGCCTTTTTTTTTTTTTTTGTATGGTGATGGTAGTGTTTCTTTTTTTAGCCTCGTATAGTGTACGTAGTCGTTACTCGTTAGGGTTATGTACGTGTCCAATTTTCGTTTGTTTGAAACTGTTACTTGTTACAGTGAGAACTGAGAAGTATGTCTGCCTAATGATGTGTTGTCATTAGGGATGTGTGTAGTGTTTTCCTATAAATATTAGGTCATATTTGGAAAAATTTCTTCAAAATTATTAATCACTTACGCTCCTTTGTCAAAAAAACTGCTTCATATTGGTTATCATGAGTCTATGTTCAATTCACCTTATTATAGCAATTTATTGCTTATAACCTTATTAATGTCAAACCAAATCAATGATCTACTATAACATACCAAAGTTGATGATAATGAATTGATATTCTTATTTATGTTTTGATTGTCAAATATTTTTTTAGTTTTTGTATCACACGGAGTATAAAATCAGAAGTACAAAAATTTAGGTATATAGAAAATACACATAAAAGATAATTTATCAAGACCAACCCATTTAATTAAGTTGGAAAATGTTTGTATATATATTTTTTAAATCAAGATCTCAACCTCAATAGATTTCAATATTTTCTAAACATTTTTTTAGTCATTGTGTTTAAAACTGAGTTTTGGTGGAATTTTTATAAATACTAGGGCGGCTAATGTACGCGCCACAGCTAGTCATACCTGTAAAGGTTTTTTGTTTTGACTTTATGTCACACTTTTAATTATATATTGCCATCATTAATAGAGGAAAATACGTAAACTAGTATTTTTAGCGTAAATGTTTGCACACTATTCATAAGAGTAAAAAATAGGCAGTCAACATTAATGACGACAAATAAGTAAATAAACATATTAAGAGGCATAGTTGTGTCATCAATATTCATAAATTATCGAACAAAGATATTCAAGGTAAATACTTTGTATGTAAATAAGTATTTTAAGGGGTTAGTTATTGTCTCAATACTATTCATAAATGTAACAAATACTTCTTATTATATAATAGTAAATATGTAAATAAACATTTTAAGGGGCATTATTATCTCAACACAATTCATAAGTGGTTAGCCATACTTTTTAAAAAGTATGGATTTACATAGTATAAAATTTAATTAAATAGATAGATAGTGTTATTACATCAGATAGTGTAATGGTACATTATATTTTTCTAATAATGCAAATAAAAATAGTACTATATTATGCAAAATACAAGTTAGGATCACGCTCATCACCTAGCTAGGAGATAGGTCTATATTACAAGTCTAACAAGGTTCCAACCCAAAAGTACATGACAATAATACTGTGATAGCCGCTTAGTCTTATAAAGTGGTCCTTTAATTTCATCACTTGTGATATTTTGGCCAGAGCACACTTTCATACTCCCCCTCATCGCATGGTTAAGTTGGCATAATGAACTTAAGTCGTTAAGGGCTAGTTCTCTTCAATTTAAGTTCAGTTCAATTCAGCTTCAATCAGTTCAGTGCAATTCAATTATTAATTTCTTTCTCTTATAAACAATTCAGTTCAGCTTCAATCGGTTCAGTTCAGCATAATTTGGTAAATTAGAATATACCCCAAAGCTCCCAAACAATGTCTAGAGATGAATCAAAGAAAATGTTTTCTGAAGCCTAATCACATTTTTACAATATACAACTGCATGTACGTCTCAAACTCATATATGCATATAATATACCTCAAGTTTAAACACTAAGGTCATCATTTTTTAGTTCATTTGTTTTTACTTATTTCAGATGTTAAAATCAGATTAAAACTTAAAAGGTAAGTTCAAATCAGGAAAAATAAGCTATGACATACTTTATCGTTTTATGTGTGGTTTTTTTAAATATCTTTAGTTATGTAATTATTATTATTATTATTATTTTTTTTGAAAATTTCATATTTATAAAATGGATTTTGCTAACAAGTGCCCTGGGGCGTTAGATAACTATTCAATATATTAGTTAAAATAGTAATATTAAATTTTCAATATATAACAAAATCACGCGTCGATCAGTATAATTAATGTAATTTTACTTTAATATTTTCATATTGAGTTCTCTTATCTAACGCCCTGGGGACGCTAGGATCGTTAACTTTTTCCTAATAAAATACACATTACTATTTACTACAAATCTACCAAGACCCAGGTTGATACATACTAGTATATTTTGTTTTATAGATTATCAAACACATAAGATCAAAGTTTAGTCAAATTAGACAATCTGATCATATCATATCATACTAGCCTACTAGGTCACATCATATTAGACCATATAAATTTAAATCAAATCAAATAATAAGCAATAATAAGGTGAACTAAACAAGCACTAAATAATAATTGTGACATTAATGTGTGGTAATTACTGTATTGGTAATATTCTAACTAGGGCATCTCTTTCGACCTAAACATGTCTTATTGACAATAATATGATCTTGTAAGAAATGTAATGCACATCAGCATATATGATGGAACTAATTGTCTCATATTGAAGAAAATAGGGAAAGGATGACCAACTTTGCACTCTATTACATAACCAATTGATTACTTATTGTATTAATTACATATTACTAAATAAATATAAATATATGATGAAATTATATTAATAAAGCCTACATATAATCAGACTCGATCCCATAATCTCATTAAATATAGACTTTTGAATGACCTAGCTAGTGAAATAAATCAATATTCGTCACAAAAATATCTACAAAAGGATCACTAGCTATAGGAACGACAAATGTATAATCCATTCACTTATCAGAGTGCAAATAGACATATGATGCATAGTATTTGAATAATAATGAATACAATATGGACTATATAAAGAGACTAGCCAAATGGAATATATCTAGAAAAAAGTTAGAAGAAAAAAGTCACCTATTTCATTTTACTAGGGTATTATTAAGATAAGACCGTGTTTATAAAGAAAGTAAACAAGAGGCAAAGAGACCAGAATTGACATTGAAATTTGACAATTATAAGATTCATTGCATACTTTTTAATTAATTCATTACCAACTAATATAATATGTAATGTTATTTATACACTTGCCCTCTTGAATTTGTTGAATTCTTGACCGAATTTAAACGCGGCTACACTATATAATATGAACCTGGTCCAAGTCATCTAGCAACTTCCTCATGTTTTTTATTTTCTGCTTTTAATTAAACTATACTCTACTAATAATTTTTTTAATTCAAATAGTTTTAATTAATTTAATTTAATCTTTTAATCTAAATTATTTTTTAATAATAATAAACGTTATTAAACCGTCCATTTTGAGATCCACGTGCACGAACACACACACTCTCTCTCCTTTCTCTTTCCTAGGAATAGTATTTTACTCAAAATTCCTTTCACCTGAATAATTTTTGTTTAATACATTAATTTGATTTTCCAGTTCATATACAAGTTGGAAATTAGGTTACTATATGGTAATATAAAGTTGATAAAAATAATCAGATCAAGTTGGTCTAAAAAACATAGATGATTATTAGCAAGTACATTCTCTTATGTCCTCAAGATTATGAATCTAGCAATTTTCACATGCCAAAGCTGGCAAATATATCATGCAATGCTTTTATTAGCTAGGTTGGCTTACTCCTTTAATCAACCTGGTTTTAAATATTAAGGTACTTATATAGTTAACTGGTCCCGAAAAAATGGAATACTCATTTACTCGTACTATGAATGTATAGTTGTATACGTATTTTTCTGTGTAATTACGTGTCTAGAATATTATTTGTACTCCCTCCATTTTTTAGTATTTGCTCCATTTCTCTTGGACACGTATGCCGATGCTAATCTTTGATCACTTATATCTTTAATTATCAATAAGTATAAATTCTAACAATTGAAAATTAATAATCTATTCATTGAGATGATTCCGACAAGTACCCACAAGACTATATTTTTTTCTTATGTATAAGTCACAAACATTAGTCAAATTAGGACAAATGAATAGTGCTAAAAATAGAAATGAAGCAAGTATTTAAAATCGGAGGTAAGATAGAAGCATATCGAAGTTCGAATCCTATCAAGTGAGAGTAATTGGGATAGAGATTTCCTTACCCTCTCCCCCCTAGGGCCCCTACCCTCAAGTGTCTGGTCCCCGCAAATACTGGATCAAAAAAACCGTAAGGTTTGAGGTTTGCTGTCCAATCTACCACTTAAAAAAAAAAAAAAAAAAAAAAGTTAGAACACACAAGTTGCCTTTAATGTGCAAATGGTTTATTCTTGAGCATGATAGAACCAAGGAGGCAAAAATATTGCATGCACTTATACAGTTATACCTTTTGAGTGTTATCCGATATAACTTCAATTATACCTTGCAAAATACAACAGGTTGTATAGCAAAAAAATGTTCTAAAATTGAGAAAAGGTCTCTTTTAAGCTATTGCCATTACAATTTTAATTTCTACCTTATAGTTTTTACTTGTTTCGTGTATTTTCAAAATAAATCTTATTACTCCTATATTTTAAACTTTTTGTTTTATTTCCTTTAATGCATTTATACGTTAAATCCCTTTATTAAGTGTTTACTAAGGGACGTAAAATACTCTAAGAAATAATCCTAGAAATACTCCGTATTTTTTCCCCTAAAGGATCCAACTCATATCTGCGTAAGTGGCACGACAAGTCTTCTTAAACTCTCTCTCTCTCTCTTTCTCTATCTCTAATTACTAGTTTTGATTCTTTGCACCTAACTAATCTGGGTCTCTGAAGATCAATTGATTGATTAAGATACCCAAATTGGATTTCTCTAATTAATTAATTAATCATTATTATATGTTGTACCGCACCTACTCGTATATATGATTAAATACACAACATAACATATTGTCGTAATTGAGGTGATATCTAGGTATGAGATCGAATCTCGTCTAAACATACAATACTAATTGTATATGTTAACGTGTTTATAACGTAACGAGATTTTTTTTGGACTCTAAGTCCGGGACCTTAATAGAGTGGGTTTTTTTTTTTTTTTTTTTGGGTGGGGGGGGGGGGGGGTTAGAATTATGGAATTTGATGGACTTAAATGAAAATGCATGCACGATCAAATTAACATTAGATTAGCTTAATTTTTTTATATTAATGTTCCATAAATCCTCTATCTTAACTTATTTTATGGATTTATTAAATTACAGCAAACAGTTGAACATTCTAATGGCTAATGCACGGATCACCATTCTATTGTAGTGCTAGCCAATTACACTACTAAACCAGTTTGCAAAACTTCTAAATTCTCTTAATGTGATTTATATAATTATGATCAAAATTTGGGGGTAATATAATATCTTATTAGTGCAGAAATAATGTTTAATAAGCCATGATGAATTAAAGTACTATAATAATTTAATTAACTTAGATATACATATATGGATAGGGGATTAGGGACTATGTCTTCTCTTGTAATTTTTTTTTTCATAAAATCTCAAACCTATACATGTATAATGTGCTAGTTGCTCTTAAATTGCATATACAAGAAGATTAAAGAGGAAAGCTTTAACAATAATAAATTAAATGTTAGAGGATCATCGCTCTTGATACCAAAAAACTAGAACTAATTGTTGAAGCCCATGAATATATGTTATACTCTATCATTAAATACCATTTTACGTGAGATTTTTCATAATTATAATGCTTTAAGGGTTTCATATAATAACCATATTGAAAGAAAAATGATAAATACAGCTTTGCATATAAGTACTCTAGCTTAAATAAGAATGAACATATCATTAATAAATACTCCGTACTTAACAATGTGGAATTGTTTTCATTGATTTCTGACCTAATTCTAATACACGGAGGGAGTATAAGCCCTAATTAAGAGCTTACTTGTATACATTATACTTTATCATAATATCAGTATTAAAAACGTGATCTATTTTACCTTTCATCTTGCGTTGTTGTCACGGTACTAGAGTACAATCTACCTTCTTGTATCGAAACATGCAACAAAATTACAAAATTATGCCTTGTTGGTGGCAATAATTAGTCAATACGAGTAACACACACAAGCTAAATACTACTCCATAAACCTTCAAACTTGCGATTACAAGTGTGACAAAGTGGGCACTATAGAAAGAAAATGACTTGATATAATTAAACATTATGAAGCAAAAGAAAAGGGATCGGATTATCAACGTTGAATTCATTGATAATATTATAAAGTTGTATACTCTTACTGTCGTACATTATTGAATGCAATGCGGCGTGGGGGCTTTTGATTTTTAATGTACTTATAAATAGGGGTGTACACCGGTCCAAAACCGGACCGGACCTGGACCGGACCTGTTTGGACCGGGGATCTGAATTGGGTAATTATGAGGACCGGGGATCGGACCTGAATTAACAGGTCCGGTTCCGGGCCAGACCTGAAAAATCAGGTCCGGTCCGGGTTTGGACCTGAATGGACCTGTTTTGTGTCTTTTTCGTTTTTTTTTTTAATACAAAACCTGTTGGACCTGCATATGGACCTGCATATGGACCTGTTTTGTGATTTTTAGACCTGTTGCATAATTTAATAATTACATACAAACCAAAATTATCAATTACAAAACTACATAAAGTCTATAAAGTCCCGATTCTCAAACACCAAAAATACAAATGAGTCCACCGAAAATACAAATAAGTCCACGAAAACTCATAAAATTACATAAATTCTCTTAAGTCTCAACTCTCAAGTACTAGAAATACATAAATTCTCCAACGAGTTGTTTTCCCTTTGATCGCGTGATTCACACTAATGAGTCCACAAAAACAACTTCATCGTCTACATCGTTAGATTCACCACGTTGCACCTCTAAATAAAATACAATATAGAATATATTAATGATTGATAACAATGAAATAATAAATTTGGTGTAACAAAATTTCAAATACATAAAATTATTACTACCTTTCTCTATTTCCTCTAACTCTTTCAAATTTTCTTCCACATCAACAATTGGCACTTCCTTAGCTCTAAGCCAATCTTGTGTGCAAAGTAACGCTTGAACCATCTTCAATACAAAAATATTACACAAATATGTATAAACAAAGTCATATTAAGATATAAACAAACTTGATTTTATAAAATAAAAAGATAACGATGCATTACCTTAGGAGTTAAAGAACTCCGAAATGGATCTAGAGTACGACCTCCCGTACTAAAAGCAGATTCCGATGCAACGATCGACAATGGGATGGCTAGTATGTCACGTGCCATGCGATTAAGAATCACATAACGCTGACCATTCTTACCCCACCATGTCAATGCATCTTGTTCTTCCTCCTCCGGCCCTAATTGATCATTTAAGTACCTATCCAACTCACTTATCGCATACCCACTTGTCCCCTTCAATCGTTTTGCTCTTTCTTTTAGTTTCCTCACATAATCGGAACCCACTCCTTTACTATTATCAATATCCATTGACATATTATCTCCACAATCTGGAATATTAGAAGTAGCATACATTTTTCTATATTCCTCAAATAAAGAGTAAGCGAACTCCTTCACATCATTAGCAAGTTTTGTACCCTTTTCCGGTCCATGCATATTCGTTAGTGTCAATTCAACAATGACCATCTTAGAGTGAGGGTCGAGAAGAAGAGCAACAAATGAACTTATTCATCTTATCCACATCCCCCCAATACTTATCAAACTTTTTTTTCATTGCAATGGCCATAGCTTGAAAATTCAAGTCCTCACTTTGTTCCCAATTATTCAACATATCATACATAGAAGCAATTTCTCCTAAACCTTTATTAGCTGTCACATAATGGGAATCAGAAATTCGTTTAGTTAACAGATAAAACCCCTCTAGAAACAAAACCAACCTCTCCACTTTTTCCCAATCTTCGGGTTCGGGAGGCCTTTCATTGTCATTCAAATCCTCTCCATCAGGAAGAGATAACCCACTAAAAACACGTCGAAACTTCAAAGCCGTTTCCAACATTATGTATGTGGAGTTCCAACGAGTGGGGACATCAAAGGATAAAGAAGATTTTGAATCTATGTTTGCTTTTTGCACAAGATCTTTGAATCTAAGTATTCTTGCAGGGGAATTCTTAACATATTTCACAGCATTTCTAACTCTATCAATGCACACACCATGTTCTCTAATACCATCCCACACAATTAAATTAATGATATGAGCAATGCATCTAACATGAAGATTTTTTTCCATCATTTATACATCCTGTTCTTCTAACCATTCTACTCAAGTGTGCACAAGCAACATCATTTGAAGAAGCATTATCAACAGTGACAGTAAAAAGTTTATCATCAATACCCCAATACTCTAAACATGCCTCAACTGCTTTTCCAATAGCCTCTCCTTTATGACTAGAAATTGGACAAAAATTTATGATCTTTTTATTCAATTTCCAGTCATTATCAATGAAATGAGCTGTAAGACACATATAATTAATTCTTTGTATTGAAGTCCAAGTATCAGTGGTCACAGAAATTCTTTGACATGTCTTAAACATTTCTCTCAATTTCTCTTTTTCACTATAATACAACTTTAAACAATCACGAGCAATGGTAACACGAGATGGAATGTGAAATTGTGGACATGCAACTTGCACAAAGTGCCTAAAACCGGGTTTTTCCACATGCTTAAATGGTAACTCATCAACAATAATCATGTGAATCAATGCCTCTCTAACATCATTCAAGTTAATAATCCTACTCCCACACTTTAATTCACTACTCTCATGTTCTTGATCAAAATACAATTTAGTTTGCTTTTCTTTGCCCTTTTCTTTTTCTATATTAATAGGATTACCGAGACATGATTCTGCATGGTTTTTAACATTTTTTGAACCATTAAGATTACCATCAGCAGCAAAAGTTTAAGGACAGAACTTACATTCAGCTCGTAGTTTTCCATTCTCGACGTACTCTAAGTAATATTTCCAATACTCAGCTTTCCTCTTACTTTTTCTGTTCCATATATATTCCCGCCCCGCTTTTAGCTTCTTATCAGGAGGCAAAGTAGATTGCAATTCTTCCATATCCTTTTCAGAAAGTGGCTGTTGATTAGGGGATTTTGCTCCCACCAATCGGAATGCGCCACGTGGGCCAATCAGGTCCTGCCAAGTGTCCCCCAGTTGGAACTGTCAGGGCTTGCCACGTGGCACGCGCTTATTCGTCCACCTTGGACCTATTATGTCATGACACGTGGCATACTCCATGCCTAATGGAGAAACCGGCCACCCAGGCCCAACTTCCGAGGGAAGCCCAATCAGCCCTAGGTTAACCTAAACCTAGGATTGGCACGTTTCCCAAGGTTATAAATACCTCCCTTAATCCTCATTAAGGGGGGATTACACGGATTACAGAGATAATAGGCTGATCACGCTAACGAAGCAGATTACGCTAAAAACTCACATTAAACACTCTCACCTAGAGAGACCCAATCACTTTAATTTCCGCATTAATTACTCCTTAATCAAGTACTAACTTGACCGTTGGAGGCGGAGCTCCCACCACCAGGAGTCTCCGTTGTTTTGCAGGTACAGGCGTCCGGTTCCAGTCTCGGAATTGTAACTCTCCCGCAGGACATCAGAAAACCCCGAAACAGTTGTGACGTTTGTTCAGAAAAAGAAGCAGACCGTTTGGATTGAGAGCTCTCCATCTACAATATAAGTAATTTTAAAGTAAGAATTATATACACATACCATTTTATAAAAAAATTTAAGAGCAACTTACATTGCAAGAATAAGAATCCGTGGTTCCTTGACTTCCTTCACTCCCTGCAAGAATAAAAACAAAAATAAGAACCCCTGAACTACACACAGGTTAGCCAACTTATTTAATCTTAATAATCTGAGTCCATACTTTTAGCAGCCTAGCAGGAATAAACACAAATTTTAAAGTATAAGTTAGCTTAAAAAGTGTCCATATATACACATTAGAAATATCAATACCAGGTAAATAGCGTATATGATACGGAGTATGAGTTAGTTTAATAAGTGCAAGTCCATTCATTATTCATTAGAAAACCAAACAATGATTAATATAATGAATCACTAGTTCACTACTCATCCAAAAAATTTCTCAACGATCAAAATTTATTACGAAGTAGTAAGTTACTAAGTTGTGCCGCATTATGTTGGATCAATTTGCAGGTTGGTATTATGGTATATATTCAACTATTCATAATACAATGTGAAATTGAATTGCCACATATAACATTCAAACACAGATACTAATAATGCATACAAATATACAATAGAGTACATACTTAGCAGTTTTCTGTATTATACAGAAATATTGATTGAGATAATGATGGATTTTTTTTTGTATTTCTCATCATCAAGACAAATTCAAGTGGAGACATATATTACCTTGAATAACTTATACTTTAGGAATAAACACAAATTTTCGCACTAAATTAATCTTAATAATCATAATAAACACAAAATTTCGAACTAAATTTCGCACTTGAACCCTAAACCCTAAACTTCTTAATTCTTATGAACCCTAAACTCAAAAAAACCAAAAAAAAAACAGAAATTCGAAAGAGATGAACTAAAAATAAGAAATTCAACATGCAAACATCAAACAATCATTAAAAGCAATTGAAAATTTGAAACAAGAATAAACATATAAATTCTCACACTTAAATTTATTATTTCGAATTAAAAATACCAAAATTATAAGCAAATACTTACCAGATATTATCGGTGTGCATCGCCTGAGAGAATGAGGGAGGTGTCGGCAGTGGGCGGTGGCCGGAGCGAGTTGGGACAGCCGCGTTGAGAAGTTGAGATTGAGGGAGGCTGAGAGAATCAGTTAGGGCTTAGGGAGTTAGGGTTAGAACTTAAAAATATGAAAGAGAAGTTTTAACGTCAGTTTCAATTTTTCAGAGTTTGGTTTTCTTTTTTTTTTTTTAATTACGATTTTCCCGGGTTTCAGGTCCGGACCTAAAAAACCCCGGGTTTGGACCGGGTCCGGACCGGGACCGGGAACCTGGATTTTTAAGAACCGGGACCGGACCTGAATCAACAGGTCCGGTCCGGTTCAGGTCGGTTCAGGTCCGGTTTCAGGTCCGGACCAATTTTTGTACACCCCTACTTATAAAAACGGCTTATTCGATTTTATCAAATCTGTATGTACATTATTGAAAAATTGGCTAGTATTTGCATCCATTAGTCACGGAGATAGTTGGTCCTTGAACTAACTATCCACGTCGGGCACATAATATATTATGTGTTTTATACATATACTAAAGTAATATTTGATGTAGTTAGTAGGAGTTTCACCTTATAACGTTAAGGTCACGTTTTCTAGTCTACCATCAGTTACAATTCTTGAGATGGAAACTAAAATATCCCTTATTGTAAGTGATTCAATACATACAGACTGTTAGAATTACGAATTTATTATAGACACACTAAACATTTTTCACAATTACGAGTTTGACAAAAAAAAATGAAACAAATTGAGATCGTACTACACCCACGTATACCTTCAAATACATTATAATGGGTGTTGGAACTCTTGGAAGGGGATGCAAGTTGTCATAAAAACTAATACATCTTCACACCAAAGAAATCGAGACTTTCTCTCATTGTCGAGAATATTAAGTTTTGACATTAAAATTTGTAAGAATCTTATCTACCCTCCATTCTCGAGCATATGAATGGGTTGTGGGCCGAAGCTTTGAACACTTCCACAATCGTAAGGGAACAAATTGCCCCACTATACGTCACTCAATTTCATTCATTTATTATGACCATATTTCTCACGGTTTTCTCCTTTTGTAGTTAAGTTAAAAAGTGCCTATTTTTATTTATGGTCATAATGTCTTACATGATACATACCATAACTTCACTTTATGAGATACTTCTGTTTGTACTTCTATTTTAGGAGAAATTCCGACCACTTTTCAGAATTGTATTATTATTATTATTATTATTAATTTAAGATAACTTGTGAATAAATTGAAACTTACCTTCGGCCTCCACTTTTCGCAACACATTGATTATCAATCATAGCAGTTACAGTTGGGCATCAATCAATTATAGAGAACTGCATAAAACATGAGATGAAACCAGCAATTTCAGTGGTAGACTGAAGCTAAGACCACCCACTTGTTGTAAATATAGGTAATAGTAACCCCTTGAATGCAAAATTCATAGTGGTGTCAAATATCAACTATTTTTTGTTACCTACACCTCCAACATGTAATGAAGCACTCTCCATCCCCCCTTTCCCTACCAAACCAATAAAGCAATTAAAAAAAAAAAAAAAGAATTTACACTTATTCAACACTTTAATTATACTTTAATGGGGTCAAATAAACAGAGTGTTATAAAATCTGTATTGTAATTATATTCAGATCGAAATCACTCAATAAGTACAATAGCAAAATGGGTATGTTAATTGGATTATGTACAAGCTTGTACGATTGTTAAAAGCCACAATGGATAATTATGTAAATAAATTTTGGTTGAAAATATCAAGTATAACCCACATATAGAGAATAGAGTAATGGACCGAGTTCACATAACATTAAATAAATAAAAACATTAATACACAAATTGTGAGATAAGAAGCAGAAGATTACAGTATACACTTCTTTGTTTCTTTATACTCCGTACTTGCCATGTTTCTTTTCACACTTACTAATTCATAGTTTTAATCAGTAATATCTTTAATTCTCACTATAAAAATGGTACTAAGTATTATAAAACGGAGAAAAAAATTGGACCACCAGGCGCCTATTCACAAAAAAAAAAACACCGACCTAACCTTTCTCTATTCATAATCTTTGCGTCATTCATGTAAAAATCTCGAATATATGCGGAGGAAACAAATTTCCAGCATATGCCAAACAGCCATTAAAATATCTCTAAAACTAATGGTAGAATTTGTATTATATGGTCAGATCTATACATCGTAGTACATTTTTTTTTAATAGCATACATCGTAGTACATTATGGTACTTTGTTGCTTCTTTGAAAGATCTCCAACTTAGCTACATTGAATGTGGATGTACCAGTGCATTTGTGCCTAACACATCCGGGTAACATATCGCTCATACGACTATGTTACCGAGTATTAACTTAGATTACAATCTTAATAGACTTTCGTGTATTAAGAAGATTTTTTTCTTAAAACGAGGGCGTTGGGATAATCAGCATTTGTTTGAGACGACAATGGGCATTTTCAGGAGGAAGAGGTGTAATTCATCACCATTAACGAGTCCTTACAGCAAGTTACGGAGTATAATCAGGGACAAGATAGCAAAACTGGTGAAATGGTAGCAAAATTAGGCATGAAACCACTTATAGAATATTTTTTCATGATAACAAGGTGTCCTGTGTCTTTACAAACCAATAAAATTGAAATTTTATGTTCTGCAAAACATGTTTCTCTATGATTGCAAGGATAAAAAATAGATTCCCACAAATTTCCATCAAATACGCTAATTCAATCATTTTTCTGCACATTAGATCATGAAAAAAGACGACTCAAGTCAATGATATCGATTACCTACTAATCATGCAGATTAAATTAACTTGATGGCAGGAAATTAAAAATCAAAGCTAGAATTTTATCAGATTGGAAAGTTTTTGACTTGATAGGAAAACAGATGAGTTCTGAGGATTAATCGTGCTCTAGATGCGATCATTTTAGCTTTGCTACTAATCATCTTCTGGCACCAAACCTTTACAAAATCCGAGTGGTTGCTAAAAGGAAGAATCATCGGTTTTCAAGATTTTGGTATAGCTCAATCATACAAGCCTTCTTGTTCCCAGACATCAACGAGAAAATCAACCATTTCCTACAAAAAAACAGCAACCAAACGTTGGTAAACAATTACAACTACTGCTTCTTTAGTCCTAATCAAATTGAGGTCTTCTTTATAAAGAGTAGGCATCCGCAACTACTAAAAATTACAGTTCGTAGCAATGTATATTATTCGGAATCCTTAGTTAAGGACATCAATAAATTTGATATGAGAAAGTTCAAATTATAACATTATACTATTGGAAGTGGCCTATTATAATTATACGGGGCAAACTAAACCAAAGATGAGACTATAGTTTTAAATAGGGGGAAAAATGAAATATACGGGAAAAAACAAATAACAGCTTATGTTAAGTACCGAGTATATACTTACAGGCAGAGGGATGGGTTGAGGAAAAGGCTTATTTGTCCCAAGCAGAGTCTCGTATGTAGCATTCCAACTGCACAGTACAGCATTTTGCTCAATTTCATAGGAGCAGCAGTAAAACAACCCAGCAGGGAGAAAAAGAGAGCATCAAACAAGATCAGAACTACTAGCCAATGGCTTATATATATTGACTAAACAATATAACAACAAAAGAAAAGAGCCTAAGCTCAATTGTCTCCAGGTAGTCAAAACACAAGACACAAATTTACCTACACTAGAGAACATCCTAGCATAACCTATCCGATCAACACACATAAGTCAACTACTTGTAGACAGACCTTTAGGATTGCAGCTTGAACACCTAAAATATTGAGAAGTGAAAGGAGTTAAACCTAAGCCCTAGAAGACTTTCTGTTAACGAGCCTAGAGCATGAAGTCTGGCAGATTGATTCCACTTCAACAGCTTCTTCAGTTATCACCAAAAAGATCTGTAAGCCAACTCATTCTACTCAGAGGGAATTCATAACGAGAGCACCCCCAAACAATTTTTTTTTCCCAAGGCTTTAGTTTTCCTATTTCTAACCAACAAACACAACAACCTATCATATATCATGTTTTGATAAATGATTCCTGAAAAACATCATCTGGAACACCCTTTGAATAAACCTCAAGTAACCTACTAACTCGAATTTTCATTCTGTGTAAATCAGGATTCAATCAGTGAAGTAATTAACCACATAGATTCTGCAGTTCAATAAATCTATGTTAGGCAACCTTAAGAAATACAAATTTCCATACCTTAATCTGGGTTCACGCATTTTTGGCTGGTTACGAGACTTTCTATCACCAACCCACTGCTGCCTCATTTGGTTCCAGAGAAGTAGGCCTGCATCCAACAGATTTTCAATCTACAAGTAAATCTAAATTTCTTGGATACTTCGTATAAGAATTCAGTCAAAGGGATATCTTTCAAATGATTATAATCCTATGCATAATCACATAGAAATGAAAGAAGAGAAAATAGTACTTTGAATAATTATTATAGCAGTCACACCCAATCATCAATTATTAATTAGTAGATCCACATACTCCAGCATAAACAACAGTAACAAAGAAAATAATAATAAAATAATAATTAAAAAAAGGAGACACATGCACAAACTGTTGCCTTTGAGGTCTGTTTCTCTGCCCAAATAACTGGATGAACTATAAATAGACATCTCCAAGAATCAGTATAACCACTTCCAAGTGTTACATGGTAATAATAATACATTATCCATTTCTTTTAGGCACTGGAGATGGGGAGGGGGAAATCCTGGTTAATTATAGGGAAAATTAAGCAGGAATACCAGCTGGGAGAGTTGGGTTGGAATAAAGAGGAAGGAAACTTGCCATTATTTACAAATTCAGAAGGATTGCTTGTGCTTCTACCGCCACCATGGGGATCAAGGTTCTGATTAGAGGCACTCATAGATGAAATGCTTCTCTGTGACTGAACTGCACTATTGTCCATTTCATACGAGCTGCTCCAAATTTCGACTGGTAAGCTTGATTTCTTTACGGATCGGCCTTGTATTTTCAATCCTTTTGATGGCTCATCCACAGCGATTATTAGTTGGGGCCTGGTACAGCATCCAAGACAACCACTGCTCTGTTGCAAAATCAGGCATTTTTAAAATGATTAGTACCACCCTCTCAACATTCAACCATAAATGATGGAGTTATATATAGACTACATCAACAAAACAATCTAAGCCTATGTTCCATATACACTCAAACCCATATTTTGCTGAGTTTTGAGGTAAAAAAAAAATGTTAATTTCTTCACGTTACAAGGGAAAAGTTCAACCATTCACATCACATTCTTAGAGCTATCTAATGCTTATGGCGATCACAGAGTAGTGAGCACTCAAAAACAATAACAATTTTCATGGGGGTGGGGGTGGGAGGTGAAAGTATTATTAAAATACTGCATATTGATCAATCATTATGAAATAACAATATCGATAAGAAGAAGCCTAAGAACACTTCCATAAACTATCACCAAAGCAAAGCTTTGGTTGCAGAATGATTTGGGGTTGGCTAACATGAATTGTCATATGGACTTGTCCACCCAAAAAAAAAAAACAAAAAAAAAGTGATACACCTCCTGTTTTTAAATACTTGCTTGTACAGGGGCAAGTGGAAGATTAAAAAGTTATAAAAAGCAAAAGTAGTTGAGAGAATTGGAAGAGACATAATATTATATAAATAAAATATGATTTATGTTGGGTCCACTAGTTCAGAGAATTGAATTAAATACTATAAAAGCTTTCCAAACAAGGAAATGGAGCATGTATCTAAAAACGTCCGAAAATAGAAAGTGAAGCAAGTATTTAAAAACGGCCGGAAATGAAAAGTGAAGCACGTATTTAAACACGGCCAGAAAAGGTAAACGTTAAACGTTAGTTATAAACGTTTTCCTTTTCTAGTCGTGTTGAAATAAATGAAACGTTTCCTTTTTTTTAAAAGTTATTTCTCTTTGTTATTTAATAATATTCTCTCTATTTTTTAATAACATTCTACAAACTAATGATTCTCACAAAATCCCTTACTCTTTTCTATCTCCTCAACTCATAACTAACCTTTAAAGTCCGTGAAAGTCAAAACGTTTCATTTATTTAAACATGGAGGGAGTATTACTAAAAGAGTGGAAGGGAACAAGCATATATTACATTAGAATAACTCAAGATGATATACAAAAAGCCTTCATATACATCGAAAATAATAAAAAGATGGGTTACTATTTTCATATGAAACATCATTGTCACTGACCACCACTATGCATTTACATAAGAAAAACCTGTTAGGAGCCTATTCTCATCCATGCTAGAATGTGCCTGTTGAAGCCGCATTAACAAATGATTCTTGTTGTACAACATATTCTAGAAAGACCTGTCAGCATAATGTACTAGTGTTGGGGGGCTGTTCCAAGCCAATGTTTACATACACATAACCCATGCTATCTTATGTTGTGAGCTCAGAGAAACCTATGAGAAAGCACCGAGCTACCGTTTTATGATCTGAAGAAAATACTATACAGCTATGCAAGCAAACAGATACACAAGTTTTGTGTATTCAACAGAGTGTTTAACCGGGTAAATTTTAGGGAGAATTCAAAAGAACAAACCCTTATATTTACTTACTGATCAAACTGATTAGTGATAATGAAATCTGATTTTGATTGATTACAATTGACTTTTACTTATTAAAACTGATCTTAAACCGAATCTAAATCTTATAAGGTGGGCAAAACAAATTATAAATAGCCAAATGGGCCAATTAAGCAAGTAGCATAAAACGTTGAAAACTTTTTAAGAAGATATGGACTATGAAGTAACTATCATAAAGGTCTCAATACACATAAAGTTTATATTATGCATAAATGAGCAGTACTAAGAGCAAATAACTCAGACATGGGTGAAGCTAAAATCAAAGGTTTGGAAGAGCATAACTCGATATATCAAAATAGCTACTATCCAATTTTCGGACTTCAATTTCGTTCTACACACAACAACAAATATGTCTACATCAATGTGTGCACAAGCTACTGTTGTCAAAAAGTACTCCCCAACTAAATTTTCTTCTAGCACTGCATGCTATACAAACATCAGAAACCAGAAAAGTTAAGCAGAGCTTAGCACCTTCAGCACCATAAAAAAGAGCAAGTAGTTATCTTATCCTACCACATACATATTATGCCTAATATCCAAACCGCTTTTCAAAACTTAACTACTAGCAGAAATTATATGAAACACTCAAGAGAAAAATTGGAAGCCCTTACATTGAAAAGGTTCCTGCAGACATTTTTTATCTTTTCGATCATGAGACAAGCAAGAGCGCCAAAATAAGCAAGGGAAAGTTGTAAAAATGAACAGCAACGCTTTCTCTCAACACAATTGTCGATTTCAATCATCAAACAACATCTTGAATTCATGTCTTGTGCCAATAGGCACACACAACAAAGAAATATAGAGTGGCAAAGAGTGTAAAGGAGAGAGAGAGAGAAAGGGGGCGCGAAAAATAGAATTAAGCTTCTCGAAATTTTAGAAACAACATATTCACAAGAAAAAGGCTAATGTCTCTCAATCATCTGTCACAAGTTACCTCACAAAACAAGGCAAGACTAGATTCCAATCCAAAGAGCAAGCAACTTCACTAATACTATTAAGGCATCTTTTTAAAACAAGGTAAAGAGAACAACAACATTGTTTCCACAAAAATACTAATAAAGGGTACACAGCTGTAGCTTACTACAGTTGAACGAATGGTTTATGAGCTGTAGTATCTTAAACAGAACTAAATTTAGAAACTTTTTTAAACTTGTTACTCTTAACACTTATTAAGTACCCTAACCCCGAAAAAATCTAGACAACACTATAAATGGGGCACAACTAAGGCAGGTTTATTTGAAGTCAAAAGGTATAGATGGCCTCCATAGCAAATCTTCTACTCCACAGTACGTAGTACAGTACTAGTTATGGAGTATAAACATCGCCACGGCAGTGATGTACACGAGATTCGATCCAAGGTCCGTGTAATACTCTCAAACTATAACCAACTAAGCTAATTGACATCCGACCCCACCAAATAGTAATGATAAAAATCAAGAAACAGTCAATAAGTTCAACTAAATTGAATCCTTCATTTTATCCAACGACTCAACAAATAATCATACCAATTCAATTTACATAAAGAATTAGAACAATCAACCAAAAGGGTATTAGATTGGAATTTTAAAAAAAAGAACAGTAAATGATTCCAATTCTTTGACAAATTAAAATTGAGGGAAGAGTGACTCACCCCATGCATGCAAATATGTGAGAAATCCAAGAATCCAAGCAGAAATTGTTGATTACTAAGTAGCATTTACTGGAATGGTCACACCCAGATACTTCAATTTGCTATTTTGAAGAGATCACCGATTCACCATACTTCATATAAACTAAACCCCAAAAAAAATACCCAAAAAAAAAATTATTAAAAAAAACCCCAAATGTAGAAATCAGTGAACTCAATTGAAGAAAATAGCGAAAGATTAAGTTTAGGAGAGAGAATGAAATACCTGATAATTGCGAGCTACTTCAACCTTCAAGAAACAATATTGAGTAGTTTTTTTTTTTTAATCAGGGTTTTTCTATTGACTTTATTTTTTTGGTAATTTAAAATTCAATTATTGGAAAGTGAAAAAGGAGGAAGAAGAATAAAGTTTTGTAAAGAATATATATATGTGTATATATATATATATTTTTTTTTTTAAGAATTGAATTTATATAATTATGCTAGTTGCTGATATTTTTCAGTTTTCAGTTATGGATAATAAGGAGAGTAGGAAGAGGGGAGGTTGGCCATTTAAAAAGGGTAGATGGAAATTGGAAAATTACACCTTGTCAGTCTGTCAGTGGATGATTCAAGATCTTTGAAATTTTGATTTTGAAAAAAAAAATTATTATACTAAGGGTCTATTCTCTTCTGTTGAAATTTAGTTCAGTTCAGTTCAGCTCTGCTCTTAATTTACATTTAATGATATTGCTAATGATATAAAGTCAAATTTCATTCTTTTAAGCTCTTATTACAACGACAACAACAACAACAACAACAACAACAACAACAATAATAATAATAATAATCAATAAGTAATAAATAATAATAATAATAATCAATAAATAATAATAATAATAATAATAATAATAATAATCAATAAATAATAATAATAATAATAATAATAATAACAATAATAATTGAAATAATAATAATAATAATAACAATAATAATTGAAATAATAATACTAATAATAATAATCAATAAATAATAATAATAATCATCAATAAATAATAATAATAATACTAATAATAAAATCAATAAATAATAATAATAATAAACAATAATTAATAATAATAATAATAATATTAATAATAACATGTACATTTGTATATACACATATGTATAGTAATAAATAATCAATAAATAATCAAAGATCACTAATCCGTAGTTAAAAATCACTAATTAATAAGTTCAGTTCAGTTCAGTCCAGCTCAGTTCAGTTCAGTTCAGCTCAGCTCAACTCAGCTGAGTTCAATCAATCGGAACAGGCCCTAAATTTTTGAAAATTGAATACATATTACAGATAAGAATGTGTGAATAAGGGTGGGATATACTGATTTACGGAGTAAATTAATTTTATATACAAATACCTATATATAAAAGTGAGTACGAAGTATTTTTCTTCGAGAAAAATCAAGTTAATATTAAGTAGCACGAGCTTAACTAAACTTTATTAGTTTCTTCTTGAATAAAAATAAATAAATAAATAAATAAAAAAAACATGTTTTTAGAGACAATCACTCTCACAAGTCATAAGAGTCACAACTATAGTTAGAAATTGTGAGAGTGATTTCAAATTTTCCAATTTGAATAGATGGAACCTAGTAGATAAGAGCACTCCAATCACATTGTTTCCTGTTAATAGAGCATTGTTAACGACAATTTGACAATCACTTATGTTTTGGATGATAGGGGATAAATATTTACGGAGTAATTATTTTACTTTCAAGATAAGGATGACAAAGTTGACAAGGATGACATTTTTGTAGAGACAAAGTCACAACTCACAAGAGTTCTAAGTGACATTCATACCTTAAAAAACTTATCTTAACTAATTTATAGTCATTTGTCAATGATATTATCAAACTTATCTCATTTTAGAAGAATTCAAATTCGATTTGTTTTCTAGAAAATACTCCGTACTTCAGATAGATAAAATGAAATGGATTGTTTCCAGAAGCAAATTCCATACATTATACATGAAAGACAAGTAATGGTAATGCTGCTGTCTTAAAAGAATGTTTATGAACATTGTGTTCTGGTTAAATACATCAATTCTTCTATTGTCTTGCCTAGGCTATTAATCATTCACCTTTGTTAATTGCTATGCTTATGTACAGAACAACAAAATCCCTGAACTTTTGGTCTTCCTTCGCATTCCGCAGCTCTGATCTTAAACATATCAGCTTATGCTTCAGTTGCTCAATGACAGATGCTTCTGCAAGAGAGTGCAGCAACAAGGAAAAAATTATTAGTGAAACATGATATGACTTATACCGGGTATACTCTACTGCTACACCTTCAAATGAGGATCATCCTAAAAAAAGAGCTGAGATCACTTTAAGAGTTTAAGTGATTCATTATTTTTTCTGAAATGTCAATAATCAACAGGTTCAAAGAATAAATGCGATTACTTACCCTTTTGTCTTGTAAGTCTTGTATTGAAATATCAATGTTCCTAAGTAGTAAGTATAGGAGGCAGCAGATCGGACTTAGTCCCGAGAATAGGAGCAATGGTGTCAGGGAAGAACTTTTCATCTTCAGAAAGCAGGGTAACATGTCCAAAACTTGTGACTTCGATGGGATATCGAAGGAGGTGGCCAGGCAAGTCTTGATCGAAAGTTTCACTAGAATATATTTTCCAATATTTTTCAGCAAGACTGTTCACAACTTGCATGCATTCCAGTGTCTCGGGATACAGAAATGATACATCCATATGGTGAAGGTGCTCATACCACAGTGCCATTCTAAAGCCATATATATGCGCCTTTGCTGGCTGCCCTGCAGATAAATGATACGGCTGGTAGGCTCCCATTGCTATCTCTGTGTCTCTTCCCCCATCCATTGACCGCTGGTTTATATTTGCAGACCCAATAATGATGTATTCATCATCAACTGAAATGCAAGATATATAAACAATATTACTGCAGAAAGAATCAAAGCAATTGAGGGATAAACCAAGATGTTAGGCTAGAAAGAAGAGGTTAGGAGCTTTGTCTTTTTAAGGCTATATTGCATTCAATTTATCGTCTGTTTATTGGCAAATTGCTGGCTTCTTCTTCATTTGTGTCAAAAAAAAAAAAAATGAATGTCATTTCAACACATCTCCTACTCCAAAAGGCAGCTAAAAGAGATCAAAGAAGGGAAACACATAATTTCCAGCAAAAAGAGATAACGAATTATTAGTAAAACCAAATAAAATTTACAAGGAAAAAGTTAAAGAGACCGAACAGACCATATAATGATTGTTGGTGAGCACAAAATACCTATCATCATTTTAGCATGAACATATATCATGAAACGTCGATTGTGTTGAGCTTTGTCATATGTAGAACCAGGCACTGGCTTCTCTGCAGGCTGATCTTCCCCAGTTTTCAAAACCTCCCGATTACCAAGACAGAAAAATGATAAATAATCTCTTGGGTGTGCGTTGAGATTCATGCGTTGTATGGCATTGGCAATATCAGTATACATCATTTCCATTGTCCTCCTCTGCCAATATAGTATTGCCTGGACAGGACCACTTTCAGGCTGTCCTTCAGGCCACATAGGTATTACAACATACACAGAAAATCTCTCTCCAGCTTCAATCTTACTGATGATCTTCAATGACAGCTCTTTCGGTATGATATGCAAGGCATCAATATCTTCCTCAGGTTTCCATGCATACGAACTTCCAAGAAAGTATTGGTTTTCAATGTATATAAAGTTCTTTGCTCGTCTGATGGCATTTATGTATCCATCTTGAATGCTACGATCTATGATACTGCCTCTATCACAGTAAAGGCCAACCTGAAGTGCCTTATTTGGGTCTGATGGGAAGCCTACCCCTGGTTCTCCATCAAGTACCACCGAACCTCCATCAATGGATCGGAATATCTGAACATTCCAAGATTCTTGTTCTTCTGCTGCTGTCATTACTTCAAAAGGTTTGGTTATTCTTTCCTTAAGCTCATCTAGTGAATATAGGAAATGCTTTCCCACTTGCTTAGTCCATCTTTGCTCAAAGTTATAAAGCACATCCCAAGCGACAGGTCCTTCTAGCCGGCAATGGATATCATGCCATGGTTCCCTCGGACCACCTTTTTGTATAGAAGCTCCTGGAAAATTAGGCTGATGGAAATCATCCTTGTGAATTGTTTTTAACGTCCTAAAAAGAGAATGATCTTCTGTATCATATCTTCCATCACAAAGATCAATACCTCCTAAGAAACTCACAATTATCCTCTTTAGTGATCCAGGGCTCTCACAGTCAACCACTACTGTCTTCTGATGGTGTGTAAGCATAGCATCAACCTGAACACCCCGTATCGTGCTTAATCCTTGGCCAGCCTTCCGAGGACACTTAACACACCGTACATTTGTATTCTGAAAGTAAGCAAAGGTGTCTTCATCATGGGTTCCCATTAATCCTTGCCTATTATACGGCTCTGAAGTTATATCATCCCAAACAAGTATGAGAACTCTCATGTCTCTCTCTTTAGCTTTCTCCTTGAGAAGCTCTCCTAAAGAAAGATGAGCAAGATCCCCTACCGCCTTTTGCCTACGAGGATCCCTTATTAAGGTGATCTTTGTGTTAACAGACCAGCCAGCTATGTAAATCAGGTATTTTGCATTAACAATGGCATCAAATATATCTTCCCAGCATCGCCGTGACTCATAATTCTTACCTCCATGAAGCATTATGGAAGGGGTAAAACTGTCAGACACATGTGCATCTTGATAGAGAAAGACTTTGCAACCTTGTCTCTGTCTAAAGAATGTGGAAGGGACTCCTCCATACTGTGGATTTTGGATGCCCTGAGACCAGTATGGATCTCGAGTTACATCCAAAAATCGTACACTGACATGAATTTGTGATCGTATGGAGTTGCCACTCTCATCCAATATTTCAAGCCATCTGTCTATTGGACGACCTGAAATGACTTCTCTAACAGGTAAAGAAGCTCTTCCAATCAGAGTTGCACTAACAGGATTTTCGTCCTTGACAGTAAATGTAATTTTCGACACCTCATGAGCACAATAGACACGAAATTTTTGAGACCAACGAGGCCTTGAAGGGTGGGTAGTAATGATTTTTGTCCGTGCAACTCTTGCTTTATCCAGATCAATTGTGGCATACAGTCTGAAACCTGCAAGCTGAGGACTGCACGCGCAATATCCTTTGATTCTGTACAATAATGTTCTCCATACCCTTCTTGGATCATCAATACTCTATTTTCCTCCAAGCAAAAAAAAAAAAAAATAAGAGGCAGCTAAGTCATTTTTTATGTCTGATTTCATGACAACAAAATGCAGAATCATGATGGTAAACTATGTTTGTGCTACACGTGAAGTAACATGTATTGGAAGATTTATTTTCATCATTTTGCATTATTCTTGAAAACACCAATGCTTTGTTGATCAAAGAAAATGAATTATAAGATCAGAACTATGGATGATTTAACCTCATAACTTGGTATTATACTATTATGTTTCTTCTAAGGCAAAGTAGCTTGAAAACTCATGATAAATGGAATTACATTTTTTTTTTTGTATCTTTATCACAAAATTTAAGGTCTATGTAACAAAATTCCTCCAAAGCTATGGAAGTTATTTACCAAGAAGGGCATAGGTAATTTGCACTCCCATAGTCCCATAGTTCTCTTATATGTTCCATTGCCCGAGGGGCCGAGGATGATTAACCATAATAAATATTGGACTTCCATAAATCCCATATCAAGGACGATTTAAATGATTTAGGTAGGTTTTAGAAAACCCTGAAAAAACAGGGATACTGCTTTGTTATTTGAGATAATATATCATAAGCCTTTTTGTCCTTGAATAAGCAATTCCACCATAATTAGCCCACTTAAGCCTCCCCTAATCAACTTTCGTAAGGATTAATTACAGGGTTTACAAGACAAATTAGATATGTAGTATGTTAAAATTTCATTCATCTATACAAATACTTGTACAATATTTCATACAGAGTAACAGGATAATTTGCAAGAAATTTATAGTACCAAGTGTCCCTCTTTAAAAACTGTGTCATACAGGTTAAAACTATGATAGAAATTAAAATGAAGGTTACAAAAGACAACCAATAATGACATAATAGATGCAAACCTATTACTCTTCAAGCAATCAACTACTCTTTTAGTTCGGAATTAATAGTCATGTAACTCATGGTTCAATTGTGTAACATAACATAAACTAGTTCAGAATTACTCGTAATAGTCACGTAACTCATGGTTCAATAGTGTAACATAACATAAAATGATACCGCGACAACTAAAATTGAAGGAAGGTTGTAATAACTTAGAATAGCTAGCTGATTAACTAACCTGTTTCAAAAGGGGTAATCCACAACCCAAATGCAGCTTATCAATTTCATGTATTTCGGCAAAAAGCACCCCATGAAGCAATGTGGGCCTTTGATTCATTCCTCAGAAAAATCAATGAAACCCTGCAAATTCAAGAAACGATCAAATTAATCACCCCAACAAGAAAAACCCAGAAAGTTATAAACGCTAAAATAAAATTAGCAACCTTTTCTCAAAAGGGAATTGAAAATTCTGAACAGTTGAAATTGCAGAAAAGTTAAATGCCCAGAAAAATTGGTAGATTTGAACAGTATAAATCAGGTGGATTTTTTTGCAGGAGATCTCCATGAATAAGCCAAGTTTGTGTAAAGCAATGGATATCTTGAGATGATGATTCTTCATTCTTTCCTCGTTCGCAAGATTCTCTTTAAAAATTCAGAAATTTTTTGTTCTCAACTCTCCTTTCAAGTTTTCTTGTATCGCATTTGGGCAAAGATTAAACTATATTGGTACAGTCTCCACTACTCCGTAACATAAAACATGAAAGCCTTGATAACCGCGGACCCGCTCTAATTTGTTATAGACACGCCCGGGTGTGTATATAACAACCTCTCCGGATCTGTAGTGGTAATCAAAAATCGACTTGACCTGAAATAAAACATAGCTCATGCCCACCCTCATAGTAAAGTTATAAAAAAATCAAATTGAACCAAAATTTTAAAACGAAGCCTCATAATAAAGTAATCAAAAATCGACTTATTCTGAAATAAAATGTAGCCCATGCCCATCCGGCTTAACATAAGAAAGTTCGAACCCAAATTCAAAATGTAAATAATCAAAATCAAGAACTAGTTCGACCTAAATATTTTATATGGAAACAAGATTTGTACTGATCTCATTGATTAAACATAAAAATTTTTAATCTCATACTTGTATTTTGTGTATAATCCAACAATAGAAGATAAATTAATATTTTGGGTATAATCCATGTTGTAATTTATGCAAATTGGAGAAATTTGGGCCAGAGTATAATTGCCTAATTGGGCTGTTTCTCTTTCTAATTTCCCAAAAAGTAATTGGGCCAGAGTATAGTCCAACTTTTGGGAGTTAGGTCACTAAGACAGCCGAAACCTCCAAAATTTCTTAAAAAGTGTGGATATTATCCTTTAATTTTGGAATTTTTTTGACTTTTTTTCACCCGAATATAAAAATTGTCGAAATGTTTAACATGGTCTTTAATACCCTCCGAGAGTCCAATTGGGTGGGTGGAACCAATTTGCCTTTAAATGACCAATTGCGCCGATTTCATTAACTCAAGTCTACCACAAACATTTATGACAACATATAATGATCATATATGGTTCCAAACGGCAATAGATGACTCCGAACTGTATCCCCGATAATCTAAAGGCTTTTCGACACCTGACCTCAAAACCTCACAATTTTCTCAAAAAAACATGTATATTAGCCTTCAATTTTGAATTTTTTTTACTTTTTTTCACCCGAAAATAAAAATTGAAAAAATATTTACCGTGGTCCTTAACACCCTCCGGGAGTCCAATTGGGTGGGTGGAACCATCCTATTTGCCTTTAAACGGCCAATTTACCGGTTGACAACTTGCACAGATTTCATTAATTCAAGCCTACCACGAACATTTATGACAACATATAATGATCATATTTGGTTCCAAACGGTATTATATGACCCCGAGATGTATCCCCTAAAATCTCAAGCCTTTTCGACGTTCGGCCTCGAAACTCCAAAAATTTCTCAAAAAGCGTGGATATTAGCCTTTAATTTTGGAATTTTTTGACTTCTTTCGCCCGAAAATAAAAATTTTCGAAATGTTTACCATGGTCCCTAATACCCTCCGGGAGTCCAATTGGGTGGGTGAAATCATCCAATTTTCCTTTAAACGACCAATTAACCGGTTTACAACTTGCACCGATTTCTTTAACTCAAGACTACCACGAACATTTATGACAACATATAATGATCATTTATGGTTCCAAACAGCATTATATGACCACGAAATGTATCCCCTAAAATCTTTTTTATCTTCGACACCGGGTCCCGAAACCTTCGAAAAATTATGAATATTAGCCTTCAATTTTGGAATTTTTTTGACTTTTTTGGCACAAAAATAAAAATTGCCGAAATTTTTACCATGGTCCCTAATACCCCCTAGAAGTCCAGTTGGGTGAGTGGAACCATCTAATTTTCCTTTAAACGACCAATTTACCGGTTTACAACTTGCACTGATTTCATTAACTCAAGCCTACCACGAACATTTATGAAAACAAATAATGATCATACATGGGTCCAAACGATATTATATGACCACTAGATATATCCCCTACAATTTAAAGCGTTTTCGACACCAGGCCTCGAAACCCCAAAATTTCACAAAAAGTGTGGATATTAGCCTTTAATTTTGGAATTGATTGATTTTTTTTTCCCGAGAATAAAAATTGCTGAAATATTTACTATGATCCCTAATACCCTCTGGGAGTCCAGTTAGGTGGGTGGAACCATCCAATTTGCCTTTAAACGACAAATTTACCGATTTACAACTTGCACCAATTTCATTATTCAAGCCTACCACGAACATTTATGTCAACATATAATGATCATATATGGTTCCAAACGGCATTATATGACCCCGAGATGTATCCAATAAAATCTCAAGCCTTTTCGACACCGGGCCCCGAAACTTCAAAAATTTCTCAAAAAATGTGTATATTAGCTTTTAATTATTGAATTTTTGTCTTTTCCGTCCGGAAATAAAAATTCCCGAAATGTTTACCATAGTCCCTAATACCCTCTAGGAGTCCAAGTGGGTGGGTGGAACCATCCAATTTGCCTTTAAATGACTAATTTATCGATTTACAACTTGTACCGATTTCATTAATTCAAGCCTACTACGTACATTTACGACAACATATAATGATCATATATGGTTCCAAACGACATTATATGACTCTGAGATGTATCCCCTAAAATCTCATTGCTTTTCGACACCGGACTCCGAAACCTCCAAAATTTTTTTTAAAAAACGTGGATATTAGCCTTCAATTTTGGAATTTTTTGACTTTTTTTCGCCTGAAACGTTTACCATGGTCCTTAATACCCTCCGAGAGTCCAATTGGGTGGGTGGAACCATTCAGTTTGCCTTTAAACGACCAATTTACCGGTTTACAACTTGCACCAATTTCATTAATTCAAGTCACCACGAACATTTATGACAACAAATAATGATCATATATGGTTCCAAATGGCATTATATGACCCCGAAATATATCCCGTACAATTTCAAGACTTTTCGACACCGGGCCCCGAAACCTCCAAAATTTCTCAAAAAGCATGGAATCATCCAATTTGTTTTTAAATGGCCAATTTACCGGTTTAAAACTTGCACCGATTTACCGTTTTACAACGGCCAATTTAATTAACTTGCACCGAACCCGACTTGAACCGAAATTAACCCAAACCCGTTTTAACCTATCAAAACCCGAATTTAACCCGACTTGTTACTAACCTGACCAGAATTCAACCCGACCCGTTCCTAACACACCCGAATTTAACCTAAACTATAACAAACCCGACCCGAAATCAACCCGACTTGTTATTGACCTGACCCGAATTCAACCTGAATTGTTACCTACCCGAATTTTACCAGACCTATTACTTACCCGATCAAAAAATTCAACCTGATCTGTTACTAACCCGACTCGAAATTAACACGACTTTGTTATTGACTAGACCTAAATTCAACCCAAATTGTTCCTGACCTGATTTCAAATCACCTTAAATGCAATTTAGACCACCTTATTATTGTTTATCAAAGTATTTTTTCTAGGGAGACCAAGTCGGTCCAGGCCAGCAAAAGAAAGGAGCATTAGATCATCCTCAAATTTAAGAGGTAAATATAGTGTATATTTATTGTATGGTCAAAGGAGATAATTATCTTTTCTTTTTTTTTTTTTTTTTTTTTTTTTTTTTTTTTTTAAGACAGATAATTATCTTCTTAAATTATAGAATATAGTTCCCTAGTATATTGTCATATATATTATAGTCAAAGGAAATAATTAGCTTGATAAAAATGATAATTATCTATTTATAGTTAGTCGAATCCGAATACGACCTGACTTGGAAATGACCCGACCTGATTGTAACCTGCAAATTATTGACTTGAACATAACCCGACTTTAATCCGAGAATGACCCCCTTGGAAATGACCCAACTTGATTATAACCCGCAAATTATTGACTTGAACCTTACCCGACTTGAACCTGAGAATGACCCGACTTGAAAATAACCCGACCTGATCATAATCCGTAAATTATTGATTTGAACTGAACCCGGCTCAAACCCAAGAATGACCCGACCTGATTCTAACCCGCAAATTATTGACTTGAATCGAACCCGAGAATCACCCTAACCCGTTTTAACCCGTGAAAACCCGAATTAAACCCGACCTATTGTTCACCCGACCTGTTATTAACTCGACCTAAACCAGAACCAAACCCGATAAAGAAGTATGATCCGACGTGACCCGACTCAAGCATGACCAAACCTAAACCCGACCCGCATAGGTTATGAAATTAATCCGAATTGACCCGACCCGAGTTGACTTGCCCATTCTTACCCGACTCGTTTACCCGAATTGACAACTCTACTAAGACTTGCTAATAATTAACTTTTTAATCAAATTTTTGTTGCTTACAAGTTTTAATGTGGTTATTTAAATAATTCTTTCTACTCGGTATTCATTGTTCAAAATTTTTGTTCACTAGTAATTTCATCAAACAAGCAGAGTTATCTTAAAATTAGAATTTCATTTGCAAAATTGTTTATTTACCATGTAATTGCATAACACATTAGTTTTGATTATTTTTTAATGAGTTTATTCATTAATGTTGCTTTATGCCTCTATATATTGGAAAAATGACCTAATCATTCATTAAAGCTACTAGAACAGTTTTTTTTTTTTTTTTTTTTTTTTTTTATCTCTGCTTATTCTCTTGTGGTGGATCTGATTATTATGCGCAAATGGCAGTGAAGCAATTAATTTAGGGTGATCGATCGAGTAACGTGTTATGTAAATTTTGAATGCCAAAAAACACCAAACAAAAGTTCAAAACGAATTTATGCAATTCTAAAATAAGAAGGGATTAGATGACTTAAAGTCTTCACTTCACATTGTGCTTAGATCTAAATTGTGACTTAATGAAGACATAATTATATGTTCTGCTAACTACTCCTAATTAATTATATTAATATTCATTAAGGAGAATGTAGATGATGGATCTCTCTCACCCGCTAAATTAGTAGTCATCATCACATTTTGCATAATGTACGGTGGACAATTAATTTTTCCTCAATATTGCATGCTTAATTAGCTTAATAATTTTCCTAAAAGCTACAGTACAACTTATATATACACACCTATACTTTGATGATTTTTTTTTAATTTTTTTTTATTATATACACACCTATACTTTGATGAATTTTTTGTTTTTATTTTTATTTTTTATATACACACCTATACTTTGATGATTTTTTTTTTTATTAAAAAAAAAGGAAAATGTTAAACATAGCCCTTAGGGCTACATATAGGCATTAAATTTACACTTGAAAATCGTAAAAGTTAAGAAATCATAAAAATATAAACACTAGTTACACTGATTTACGTGTGTTTTTGTCATGAATTCCTAATTTAATACAATTTTCAAGAGTGTATTTAATGCTTATATATAACCCTTAGGGCTACATATAACAATACCCAAAAAAAAAAAAAAAAAAAAAAAGTAGTTAGACTCTTTTTAGGACTCTAGGTAAAGTTAGTTGGGCATTTTACACTTAATTTTTCTTTACATTTACTATGACATGAGTTTACGGTTAGTGTGTTAACTTATACTTTATCTTTTCGGAAATAATAATAGCTACATTGTTTAATTCTTTGTAGATTATCGTATAGCATGATCAAGTTAAGTATATGAATTAATTTTTATTAAAGGTGCTTTAGTTTATGATACAATTGGACCACGTAACTTTAAAGGTAGAGGTTTTTGCATATGGCATTACTGCAACCTCCGATCCCTAAATAACGACACTATTTTGATTGGTCCATACACATAAATCTTGCAATTAATAACTAACATGCAAATACATATACTACAGAGCAAGGTTGTCAATCTACAACTACGTTAGCCATTAGACCATTTTCAAGCCTTTTAGAACCACAAGCTCACAACTCGTTGTTAGTTCGTTTAGACCACTTGTCGTTGATACGTACATATAATTGTAAACTTGTAACAACATGAAGTCTAAAAGTATCAACGAGTAACACTTTCAAAATGGTAACTGTTATTGTCTTGATGACTAGAGAGCAGTTATTGGCGGAGTATAAAGCAGTTAATGACATCCATAAATATCTTAGCGGGAATCAAGGAGACTATTATGTTTATTGTAGGGCGCGGGATGCAAATTTTCAATCGCATGAGAAATTAATTAACTTGAGTCTTTTCCTTGTGTTGTGACGCATCTTAGTAAATAATCATGATGATGATAACATTATATTTTCCACAAAATATGTCTAGGGTCCTACAAGTTTAATAGTTTTAATTAATTGACAATTTAAATAATATCTACCATGAAAAATGACATTTAACTGTATTCCCAAAAGAAGGGTAACATAACCTAAACCATTGACAACCTAGCCATTTATCTTTATTTACCATAAATTAGGATAAGAGTATGTTTTATTGGTCGTTTGAGATTTACAAAGTCACACTCTATCAAAGTCATATTCTAGCATTATACAAGCGTGAAACAACTGATTGTTCAACTTTACTGCTTTAGTGGTGTTTAATTTCATACACAATTAAGGAATGTAAGTTGGATTTTCTTGATGCTAAATGAAGATCTACAAACATTTCGTTATTATATGGTGACACAAAGCCAAAAAATAAAAACGTTAAGAGTGCATCGCTATCATAATTTTATGTATGAATCACATATAAGTATTTAGACTATTAATATTACGGATTTTTCACCAAATACCACCGAGTTAATGCGTAATTCACCATATACCACACAAAATTTTCTAATTCACCATATACCACTGAGTTAATGTATATTAACACAGAATACCCTTTTTGTTAACTGTCCTTAGTCTGCCGTTAACACCGTTAGTAATTAAGGTTAATTATGCCACGTGGCTGTCACATATTGGCTCTTATTAATATTATCTAATTAATTAGTTAAATAAAGAATTAAAAAAAAAAAAAAACAGCCACCACCTCCTCACTCCACCAACCCCGACACCCCCTTCCCCCACCAGCCCAGCTCCCCCTCCCTGTCGGCGGCCTTGCCTAGCCTCCTCCCTCGCCGGCCTTCCAGAGCTTCCCCTACCCCTGCCATCTCCCCTTCCCGTCCTCCTCCCAAACCACCAACGTCTCCCAGCCAACCACCACCCTATCCTAACATCCCCTGCTTGCACAAAATATGACTAGAACCCCCCAACCACCACCCTATCCCGCCCCCACCCACGCCGGCGCCCAGCCTTTCTCTCGCCAGCGCGTCGGCCTCCCTCTCCTCCTGAACCGACAACACTCAAAATCGGCAACCATACAACAACATCAATTCGACTTATCAGCATTTTTTTCGAACAAATTCGCTTCTAATTCGACCTTCTCTCTCTTCGTCAAGATTTGATGGGTGGTTTCTTTGCCGTCGATATTCCAATTGGGATTTGCAAGAGGGAAATTGAGGATTTTTTTAGGGTTAGAGAGATCGGGAATCGGGGAAGGGGAGTCCGGCGAGGAAATCGGGAATTGGGTTACAGGTGGGGGATGATTTTCGGGGAAGGGGAGTAGGAGTGGGATGGTCGCCGACGTAGGGGGAAGGGGTCGAGAATGTCGCCGGCGGGGGGAAGGGGCCAGGGGAGGGCAGTCGCCGGCCATCTGGGAAGTGGCTGGGATCGCAATTGTTGCCGCCAGGGGTGGCGGTGGCTTGTATTGGTGGTGTTTAATTTTTATTTATTTTTAAAAATATTTTATCTAAATTTAATTAATTAAATAAATAATATTAATTAGAACCAATTACAAGCTGTCACGTGGCACAATTAACGTTAATGACTAACTGAGTTAACGGAAATGGCATGTTGTGACATTTATGTTAAACTCAGTGTTATATGGTGAATTAGAAAATTTTGTGTGGTATATGGTGAATTACGCATTAACCCAGTGGTATTTGGTGAAAAATCCGTTAATATTAAGTAATCTGTATATTATATTATACTTATTTAAAAATAAAAACCTTATTGGATTATGTGCGGACGATAAGTAGAGGCTAGTTATTAGGACACTCCTTTTCTTATGCATGGCTAATATCAACGGTTGATTTATTGTGCAAATTAAAACTAATTTTGTTCTTCTAAATTCCCACGAGGCAAATATAAAGATCATAAGCTGGAGCATTCATTTTGCACAATCCCTTAATTAGAAACAACGTGACAGTTGATTCAAATAAGTGTATTAACATGAACCAATAAAAAATATGTGACACACATAATGACACAATAGTAACAATTATTTTGCACCAAATAAAACAATAGTAACAATTATTAGGTACTTTTTTTGTATAACAAGGATTATCAGGGACTAGGAAGTACTATAATAGTACTAATACTACGGATTCAAATCTTTATCGCAATATTGAAAAGAAAAGAAAAAGTAGTCATTCAATTTTGCTATTTACTTTAATGGTTATCAACTTTTATTGGTTGAACAACTTCATTTACATCGTACTTGCGTAAAATTTTGTAGCCTCAAGTTAGATATTAAACTCGTGGATTCATAACAAAAGTAAATACAAGAAAGCTTTATACTCGTGACATTTATTCATGTCTCACTAAAGGTCACTTGTGAGTTGTGACCAAATAACTAGTGACAAATAGTATAGTATTTAGTTTAGCGGTAACTAGCAAAATATTGTATCTTATAACTATGAGATTAATCTTTAATAAAATGTTAAGTTAGGGTCAGAGATCAGACCTGGCCTTCCCCTTCCCCCCCTCGTCCTAAGAAACTTTTGTCGTTACATACCCTGAATTGAGTTGATGCGTGTAATATTTCAATCAAGTAATTTTTACCATCATCAATTGATTTAAATATAATTTTTCAGGCTTTTAAGTATATTGAGCTCTAGCTCTTAAATGATATCAAAGCCTTAGCTAGAAGAGTGTTATTTAGAGAGTCTATGGCAACTAACCTAAAATTAGCACAAAATATCCTAATTGACATTAAAACAAAACCTTATTAAGATTAATAGTATTCTAAACTCTCCTCCGATAATAGGTGCGGCTCAAACCCAATCTATAAAAGCTAAATTTGACACCTATCTCACTCTTATGAGTATTGCAATTTGCAAACAAAACATCTTTTTGCTCTCTTCATTTATAATTTACTTTACAATTGGGTCCCTCCAATACTTTGGAACTATGGTGCAGCACTGAACTTAGGTTCATACAGCCCCAACAATTTAATAAGGGCAGGTAGAACATTTAGTGCAACAAAGTACACTATGTAATTTTTATTTATTTATTTATTTTCATATTATACTCCACAATTTACACTTTATCTCTAAAAGATTATCTCATACTTATTTTAGATGTTCTTAAAAAATTGCTTATTCTTTAATTGAAAAATATTCCGTTTATAATCTTATTTGTTTTCTTTATCGGTCTTCTCATTAGTTTTATTCCCACTTATATGCACAAATTTGAACTTAATTTAATAAATAAATAAATTAAAATTTAGAGAACATTCTTTTAGAAACGGAAGGAGTAATGTAAATCCACCGACAAGGCGACAACTCACATCCATATAACATGTCCTACACTATACTTTTCCTATTTTCTAACAGTACTAGTCTTCCATTGGTCTCTCTACTTAAGGGTATAATTACAATTTTATCCCTCGTACGCCTATAATTGGGTGTGGTAGGACTAGTATAGCAGTAATATATTTGTGCAACAACTGACTGCGCAAAATATCAATTTATACTCACTTGTTGGCTCTGTCTGTTTTGCCTAAGCAGTGGAGCAGAGAGATTTAGGAGAGAGAAAGACTGATATAACTTGATTATTCGTCATATAATGGTACTTCCTTCTAAGAAGTTCAGAGGAGTCAGGCAACGCCAGTGGGGCTCTTGGGTTTCTGAGATCCGCCATCCTTTATTGTAAGTCCTCATAAACTATTTATTTATCCTCACTTGTCTTTTTTCTGTAACTATTTAAACTTTAAAGAAGTCGCAGATACTTGTGAGTGGTGACCATTCTGATACATTATTGTATACCTTTTGTCAATTCACTAGATTTTGCTAGTCCTTATCTTGAAATTATGGTTTATTTGTATATAGTTTTACGATCCATGTGAGAAATTGTACATGAATGTAGGAAGAAGAGGGTGTGGCTAGGGACATTCGAGACGGCCGAGGAAGCTGCTAGAGCGTACGATCAAGCAGCCATACTAATGAATGGTCAAAATGCGAAGACTAATTTCCCAAGAGACAAGAACCATTATTCATCATCAAAGAGTAACACAACTAATGACCAAGAGAAAATTCCACCATTTAACTCGGCATTATCAGAAATACTTAGTGCTAAGCTTAAGAAGTATTGCAAGGATCCTTCTCCTTCACTCACTTGTCTTCGACTCGACACCGATAATTCTCACATTGGTGTGTGGCAAAAGAGGGCCGGAACTTGTTCGAGTTCGAGTTGGGTTATGCGAGTTGAACTTGGTAAAGCCGCCTCATCATCAAAGGAAAACAACACTACTACTACTACTACTAGTACTAATACAAGTGTTTTGCTTGAGAGTAATGATGGTTCCCCTATATCATCTTCTTCGAATTCTACCTCGTCTTCGGTTTTAGAGGCAGGAGGTGATGATAATATGACTGAAGAAGATAAAGCTGCGTTGCAAATGATAGAAGAGTTACTCAACTGGAACCCTCCTACTTCTTACTTGAACTAACCATGATTATATAATTATAAGTACGATTAATTAGTATAAAACTATGGATTATTAGCGGCATAGTTTTAGCTTCTATATTATCATATCATATCATATCATATAGAAATATATATAGGATTATTGGTTATAATGTCATAAAATAGTATTGGGTTGGGTTATACAAAGTGTCATACCAAGTATAATGTAATTTGACAATGAATTATTACTCAATTTTAACCCGAAAAATAAAGGGTACAAATGAGTAACAATTAGTGATATGAAATATGTACATATATAATATATGGTCCTATGAATTCCAAATGACTATTATTGTTATGTTTAATATTCGTCCTTATATGTATATTTAATTTGCATGTGATCAATTTTCTGTATTAGTAGTTTTCGTACACACATTTTTTATTTGATGTATATATGTATAAATTATGCGTATATTGTACCTTTAATTAAATACTACCAATATATTCCTCACAAGTGCTTGATTGTAACCATGGTCTCTTACGTCCATATATATTTCATCAATATGCAACCTAGAATTGCAATGTCTTATGTACTTTCTTGTTCTCTTTACCTTAAAATGACACTTCGTAATATTATGTATTCAATAAGAATAAATTTTAATTACTAGATGCAATTTAATATAAGTTTAATTAAAATTTGTGATTCCAACAAATAAACAATAACGGAAATCTATGAAATAGGTTTGATCAGTGATAATGAGTTTTGATAAGCATAAATATAAATTCCATAATGAATAAATTTTTATTTTTTTTTTGAAACAAATGAATAAATTAATTTAATTACTCATAACAAATATAATAACTAAATTTAGTATAGAAAAAACTAATTTCAACCAAAATTAAGTAAAAGAACAAGGTATTTGTACAAATATTGTACCCTAAAATTTGCTTTCAAAGAGATCTTATTTTTTTGGTAATCATTGTACACTTTTCATGCAAAATTGACTAATCAATAATATTTCTTATTAGTGTGCCCTAATTTATTTGTTTCTTGATGTATAAATGTTCTTTGGATTTTCAATGCTTATATCTCAATTAATTTTGCTTTGATCTCTCACAAACATCGACGTTTCAACAAAAAGCGAAAATTGATGGTATTAGTACAGTAATTAAACATAGTTTTCAAAAAGGTCTTAATACTAAACTTTTTAATGTAATAATCTACTTTTCAAACAAAAATAGACTAATTTCACCTTGACATAATTAAATTAATTTCATTTTTGTTGATGTATACATATTTTTTTTTATGTTATATTAATATAATTTCCAACCCAATTCAATTTTTTTTTCTTAATAACTTATGTTGCATGCGGTCTCTAAATTCATAAACATTTTGTCATTAGAAAGGCATAAATTGACCGTATCATTTTAATACTTTGTATATGATAGATGATATGTATTGTTTCAAAATAGTAACAACTAACAAGCAAGTTTTCATATAATTAAAATTGACTAGATTTATCAATTATAAACATATCATGATCAATTAATATAATGATGTACATGAGCTGTATCTTTCAATATATTATTATGTTTGGAAATATACCAACTATAATTTTTTCCTAAAAAAAATATATACCAACTATAATTTAATTATACCTAAATACTCCATATTAGAAAGAAAAAGAAGATCCTTCATGAAATTCGATTGTGACTACAAGTCTACAACCCTTTTATTTCCTAATCATTTTTCTCTTGATAATTGTTGTAAGATCGAGAATAATCAATACTCCGATCTGTACCTCGTATAATATTGCATGATCACTTGCATTTTATATGTGTACTATACATTTAAAATAGAAACTTGATAACTACCTATATACTTGAATAGTGAAGACATATATATCAATATATGAATTGTAAGTCAAATAAATACTCTTCATTTTTTATTTTTACTTTTTAAAAACAATATGTACATCCAAATCAAATAAATTTTAATTTATTGTTTACGTTTAGAGAGAATATAAGTTATAAAGCCGACACACTTTAAGATCTGAGATATACTCGTGCACTTTGATTGTGATCAACATATATAACTTGAGATTCGATTAATATAAATGTATCACGCATTGTAAAACTGATCTTAAAACAAATTAAGAAAACAATTATTTGTCGCCGTATATATTCTTTATAATTTGACTTTTTTTACGAGTTGAGGCAACCACGAACCACCATCCAAACAAAATGAGCATCACATATAAGAATAGAAGGAAATAAAGCTCTACACATTGCTAAAGATCCATAGAGCAAATGAGCTCATACTTACTTAAGTAAACATAATAGTGACTATAGTTTTCCAAGTAGTTGGTTTGATAATCAATGCTCCTATAAATAATTTAAGTTAGGTTAGCTGTATTAAAATGTACTTACTACCAGAAATGTTGACACATCATCATACTTTCATAAGCAGATGGTTACTGGGTATAGTCCCTTATTAAATGACACAAACTGAAGTTGACATGTCTTAATCAAAGTCTATAATTGGTTGAGCAAGATGTTGACATTTACTTGGCATCAACTTTATAGTAAATATATGAAGAGAAAAACAAAATATAGGGGGCATGTATTTATATATCTTGGTGAGAATTGAAGTGTTCAACAAATTGAAAATTTATCAATCTTATTATGAAATCACATCAATTGCATTATTATTCTCACATTTCTCCTTAAATTTAGGAATTAATAAATAATAATAATCCTTGCTTTGACATGGCTAGGATGGACCAAGTTAAACCTTCAATTTCGGGTATGTGTCGTGTCTATGTACAAATTCTATTTTCAAATTTTGGATACCGAGCTAAAATGTGAATTGAAATTTTTGTAATCAATAGCAATGATTGTTATATGTAATTCTAATCCATATGCCCTAATTTCAAAGTTACAAACCCTCTTTCATGGTTGCTACATAATGAAATGGTACTTCAATTCCTCTAATATAATAGTCTTCCCCTTTAATGCTCATCAAGGCAAGGATAAGGGTTTTAGCTAAATCACTATAATATTGTAATCCTACTAGTTACAAGACTTACAACTCTTGTAAGAGTCAATAAAGAATACCAGTTTAATTTATAACTAAAATAAGTTGCAATTAATTTAAAAGGTTTTTCAATAAAACTTACATAGTCATTATACTTCTGAAAAACATTTGTGCATAAAGTGGCACGAGTAGTATTGCTAAGGTTTGGGGTGAAGTTAAGGCCTTTTATTTTAACAACGTTGTCTTATGAAAGTAATTTTGATGCTAAATGTTTTTTCTCTCTAAAAATAAAAGGATTAGGAAACCATTGATATATCCCTACATTGGCTACATACTTGTACAAAGTACGCTAAGGAAAATGTCCTAACGGAGTAGCGGGCCCCAAGTTGTTAACACTTGATGGGCTCGGCCCGGCCCACTTATTGATTTTATAGTCGACACGACCCACCTAGCCACCTTCATTTGGCGCTTTAGAAAAAGTCAACTTGGTGTGACCGGCTTTGGAGAAGAGTCAATTTTAGAGAGAGATTGTAGAAAGAGTCAACTTTATGAGTATCCCATTCATAAAAAATTAGGTCCTTATTCTACTATCCTACTAGGCCATTGCTTCCTAATTCTTTTTTTTTTTTTTTTTGAAAGACATTGCTTCCTAATTCTTATTCATGTACCAAATTTTAAAAATAAATAAATAAATAATAATAGTAAAAGTAATACATGATGTATTAACATTTTATCATCTCCCATAACATAATACAAGTTATTAAATTAGGTTTTTTAAATACACCGTGCATATCATCAACATGTGCAGAGTATAAGTTTTGTACATTCTAATAAAATTCAATTTCTGCCTTTTTGAATGATCGTGTTGTCCTAATTTTAACTTTTTAGTAGTTGTATTGATTTGGGTTATTAGGTAAATATTTATTTTTTAAAATGTATATAGGATAATACGTGAATAAAGTAGAGGAATAATTGCGAGGCTCCCTAGATAAAATGAAAATAGCTAAGATAATTTAATTTCTTATAAACTAATGAAAAAGTAAAATGAGGCAATCCTTTATTTAAAGATGAACAAAATAGTATATATAAATTATACACGCAACATGCATGTTCATTCAAGGCAAAGAGTTGTATAGTGTAGTAATTGTTAAGCACGCATTTACGAAGTACATAGTATTTAAAATGAGCTTGCTTGCAATAGTTATCTTTGCAATTGGGAGCCAAGGTTTCAACCAAAAGATTGCATTTAACATTGAGAAGGACAGGACTTGGTCCCCTTTTGATTTAATTAGGCAATGGATAAAAATAATTAAACCCTCTCTTATAGCATAAAAGGCAAAAACATTGAGAATGTAACAAATAACTATGCAATTAGTAAATTCAATTTAAAGGGAAGATTAGCAAATATGACATTAATATAAGTACATAAAATCAAAGAAAGTAAATTATAGTAATTGCAACTGCCTAATTTGGTAGATTTTGTGATCATACGGAACTCTTGTGCCTCCAAAGTCTCCTATCTTTTACTGGCAAAAAGATGGTTTTATTAATTTATATATTTATATCTTACCAACTTTTGACCATGTTATTAAAATTTTAAATGATTTGCTTTACAAAAATTTCATTAAATTCTAAGTGGAATTTTACAAATATGTACTCAAATGTACCAATTTTGGCATTTACTGACAAATTATAAATAGTATATTTTACTGACAAATGTAGTAAATTTAATTCAAGAATATATGTGTGATATGAAAAATTCAAAGTAGGTGCCATCATTTATAATTCATTAATACATCACTTCTAGGATGACTATACATCAATAATCATATCTTAAATACAAACGTCCAACATTTGAAAAATCTCACTAGGTTTGTTCACTAAAGACAAAAACCATTTACATAAATTAATTGCCCCCCCCCCCTCACACTCACCCACCCAAAAAAAAAAAGATTAAGAGTCTGTTCACTTCAGCTTAATTCAAGTTCAGTCCAGCTCCGATCAGTTCAGCTCAGCTCCTAATTTCCTTCTCTCGTAAAATATTCATTTCAACTTTAATCAGTCCAGTTCAGTTAAATTCAGTAAATGTGAACAGACCCTAATAAATGATTGTCAATTTACACCAAAAGAAAATGATTTTCAACGATTTCTTTATCATTAAAAACTTATTTACTGGTTCAAAAATCACTAAATCTGTAGTACTCCGTACTATATACGGATCATATGGAGTATAATCAATTGATAATATTTCATACTCCAAATTACGGAAAAATGTAATCTCAATGTATATATACTCCGTATATCATCAACATATAACCTTTTTTTTTAATTTATTAACTCCATTTCATGTTTTTTGCAACTTTGGAATATTTTATATCTCTCACATAATGGCCAAAGTTATAAAAAACATAAAACGAATGTAGTATAATATTTGTTTATTGATAATTTATAATACAGGGTATTAATTGTTGAAATTATGTATTGATAAACGTAATAATAGAAAAGATTTAAATAATACTCCGTATAAAGAACAAAGAGAATACGTAGTAGTAAGAATTGGCTAATGAGTTAGACCTATAAGTCTATAACTCAGGTCTTTTTTTGTTTAAAGTTATTTTAGACAAAATAAATTATATTTAAATATATATTTTTTTGACAAGAATTATGTTTAAATAAGCTCAAGCAATATAAATTAGACTTTAGAGAGTGTAGACATTACAAAAATAGATAAAATAAATTCATTTATTTGGATGAGTTAAAAAAAAAGTCGAATATAACAGACGTTCATTACCATCATAAACCCACAAAAATGGTTTCCTTACTTTTGTAAAAAAAAAAAAAAAAAATGGTTTCCTCCAAACTTTTTAGGAAAAATTACTTTAAATAAACCAACCTTTGCCCCATTCTCTCAAAATAAACCAACTTTTGGATTATTCTAGAATAATCCAACCTTTTACCCCCTTCTTCCCATATCAAACCCAACAGGTCACCTATTCGGTAAAACCGGTTATATGTGCTACGTGGCACTTCATGATTGGTTTTTTTTTTTAATTTTCCTTTTTTTTTTAATTTGAGCTGGAAAAAAAAAATTAACAAAAAACCCACCCCCTGGTTCCCCCCCACCTGCTTTCTTCTTTCTTTCTCTTCCCTCATCACCACCAATCCACCGTAGTCACCACCAATCCACCATAGTCACCACCATCCTTCTTTCTCTCTCCTTTCCCTTCCATGTCTTTCCTCCATTACCACTTCACCTCCCCTTTAACTTTTCCACCAACACCACCTCTAACCACCACAAACCAACCCTCCAACCACCACAAATAATTGGGATATATCCATCCCTCCACGAGGCTATTGGCTAAACTAGGTGTACAATTGAGGCGGCTGCTGCGATTGGTGGTTGCTGATTGTTGCGGCGGTTTGGTGGTGGGTGACACTTTTTTTGGTGCAATTATTGCTACTGCTGCGTGGCTATGTTTTGCAGGATGGCGATGGTGAGTGAGTGGGGTTGTTGTGCTGGTGGTGTTGTGTTGGTGAATGGGGGTGATGTTATGGTTTTGTAAGGTGGTGATTTCGGGTTTGGTGCGTGAAGGAGTAGCAGGGGAGATTTTGGTGGTGTACGGTGGGTCGGTGGTAAATATTTGAGGGAGTAGTGTTTGTTTGGGGCGGTCTGGTGAAGGAGGTGGTGGGATGAGTGGTGACTTCAAAGGAAAGAAGGGGAAGATAAAATGGAGGTGGAGCTTTGGGTGGTGGTAATGGAGGAAGATGATAGCAATTGGTGGGAGGAAGGAGAAGGAAAGGGATGACCGGTTGTTTGGGTAACCAGTCATTTGGGTTTGATATGGGAAGAAGGGGGTAAAAGGTTGGATTATTTTGGAATAATCCAAAGGTTGATTTATTTTGGGAGAACGGGGCAAAGGTTGGTTTATTTAAAGTAATTTTTCCAACTTTTTAATCATCTTAGCTTGTTCTTTAAATGAAGAAACAACTTACAAATAAAATTTTTTTTTGGGGTGGGGGGGTGGGGGGGACAAAACTTACAAATAAACTTAATTAATACACAAAGAAGCATTTCTTTAAGAGTAGATGAGATGAGCCCATCTATCCACTAATTCGGCAAATTATAAGATGCACCATGCACTAGTAGAAAAAAAGCATTAGGCACCCCCCATATGGCACCGGTTCAGCCTAAACCGGTGCCAAAAACCGGTCTAGAATTGGGCGGCTTTTTACCAAAAGAGAAAAGGCACCGTATCAGCCTGAATCGGTGCCAAAAATAAAAAAGGCACCGGTTTGAACCGGTGCCTTTCAAACCGGTGCCATATTCAAAACAAAAAAAACTGCGTCTTTTCATTCCTCTTTTCTTCCTCTCTTTCTCTTTCCTTCCCTTCCCTTCCCTTCATTCGTATTCATCCCTTAGCTTCTTTGTCGTGCCTCCACCTTTTCCCTCCACCACAGCCGCCACCTTCACCGGCGCTTTCAGGTGTCGAAAACCACCGCCGTGAATCTCCCTGCCCTACCCTGCCCTCCACCACCTTTCTCTGTGCGAAACAAACAACAGCTGCAGCGCGCACCGCCTCCACCTCCACCAGCGCGCACCGCCTCCACCTCCACCAGCGCGCACCGCCTCCACCTCCACCAGCGCGCACCGCCTCCTCCACCAACGAGGGTCTTTTCATAAACAAACAAACAACAACAGCTGCAGCGCGCACCGCCTCCACCTCCACCAGCGTGCACCGCCTCCACCTCCACCAGCGCGCACCGCCTCCACCTCCACCAGCGCGCACCGCCTCCTCATAGCGAGGGTCTTCTTCCACCTCCAACTAATTTAGGGTAAGTTCATCTTTTCAATTTAATGGATTCATCTTATTTTATTTAGATTAAAATTGTGCTTAGATTGTATATGAAATGCAAAGAAAATTAATGGGTTCATCTTATTTTAGATTAAAATTGTGCTATATTGTTGGGATTAAAATTGTATGTTTGTGCTACATTGCTGGCTGTGAAATTTGTTTATGATGCCTTGTTTTGGGGAGTTTGGTTTTTGATAATTGAATCAGTTTAAGGATTTATTATTGAATTTTGTTGCTTGGATTCGATTTCAGCTGAATTCTGGCAAAGTTCTTGCTGTTGGACCTGGCCTTCGTGACAAGACGGGGAATCATATTCCTGTTGTTGTCAAAGAAGGGGATACCGTGAATACGGAGGAACTACAGTGAAGCTTGGTGAAAAAGAGTGAGTTTATTTTTCTCCATGCACTTTTCTTTTTGTTCCAGATGGTGATTTCTTAGTCAAATTATTGTGATTGAATGCTTTGACTCTTGATCCTCGATTGAATATATTAGTAATTTTGCATTACCTTGTTCCTTAGTCTAGTTTTTGTATGTTTTAATGTGTATATTAGTGACCTTGCTTCTAATTAGTTGTGAATAAATTAGAAAATTGTGAATAAATTAGAGAATTGTGATTACATTATAGATTTGTGAATAATTTAGAGAATTGTGATTAAATTAGAGAATTGTGCATAAATTAGAGAAATAGTGATATTGCCACTTAATTAGTTGTGAATAAATTAGAGAATTGTGAATACATTAGAGATTTGTGAATATATTAGAGAATTAGTGACGTTGCTAATTTTTGTTTTATAATATATAGATTCATATGTGAATTGAAGCAAGAGTTTAATTAGCTTGAGGACTACATATTGAGCTCAAGTGGATAGTTGCTATATTGGTACTAAACTTTACTTAGCTATATTTCTTTCTATTCATCCATTTAATAAAAGTTTATTCATGAAATTGCAACTTGTGTATTGTTTAATTGCAAATAAATACAACAATATATAGAATACTTGAATTGCATCATCATATGCCTAGATACCCGTTCAAGGCTTTCTCATTAGGAGAAAGTCTTGAATAGTCCCCGGTTGGGACTGTTCTTGAATGTGTACTCTCACTTAGGTGGTGAATGTATGTTTTCTTTTCGATTTTAAGGAACATCTCGGCTTACCATTTCCTCACTATGTTCTCTGGGTACATATGTGGGTAATTAATTATCTACATCGTGTACTTGGAGAACTAGGGGGAAATGCTGCCGGATTTTCCTTAAAATTGGAAAGTTGACATACATTCACTAGTGAGAGTAGACATTCAAGGATGGGTTAGGTTGGAGTGATAAGGACCCTTTGGAAACATGCATTTTTTCACTATATGAATGGTATATTCACGTTTTGTACTTGAATTTGATTTACATAAAATATGTAGCACTTACACATTATAATTATATATGGTGCTATATATATGTTTAGAGACAATTTACTAAATGGAGAAGGATCGTGGTTGGATGTATGGTAGACGCGATACATTAGAATTTTGGAATGGGGTTCAAGAGTTTTGCGAGAGGGCTTTAGCTTATCAACGCACACTGGGAGGCAAAGGCCTTTATTGTCCTTGTGTTGATTGTAATTGTGTGAATGTGGTCGATAGTGTTGAAATCATTAGAGATCATGTATTATGTCGTGGGTTTAGGCAATTTTACCATGTGTGGATTTGGCACGAAGAAAGTGGAGAGTACAGTGGGGATCTTGATCGGAATGATGTGCGTGTTAGAAGCAATGAGATTCATGTGGACGAGGAATACGAGAATGATGAGTATATTGTTGATAATGGTGAGGATGGAGCCGATGAAGATCAGGCGGATGAGGTCGAGGATGAACAAGTGGATGAGATGTTGCAAGGTGTTGAAGGTGAAGTGTTTGAATTATTATCGGAGGCTTCCAAAAAGCCTTTGTATCCCGGGTGCAAAAAATACTCCAAACTATTGGCCGTGCTAACACTTTTCAACATTAAGTCGAAGCATGGGTGGATGGACATCAGTTTTACTTCTTTGTTGACCGCATTAAGTGATATGTTGCCTGATGGGAATGAAATTCCTAAGTCTTATTATTACGCAAAGAAGCTCATGTGTCCCTTTGGTTTGGAGTATAAGAAGATACATGCATGTCTTAATGACTGTATTTTATATCGAAATGAGTATGAAAAACTGCAGGAGTGTCCACGATGCAAGCGGTCGCGGTATGAACGCATGAGTTGCAATCCTGGCATGGAGGGACCTCCTGCTAAGGTGTTGTGGTATCTTCCCATTATTCCAAGGTTTAAGCGTCTGTTCTCAATACCAAAAGACGCTAAAAACTTGAGGTGGCATGCAGAGGGAAGAAAGAAAAACAGAATGCTGAAGCATCCAGCTGACTCTCCACAGTGGAAGAACATTGATTTGAAGTTTGAGGAATTTGGTAATGAATTCAGAAATTTAAGGCTTGGGTTGTGCACGGACGGGATGAATCCATTTGGCACTCTTAGTACCCAACACAGCACATGGCTGGTACTTTTAGTGATTTATAATTTGCCTCCTTGGCTGTGCATGAAACGTAAGTATGTAATGCTTTCATTGCTAATAAGTGGTCCTAAGCAACCTGGAAACGACATAGATGTTTACCTTGCGCCGCTTATTGAAGACTTGAGAAATATGTGGGACGAAGGGGTTTTCGTTTTCGATGCTCATCAGAACGAGATGTTCACATTGCGTGCAACCCTTATGTGGACCATGAATGACTTCCCTGCATATGGCAACTTGTGTGGGTACAAGGTCAAAGGGAAAAAAGCATGCCCCATATGTATTGATGACACATCAAGCGTATACCCGACTCATTCTCACAAAGATGTGTACGTACGGACTCGAAGGTTCCTTAGGCGTGATCACCCGTACCGTAGGCAGAAAAAGGCTTTCGATGGAACCGTGGAAGAGGATATTGCGCCTAGACTATTGACTGGTGCTGAGATTAGTGCTCGGGTGAAAGGGATACAAACGGTGTTTGGAAAATCAGAAAAAATGTGGTCTCAGCTGCTCTATTTAAGAAAGAATCGATCTTTTGGAAGCTGACGTACTGGAGAGAACATGACGTTAGGCATTGTCTTGATGTGATGCATATAGAGAAGAATGTGTGTGATGCTCTTTTGGGGGCGCTTATGAATATCCCAGGCAAAACAAAGGACGGAAAGGGTGCACGGTTAGATTTGCAAGAGATGGGGATTCGTCCAGAATTGTGGCCTCAAGAAAAGGTCAGAAAGGGAAAGGAGCCGAGAATAGAAGATGAAAATGTTTCGAAAAAAGGGAAGGAGAAGAGCAAGGGAAAGGGAAAGGCCAAAGATGCGTCAAAGAAGAAAGTTAAGGGTAAAGGGAAGGATGAAAAGAATTATTTACCCCCGGCTTGCTATACATTGTCAAGGATAGAGAAGCGTATGTTCTGTGCATGTTTGTACGGCATTAAGGTTCCATCAGGGTACTCATCTAACATGAAAAGATTTGTAACCTTAAATGGAGAATTGAAGCTGACAAGTATGAAATCCCATGATTGTCACATTATGATGCAAGTATTCCTACCGATTGCAATCCGTGGTATTCTACCGAAACACGTGAGGGAAACGATTACAAGCCTTTGTTCGATTTTCAATACAATTTGTAGCAAAGTTCTTGATCCTTGTACACTAGATGCTTTGCAAGCTGATGTGGTTGTGACTTTGTGCAAATTTGAGATGTATTTCCCACCCTCATTTTTTGACATAATGATTCATCTGGTTCTTCATTTGGTGCGTGAGATTAAGTTGTGCGGTCCAGTGTTCATGAGGTGGTGCTACCCTTTTGAAAGACACATGGGTACATTACAAGATAAAGTACGGAACCGAGCTCACCCTGAAGGAAGTATAATGCAAGGGACAGTGGGTGAGGAAATAGGTAACTTTGTGGCGGACTACATAGACCTTGCTCAACCTATTGGTCTTTCTACTTCTCGACATGAAGGTAGACTTGATGGTCATGGCACAATTGGGTCGAAACAAATGTCACCAGACCGAGATCAGTTCTTACAAGCACGCCTTTATGTGTTGCACCATGTTTCAGATGTGCACCCATATTTAGACGAGCACATGGCTTGTTTGCGTGCCGAATTTCCATCCAAAGGTGAAAGGGCACTTATGCAGTTGCATAATAAGAAATTTGTTGATTGGTTTCGTGAACGAGTAATGAGTGGATTGAATGATACTAATGTGACAGATACAGTACGGTGGCTTACGTACGGTCCTAGGGATGATGTCCGTTCATTTGAGGGATATGACATCAATGGGTACACTTTTTGGACCGAGGCTCGTGATTTGAAATCTTCCTCCACCCAAAACAGTGGTGTAACTCTTGTGACATCGTCAAGGGAGTTTGCAAGTTCTAAGGATAAATCACCTGTCGATGCAGAGTTGTCATACTATGGTCGAATTCAAGAAATATGGGAGCTTGATTATTGTGACTTCACGGTTACTCTTTTCAAGCGTAAGTGGGTTGATAATATCAGGCGTAACGTCAAACATGAGGACTTTACTCTTGTAGATCTTGGCCCCTTGAATGATAGTGCGGAACCATTTATCCTTGCATCTCAAGCTAAGCAAGTGTTCTACGTAACTGACCCAATGGATTCAAAATGGTCTATAGTGCTAGCTGGCAAAAGAAGAATCCTAGGCATTGGAGATGTTGAGGATGAGGAAGAATATGATGCGTTTGATGATTCAGCACCTTTCACTGTTCCTAGACCTGGAGTACTAAATGACATAGACAACGAAGCAGGTTATATGCGATCAGACCACAACGAAGGAATTTCAGAATGAGGTAGTTTGATTAAAAGTTAGTAATGGTTTCATTTCAAATATAGTTTAGTTATCTATAGCATAAGTAGGCGAAAATGATATATTTGTAGTTTGAAATTGCCTAAGTGTACTCATTATCATGCATATACAAGGTTATAGGACCATAAGTAGGTGAAACTGGCATAAATAGCTTCTACTTAACCTAACTCCTTTGTTTTGTGTATGAACTAACATTTATTCATTCTAACAACCTATTTTCCATATGTAGATTGAAATTGGCATTTTTTACTCATTATCATGCATATACAAGGTTATAGGACCATAATAAGTAGGTGAAAATGGCTAAAATAGCTTCTACATAACCATAATAACTATCATGCATATACTTTACTATACACTAATATTGTTTTATGATTGCTTTGACAGGTGCTTATATCTCATGGCGGACGATCATGATCCTCGTTTGGTAGAGGACATTGACGATGATGAGTATGAGGACGAGTACGAGGATGACGACTCCGATGATAGTGATGCTCCTTATGATGTGAATAAGGAGGATGACTTGGGTGAGCCAGAGGATCAGGCTCAAGATGAGTTCGAGCGTAGGCTTGACGATTTTGAAATGTCAGCTAAACGTGCACTGGCCATTGTAAATACATCACGTGAGATTGTTGGTGAGAACCCGACTCCTGAAAGTCAAGGCCAAGGACAAGATGAAAACAACACAGGTGGTGGAGGGGGGGAAAAGGCACCTGCTGAAAGAAAAACAAGGGGTCTGACGAGAAGCTTTAAGAAACCGGACGGTCCCATGGTCTTGGAGTATGACAACAAAGGCCAACCCGGGCCCAAATGGCGTCGGCAATATGCTAATCAAGTTGGCTTATGTTCGCGGAAAATCCCCATTACACTTGTAATGCGGCAAGTACCTCCGGGTTTGATTCAAGCATTTTGGGATGATACAAGGGTAAGTGTGTTTTTGGCACATTTAGACAATTTAAGATACCTTAACCTTATGATTGTTTTTAAATAGAAACTAATAATCAGTTTTAATTTGTGCTTGCAGAGGCAGTTTTCTATTCCTAATGATCCCAAGAAGAAAAGGGTGTTTGTCTCTTTATTAGGGGAAAGATTCAGAGGCTTTAAGACCAAGTTGACTAATCGGTGGATCCATAAGAAGAAGAAGGTGCAAACAAAGAAGAAGAATGCCAAAGAGGATAACCGTCTCCCGTGGAAAATATGGCCGACCGTGTCAAAAGATTATTGGGAAGAGTTCGTTAGAATGAAGAGTCAAAAGAAAGTCATTGTAAGTTTGTGTAAATCTGATGTCAATTGAATAATAGCTTGACACTTTTTGTATTAATGAGACTAACATTTTTTGTTTTGTAGGAACTTCAAGAGCAAAATCAAGGGAATGCAGAAAAGAAGGAATACGTCCATCGTATGGGTCCTAAGACTTTTGCTGAAAAGAGACCTGAGTGGGCCGCTTCGGGTTTATACCCTAAAGCGCTTCTAGTGGCATCGAAGGAACCCTCTAGTTCCACGATCACTACATTGGTGAGTCGTGTCGGTGATTTCTTTTGTTCTCTCCATTCGTTTGATAAGAAAACCGGAAAATGGTTCATCAAGGGTCCGGAAGCCAAAAAACTGGCGGATAAGCTAGTAAGTTACCTATGAATTGTTGAAATTAAGTCACTTTTGCATCTAATCACTGTACAAACCATTAACTGTTTTACTGACCTCATTTTTCCTTATGTTATAGCTTGAGCACACTCAAGAGATGGTGGAGGGAAAATTTGAACCAAGTGTGGAGAATGACCCTTTCATCATGGCTTTGGGAAGGTCATACCATCCAGGACGAGTAGTAGGTTCGGGAGGGTCATTGCTTGGATGGAATAAGGTGATGGGTCCCGAATACACAAAATCGGGTAGATCTCGATCCAGTGTTAACTCACCGGGGGAGTTGGATGCCAAGGTGGCATCAATTAAGGAACAAGTACGCAACGAGTTAGTTGGTGAATTGAATGCTTGGGCGAAGCTGATGAACTTACCGACTTTGCCGTTCCTCACTCGTACCCCGGTCGACTCATGTTCTAAACCAAAAGGACAAGGAGAAGGTGATAGACATGGAGGAGATGAGATACGTGGTGAAGATGTGCCACCTCAGGTAAAATCAATTGGGTTATTAAAAGTTTTAAAATACCGAGTTAATTGAGATTTTAGGGGAAATGATTGATGTACTGTTGCAGGTTCCTACTCCTACACATGCGGACTCGAGGGAGCTTGAAAATCAAACACCGCATGAATTTCCAGAGTTACAGGTGATTTGTAACCCTCTACCTTAATGAATTTTGTTATATCTATGCTGTTGTAAAAGTCCTATTTAACTATCTTCTTTTTATATATATACTTGTGTAGGAAGACACCCGGTGTGCACTTCTAGCCCCGGGGCATGCAAATAGTACTGTGTTGAGTTTGGTGGCGTATGGTAGTGCCCAACCGACGACGGGTGCTATGGCGGGGCCACATCATTACTCGGTTGGGATCGATTCAGTGGTTGCGGGGTTCGAAGACATCCCACTACCCATACCGATAGAGGAGGTTGAGATAACAGCGCTTTGGCAAGCTGTAGGTAGCTTCGTTGATTGGCCACGTGCATGGGTGAAATTGATTAATAAGGAGGTAAATTAGCTACTCACTTGACTATTTTCTTCATTTCTCAACTTATAAACTCCTTGCATCTCAAAAAAACTCATAATCACATATTTATAAGTGTTTGTCATTTTAAATTACATAAAAATCGCCAAGTTCTAAGTTTTTGGGTCCAATTCATCAAAAAAGCCATTTTGACCCGAAATGGCTACTCACTTGGCTATTTTCTTCATTTCTCAACTTATAAACTCCTTGCATCTCAAAAAAACTCATAATCACATATTTATAAGTGTTTTTCAATTGAAATTACATAAAAATCGCCAAGTTCTAAGTTTTTGGGTCCAATCCATCAAAAAAAGCCATTTTGACCCGAAATGGCTACTCACTTGGCTATTTTCTTCATTTCTCAACTTATAAACTCCTTGCATCTCAAAAAAACTCATAATCACATATTTATAAGTGTTTGTCAATTGAAATTACATAAAAATCGCCAAGTTCTAAGTTTTTGGGTCCAATTCATCAAAAAAAGCCATTTTGACCGAAATGGCTACTCACTTGGCTATTTTCTTCATTTCTAAACTTATAAACTCCTTGCATCTCAAAACAACTCATAATCACATATTTATAAGTGTTTGTCATTTGAAATTACATAAAAATCGCCAAGTTCTAAGTTCTTGGGTCCAATTCATCAAAAAAAGCCATTTTGACCCGAAATGGCTACTCACTTGGCTATTTTCTTCATTTCTCAACTTATAAACTCCTTGCATCTAAAAAAAAATTCATAATCACATATTTATAAGTGTTTGTCAATTGAAATTACATAAAAATCGCCAAGTTCTAAGTTTTTGGTCCAATTTATCAAAAAAAGCCATTTTGACCCGAAATGGCTACTCACTTGGCTATTTTCTTCATTTCTCAACTTATAAACTCCTTGCATCTCAAAAAAACTCATAATAACATATTTATAAGTGTTTGTCATTTGAAATTACATAAAAATCGCCAAGTTCTAAGTTTTTGGGTCCAATTCATTAAAAAAAGCCATTTTGACCCGAAATGGCTACTCACTTGGCTATTTTCTTCATTTCTCAACTTATAAACTCCTTGCATCTCAAAACAACTCATAATCACATATTTATAAGTGTTTTTCATTTGAAATTACATAAAAATCGCCAAGTTCTAAGTTTTTGGGTCCAATTCATCAAAAAAAGCCATTTTGACCCGAAATGGCTACTCACTTGCCTATTTTCTTCATTTCTCAACTTATAAACTCCTTGCATCTCAAAAAAACTCATAATCACATATTTATAAGTGTTTTTCATTTGAAATTACATAAAAATTGCCAAGTTCTAAGTTTTTGGGTCCAAATCATCAAAAAAAGCCATTTTGACCCGAAATGGCTATTCACTTGGCTATTTTCTTCATTTCTCAACTTATAAACTCCTTGAATCTCAAAAAAACTCATAATCACATATTTTTAAGTGTTTTTCATTTGAAATTACATAAAAATCGCCAAGTTCTAAGTTTTTGGGTCCAATTCATCAAAAATAGCCATTTTGACCCGAAATGGCTACTCACTTGGCTATTTTCTTCATTTCTCAACTTATAAACTCCTTGCATATCAAAACAACTCATAATCACATATTTATAAGTGTTTGTCATTTGAAATTACATAAAAATCGCCAAGTTCTAAGTTTTTGGGTCCAATTCATCAAAAAAAGTCATTTTGACCCGAAATGGCTACTCACTTGGCTATTTTCTTCATTTCTCAACTTATAAACTCCTTGCATCTCAAAACAAATCATAATCACATATTTATAAGTTTTTTTCATTTGAAATTACATAAAAATCGCCAAGTTCTAAGTTTTTGGGTCCAATTCATCAAAAAAAGCCATTTTAACCGAAATGGCTACTCACTTGGCTATTTTCTTCATTTCTCAACTTATAAACTCCTTGCATCTCAAAACAACTCATAATCACATATTTATAAGTGTTTTTCATTTGAAATTACATAAAAATCACCAAGTTCTAAGTTTTTGGGTCCAATTCATCAAAAAAAGCCATTTTGACCCGAATTGGCTACTCATTTGGCTATTATAAGTGATTGTGAGTTGAAACTTATTATTTCTCAAACTATTTCAGATTTCCAATGGAAGAAAAACTTCAAAGAGAAAGAGGGTGGAGAAGCCTAAAAGAATTTATCAACATAAGAAGAAGCTAAGTGAACAACAGTCCAAGAGTGAACAAGCGTCGAAGTTGCACTCTTCGAAAGGTTCACCCATGACACCTACTCCACTTGTTGAAGACATTGTTCTTCAATCGCTCTCTACTGACATGACCTTTCTTCACAACCGTGCTTGTCATTTGGTCGATCCCATGGAAGTTGCACTTCCTAAGGCAATGTTCCACTATGATGAGGATGCAATTGCATGGATCAGCAAAGAAGATGTGAAGGAATTTCTACGTGGTGCAAAACTTAACATTTTCCTCATTCAAACATTCATGAGGTACTTCAATGCCCACATAATCTATACTTTTTTCAAGTTATTCAAATTGATGGTGATTATCCTACATCTGATAAATTAATCAATGTTCATGCACGCAGAGCACTACAGGAGCACTTAACTGACACTAATTCTCCTTGTAAAGTTGGGTGGTTATGCCCCAAGCAGTTATCCACTACTAAAATCATAGGTAACCCACATGACGTGTTGTACTATGTTGAACAGAGTATAAGGGAGTCAGCGTGTGCGGGAGACAAGTTCATATTCGCCCCATGTTATAGAGAGTAAGTCTAACCATGTCAAATTCAATCGATTTGGCCTCATTATATGTTGACTCCTAAATATTAATTACCTTGTCTATTGTGAACTTATGTAGGGAGCATTGGAGCCTCATGGTGATTTGTAATTCCACTAACACAATTTATCACCTTGATTCAGCTCGATCATCGGAGAAGTGGCTCGTGAAGTCTATATTGCAAAAGTAAATATATATAGCAACCTATAGTGATGATTATTGCTAATAATAACTAATTTAGTAATCATACGACTATCAAATTTGATTGTATTTTTTTATACTACAGTGTTATGAAGAAGCTACATTGTCGTGCTCCAAAGGGTCCAACATGGAAGACACCGTTGGTAATTTACATGATATTATTGTGATTATCTTGAAAATCTATGGTAGTAAATATTTTCTCATTTCCTTTGCATATTTCACTGATGTGATTTGTTTGTCATATGCTAGTGCGCACAACAAGAGAATGGACTTGATTGTGCTTTGTATGTGATGAGATTCATGCTTGACATTGTGACTCATTGTACGGACACTCAACAACTTGATGAGGTAAGTCCTAAAACTTCTTGAAATGCTATATTGATGTGATTTCACGCCTTAGACACTTAATATTACCCAACAATGGCATGTTATGAGAAACAAAAAAGCTATTTCACAAGAAAGGTAGAAAATGGGCTGAATAGAAGTCATATGGGCCATGTTAGGGCCATTTTGTGTTAATATGCTCTTTTGATGTGATTTCTTTCCTTATACACATATAACTAGATAATATTGACATGTTTATGAGATAAATAAAGTTCATTTAATAAGAAATGTAGGAAATGGGCAAAGTAAGGTCATATAGGCCGTATTCGGGCCATTTTGAGTAAAAAGCGTCGTAAACCTTAATATAATGCTCTCCTATACAATTTTAGGGCTTACACACATACAACTACCCAACATTGACATGTTATGAGAAAGAAATAGTTCATTTGATAAGTAATGTAGAAAATGGGCTACATAGAAGTCATATAAGCCCTATTTGGGCCATGTTGAGTAAAATGCGTTGTTAAACTTCTTGAAATGCTATATTGATGTGATTTCTAGCCTTAGACACCTAATATTATCCAACAATGACATGTTATGAGAAACAAAAAGGCTATTTCACAAGAAAGGTAGAAAATGGGTTGAATAGAAGTCATATGGGCCATATTAGAGCCATTTTGTGTTAATATGCTCTTTTGATGTGATTTCTTTCCTTATACACCTATAAATAGATAATATTGACATGTTATGAGATAAATAAAGTTCATTTAATAAGAAATGTAGGAAATGGGCAAAGTAAGGTCATATAGGCCATATTCGGGCCATTTTGGGTAAAAACCGTCATAAACCTTAACAAAATGCTCTCCTATACAATTTTAGGGCTTACACACATACAAATATCCAATATTGACATGTTATGAGAAAGAAATAGTTCATTTGATAAGTAATGTAGTAAATGGGCTATATAGAAGTCGTATAGGTAATATTTGATAAAATACATATTTTTTGCCTAATTAATTATTTTTAAAATAATGTTTTTGTATTTCAAGTTTTGCAAGGTCCAAAAGGATGGTCCGTTGACAATCAAGGAGCTTAATGAAGTTCGTGACATGTTGGCGTCTTTCATCACCTTCAACATGTAAATGGCATGCATTGTAATTGTACGTAAATTATTTATGTTAACTTTTGAACTATATATAACTTATTATTCATTATATATGTGTACTTACTATTATTTGTATATGTAAGCAACTGTTTTTTTTTTTGTATTGCGTTTGGGAATATATATATATATATATATATATATATATATATATATATATATATATATATATATATATATATATATATATATATAATTGAATTCTTGTATCTAATATTATTTTTGTATATAATAATTAATAATATTATTATTAGTTATTATAATAATAAAATTATTAATTATTATATTTAATATAATTGCTGGAATTACAGGTTATTATTATTGCAGGTTTTTTTTTTAAAAATATTATTGCACGATTGAAAAAAAAAAAGAAAAAAAATTATACAAAAGGCACTGGTTAGGCAGGAACCGGTGCCTAAACTATACACCACCCAAAAAAAAATGGCGGGAGAGCAGTTTTAGGCACCGGTTAACCGGTGCCTATTTTACCATATGGCACCGGTTAACCGGTGCCTATTTTACCATATGGCACCGGTTAACCGGTGCCTATTAAACCCTATGGCACCGATTTTGAACCGATGCCAAATAGCAGGTTTTTGGCACCTCTCAAATAGGCAGCGGTTCAAACCGGTGCCTTAGACCGGGTTTGAACCGCTGCCTAATGCCTTTTTTCTACTAGTGATGGTGCATATAGTTCTATGTAAACCACCAATTAAAATATTATCTTAATTCTCTTTCCTCCTCTACTTTCTAATTTTTCTCTCTTTTATTTTCTCTCTCCTCTATTTTCTCTCTTTTTATTTTTCAATCTATTGAATTCGTTCATCATCCTTTTAATTGAATTCTTTCATATTGTTAATCACCATAGAGTGAATTTCTTCATTACAATAGATTAAATTCAAATTTTGTTTTCTTCAACCTTCGATTTGAAGCTTTGTTAATGGAGTTTTACAATGATGTGAAGCTAAAAATGGTGTCGTCGTCAAATAGAAGGTGATTAAGACGATGTTGAGATTATTTTTCATGAGATTTCATTATCTAAATCACCATGGCTAGGTTTGAGTTTCGAAATATGTAGCTTTTATATTCTTTTGATTTTTTAGTGATAATTGTGCATTTTGTTATGAACAGTTTTGTATTTGATTATACTTTAGTATTTTGAACATTTTAAGTTAAAAATGTGAACGTATGATACGTTTTATGTAAACACATCACATGTAATTTTTGGAATTTCGAACATCTTATTATAATTTTGAACATACGATAAATTACTTATGAACTTATTTTTGTTTTAAATCTATGTATTTTTAATTTTATTAAAATATTTGGCATTCTCTACTTTATAACTTATAAATCTGAACATTTGGCATTCTGAGCAGTGTCTTCAAGTGTAGAAGTTTTTAAAGGGTGTTCAGTAGTTTGTGGTTGGGGTTCAGAAGTTTTTGTAGGGGGTTTATAGGTTCATCTAAGGTATTCAGTGGTTTGTGGTTAGGGTTCATAAGTTTAAGTTTTTGTAGGGTGTTCACTGGTTTATGATTAGGGTTCAAAGGTTTTTGTAAGGGTTCAGAAGTTTTTAAAGGGTGTTCAGTGGTTTGTGGTTGGTGTTTAGAAGTTTTGTAGGGGGGTCAGATATTTTTGTACGGTGTTTAGTGGTTTGTGGTTGGGGTTCAGAAGTTTTTGGGGGTTCAGAGGTTTTTGAAGGGTGTTCAGTGGTTTGTGATTGTGGTTCAGAAGTTTTTGTAGGGGGTTCAGAGGTTTTTGAAGGGTGTTAAGTGGTTTATGATTGGAGTTCAAATGTTTTGTAAGGGTTCAGATTAGAAGTTTTTGAAGGGTGTTCAGTGGTTTGTGGTTGGTGTTCAGAAGTTTTGTAGGGAGTTTAGTGATTTTTGTATGGTGTTCAGTGGTTTATGGTGGGGTTCATGAGTTTTTGGGGGTTCAGAGGTTTTTGAAGGGTGTTCAGTGGTTTGTGATTGGGGTTCAGAAGTTTTTGTAGGGAGTTCAGAGGTTTTTGAAGGGTATTCAGTGTTTTATGGTTGGAGTTCAAAAGTTTTTGTAGGGGGTTCAGAGGTTTTTGTAGGGTGTTTAGTGGTTTGTGGTTATGGTTTTGAAGTTTTTGAGGGGGTTGAGAGGTTTTTGTAGGGTGTTCAGCAGTTTATGGTTTGGGTTCAGAGGTTTTTGTAGGGGTTCAGGAGTTTTTGAAGGGTGTTCAGTGGTTTGTGGTTGGGGTTCAAAAGTTTTGTAGGGGTTCAGAGGCTTTGTAGGGTGTTCAATGGTTTGTAATTGGGGTTCAGAAGTTTTTAACAATTGGTTTTTTCTTAAATACATCATCGATTTTTTTTTTGGTGTTCTGATGTTGAACATTTGACTAATTGTAAAATTTAAAAACAAATTGCGAACTTAAATAATAAATTACTTACACATCTTTATCCTCTTCGGTAGGAGCAGATAATTTTGATTTTCAACCAAAAAAAAATTAATTTAAAAAAAGCAAAAAGATAATTATATAATAGAATATAGTTTCAATTTTACAATTTGTTGAATTATATTAGCAAATTAATTAACATAAATATAGGAAAATCAAAAAAGTTAAGTATTGTTTATTTTTTTGAAGGTGTTTTCGTATTTTTTGTCTTTTGTCATGGTAGATTGCAGTTTTTAGAGAGGGGAAAATGGTGAGAGGAGAGAGAAAATACAAAAGAATTCATTGAGGAAGATTTTTAATTTATGAGAGGAGAGAGATAATTTTTAAAATGAAATAAAAATAGATATGACAATTTTTTTTTGAACTTAAATAGATTTGACAGTTGGAGAGAGGAGAAACTATTATTAAAAAAAATAAAAATAAATAAATAAAAAATACTTTGTGGGCTTCTTTCGTTTGGGCTTCTTATGTTGGGTGTGGATTGGGCAAGGTGCACCTATTTCTAGGTGCACCATGGTGCACATAATACTAATTGCACTAATTCCAACGATAGAGCTTAGAACGATGAAATCAGCCCAATTCATTAACGCTTCATATATATGACCTGTCCGGCCTTATCTTGCAAAGTAACCTAAAGGGCTTCCGATTCTAACCATGATATAGTTTACAACGTGGCAAATTGGTAAACGCACACTTACCTCACACAGTCGCACTAATTTAGAGTACTATGTAAGCTTTACAATTTAGGGTCTATTCTAATTTACTAAATTGAGCTGAGCTGAAGAGAACGGAACTAATTGAAGCTGAACTAAATTAAATTGAATAAAACTAAAATAATTGTTTATGAAATAAGGAAATTAGGAACTGAACTGAATTGAACTGATTGGAGCTGAACTGGATTGAAATTAATCTGAAGAGGACAAATCCTCAGTAACAACATACTACTTTGTCAGTACTAATAGATTTTTATCCGTTACAGGTTATGTATAACGATTTGACATAAAGCAGAGAGAAAAAATGTGTAATCGTTATATATAACTTGTAACGAAGGTAGTAATTTAATACGGAGCATCAAGTAAGACTTAATTTGGTACGAGTACCAAATACTTAGCAACTCGCAAGACATGTTTATACATATACTACCTTTGTTTCAAATGAATTGATCAGTCAGCAACTCGCAAGACACGTAGGTAGCTTCATTTGGATGCATGTCTTCTGAGAAATATAATGGAGATGTTGTGGATCGGACTAATGTATGCCTTGGTACTTGTGAAACCATGTACGCAGTTGTGGATCGGACTAATGTATGCCTTGTAGGCCGACACCAGCTTCTCGTAGCTTTGGGAATTGAAGCTTTGCTGCATTATGTTAGAGAGAAAAAATGTTTAATATTACAAATAATGTGAAACAGAATAGTAATAAAAATAGAGGAAATATTTTATCGTAATTAGGTCCTTCAAGATAACAGAATACTTATGTTTTAAAAAAAAATAAAAAAAAAGAGATAACCGAATACTTAAACAAGGGCACATTATTTATATTACTCCGTATTATTATTGCCACATCTAAGCTAAGCTACATTATAAATAGGGAATGAATTGGTTGCTTGTCTAGAATCTTATCTGTGCCATTTTCACCAAGTCAAGTTCTCTATTAGCTTCTCTTCATCAAGAAATTAAGGTAATCCTAAATTTATTTATTTATTTATTTATTGTCTCAAAATTAAGTTTCTTATGTTTTAATGTATGCATTTGTTACTTTCTTGAAATATTTAGTAGAAGTATTATTAAAAATGGTTCCAAACGTTATTTTCTCCTAAGTTCCGCTATTATTGTAAAATAAAATAAATTACGGAATATAATATAATGATGTTTATTATTTAATGTGGGATAACTCACATGTACACAAACTCCTACCTATCAGGATAGAAATGGCTGATGAGGGTAATGTGCACAAGGAAGAATCGGCCATGAATGAGCTAATGAAGCAAGCCGAAGAAGCGAAGTCCCATGATGATTTGATCTTTGGAGGTTGGTTTTACAACAAGAGTACCCACACACCCATGCACCTCCACGCTGAGAAGATATGGTCTGGGGATTTTTATCATAAATATTCTGAAATATTTGCAGAATCAACCGGTTTTACACAAAGCGTAAAAAAGGACAAGGGAATAATCAAGTCTGCTGTAGTGTATTCTATCAAAACTAGTGAAGATCAATCTAATCACTATGCTTTTCTCTTGGCATGGTCTCACTTCTACGTCAATGAAGAAAGACGCACTTCAAAGGTACTCCTATGTTTTTTTTGGGTGCAATCAAAGGTACTCCTATGTAATTATATACGAAGTACAGGCTAGTATATATTTAATGCCTGCACTCAGTCAAAATGACATTTTCGTAAATAAATTGATCATCATTTGTGAGCCCAAATAAGTAACAAGTTACTGATTTATTTACCAAAATGCTACTAGATAAACTTTTTTTCCCCCTTATATATTGTGCCTTCATTTCATAGTTCAATTTTAAAAATATTACTCCCTCCATTTTTAAATACTTGCTCAATTTCTCCATGCGAGGAGTTTTAGAAGAAATGGGAGAAAATATATATATATATGAAGTTAGTGGGGTAAGTGGAAGAATAAAAAATTGTAAAAAGTAATAGTGGAGAGGATTGGAGGGGAGAAAATATGTGGTGGGTCCATTAACTGAGAGAATTGAAATTAGTTTAATATTGTAAAAACTTTTCAAATAAGGAAATAGAACAAGTATTTAAAAACGGCCAGAAAAGAAAAGTGGAGTAAGTATTTAAAAACGGAGGGTCTATCTTGTAAACTACATACTTACAATATTATCCATCTCTCCCGATAGTGACCTGAGTCCGATCCTCACCCCACCCCTCCTATGATATGAGGGGCATCCCCTATGATATGAGTATTATAATTTTAAAAATAAGGTCAGATTACTATAAGATGGTTAAGAATAAGATCTTTTATATACTTATGTATTAGCTACTTACTAGTTACGGAGTATTATTAATTAGCTAGGTAGTAATTATTAAGAATGTTATGTAACATATATAATAACATACATCTGATATGATGCATGATGTTCTAGTCTTCTAGTTGCTTGTACTGTACTACAGAGTACTTAAGTAAATAAACATATTAAGTAATGTGCCTCTTTTAGCACACGAAGTATGTTCTTTTTACTTTACAAATTTGGCGACAGTTCATCAGGTTTAATTTATTATTGCGCATGTAGTCCAAGTGACAAGCCATTATTTCCATGTAATAATCACAACTAAATGGGGTTTTGATTAATTTCCTCAGCTCTATCATTGACTTTAACTCTTTATTAAATTAAAGACCCTATTATACTATGTACTGCAACTTGATGAGGAGTAAAAATTACTGAGAGATCATAAAATTCACTATACGATTTGAGCTAGAGATAAATATTACGTAGTATTAAAGAACAATTTGAATGTGGTTTGGTCTTCTGGTTTGTCTGGGCGGAGCTCTTGGTTTGTTGCACAATCTTTTCACTTGTTTTTGGCCGGAAAATAAAAAAGTCAACGTCGGAAAATGGTCAAAGGACCCTCCTCATAACCTAAACATGACATAAGGACCTTTTGTGTCACCTTTTTTTTTTTATAAAAGGGCCTTTGTCACAAAAATGTCTACATAAAAAGATTTTCCTCACAAAATTTCCTATAATTAATGATGCATAATGATTTGACGAACAATTTTTTGTTTTTTTAGGAAAAAATTTGACGAACAGTTGATGATAGGCTGCAAAGATAACGAATTTGTTTTATGAATTTGGTTGTTCTTTTTTTCTTTTAAAATAAAGATCACCCCTTTTTTTTTTCCGGGTAAATTACTCAATAGTCATTACCATCTTTGTGTGATTTATTAATTCATCAAACAACATAATTACGTATATAACAATTACAATTATGTACGCATAAGTTGGTAAATTATCATTTATTCCTAATTAAAAAAATTCGATTGAGTTTGATTATATTTTAAGTAGATCATGAGATTCGCCATGAGTTGATAGACTTCGCAATATTATTATTATTTCTTTTTCTGAAACCACGCAATGGGTGCCTTATATTAATAGAGAGCCGGTTAATAGACTTTGCAATCTGCATAGAGAAGAACACACTCTCAATTAAAAAATTAAAAAAAAAAAGTAAATTTTGACAATTACCACCTTCTATTATGTCTATTTTAGCAATTACCACCTTCTATTTTTATTTTTTTTTTGAAAATTACCACCTTCTATTTTCAAAAACATCAAAAGTTACCACCTTCTTGCCTCCCAACTACCATACGACGTCATTTTGGGTCCATTCTTTACCTTACCTCCCTATTTTCCTCTCATTTCTCATTCCTATTTGGATTCTCATCTCCCCTTTCACTTTTTTTCCAAAAAAAAAAGGAAAAAAAAGGGGTGGATTGAATGAGAATTGAGGGATTGAGTTTTGGAGTGATGTGGTGAGAAGTTGTTAAAATGACTCTTAAATTATATACTTATTAGATATGTCTAATGCATCTATTATTGTAATCATCTATTATTGTAAGAATATGCCTAATGCATATTCTATTTATTTATAAAGAGCAAAGGAAATACTAAGACCTTGTTTGGTTCACCTTATTTTTGCTGATTTGATTTAGTCTGGTCTGATCTGATCTGATTGTCTGATATGACCAAACTTTGACCTTAAGTGTACGATAATCTTTAAGGAAAAAATATATCAAGTGGGATCTTTCTTGTTATATTCGTAATAATGTTTATTAATATGTAATTTTCACAATTTTTTTCAATAAGAAATTAAAGATATTTAGCGATAAAAAATCGCACATAAAACATGTTCTGATCTGAACTTATTTTTTCTGAAATAAGTAGAAATAAGGCGAATTAAACAAGGCCTAATAATAGGTTAATGAGTTGAACCTATAACTAGGCCTTGTTCTGTTTAATGTATTTTAAGTTATACGAAGTATTAGACGAAATAAATTATATTAAAATAAGCGCTAAAGACATAACTTTAGACAATAATCTAAAATAAATTTCGCAGGTTTAGACATTTAAGTAAGTTATTTTTTTTTTAATAATACCTTAAAAATAAAATTCTCATCCATAGATGAGAATCAAACTCTCATAAAAGTGGGAAAAACCCCCAAAAAAACGAGACAGACTCTCACAAACAGAGAGAACAAAACGAAGCAAAACAAAACAAAACAATAACAAAAAAATTTCATTTATTCAACTTAGCTTGTTCTATTAATGAAGAAATAACTTACAAACAAACTTAAAATACAATAGTTAAAGCATGCATTACTTTTAGAGAAGATGAGATCAGCCCATCTTATGTCACTATGCCAGATTGCCAAATGCCAACGGTAAGCATACATGACGATGTAATCCGCTATCATCAGCCCAATAAATCTTGCAAAGAAAGCCCAGTGGGCCGCCCAATTCTAACTCTGAGTCTATGATATGATAAGTTCACAAAAGTTATCAAGGGCAAACTGGTAAACGCACGCTAACCTCATCTTATTTTGTTACCAAATACAAATATACGTACAACGTACTAATGTACAATTAAAGTTTAATACCAATACACAGTTTAGTTAGTACTTAATACAAAGCTTTACACAAGTAAAATTGCATAACAAATTATCATCAATGGGATAAGAACTGGATACTGATTCTTTTTGTTTTGTCTTGTTTTATTTTTAATTTTTATCTTTGTATCCAATCGCATTTAATTGAGGTGGATTCTGGAATCGTGTATATAGATAAGATGTTGATGCCATATACGAGTAGCATTTGTGAGAAGTGGTGTGTTAGTGTGTATTGACATAATGGAGTAAGAACCTTTTATTTATATACAAAAATACTAATATTTGTCACGTGATCATCAATTAATTAACAAAAAAAAAAACTAATGCCGAGTGTTTCTTTTGTTCTTTTATTGTAACAATAATCCAAGTTTTATCACTGCTATTATAATCATACGAAGTTTAAAACTGTAGTTTCATTTACTTCATGCATATATAGAATAGAATTGCATAAATCAAAAACCATGCACCTTTTCACTGCGAAGACATGGTCTGGCAAATTCTATCATAAATATGATTCAACATTAGAAGAATCAACCGGTTTTACGCAATTTGAACAAAAGGAGAAGGGAATCAAGGCTGCTGTCGTGTATTCCCTCAAAACTAGTGATGATCCATTTAATCACTATGGTTATCTTTTGGCTTGGTCTGATTCCTTCAATGAGGGAAGTCACACTAGAAAGGTACGTACTTATATATGACGCCACTGGTGATTAAATTAGGGTCTATTCTCTTCAGCTTATTTTCAGTTCAATTCAGTCTAGTTCCTAATTTCCTTCATTCATAAAATATTCAGTTCAGTTCACTTCTGTTTTGTAAATGAGAACGAGCTCTTAATAACTATCGTAATTAGTAATAGATAATGATAATGATTTTGTCTTATAATCCTTTGTAAGAATTGTAAGTTTGTAATACCTGCTCAATCTAACAACAAAGTTGACTACTTTTATTTTTTTTTATATCTAATTAAATATGAAAATGTTATATACAATAGTTATCCTTAAAATGATTTATACATTATAATTGTTATTATGCAGGCTTATGGATATTGTGGCCTTCTGGAGAAATTCCAAAACATAGACTGGGATAAGGTTGAAAAGGACCTCGACGCTTCCACCTCGTCGTGCTCCTACATTGACGCTTATACTCGAACTTCGGTGAAGGCCGAAATCTATGCAAACGTAGTTTATGCAGATTTCAGTTAGATGGAATAAGGCGGTCCGCCCTAAGCTAGGTATACCAAGCATCTGTATGATCATATAGCTAGGGCAGACAAATCGATTATAAGATGGATGAGATTTATACTTATGTATTGCAAGTAACGTAGCTAGCAACTACGTACTAAGAATATTATATATGTAACGTCTATAATAAAATGCATATATGGCTGTATGCTAGACGCTTGTACTATATACGTCTGTACTAATAATAAAAAAAATGTCTCTTTAATGCTCATATGAATCATATGTTAGTTATCTCTTTTGACTCTTTAATTAATTTACGAGTTTGTGAAAATTAAAATATATTAGGTTTAGTGGCATAAAAGTGGCCTAGTATTCCCCGGCAGAAAACTTAGCTATGATGAAAATTATTAGTACGTATTTTTTGCACTAGTTTTGTATAATCCTCTCCTAAAGGTACAAGTTATTCAATTATTCATACATTCAAGAATCAAGATGGTAGGTATAGCCGTATAGTAGTATGCTGCTCTAGTAGGGTAAAAACACTTCTCCTATTTGAGCATAACACAAAGATATAGATAAGTTCATTTTTTCTTAATTACTTCTCTTTAGGCCGTGCCATTGAGAGTGGCAAAGGTGGAGGGTAAGGGCCTAAGATCGAATTGCTTGATCACTGAAGTATCATCTCACAAATTTATTGCATATTACCCTTTTTCTCCTGATTTGTTTGCTTCATTCGAATTTTAATGGTATCCAAGATTGCAAGATGAATTTTAAGACATGATCAAATACCTCTAAATTTACTGATGCAAAAATTATAAAAATATGATACGACTATGAAAATAGACATTGAAACAAATCTAGTAAGATTACACATGCAATGTCATATTATTTCTTTTAGATTAGCAGCTAGTGATAGTTTTTGGTAGAAAAATTAAAATTTGAATTCGAAATGCAATGTTAATGGGGCAAACAATTAGGGATAGATAACAGGCAATAGCGATCAAAAGAAGAGACGATGTTGCAATATAATTAGAAGAAGGTTAATTGGGTAACTAATACTCGATTGAAAACTTTTAGTTATGATAACATTTTGATTTTCACACTTGTAAATATATATTTTTTAATTAAAATCTTTATATCTCCAATCAAAGACAGGTAAGTATATATAAAAATGAGACATTATAACTAAAAAGATATAAACAAAAATCTCACATGAGTAATATTTTTTCTTAACACATATGTAAAAAGACAAAGCTAGGTAATCAAATAGAAAAACGTGAATGTATAGCTAGTGTAAAGTTCAAATATTACAACTAATAATGATTTACCTAATGAATGGAGGAGGATGTAGCTTTAATCAAAGACTCAAACGATGTATATATGTAGTATCGTCTTCTTCAATGTTGAAAGTGAAAAAATAAAAAACAACTTGAGAATCTTTGTTCGATTAGATATATTTACAGGAAAAATAAATAAATAAAATAATCATTCATAGAAGCACCTTATAAAAAAGTAGGAGGCAAGAATTCGATACCATTTTTTTGCTTCTAATTTCTTTTTTCACAATTTTGTATTCAATTTTGGAATTTGAATTGGATTCTTGTTTAAATTATTAGCATGTTAACGGATAAGATGCCAATTCCATATGCTAGTAGACAGTAGTTGCATTATGAAATTTGGAGTGACATATTGGATTACATTATCATTTTACTCCATATTACTCTTTTCTTTTTTATTTTTTACGGTTTTTTTTTTCATTTTTATTTTTTTGGTTAAAGGAATTAATGTAATTTAGGCACTAGTTGTTACAATGTTCGAAGGGCTTTGAAACTAAAGACCCAAATATCTTTCATCTTTGGGTCGTCTAATGGTACTCATCTTGAGAGGGGGGGAATAAGGTAAATCCTCCCAAGATGAGTTTGATGAGAATTGAACCCTATTCTCTCACCTGGAATTCGAGAGACTTGCCAACCGAGCCAAACCTCCTTCTCCATTAATTGGTAGTATGACTAATTGACTAGTATCGTTCTGGCTTTATGTGTACTTTCACCATTTTGAAATAATTACAGCGCCATAATAACTTTTACATACATTTGTTAATATATGGCTTTGACCATAGATTTCTTTATATTTCTAATAATTAATTATTAATCTGATACATTGTATATATAAATTGAGACAAAACTCTTGTCAAAAAATAAAAATAAAAATTGAGACAAACCAATAACATTTTACATATTAATTTTCGCTTTTATATATTGATATAAAACTATGGTCAAAGTTAGACAAGTGTATAGTGACAAAAGTCAAAATAGTATAACTATTTCAAACAAAAATAATACTTCATATTATTTCAAAATTAACTCAATTATTCAAGGTTATACAACATACACACTACGCCAAAAACATTATATAACAGCACATGATTAATAGCGGTTCAACTAAAATCGCTCTAAAAAGTACCTCCATTAACTTCTAATGGCGTTTTTGGGTTTTAAGGAAGTTTTTAAAGCGGTTATAATAGAACCGCTATCAAAAGTAAAGAAAAAAGGCGCCTGAAATTAAAGCCTACAACCCGCAAAAACTCAAAACCCTCGCAAAAACTCAAACCCTTGCAAAAAAACTCAAAACTACCAACCCTCTCAAACCCTCGCAAAAAACTCAAACTGAAAACCCTCTCAAACCAGAATCCCTCATCCGGCAACCTCACTACCTCCGGTGACGTCACTACCGGTCCGGCGACCTCCCTTTCTCTGTTTCTCTCTCCTCTCCTCCATTACTCCCTTTCTTCGCCATCTTCGTCGCCATCTTCGCAACTCTAAGACTCCAATCTGCAGGTTCGAAATTCTTACTTCTTATTATCGATTTTCTGTAATTTTTTTTGAATTTCACTTCTTATCATTTTTTGGTGGATGATTTCGGATTAGGGTAAGAGGAATTCGAGTGAGGTAAGGTTTGAAGAGGAGTTTTGATGTGGTTGACGTTTCTATTTTCGTTTGCGAGGGTTTGGTTAATTTGGTTAATTTGTTGAATTTGTTGTTGGATGTACTTTTTTTTGTTGAATGTAATTTGATATGTATTTTTACTTTGTTGAATTTCTATTTTTTTGGTTGAATGCGTTTCGAATATCTGTTTTTTTTATTTATTTTTGAATTAGCTTGTTGAATATATTCTGAAATTGTAGTTCTAATAGCCTCAAACCCAAATCTTCCGATTCATGATTTTTCCTAAAACCCAAGTGTTTCATGATTTTTGTTGTAGATTCTAAACAGCCCAACAAAGACAGGAGCACCTTTGGCAAGTAAGACTGGACGAGGCGAGTCTGTGGACTCCGCTCTGGTCTGCGAGGACGATTGGACAAGGCGAGTAAGGCGACCCTTGGCCGCGGCGAACAGCACCGAGTCACCGACGACAGCTGACTTAGTTTAGTTTAATCAGAGGTTAGTTTTCTTTTGTATTTGTTGAATATTTGATTGTATTTTAGTTTGTAAAGTTGTATTTTGTAAATGTAATTGTGAATTTGTGATTGTAATTGGAAATTTGTGATTTGTGATTTGTGATTTGTGATTTTGTGATTGTTGATTTGTTGTTGAGGACTTGAATTTGTGATTGAAATTGGAAAATAAAGAAAGATACAAAATGAAAGAAAATGAGATTAAATGTCTTTGAAATTAAAGAAGGAAGAAAAAGAAAATAGAATGAAGTTTTTGAAATTGAATTTTGGACTAGTAAAATTGTTGCGATACAACTGTACTACATACAGTGCAATGTACATTAGACATTTGAAGGTGGTGATTTTTTCATGAGCAACTTTTCAGGATTATTTCATCTTTTTATTTTTCTTTTGATTGATTTGGCACATATGCAAAAGGGTAAGTTAGGATATGTTGTGTGTGCGCTCTTCTTTTGAGTTTTGCCTAAACAAGATAAAGGTTATTTTACAAGTCACATTTCTTTGTATATTTTGTGTATGGGCTGTAACCTGTAACACACAGTAAGGTAATTTTGCCATTTCTGTTGGTTATTACGGTTGAAATTGGAAAATGGTGTAAGATACAAAATGAAAGAAAATGAGCTTAAATATTTAATGATTAAATGTAAGACAAAATGATACAACCGTTTGATTTGTAATTTAATTAGCACATTTTCTGGTTGTACACTTTATTTTTTTTTTGTTGGTTTTGATATGTATGAGTTCTTACTTGAGTTTGTTATCAAAAATGTAGTGTCCTTGCCAGAGCAACGGAGTTGATTGTGGCTATTATGTGATGCGATATATGAAAGAGATTATCTCACACAAACGCACCAAGATTCCCGAAAGTGTAAGTTTGTATTTGTGTCAATTGTGTGGTTTTACTGCCATATTCTTCCAAGTTTTACTACCATGAGCTATTGTTCATTGTCCTATGCTGTTGTTGTTTGCTAGCTTGTTGTTTGCTAGCTGCTGCTCGCTGTTGGTGTTGTTGCTTGGTTGCTTCTGGTGTGTTGCAAGTGTTTGGTGTTTTGTTCTGCTGGGTGTTGCTGTGTTGTTGTTGTTTGCTGCTGCATAGTGTATGTGCTGCATAGTGTGTTGCTGTTGTAGCTTAGTGTTGTGTTTGAGATAAGATAATGGTTTGATTTCGGTTTGGGTTATACTTTGAATTATCATGGATTTGTTATTGATGTTGATATTATCCTAAGCAAATTGTTTTTTTATGCAGTATTTTGCAGGATGCCAGTTTTCCCATTACGATGAAACTCAACTTGATGATGTTAGACTTGAGTGGGTGCGTTACGTGTTTCAACATATCTAGTCTAAAAGAGTTGTTATAAGTAAATCACTCTTATTTTCCCAAAGTTTGAGTTTCGATGCAAAAAAGTACTATACATCTTGGGAAAATATTTTTTGTAAAGGAACATTTTGTAAAGGTGATGAATAATTGTGTTGGGAAAATATTTTTTTGTAAAGGAACATTTTGTAGAGGTGATGATTTTGTAAAGGAACATTTTTCTTTTTTGTAAATTATTATTATTATTATTACAGGTTTTGCTATATTATTATTGAATTATTTAGTAATTCAATTTTTTTTTAAAATAGTTGCAAACTTATAATAGCGGTTACAAAAATAATACTATTTATCAAAGCATATTTATTATAATTTTGGTGTTTGAACCTTTTAACAGCGGTTGTAATGAAATTTGAATTTTGGCGCAAAAGGCATAATTTAATGGCGGTTACAAAAGTACGCCATTATAGAAAACTTTTTCCACTTTTTCTGATTAATGTTTTATAGCGGTTATACAACCGCCATTAAAAGTGTCATATCCTTTTAACAGCGTTTAGATGAATGGCGGTTGGGTAACCGCTGTTAAAGGGTATTTTAACCGCCATTAAAACCAATTTTTGGCGTAGTGACATATGCAATAAATAATGTGAAAATTAATATATACATTTTCTTTAATAATCATGTAGACTTGTAGAGGGAGTATAGTAGGGTCTTAAGGGTATGAGGGTATCTTACATGAATTAAAATATGGACACTTACCATACTCGTGGAGATAGTAAAGATATTCTCCACTATAAGCAGAGATAGGTCATATATGAACATATCTTGAAAGTTGAAATAGATAAGAATAATGAACTACTTACAGGCTGAGAGCATCACTAAAAAACTGACACGTGTCTTTTATACGTTCGGTTTGATGATTTCATTAATATTCCCTTCCATCCATCAAGTCTATAAATACCAATATGTGTATGTAGTTTAATACTCGTGCATCACAGTAGCTAATACACAATCTTCTATAGTGAATAGTGATCGATCTATACATAGCAAAGGTAATTTCCATATTTTCTTCTCTTTATATTCCATTTTCTTCATTTTAGCTTTTGTTACGTAAACATGCATGAGACTCTGTACTTATTCCATACTCCCCAACTTTCCCATAATATAGGCACCATTTTGTACAATAATATTCACAAACTAGGGAATTTTTCTCTTCATATATAAATTAGATTTATTGATTGCAATGTTTTGACCCTATGTTGGATGAGAATTTGACAATTTACAGTACTAACACCTTAACACGATTCCATGAAAAACAATTATTGTTATTTAACGGCGCAAACAACTAGTTTTATATATTATGTTATATTGACCTTTTGTACTTATTGTTATTGAAATTAATTTATATCAGTTGAAAAAAAATCATTTTGATGATTTTAAATTTGTTAGAATCATTTGTTTGCGCTAATCTTTATTTATTAATTAATATTGGATCGAAATTAACTTATTTTGCTAAAAATATACTCATTATTTTGCAATAATGCTTAACTGGTACGACGTAAATTGAAGGTACAAAAAAATGGCATCAATTCAGTGTGAGAGGAAGGAGAAAGTAGCAGTGCAATTGAGCTGTGAGCAGAAAGCAACTTTAGACGAGTTGATCAAATGCGCTGAGAAATCACTTGTTTCGGAGGATATCGCGAAAAAGTCCCGTGCAATCGTTGCTGAAAAGGAATGCCTAAACAAGGCTGACGCTGATGCAGCACGACTATCTGCAGTAGCCGGTGCCTTGACAAATCAGACTTCTAAGGGATCCTTGACCGTGTTTAACTCCAAGCAATGGAAGGGGTATACCGTTTCAGACTACTCAGATCCTCTTGAAAGCTTGGGTTCCTTTGCTCAAGCAGCCTTGTTCGGGGGTGTTAAGGCCGCGGTGGTTTATGTTGGCAAGAACAGCGCTGGTCTTGAATGTGGCTGGCTTCTTGCTTGGTCTGACACTGATGGAAGGAAGGTCAGTATGTACATTTCAATCTGTATTTTTAATCTTGCTTATACTACGTACCTCTGTTAAATGTTAAATGTTATGTGTAACTTTGTAATATTTTATATCTCATAAATAATACCCCAAAGTTACACATAACATTTAACAGAGGTAGTATATACATAATAGTACATGATTGTATGGCCGGTCCTCTAACTGGATCTCATATTCTTTCAATTCGTTTGATGCTTCCTTGCAATAAATTAAATTGGGATTAGGCTTATGCGGACTGTGGCCCTATAAGCAAGTTCAACAACATCAACTGGAATCAGATTGAAGCTAAATTGAATGAATCCGGTTTTATCGCTTATGCTAATGACTCGGGGACTGGAACCTCAATGTATGCTACCATTGTTGGTCACTCAGCTGGATCTGCAGTTGCCGTCGCCTACACTGGTTAAACAAACTCCATACGATGATCATCAACGACAACAACAATAATAATAATAATAACAATAATAATAATGTACTAAGTCCGATCCATTAGATTGATATATAATCTTCTGGTCTGGTTAGTTCTTTTATAATTTGTGGTTGTTTTTCTTTAAGCTAAGGGCATTATGAACGAACCTAACTGTTGTACGAGTATACGTAATTTAAGGACATGCAAGCTAGCTAGCTTATATCTGCATGTTTATTTCCATGTACAACTAACTAGTGTTAAATAAAAAAATGCCCTCTTTTCTTATATATATATGATCTTTCTCTATGATTTGTTTTCCTCTTAAGTAAAAAAGACTTGCTCATGGCTTAACATATTGTGTAATGCATGTTGCTACTACCATGCACCAAAATAATATCTTTGAATGTGATGTTTTTACTGAGGTTGTTTGAAATATAACTATCATATTATTCTAATGATGATAATTATAATATGATCGGTTCATTTTTTCAAATTGTATGTAATATCAACATAATTAGTCTTCTAATATCAACAATGCAAATATAATAACGGGATCAATATGAACTAACCAACCAGTTGTACGGGTACGTAAGGACATGCAAGCTAGCTAGCTTATACGCATGGTTCATTTCCACGTACAACTAACTTATAATTACTAGTACTAAATAAAAAGGCCCTCTTTTCTAGTTTTCTTATGTCTTATTATCTTTCTCTTTGATTTTTTTTTCTCTTCTTAATAAATAAGACTTGCTCAACATATGTGATGCGCATTGCTACAAAGACGTACCAATATAATATCTTTGAATGTGGTAAATTTATCGATGTTCATGTTAAATATTAACATTTAAATAGTGTAAAATTAAAATCATTCGAATATGCATTGTTTAAGAGCATCTATGATGATAAGCTTTGCCATATCAGTTTTAAAGCTACAATAATTTTTAGGTACAAAGTATTCCAACGGTGATTTGAGCCATAACATCTTGTAGTTTGCAAAACATTAAATTAGTTATACATATGTAGTTTGTTTGGGCTACAGTCAAGTTGTTCAATTTTTTGCTCTCCAATGAAAAGCATGTAGCTAGACATTTTATTTACGAAATATTTTGCAAGCAAATCCTTACATTCTCTCATAACTCTAATCTATTTGTGAATAATATTAAAATTATTATTGACAACTAGCTCGAATTTATGGAGTATCCTCTTCAATAAAAACTTGAGGATGAAAAAATGGTTCTATTAGAAAATTTACGGATGCTCCAATAATAAAGTACCATTAGTCCAATGGAGGCAAGAACTCGATACCAATTCTTTGCTTCCATTTTCTTTTTTGATTCTTGATTAAATTATTAGCACGTTCACGTATTAGGTGCCAATGCCCTACATGGCTATATTATATTATATTATATTATATTATACTATACGGAATAGTATATTGGAGCGAGTTTGTGTTGGAATATTACTTTAAATTGTTAGTGGTTGGTTCACTCTCGATGAATAGAAATATGCTCTTCTAAGTAATTAGTTTGTATTTTTGGAGTCATAATAATAGTGGGATCATGTTAGACATGATCTAATGAGGGTAATGAGATTATGATCCTTACTTTTAGCTTAATTCTATATTATATATTGTTGTGTATTTCGGAGTTTCTATCTACACCTAATTAAATTTATTTAAAAAAAATACAAAGTAGATATTTATATTACTCTATTATAACTTAAGAGAGTAGAGGTTATTAGGTCTTAAAGTCATCTTTGATTGATTATATATAGTATGGCCACTAAAATACTAAAGAGATGCATACGGATTAACTTAAATTATTTACTTTGTATTAAAGCTATTCTCCACAATAAGCTAAGATATGTGATATACTATCATCAACTCGTCTTGTGTGCCGCACCGTGTGACCACTTATAAAAAAAAAACAAAGTAATCCTTATAACATTGGTCAAATAACCTCCAAGTAACCCCTATAACACGAACAAAGTAACTCCTTTAACACTAACTAAATAGCCTCGTATCACACTAACGAAATAACCCCTAGCTATGATAGATGGTCACACCATGTGCCCAACCACATATGAAAATTGGTGTCTGTACTATCATACCTTGAGTTATATAAGAATCAAGGGATGTATGTTATAGGCCGAGAACAGCAATCAAAATTTGACACTCGTTATATTATGTTTGGTCATATGATTATAATAATTACCCCTTCCATCCATCAAGTATTCAAGTCTATAAATAGCAGTATGTGTATTTAGTCTAGAACTCGTGCAACACACTAGCTAATACACAGTCTTCAACTCTATAGTGATCGATCTTTGCATAATTACATAGCCGAGGTAATTTTCTTATTTTCTTCTCTTTGTATTTCCATTTTTCACATTTGATAGTTTTTTCTTATTGTTATGAAACGGAAGCTTTTACCCTTTGGTGATATTCCTAACATCAAAAATTCTTTTTCTTCATAAATTACAGTTTCAACTATTTTTAACCCTATATATATATGTTGGACAAAGTTCCTTTGCTCTTGTCAAAAAAAAAAAAAAAAAATTATATATATATATATGTTGGACAAATCTGACAATAACAACATTTGTGTTAACTTTATTTGTTGTTTACGACGAACTTTATCTAATTTTATCAAACTTTACTAGTTTATTTTTTATGTATGTTATAATTGTTCTTCATTTAAATACTAGTAAGTAAGAGAATTAATTAGTCTTAATAACTCACATGTGAAATATTCTCGCTAACTTGGGTTATATACATATAAATGCATGCAATAATACGTAAACAATATTGAAGGTAGAAAAAATGGCATCGGTCCAGTGTGAGAGGAAGAAGTCGCAACTGAGCTGCGAGCAGAACGCAACATCAGATGCGTTGTGCGCAAGGTGGCCATATGCGCAGTTTGAAAATGGTGTGTTTGGTGCCTAAGTAGCCTGGGTTGTAGTCTATGAATCATCAATTCAACAACCTATAATAAATAGTATTTAATAAAAATGTTCGATTTCTCTTTTGATTTTGAGCATGTCTAATGCATCTATTATTGTAAGAAAATGCAAGCTAGCTTGTACCTAAGTTAACTTGCATGTTGTTGATTTCTACGTTTATATAATTAACAGTTAAATTACGGATGTCATCCATGAGCAATTATTGAATCTTCCATGACCATGAATGGTAAAACCATACATATAAATCAATTATAACCCAAAATTACTAGTACTCGTACTAAATAAATTATGCCCTCTTTCTTATGTACTTGTATATGAATTATATATATGATCGATCTCTCTTTTGATTTTGACTTTTGAGTATGTCTAATGCACATGCACCTGTTGTAGTAAGAACATGTAACTATAACAATTTCTGTCTAAGTCACCTTGCATGATAATTTCTACATTTAGGGTAAGTTTATTGCAAGTCTTGAGCAAAGTCTCAACATGAGTCTTACTCAAGATTCTTGCAAAAATCTCATCTAAGACTCATGTGAGTCTTACATGGAGTTTGGAAAATCCAAGCCCATGTCAAGACTTTGCAAGGCCAATGAAAATTAGCCACCTCACCAACCAAAAGTTTACAATAATTTTTTAAAAAATAAATAAAAGATATTTTACAAAAAATAAAATTATTTTGAAAAGAATTAAATGAGTTTGGAGTGATCAGTCTTGGGGTAATGTGTAAATTTGGAGAAAGGCTTGTATGAATCTGAATAATATAAAAGTATTTTAAAGTTAGTGGAAAGTTGATGTGGCAGAGTCTGAAGTCTGGGTCCGAGTCTGGGGATAAACTCACCCTTATATAAGAGCCAAAGTACATACGGATGTCAATCATGTCATCCATGAACAATTGAATATTCCACGAAAGATGGAACACCATGATATACTTCTCATATGTAAGCAAACAACCACCCAATTTGCTTTTAAACGACCAATTTACCGGTTTACAACTTGCACGGATTTCATTAACTCAAGCATTACGAGCATTTATGAAAACATATAATGATCATATATGGTTCCAAACGACATTATATGAACCCGACATTTATCCCCTAAAATATCAAAACTTTTCTACATTGTGCCCCGAAACCTCCAAAATTTTCAAAAAACATGGATATTAGCGTTCAATTTTGGAATTTGTTTTACTTTTTTTTTCCCAGAAATTAAAATTGCCGAAATATTTACCATGATCCCTAATACCTCCGGGAGTCCAATTGGGTGGATGGAACCATCCAATTTGCCTTTAAACGACCAATTTATCGGTTTACAATTTGCACCGATTTCATTAATTCAAGCCTATCACGAACATTTATAACAACAAATAAATATCATATATGGTTCCAAACGGCATTATATGACCCACAGATGTATTCCTTTAAATCTCAAGACTTTGCGACACCGGACCCTGAAACCTCCAAAATTTCTCAAAAAACGTGAATATTAGCCTTTATTTTTGGAATTTTTAGACTTTTTCGCTCGAAAATAATAATTGCCGAAATGTTTACCATGGTCCCTAATATCCTTCGGGAGTTCAATTGGGCGGGTGAAACCATCCAATTTACCTTAAAACGACTTATTTACCGGTTTATAACTTGCACCGATTTCATTAAATCAAGCCTAAAACGAACATTTATGACAACAAATAATAATCAAATATGGCTCCAAACGACATTATATAAATCCGAGATGTATCCCTTAGAATTTAAAGACTTTTTGACACCGGGCCCTAAATCCTCTAATATTTCTCGAAAAGCGTGAATATTAGCCTTCAATTTTTGAATTTTTAGACTTTTTTCGCCCGAAAATAATAATTTCCGAAATGTTTACTATGGTCCCTAATATCCTTTGGGAGTCCAATTGGGTGGGTGAAACCATCCAATTTGCCTTTAAACGGCCTATTTCCCGGTTTATAATTTGCACCGACTTCATTAGATCAAGCCTAAAACGAACATGTATGACAACAAATAATGATCAAATATGGTTCCAAACAGCATTATATGACCCCGAGATGTATCCCCTAGAATTTAAAGACTTTTCGACACCGGGCCCTAAATCCTCCAATATTTCTCAAAAAGGTGGATATTAGCCTTCAATTTTTGAATTTTTTGCCTTTTTTCGGTTCAAAAATAAAAATGCTGAAATGTTTAACATGGTTCCTAATACCCTCCGGTAGTCCAATTGGGTGGGTGGAACCATCCAATTTGCCTTTAAACGGCCAATTTACAGGTTCACAACTTGCACCGATTTCATTAAATCAAGCCTACCACGAACATTTATGATAACAAATAATGATCATATATGGTTCCAAACGAAATTATATGACCCCGAGATGTATTCCCTTGAATCTCAAGGTTTTTCGATTCCGGACCCCAAAACCTCCAAATTTTCTCAAAAAGCGTGAATATTAACCTTTATTTTTGGAATTTTTAGACTTTTTTCGCCCGAAAATAATAATTTTCGAAATGTTTACTATGGTCCCAAATATCCTTTGGGAGTCCAATTGGGTGGGTGAAACCATCCAATTTGCCTTTAAACGGCCTATTTACCGGTTTATAATTTGCACCGACTTCATTAGATCAAACCTAAAACGAACATGTATGACAACAAATAATGATCAAATATGGTTCCAAACAGCATTATATGACCCCGAGATGTATCCCCTAGAATTTCAAGACTTTTCGACACCAGGACTTGAAACCTCCAAAATTTCTAAAAAAGCGTGGATATTTTTTTCAATCTTTTCTACTAGGTAATCTAGTATCCTTATGCATGAAGATAATCAATTCGGTCGTTGTGGTCGGACTCTATTATGGATTTCTGACCACATTTTCCATAGGGCCCTCTTATCTCTTCCTTCTCCGAACTCAGGTTATGGAAGAAGGAGAAGAAGGAATCGAGAAGAAGGTATCAGCAACAACTGGTTTTATTATGGGACAGCTCATGATGTTCATATCGATCTATTATACGCCCCTGCATCTAGCATTGGGTAGACCTCATACAATAACTGTCCTAGCTCTACCCTATCTTTTGTTTCATTTCTTCTGGAACAATCACAAACACTTTTTTGATTATGGATCGACTAGCAGAAATTCAATGCGTAATCTCAGCATTCAATGTGTATTCCTGAATAATCTCATTTTTCAATTATTCAACTATTTCATTTTACCAAGTTCAATGTTAGCCCGATTAGTCAACATTTATATGTTTCGATGCAACAACAAGATGCTATTTGTAACAAGTAGTTTTGTTGGTTGGTTAATTGGTCACATTTTATTCATGAAATGGGTTGGATTGGTATTAGTCTGGATACAGCAAAATCATTCTATTAGATCTAATAAGTACCTTGTGTCAGAATTGAGAAATTCTATGGCTCGAATCTTTAGTATTCTCTTCTTTATTACCTGTGTCTACTATTTAGGCAGAATGCCGTCACCTATTTTTACTAAGAAACTGAACGAAACTCCAGAAACGAAAGAAAGTGAGGAAGAAACAGATGTAGAAATAGAAAAAACTTCCGAAACGAAGGAGACTAAACAGGAAGAAGAGGGATTCACCGAAGAAGATCCTTCTCCTTCCCTTTTTTCGGAAGAAAAGAAGGATCCGGACAAAATAAAAATGGATGAAATGGGAAAGATCCGAGTGAATGGAAAGGACAAAACAAAGGATGAATTGCACTTGCACTTAAAAGAAGCATACTATAAAAATAACCCAACTTCTTATTCTGGGAATCAAGATATTTCGAAGTTCGAAATACTTAAAGAAGAAAATAAAAACCTATTCTGGTTTCAAAAACCCCTTCTTTTTCTTCTTTTCGACTATAAACGTTGGAATCGTCCAACGCGATATATAAAAAGCAATCGGTTTGAAAATGCGGTAAGAAATGAAATGTCACAATATTTTTTTTATACATGTCAAAATGATGGAAAACAAAGAATTTCTTTTACATATCCACCTAGTTTATCCATTTTCTGGGAAATGATAAAAAGAAAGATTTCTTTGGCTACAACAGAAAAATTCTTATATGATGATGAACTATACAATTATTGGATTTATACGAACGAACAAAAAAAAAACAGCTTAAGCAATGAATTTGCTAATAGAATTACAGTTCTAGACAAAGGACTTTTTTATATAGATGTACTCGATAAAAAAACTAGATTATGCAATGATAAAACTAAAAATAAAATTGAATATTTGCAACAAAACCACGATCCTTTATTAAATGGATCCTATCGGGGTATAATAAAAAAAAGGCTTTCATCCATTATAACGAAAACGACAGTAAAAAATTTAATAGATGAGATTTTTATAAATAAAATTCATAGTGTTCTACATAATGATTCTAATTACCAAGAATTTGAACATAAAAAAGATCAAAACTCAATATCAGCAAAAATTAGACATTTCGTTAGTCAATTTGACGGGGAAGCCACGTTCAATCAGAAGAGAGTGTCTTTACTTTCAAAACACGAACAAATTGTTTCCGAAGATCCAGAAAGATTTTTAAAATTTTTAGTTGATACAATCAGACCGGATTCCTTTCCCCAAACAATTCCAAAAGAATCGATTGGAATAAAAGAAATAAGTAAAGAGGTTCCTCGTTGGTCATACCAATTAGTCGACGATTTAGAACCAGAGGATAGACCAGATGAAAAAGACGTGTCGGTGCCAATCGATGATCAAATTCGCTCAAGAAATTGGAAAAGTGTAGTTATTTATACCGATAAGCAAGAGAATACCGACAATCCTGCCCCAAATACCGCGGATATATCTGAGCAAGCAGGTGAAGTTTCTTTGATACGTTATTCACAACAATCTGATTTTCGTCGAGAAATAATCATAGGTTCCATGCGTGTTCAAAGACGTAAAATAGTTATTTGGGAATTGTTTCAACCAAATATACATTCTCCGCTTTTTTTAGACAGAATAGATAAATCCTCTTTTTTTTCGGCTACTTTTTCCGGATTAATTAAAGGGATTTAAAAAAATTGTCTGGGACAAAACTCAGAATTGCGGATTTCTTATTATAAAAACGAAGAATTGAAGGAGGAAAATAAAAATAAAAAATACAATAAAAACGACGACAAAAGCCAAGAAAACATACGAATAGAAATAGCCGAAGCCTGGGATACTATTCCATTTGCTCAAATAATAAGAGGTTTGATGCTAATAACTCAGTCAATTCTTAGAAAATATATTCTATTGCCTTTATTGATAATAGCAAAAAATTTCAGTCGTCTGTTATTATTCCAACGACCCGAGTGGTCGGATGATTTCAAAGAGTGGAATAGCGAAATGCATGTTAAATGCACCTATAACGGCGTTCAATTATCAGAAACTGAATTTCCTAAAAACTGGTTAACAGATGGTATTCAGATAAAGATATTATTTCCTTTCTGTCTAAAACCTTGGCACAGATCTATAATACAACCGTCTGATCAAGATCGAATAAAAAAAAACGAACAAAAACGAAATCGAATAGATGAGTTTTGTTTTTTAACAGTTGTGGGCCTGGAAACTGACCTTCCTTTTGGTCCTCCTCGAAAGCGGCCCTCTTTTTTTCAACCTATTTTTAAACAACTCGACAAAAAAATTCGAAAACTTCTAAAAGGGCACTTTCAAATTCGAAAAAGACTCAAAGAAAAAATTCTCTTTTTTTTTAAGTTCGAAAATGAAACAAACAATTGGATTGTTGAAATATTTCTGTTTTTAAAAAAAAATAAAAAAAAAAATGTCAAACGTAAATCCAATTCGACTATTTGGATTGAGAGAAGAATCGAGTAAAAGAAAAAATGAAAAAGATTCATTAATCAAAAATCATATGATTAATGAATCATCCATTCAAACCGGATTCCTAAATTGGACAAATCCTTCAGCGACAGAAAAAAAAAATGAAAGATCTGACTAGTAGAACAAGAATAATCAAAAATCAAATAGAAAAAATAGCAAAAGACAATAAAAAACTAAAGGTTAGTCCTACCAAAACACCATATGGTACGAAAAAATGGGAATCGTCAAAAAATACGAGTCATATATTAAAAAGAAGCAATGTTCGATTAATCCGTAAATTCAATTATATTTTGAAATTTTTTAGGGAAAAGATATACGTAGATATATTTTTATATATCATTAATATTTCCAGAATTAATACACAACGTTTTCTTGAATCAACAAAAAATGTAATTGAAAAATCCATTTCCAATAATGCAAAAAATCCTGAAAAGATTAATAATAAAAAAAAAATTCAGTTTATTTGGACTATAAACAAAGGATTTTTCCATTTTGTTAGTACTAATAATAATAGTATTAATAAGAATTCGAAGATTCCGTCGGATTTTTCTTTGTTGTCACAAGCTTATGTATTTTATAAATTATCCCAAGCCAAAATTTTGAACTTAAGTCTTCAATTTTGGAATTTTTTTCGTCCAGAAATAAAAATTGCCAAAATGTTTACCATGGTCTCTAATACCCCTCCGGTAGTCCAATTAGGTTGGTGGAACCATCCAATTTGCCTTTAAACGGCCAATTTACCGGTTTTACAACTTGCACGGATTTCATTAACTCAAGCCTACTACGAACATTTATGACAACAAATATTATGATCATGTATTGTTCCAAATGGCATTATATGACCCAGACATATATCCCCTTAAATATCAAGACTTTTCTACACTGGGCCCTGAAACCTCCAAATTTTTTCAAAAAACGTGGATATTAGCCTTATTCCCATTACGATGAAACTCAACTTGATGATGTTAGACTTGAGTGGGTGCGTTACGTGTTTCAACATATCTAGTCTAAAAGAGTTGTTATAAGTAAATCACTCTTATTTTCCCAAAGTTTGAGTTTCGATGCAAAAAAGTACTATACATCTTGGGAAAATATTTTTTATAAAGGAACATTTTGTAAAGGTGATGAATTGTGTTGGGAAAATATTTTTTTGTAAAGGAACATTTTGTAGAGGTGATGATTTTGTAAAGGAACATTTTTCTTTTTTGTAAATTATTATTATTATTATTACAGGTTTTGCTATATTATTATTGAATTATTTAGTAATTCAATTTTTTTTTTAAATAGTTGCAAACTTATAATAGCGGTTACAAAAATAATACTATTTATCAAAGCATATTTATTATAATTTTGGTGTTTGAACCTTTTAACAGCGGTTGTAATGAAATTTGAATTTTGGCGCAAAAGGCATAATTTAATGGCGGTTACAAAAGTACGCCATTATAGAAAACTTTTTCCACTTTTTCTGATTAATGTTTTATAGCGGTTATACAACCGCCATTAAAAGTGTCATATCCTTTTAACAGCGTTTAGATGAATGGCGGTTGGGTAACCGCTGTTAAAGGGTATTTTAACCGCCATTAAAACCAATTTTTGGCGTAGTGACATATGCAATAAATAATGTGAAAATTAATATATACATTTTCTTTAATAATCATGTAGACTTGTAGAGGGAGTATAGTAGGGTCTTAAGGGTATGAGGGTATCTTACATGAATTAAAATATGGACACTTACCATACTCGTGGAGATAGTAAAGATATTCTCCACTATAAGCAGAGATAGGTCATATATGAACATATCTTGAAAGTTGAAATAGATAAGAATAATGAACTACTTACAGGCTGAGAGCATCACTAAAAAACTGACACGTGTCTTTTATACGTTCGGTTTGATGATTTCATTAATATTCCCTTCCATCCATCAAGTCTATAAATACCAATATGTGTATGTAGTTTAATACTCGTGCATCACAGTAGCTAATACACAATCTTCTATAGTGAATAGTGATCGATCTATACATAGCAAAGGTAATTTCCATATTTTCTTCTCTTTATATTCCATTTTCTTCATTTTAGCTTTTGTTACGTAAACATGCATGAGACTCTGTACTTATTCCATACTCCCCAACTTTCCCATAATATAGGCACCATTTTGTACAATAATATTCACAAACTAGGGAATTTTTCTCTTCATATATAAATTAGATTTATTGATTGCAATGTTTTGACCCTATGTTGGATGAGAATTTGACAATTTACAGTACTAACACCTTAACACGATTCCATGAAAAACAATTATTGTTATTTAACGGCGCAAACAACTAGTTTTATATATTATGTTATATTGACCTTTTGTACTTATTGTTATTGAAATTAATTTATATCAGTTGAAAAAAAATCATTTTGATGATTTTAAATTTGTTAGAATCATTTGTTTGCGCTAATCTTTATTTATTAATTAATATTGGATCGAAATTAACTTATTTTGCTAAAAATATACTCATTATTTTGCAATAATGCTTAACTGGTACGACGTAAATTGAAGGTACAAAAAAATGGCATCAATTCAGTGTGAGAGGAAGGAGAAAGTAGCAGTGCAATTGAGCTGTGAGCAGAAAGCAACTTTAGACGAGTTGATCAAATGCGCTGAGAAATCACTTGTTTCGGAGGATATCGCGAAAAAGTCCCGTGCAATCGTTGCTGAAAAGGAATGCCTAAACAAGGCTGACGCTGATGCAGCACGACTATCTGCAGTAGCCGGTGCCTTGACAAATCAGACTTCTAAGGGATCCTTGACCGTGTTTAACTCCAAGCAATGGAAGGGGTATACCGTTTCAGACTACTCAGATCCTCTTGAAAGCTTGGGTTCCTTTGCTCAAGCAGCCTTGTTCGGGGGTGTTAAGGCCGCGGTGGTTTATGTTGGCAAGAACAGCGCTGGTCTTGAATGTGGCTGGCTTCTTGCTTGGTCTGACACTGATGGAAGGAAGGTCAGTATGTACATTTCAATCTGTATTTTTAATCTTGCTTATACTACGTACCTCTGTTAAATGTTAAATGTTATGTGTAACTTTGTAATATTTTATATCTCATAAATAATACCCCAAAGTTACACATAACATTTAACAGAGGTAGTATATACATAATAGTACATGATTGTATGGCCGGTCCTCTAACTGGATCTCATATTCTTTCAATTCGTTTGATGCTTCCTTGCAATAAATTAAATTGGGATTAGGCTTATGCGGACTGTGGCCCTATAAGCAAGTTCAACAACATCAACTGGAATCAGATTGAAGCTAAATTGAATGAATCCGGTTTTATCGCTTATGCTAATGACTCGGGGACTGGAACCTCAATGTATGCTACCATTGTTGGTCACTCAGCTGGATCTGCAGTTGCCGTCGCCTACACTGGTTAAACAAACTCCATACGATGATCATCAACGACAACAACAATAATAATAATAATAACAATAATAATAATGTACTAAGTCCGATCCATTAGATTGATATATAATCTTCTGGTCTGGTTAGTTCTTTTATAATTTGTGGTTGTTTTTCTTTAAGCTAAGGGCATTATGAACGAACCTAACTGTTGTACGAGTATACGTAATTTAAGGACATGCAAGCTAGCTAGCTTATATCTGCATGTTTATTTCCATGTACAACTAACTAGTGTTAAATAAAAAAATGCCCTCTTTTCTTATATATATATGATCTTTCTCTATGATTTGTTTTCCTCTTAAGTAAAAAAGACTTGCTCATGGCTTAACATATTGTGTAATGCATGTTGCTACTACCATGCACCAAAATAATATCTTTGAATGTGATGTTTTTACTGAGGTTGTTTGAAATATAACTATCATATTATTCTAATGATGATAATTATAATATGATCGGTTCATTTTTTCAAATTGTATGTAATATCAACATAATTAGTCTTCTAATATCAACAATGCAAATATAATAACGGGATCAATATGAACTAACCAACCAGTTGTACGGGTACGTAAGGACATGCAAGCTAGCTAGCTTATACGCATGGTTCATTTCCACGTACAACTAACTTATAATTACTAGTACTAAATAAAAAGGCCCTCTTTTCTAGTTTTCTTATGTCTTATTATCTTTCTCTTTGATTTTTTTTTCTCTTCTTAATAAATAAGACTTGCTCAACATATGTGATGCGCATTGCTACAAAGACGTACCAATATAATATCTTTGAATGTGGTAAATTTATCGATGTTCATGTTAAATATTAACATTTAAATAGTGTAAAATTAAAATCATTCGAATATGCATTGTTTAAGAGCATCTATGATGATAAGCTTTGCCATATCAGTTTTAAAGCTACAATAATTTTTAGGTACAAAGTATTCCAACGGTGATTTGAGCCATAACATCTTGTAGTTTGCAAAACATTAAATTAGTTATACATATGTAGTTTGTTTGGGCTACAGTCAAGTTGTTCAATTTTTTGCTCTCCAATGAAAAGCATGTAGCTAGACATTTTATTTACGAAATATTTTGCAAGCAAATCCTTACATTCTCTCATAACTCTAATCTATTTGTGAATAATATTAAAATTATTATTGACAACTAGCTCGAATTTATGGAGTATCCTCTTCAATAAAAACTTGAGGATGAAAAAATGGTTCTATTAGAAAATTTACGGATGCTCCAATAATAAAGTACCATTAGTCCAATGGAGGCAAGAACTCGATACCAATTCTTTGCTTCCATTTTCTTTTTTGATTCTTGATTAAATTATTAGCACGTTCACGTATTAGGTGCCAATGCCCTACATGGCTATATTATATTATATTATATTATATTATACTATACGGAATAGTATATTGGAGCGAGTTTGTGTTGGAATATTACTTTAAATTGTTAGTGGTTGGTTCACTCTCGATGAATAGAAATATGCTCTTCTAAGTAATTAGTTTGTATTTTTGGAGTCATAATAATAGTGGGATCATGTTAGACATGATCTAATGAGGGTAATGAGATTATGATCCTTACTTTTAGCTTAATTCTATATTATATATTGTTGTGTATTTCGGAGTTTCTATCTACACCTAATTAAATTTATTTAAAAAAAATACAAAGTAGATATTTATATTACTCTATTATAACTTAAGAGAGTAGAGGTTATTAGGTCTTAAAGTCATCTTTGATTGATTATATATAGTATGGCCACTAAAATACTAAAGAGATGCATACGGATTAACTTAAATTATTTACTTTGTATTAAAGCTATTCTCCACAATAAGCTAAGATATGTGATATACTATCATCAACTCGTCTTGTGTGCCGCACCGTGTGACCACTTATAAAAAAAAAACAAAGTAATCCTTATAACATTGGTCAAATAACCTCCAAGTAACCCCTATAACACGAACAAAGTAACTCCTTTAACACTAACTAAATAGCCTCGTATCACACTAACGAAATAACCCCTAGCTATGATAGATGGTCACACCATGTGCCCAACCACATATGAAAATTGGTGTCTGTACTATCATACCTTGAGTTATATAAGAATCAAGGGATGTATGTTATAGGCCGAGAACAGCAATCAAAATTTGACACTCGTTATATTATGTTTGGTCATATGATTATAATAATTACCCCTTCCATCCATCAAGTATTCAAGTCTATAAATAGCAGTATGTGTATTTAGTCTAGAACTCGTGCAACACACTAGCTAATACACAGTCTTCAACTCTATAGTGATCGATCTTTGCATAATTACATAGCCGAGGTAATTTTCTTATTTTCTTCTCTTTGTATTTCCATTTTTCACATTTGATAGTTTTTTCTTATTGTTATGAAACGGAAGCTTTTACCCTTTGGTGATATTCCTAACATCAAAAATTCTTTTTCTTCATAAATTACAGTTTCAACTATTTTTAACCCTATATATATATGTTGGACAAAGTTCCTTTGCTCTTGTCAAAAAAAAAAAAAAAAATTATATATATATATATGTTGGACAAATCTGACAATAACAACATTTGTGTTAACTTTATTTGTTGTTTACGACGAACTTTATCTAATTTTATCAAACTTTACTAGTTTATTTTTTATGTATGTTATAATTGTTCTTCATTTAAATACTAGTAAGTAAGAGAATTAATTAGTCTTAATAACTCACATGTGAAATATTCTCGCTAACTTGGGTTATATACATATAAATGCATGCAATAATACGTAAACAATATTGAAGGTAGAAAAAATGGCATCGGTCCAGTGTGAGAGGAAGAAGTCGCAACTGAGCTGCGAGCAGAACGCAACATCAGATGCGTTGTGCGCAAGGTGGCCATATGCGCAGTTTGAAAATGGTGTGTTTGGTGCCTAAGTAGCCTGGGTTGTAGTCTATGAATCATCAATTCAACAACCTATAATAAATAGTATTTAATAAAAATGTTCGATTTCTCTTTTGATTTTGAGCATGTCTAATGCATCTATTATTGTAAGAAAATGCAAGCTAGCTTGTACCTAAGTTAACTTGCATGTTGTTGATTTCTACGTTTATATAATTAACAGTTAAATTACGGATGTCATCCATGAGCAATTATTGAATCTTCCATGACCATGAATGGTAAAACCATACATATAAATCAATTATAACCCAAAATTACTAGTACTCGTACTAAATAAATTATGCCCTCTTTCTTATGTACTTGTATATGAATTATATATATGATCGATCTCTCTTTTGATTTTGACTTTTGAGTATGTCTAATGCACATGCACCTGTTGTAGTAAGAACATGTAACTATGACAATTTCTGTCTAAGTCACCTTGCATGATAATTTCTACATTTAGGGTAAGTTTATTGCAAGTCTTGAGCAAAGTCTCAACATGAGTCTTACTCAAGATTCTTGCAAAAATCTCATCTAAGACTCATGTGAGTCTTACATGGAGTTTGGAAAATCCAAGCCCATGTCAAGACTTTGCAAGGCCAATGAAAATTAGCCACCTCACCAACCAAAAGTTTACAATAATTTTTTAAAAAATAAATAAAAGATATTTTACAAAAAATAAAATTATTTTGAAAAGAATTAAATGAGTTTGGAGTGATCAGTCTTGGGGTAATGTGTAAATTTGGAGAAAGGCTTGTATGAATCTGAATAATATAAAAGTATTTTAAAGTTAGTGGAAAGTTGATGTGGCAGAGTCTGAAGTCTGGGTCCGAGTCTGGGGATAAACTCACCCTTATATAAGAGCCAAAGTACATACGGATGTCAATCATGTCATCCATGAACAATTGAATATTCCACGAAAGATGGAACACCATGATATACTTCTCATATGTAAGCAAACAACCACCCAATTTGCTTTTAAACGACCAATTTACCGGTTTACAACTTGCACGGATTTCATTAACTCAAGCATTACGAGCATTTATGAAAACATATAATGATCATATATGGTTCCAAACGACATTATATGAACCCGACATTTATCCCCTAAAATATCAAAACTTTTCTACATTGTGCCCCGAAACCTCCAAAATTTTCAAAAAACATGGATATTAGCGTTCAATTTTGGAATTTGTTTTACTTTTTTTTTCCCAGAAATTAAAATTGCCGAAATATTTACCATGATCCCTAATACCTCCGGGAGTCCAATTGGGTGGATGGAACCATCCAATTTGCCTTTAAACGACCAATTTATCGGTTTACAATTTGCACCGATTTCATTAATTCAAGCCTATCACGAACATTTATAACAACAAATAAATATCATATATGGTTCCAAACGGCATTATATGACCCACAGATGTATTCCTTTAAATCTCAAGACTTTGCGACACCGGACCCTGAAACCTCCAAAATTTCTCAAAAAACGTGAATATTAGCCTTTATTTTTGGAATTTTTAGACTTTTTCGCTCGAAAATAATAATTGCCGAAATGTTTACCATGGTCCCTAATATCCTTCGGGAGTTCAATTGGGCGGGTGAAACCATCCAATTTACCTTAAAACGACTTATTTACCGGTTTATAACTTGCACCGATTTCATTAAATCAAGCCTAAAACGAACATTTATGACAACAAATAATAATCAAATATGGCTCCAAACGACATTATATAAATCCGAGATGTATCCCTTAGAATTTAAAGACTTTTTGACACCGGGCCCTAAATCCTCTAATATTTCTCGAAAAGCGTGAATATTAGCCTTCAATTTTTGAATTTTTAGACTTTTTTCGCCCGAAAATAATAATTTCCGAAATGTTTACTATGGTCCCTAATATCCTTTGGGAGTCCAATTGGGTGGGTGAAACCATCCAATTTGCCTTTAAACGGCCTATTTCCCGGTTTATAATTTGCACCGACTTCATTAGATCAAGCCTAAAACGAACATGTATGACAACAAATAATGATCAAATATGGTTCCAAACAGCATTATATGACCCCGAGATGTATCCCCTAGAATTTAAAGACTTTTCGACACCGGGCCCTAAATCCTCCAATATTTCTCAAAAAGGTGGATATTAGCCTTCAATTTTTGAATTTTTTGCCTTTTTTCGGTTCAAAAATAAAAATGCTGAAATGTTTAACATGGTTCCTAATACCCTCCGGTAGTCCAATTGGGTGGGTGGAACCATCCAATTTGCCTTTAAACGGCCAATTTACAGGTTCACAACTTGCACCGATTTCATTAAATCAAGCCTACCACGAACATTTATGATAACAAATAATGATCATATATGGTTCCAAACGAAATTATATGACCCCGAGATGTATTCCCTTGAATCTCAAGGTTTTTCGATTCCGGACCCCAAAACCTCCAAATTTTCTCAAAAAGCGTGAATATTAACCTTTATTTTTGGAATTTTTAGACTTTTTTCGCCCGAAAATAATAATTTTCGAAATGTTTACTATGGTCCCAAATATCCTTTGGGAGTCCAATTGGGTGGGTGAAACCATCCAATTTGCCTTTAAACGGCCTATTTACCGGTTTATAATTTGCACCGACTTCATTAGATCAAACCTAAAACGAACATGTATGACAACAAATAATGATCAAATATGGTTCCAAACAGCATTATATGACCCCGAGATGTATCCCCTAGAATTTCAAGACTTTTCGACACCAGGACTTGAAACCTCCAAAATTTCTAAAAAAGCGTGGATATTTTTTTCAATCTTTTCTACTAGGTAATCTAGTATCCTTATGCATGAAGATAATCAATTCGGTCGTTGTGGTCGGACTCTATTATGGATTTCTGACCACATTTTCCATAGGGCCCTCTTATCTCTTCCTTCTCCGAACTCAGGTTATGGAAGAAGGAGAAGAAGGAATCGAGAAGAAGGTATCAGCAACAACTGGTTTTATTATGGGACAGCTCATGATGTTCATATCGATCTATTATACGCCCCTGCATCTAGCATTGGGTAGACCTCATACAATAACTGTCCTAGCTCTACCCTATCTTTTGTTTCATTTCTTCTGGAACAATCACAAACACTTTTTTGATTATGGATCGACTAGCAGAAATTCAATGCGTAATCTCAGCATTCAATGTGTATTCCTGAATAATCTCATTTTTCAATTATTCAACTATTTCATTTTACCAAGTTCAATGTTAGCCCGATTAGTCAACATTTATATGTTTCGATGCAACAACAAGATGCTATTTGTAACAAGTAGTTTTGTTGGTTGGTTAATTGGTCACATTTTATTCATGAAATGGGTTGGATTGGTATTAGTCTGGATACAGCAAAATCATTCTATTAGATCTAATAAGTACCTTGTGTCAGAATTGAGAAATTCTATGGCTCGAATCTTTAGTATTCTCTTCTTTATTACCTGTGTCTACTATTTAGGCAGAATGCCGTCACCTATTTTTACTAAGAAACTGAACGAAACTCCAGAAACGAAAGAAAGTGAGGAAGAAACAGATGTAGAAATAGAAAAAACTTCCGAAACGAAGGAGACTAAACAGGAAGAAGAGGGATTCACCGAAGAAGATCCTTCTCCTTCCCTTTTTTCGGAAGAAAAGAAGGATCCGGACAAAATAAAAATGGATGAAATGGGAAAGATCCGAGTGAATGGAAAGGACAAAACAAAGGATGAATTGCACTTGCACTTAAAAGAAGCATACTATAAAAATAACCCAACTTCTTATTCTGGGAATCAAGATATTTCGAAGTTCGAAATACTTAAAGAAGAAAATAAAAACCTATTCTGGTTTCAAAAACCCCTTCTTTTTCTTCTTTTCGACTATAAACGTTGGAATCGTCCAACGCGATATATAAAAAGCAATCGGTTTGAAAATGCGGTAAGAAATGAAATGTCACAATATTTTTTTTATACATGTCAAAATGATGGAAAACAAAGAATTTCTTTTACATATCCACCTAGTTTATCCATTTTCTGGGAAATGATAAAAAGAAAGATTTCTTTGGCTACAACAGAAAAATTCTTATATGATGATGAACTATACAATTATTGGATTTATACGAACGAACAAAAAAAAAAACAGCTTAAGCAATGAATTTGCTAATAGAATTACAGTTCTAGACAAAGGACTTTTTTATATAGATGTACTCGATAAAAAAACTAGATTATGCAATGATAAAACTAAAAATAAAATTGAATATTTGCAAAAAAACCACGATCCTTTATTAAATGGATCCTATCGGGGTATAATAAAAAAAAGGCTTTCATCCATTATAACGAAAACGACAGTAAAAAATTTAATAGATGAGATTTTTATAAATAAAATTCATAGTGTTCTACATAATGATTCTAATTACCAAGAATTTGAACATAAAAAAGATCAAAACTCAATATCAGCAAAAATTAGACATTTCGTTAGTCAATTTGACGGGGAAGCCACGTTCAATCAGAAGAGAGTGTCTTTACTTTCAAAACACGAACAAATTGTTTCCGAAGATCCAGAAAGATTTTTAAAATTTTTAGTTGATACAATCAGACCGGATTCCTTTCCCCAAACAATTCCAAAAGAATCGATTGGAATAAAAGAAATAAGTAAAGAGGTTCCTCGTTGGTCATACCAATTAGTCGACGATTTAGAACCAGAGGATAGACCAGATGAAAAAGACGTGTCGGTGCCAATCGATGATCAAATTCGCTCAAGAAATTGGAAAAGTGTAGTTATTTATACCGATAAGCAAGAGAATACCGACAATCCTGCCCCAAATACCGCGGATATATCTGAGCAAGCAGGTGAAGTTTCTTTGATACGTTATTCACAACAATCTGATTTTCGTCGAGAAATAATCATAGGTTCCATGCGTGTTCAAAGACGTAAAATAGTTATTTGGGAATTGTTTCAACCAAATATACATTCTCCGCTTTTTTTAGACAGAATAGATAAATCCTCTTTTTTTTCGGCTACTTTTTCCGGATTAATTAAAGGGATTTTAAAAAATTGTCTGGGACAAAACTCAGAATTGCGGATTTCTTATTATAAAAACGAAGAATTGAAGGAGGAAAATAAAAATAAAAAATACAATAAAAACGACGACAAAAGCCAAGAAAACATACGAATAGAAATAGCCGAAGCCTGGGATACTATTCCATTTGCTCAAATAATAAGAGGTTTGATGCTAATAACTCAGTCAATTCTTAGAAAATATATTCTATTGCCTTTATTGATAATAGCAAAAAATTTCAGTCGTCTGTTATTATTCCAACGACCCGAGTGGTCGGATGATTTCAAAGAGTGGAATAGCGAAATGCATGTTAAATGCACCTATAACGGCGTTCAATTATCAGAAACTGAATTTCCTAAAAACTGGTTAACAGATGGTATTCAGATAAAGATATTATTTCCTTTCTGTCTAAAACCTTGGCACAGATCTATAATACAACCGTCTGATCAAGATCGAATAAAAAAAAACGAACAAAAACGAAATCGAATAGATGAGTTTTGTTTTTTAACAGTTGTGGGCCTGGAAACTGACCTTCCTTTTGGTCCTCCTCGAAAGCGGCCCTCTTTTTTTCAACCTATTTTTAAACAACTCGACAAAAAAATTCGAAAACTTCTAAAAGGGCACTTTCAAATTCGAAAAAGACTCAAAGAAAAAATTCTTTTTTTTTTTAAGTTCGAAAATGAAACAAACAATTGGATTGTTGAAATATTTCTGTTTTTAAAAAAAAATAAAAAAAAAATGTCAAACGTAAATCCAATTCGACTATTTGGATTGAGAGAAGAATCGAGTAAAAGAAAAAATGAAAAAGATTCATTAATCAAAAATCATATGATTAATGAATCATCCATTCAAACCGGATTCCTAAATTGGACAAATCCTTCAGCGACAGAAAAAAAAATGAAAGATCTGACTAGTAGAACAAGAATAATCAAAAATCAAATAGAAAAAATAGCAAAAGACAATAAAAAACTAAAGGTTAGTCCTACCAAAACACCATATGGTACGAAAAAATGGGAATCGTCAAAAAATACGAGTCATATATTAAAAAGAAGCAATGTTCGATTAATCCGTAAATTCAATTATATTTTGAAATTTTTTAGGGAAAAGATATACGTAGATATATTTTTATATATCATTAATATTTCCAGAATTAATACACAACGTTTTCTTGAATCAACAAAAAATGTAATTGAAAAATCCATTTCCAATAATGCAAAAAATCCTGAAAAGATTAATAATAAAAAAAAAATTCAGTTTATTTGGACTATAAACAAAGGATTTTTCCATTTTGTTAGTACTAATAATAATAGTATTAATAAGAATTCGAAGATTCCGTCGGATTTTTCTTTGTTGTCACAAGCTTATGTATTTTATAAATTATCCCAAGCCAAAATTTTGAACTTAAGTCTTCAATTTTGGAATTTTTTTCGTCCAGAAATAAAAATTGCCAAAATGTTTACCATGGTCTCTAATACCCCTCCGGTAGTCCAATTAGGTTGGTGGAACCATCCAATTTGCCTTTAAACGGCCAATTTACCGGTTTTACAACTTGCACGGATTTCATTAACTCAAGCCTACTACGAACATTTATGACAACAAATATTATGATCATGTATTGTTCCAAATGGCATTATATGACCCAGACATATATCCCCTTAAATATCAAGACTTTTCTACACTGGGCCCTGAAACCTCCAAATTTTTTCAAAAAACGTGGATATTAGCCTTATTCCCATTACGATGAAACTCAACTTGATGATGTTAGACTTGAGTGGGTGCGTTACGTGTTTCAACATATCTAGTCTAAAAGAGTTGTTATAAGTAAATCACTCTTATTTTCCCAAAGTTTGAGTTTCGATGCAAAAAAGTACTATACATCTTGGGAAAATATTTTTTATAAAGGAACATTTTGTAAAGGTGATGAATTGTGTTGGGAAAATATTTTTTTGTAAAGGAACATTTTGTAGAGGTGATGATTTTGTAAAGGAACATTTTTCTTTTTTGTAAATTATTATTATTATTATTACAGGTTTTGCTATATTATTATTGAATTATTTAGTAATTCAATTTTTTTTTTAAATAGTTGCAAACTTATAATAGCGGTTACAAAAATAATACTATTTATCAAAGCATATTTATTATAATTTTGGTGTTTGAACCTTTTAACAGCGGTTGTAATGAAATTTGAATTTTGGCGCAAAAGGCATAATTTAATGGCGGTTACAAAAGTACGCCATTATAGAAAACTTTTTCCACTTTTTCTGATTAATGTTTTATAGCGGTTATACAACCGCCATTAAAAGTGTCATATCCTTTTAACAGCGTTTAGATGAATGGCGGTTGGGTAACCGCTGTTAAAGGGTATTTTAACCGCCATTAAAACCAATTTTTGGCGTAGTGACATATGCAATAAATAATGTGAAAATTAATATATACATTTTCTTTAATAATCATGTAGACTTGTAGAGGGAGTATAGTAGGGTCTTAAGGGTATGAGGGTATCTTACATGAATTAAAATATGGACACTTACCATACTCGTGGAGATAGTAAAGATATTCTCCACTATAAGCAGAGATAGGTCATATATGAACATATCTTGAAAGTTGAAATAGATAAGAATAATGAACTACTTACAGGCTGAGAGCATCACTAAAAAACTGACACGTGTCTTTTATACGTTCGGTTTGATGATTTCATTAATATTCCCTTCCATCCATCAAGTCTATAAATACCAATATGTGTATGTAGTTTAATACTCGTGCATCACAGTAGCTAATACACAATCTTCTATAGTGAATAGTGATCGATCTATACATAGCAAAGGTAATTTCCATATTTTCTTCTCTTTATATTCCATTTTCTTCATTTTAGCTTTTGTTACGTAAACATGCATGAGACTCTGTACTTATTCCATACTCCCCAACTTTCCCATAATATAGGCACCATTTTGTACAATAATATTCACAAACTAGGGAATTTTTCTCTTCATATATAAATTAGATTTATTGATTGCAATGTTTTGACCCTATGTTGGATGAGAATTTGACAATTTACAGTACTAACACCTTAACACGATTCCATGAAAAACAATTATTGTTATTTAACGGCGCAAACAACTAGTTTTATATATTATGTTATATTGACCTTTTGTACTTATTGTTATTGAAATTAATTTATATCAGTTGAAAAAAAATCATTTTGATGATTTTAAATTTGTTAGAATCATTTGTTTGCGCTAATCTTTATTTATTAATTAATATTGGATCGAAATTAACTTATTTTGCTAAAAATATACTCATTATTTTGCAATAATGCTTAACTGGTACGACGTAAATTGAAGGTACAAAAAAATGGCATCAATTCAGTGTGAGAGGAAGGAGAAAGTAGCAGTGCAATTGAGCTGTGAGCAGAAAGCAACTTTAGACGAGTTGATCAAATGCGCTGAGAAATCACTTGTTTCGGAGGATATCGCGAAAAAGTCCCGTGCAATCGTTGCTGAAAAGGAATGCCTAAACAAGGCTGACGCTGATGCAGCACGACTATCTGCAGTAGCCGGTGCCTTGACAAATCAGACTTCTAAGGGATCCTTGACCGTGTTTAACTCCAAGCAATGGAAGGGGTATACCGTTTCAGACTACTCAGATCCTCTTGAAAGCTTGGGTTCCTTTGCTCAAGCAGCCTTGTTCGGGGGTGTTAAGGCCGCGGTGGTTTATGTTGGCAAGAACAGCGCTGGTCTTGAATGTGGCTGGCTTCTTGCTTGGTCTGACACTGATGGAAGGAAGGTCAGTATGTACATTTCAATCTGTATTTTTAATCTTGCTTATACTACGTACCTCTGTTAAATGTTAAATGTTATGTGTAACTTTGTAATATTTTATATCTCATAAATAATACCCCAAAGTTACACATAACATTTAACAGAGGTAGTATATACATAATAGTACATGATTGTATGGCCGGTCCTCTAACTGGATCTCATATTCTTTCAATTCGTTTGATGCTTCCTTGCAATAAATTAAATTGGGATTAGGCTTATGCGGACTGTGGCCCTATAAGCAAGTTCAACAACATCAACTGGAATCAGATTGAAGCTAAATTGAATGAATCCGGTTTTATCGCTTATGCTAATGACTCGGGGACTGGAACCTCAATGTATGCTACCATTGTTGGTCACTCAGCTGGATCTGCAGTTGCCGTCGCCTACACTGGTTAAACAAACTCCATACGATGATCATCAACGACAACAACAATAATAATAATAATAACAATAATAATAATGTACTAAGTCCGATCCATTAGATTGATATATAATCTTCTGGTCTGGTTAGTTCTTTTATAATTTGTGGTTGTTTTTCTTTAAGCTAAGGGCATTATGAACGAACCTAACTGTTGTACGAGTATACGTAATTTAAGGACATGCAAGCTAGCTAGCTTATATCTGCATGTTTATTTCCATGTACAACTAACTAGTGTTAAATAAAAAAATGCCCTCTTTTCTTATATATATATGATCTTTCTCTATGATTTGTTTTCCTCTTAAGTAAAAAAGACTTGCTCATGGCTTAACATATTGTGTAATGCATGTTGCTACTACCATGCACCAAAATAATATCTTTGAATGTGATGTTTTTACTGAGGTTGTTTGAAATATAACTATCATATTATTCTAATGATGATAATTATAATATGATCGGTTCATTTTTTCAAATTGTATGTAATATCAACATAATTAGTCTTCTAATATCAACAATGCAAATATAATAACGGGATCAATATGAACTAACCAACCAGTTGTACGGGTACGTAAGGACATGCAAGCTAGCTAGCTTATACGCATGGTTCATTTCCACGTACAACTAACTTATAATTACTAGTACTAAATAAAAAGGCCCTCTTTTCTAGTTTTCTTATGTCTTATTATCTTTCTCTTTGATTTTTTTTTCTCTTCTTAATAAATAAGACTTGCTCAACATATGTGATGCGCATTGCTACAAAGACGTACCAATATAATATCTTTGAATGTGGTAAATTTATCGATGTTCATGTTAAATATTAACATTTAAATAGTGTAAAATTAAAATCATTCGAATATGCATTGTTTAAGAGCATCTATGATGATAAGCTTTGCCATATCAGTTTTAAAGCTACAATAATTTTTAGGTACAAAGTATTCCAACGGTGATTTGAGCCATAACATCTTGTAGTTTGCAAAACATTAAATTAGTTATACATATGTAGTTTGTTTGGGCTACAGTCAAGTTGTTCAATTTTTTTGCTCTCCAATGAAAAGCATGTAGCTAGACATTTTATTTACGAAATATTTTGCAAGCAAATCCTTACATTCTCTCATAACTCTAATCTATTTGTGAATAATATTAAAATTATTATTGACAACTAGCTCGAATTTATGGAGTATCCTCTTCAATAAAAACTTGAGGATGAAAAAATGGTTCTATTAGAAAATTTACGGATGCTCCAATAATAAAGTACCATTAGTCCAATGGAGGCAAGAACTCGATACCAATTCTTTGCTTCCATTTTCTTTTTTGATTCTTGATTAAATTATTAGCACGTTCACGTATTAGGTGCCAATGCCCTACATGGCTATATTATATTATATTATATTATATTATACTATACGGAATAGTATATTGGAGCGAGTTTGTGTTGGAATATTACTTTAAATTGTTAGTGGTTGGTTCACTCTCGATGAATAGAAATATGCTCTTCTAAGTAATTAGTTTGTATTTTTGGAGTCATAATAATAGTGGGATCATGTTAGACATGATCTAATGAGGGTAATGAGATTATGATCCTTACTTTTAGCTTAATTCTATATTATATATTGTTGTGTATTTCGGAGTTTCTATCTACACCTAATTAAATTTATTTAAAAAAAATACAAAGTAGATATTTATATTACTCTATTATAACTTAAGAGAGTAGAGGTTATTAGGTCTTAAAGTCATCTTTGATTGATTATATATAGTATGGCCACTAAAATACTAAAGAGATGCATACGGATTAACTTAAATTATTTACTTTGTATTAAAGCTATTCTCCACAATAAGCTAAGATATGTGATATACTATCATCAACTCGTCTTGTGTGCCGCACCGTGTGACCACTTATAAAAAAAAAACAAAGTAATCCTTATAACATTGGTCAAATAACCTCCAAGTAACCCCTATAACACGAACAAAGTAACTCCTTTAACACTAACTAAATAGCCTCGTATCACACTAACGAAATAACCCCTAGCTATGATAGATGGTCACACCATGTGCCCAACCACATATGAAAATTGGTGTCTGTACTATCATACCTTGAGTTATATAAGAATCAAGGGATGTATGTTATAGGCCGAGAACAGCAATCAAAATTTGACACTCGTTATATTATGTTTGGTCATATGATTATAATAATTACCCCTTCCATCCATCAAGTATTCAAGTCTATAAATAGCAGTATGTGTATTTAGTCTAGAACTCGTGCAACACACTAGCTAATACACAGTCTTCAACTCTATAGTGATCGATCTTTGCATAATTACATAGCCGAGGTAATTTTCTTATTTTCTTCTCTTTGTATTTCCATTTTTCACATTTGATAGTTTTTTCTTATTGTTATGAAACGGAAGCTTTTACCCTTTGGTGATATTCCTAACATCAAAAATTCTTTTTCTTCATAAATTACAGTTTCAACTATTTTTAACCCTATATATATATGTTGGACAAAGTTCCTTTGCTCTTGTCAAAAAAAAAAAAAAAAATTATATATATATATATGTTGGACAAATCTGACAATAACAACATTTGTGTTAACTTTATTTGTTGTTTACGACGAACTTTATCTAATTTTATCAAACTTTACTAGTTTATTTTTTATGTATGTTATAATTGTTCTTCATTTAAATACTAGTAAGTAAGAGAATTAATTAGTCTTAATAACTCACATGTGAAATATTCTCGCTAACTTGGGTTATATACATATAAATGCATGCAATAATACGTAAACAATATTGAAGGTAGAAAAAATGGCATCGGTCCAGTGTGAGAGGAAGAAGTCGCAACTGAGCTGCGAGCAGAACGCAACATCAGATGCGTTGTGCGCAAGGTGGCCATATGCGCAGTTTGAAAATGGTGTGTTTGGTGCCTAAGTAGCCTGGGTTGTAGTCTATGAATCATCAATTCAACAACCTATAATAAATAGTATTTAATAAAAATGTTCGATTTCTCTTTTGATTTTGAGCATGTCTAATGCATCTATTATTGTAAGAAAATGCAAGCTAGCTTGTACCTAAGTTAACTTGCATGTTGTTGATTTCTACGTTTATATAATTAACAGTTAAATTACGGATGTCATCCATGAGCAATTATTGAATCTTCCATGACCATGAATGGTAAAACCATACATATAAATCAATTATAACCCAAAATTACTAGTACTCGTACTAAATAAATTATGCCCTCTTTCTTATGTACTTGTATATGAATTATATATATGATCGATCTCTCTTTTGATTTTGACTTTTGAGTATGTCTAATGCACATGCACCTGTTGTAGTAAGAACATGTAACTATGACAATTTCTGTCTAAGTCACCTTGCATGATAATTTCTACATTTAGGGTAAGTTTATTGCAAGTCTTGAGCAAAGTCTCAACATGAGTCTTACTCAAGATTCTTGCAAAAATCTCATCTAAGACTCATGTGAGTCTTACATGGAGTTTGGAAAATCCAAACCCATGTCAAGACTTTGCAAGGCCAATGAAAATTAGCCACCTCACCAACCAAAAGTTTACAATAATTTTTAAAAAAATAAATAAAAGATATTTTACAAAAAATAAAATTATTTTGAAAAGAATTAAATGAGTTTGGAGTGATCAGTCTTGGGGTAATGTGTAAATTTGGAGAAAGGCTTGTATGAATCTGAATAATATAAAAGTATTTTAAAGTTAGTGGAAAGTTGATGTGGCAGAGTCTGAAGTCTGGGTCCGAGTCTGGGGATAAACTCACCCTTATATAAGAGCCAAAGTACATACGGATGTCAATCATGTCATCCATGAACAATTGAATCTTCCACGAAAGATGGAACACCATGATATACTTCTCATATGTAAGCAAACAACCACCCAATTTGCTTTTAAACGACCAATTTACCGGTTTACAACTTGCACGGATTTCATTAACTCAAGCATTACGAGCATTTATGAAAACATATAATGATCATATATGGTTCCAAACGACATTATATGAACCCGACATTTATCCCCTAAAATATCAAAAAATTTCTACATTGTGCCCCGAAACCTCCAAAATTTTCAAAAAACATGGATATTAGCGTTCAATTTTGGAATTTGTTTTACTTTTTTTTTCCCAGAAATTAAAATTGCCGAAATGTTTACCATGATCCCTAATACCTCCGGGAGTCCAATTGGGTGGATGAAACCATCCAATTTGCCTTTAAACGACCAATTTATCGGTTTACAATTTGCACCGATTTCATTAATTCAAGCCTACCACGAACATTTATAACAACAAATAAATATCATATATGGTTCCAAACGGCATTATATGACCCACAGATGTATTCCTTTAAATCTCAAGACTTTGCGATACCGGACCCTGAAACCTCCAAAATTTCTCAAAAAACGTGAATATTAGCCTTTATTTTTGGAATTTTTAGACTTTTTCGCTCGAAAATAATAATTGCCGAAATGTTTACCATGGTCCCTAATATCCTTCGGGAGTTCAATTGGGCGGGTGAAACCATCCAATTTACCTTAAAACGACTTATTTACCGGTTTATAACTTGCACCGATTTCATTAAATCAAGCCTAAAACGAACATTTATGACAACAAATAATAATCAAATATGGCTCCAAACGACATTATATAAATCCGAGATGTATCCCTTAGAATTTAAAGACTTTTTGACACCGGGCCCTAAATCCTCTAATATTTCTCAAAAAGCGTGAATATTAGCCTTCAATTTTTGAATTTTTAGACTTTTTTCGCCCGAAAATAATAATTTCCGAAATGTTTACTATGGTCCCTAATATCCTTTGGGAGTCCAATTGGGTGGGTGAAACCATCCAATTTGCCTTTAAACGGCCTATTTTCCGGTTTATAATTTGCACCGACTTCATTAGATCAAGCCTAAAACGAACATGTATGACAACAAATAATGATCAAATATGGTTCCAAACAGCATTATATGACCCCGAGATGTATCCCCTAGAATTTAAAGACTTTTCGACACCGGGCCCTAAATCCTCCAATATTTCTCAAAAAGGTGGATATTAGCCTTCAATTTTTGAATTTTTTGCCTTTTTTCGGCTCAAAAATAAAAATGCTGAAATGTTTAACATGGTTCCTAATACCCTCCGGTAGTCCAATTGGGTGGGTGGAACCATCCAATTTGCCTTTAAACGGCCAATTTACAGGTTCACAACTTGCACCGATTTCATTAAATCAAGCCTACCACGAACATTTATGATAACAAATAATGATCATATATGGTTCCAAACGAAATTATATGACCCCGAGATGTATTCCCTTGAATCTCAAGGTTTTTCGATTCCGGACCCCAAAACCTCCAAATTTTCTCAAAAAGCGTGAATATTAACCTTTATTTTTGGAATTTTTAGACTTTTTTCGCCCGAAAATAATAATTTTCGAAATGTTTACTATGGTCCCAAATATCCTTTGGGAGTCCAATTGGGTGGGTGAAACCATCCAATTTGCCTTTAAACGGCCTATTTACCGGTTTATAATTTGCACCGACTTCATTAGATCAAACCTAAAACGAACATGTATGACAACAAATAATGATCAAATATGGTTCCAAACAGCATTATATGACCCCGAGATGTATCCCCTAGAATTTCAAGACTTTTCGACACCAGGACTTGAAACCTCCAAAATTTCTAAAAAAGCGTGGATATTAAGTCTTCAATTTTGGAATTTTTTTCGTCCAGAAATAAAAATTGCCAAAATTTTTACCATGGTCTCTAATACCCCTCCGGTAGTCCAATTAGGTTGGTGGAACCATCCAATTTGCCTTTAAACGGCCAATTTACCGGTTTACAACTTGCACGGATTTCATTAACTCAAGCCTACTACGAACATTTATGACAACAAATATTATGATCATGTATTGTTCCAAATGGCATTATATGACCCAGACATATATCCCCTTAAATATCAAGACTTTTCTACACTGGGCCCTGAAACCTCCAAATTTTTTCAAAAAACGTGGATATTAGCCTTCAATTTTGGAATTTTTTGACTTTTTTTCGCGTGGAAATAAAAATTGCCGAAATGTAAACCATAGTCCCTAATACCCTCCAGGAGTCCAATTGGGTGGGCGGAACCATCCAAATATCCTTTAAGCGACCAATTTACCGGTTTACAACTTGCATTGATTTCATTAATTCAAGCCTACCACGAACATTTATGACAACAAATAATGATCATATATGGTTCCAAACGGCATTATATGACCCCGATATGTATCCCATAGATTTTCAAGACTTTCTGACACCGGACGCCGAAAGCTCCAAAATTTCTCAAAAAGCGTGGATATTAGCCTTTAATTTTTTGACTTTTTTTCTTTCGGAAATAAAAATTGTCGAATTGTTTACCATGGTCCCTAATACCCTCCGGAAGTCCAATTGGGTGTGGGGAACCATCCAATTTCCTTTTAAACGGTCAATTTACCGGTTTACAACTTGCACCGATTTACCGGTTTACAACGGCCAATTTAATAATCTTGCACCGAACCCGACTTGAACCGAAATTGACCAAAACCTATTTTAACCTGTCAAAACCCGAATTTAACCCAACTTGTTACTAACCTGATCTGTATTCAACCCGACCCGTTCCTAACCTAACCTGTTATTAACCCGACCAAAAATCAACCCGAATTGTTATTGACTTGACCCAAATTTAACCCGACTTATTATTGACCCAACCCGAATTTTATCAGACCTAATACTTACGCGACCCAAAAATTCAACACGATCTGTTACTAACCCGACTCGAAATTAACACGACTTGTTATTAATCTGACCTAAATTCAACCCAAATTGTTCCTGACCCGATTTCAAATCATCTTAAATGCATTTAGACCTCCTTATTATTGTTGATCAAGGCATTTTGCCTAGGGAGACCAAGTAGGTCCAGGCCAGCAAAAGAAAGGAGCATCATCGATCCTCAAATTTAAGAGTTAAATATAGTATATATTTGTTGTATGGTCAAAGAAGTTAATTATCTTCCTAAATTATAGACTATAGCTCCCTAGTATATTGTCATATATATTATAGTGAAAGGAAATAATTAGCTTGATAAAAATGATAATTATCTATTTATAATTAATTGAACCCGAATATGACCTGACTTGGAAATAACAAGACCTGATTGTAATCTGCAAATTATTGACTTGAACATAACCCGACTTGAATCCGAGAAAAACTCGACTTGGAAATGACCCAATCTGATTAAATTAGACTTGAACTGAACCCGACTTGATCTTGAGAATGACCCGACTTGAAAATGACCCGACCTGATTATAATTTGCAAATTATTGACTTGAACCGAACCCGACTCAAACCCAAGAATGACCCGACCTGATTCTAACCCGCAAATTATTGACTTGAACCGAACCTGTCTCGAACCCGAGAATTACCCTAACCCGTTTTAACTCGTGAAAACCCGAATTAAACCCGACCTATTGTTCACTCGACCCAAATGTAACCCGAACTGTTATTAACCCGACCTAAACCTGACTCAAACCCGATAAGAAGTATGACCCGATGAGACCCGACTCAAGCATGACCCAACCCAAACCCGACCCGCATAGGTTATGAAATTAATCTCAATTGACTCGACCCAAGTTGACCCGGCCCACTCTTACCCGACCCCTTTACCCAAAATGACAGCCCTACTTATAAGTACTCCATCAATGAATATTGGAAAAAAAAAAAAACCGTTGTTTTGTAATTGTTGTGTGAAATCGACCCTTAAAAATATAGAATAGTGATTACCATAAAATTTTCAATCCGCAAGGAGGTTTTTTCTAAGGCCCTTTGTTTGAACATCCTTCAATTCTTCCCAAACAAAACCCCATTTTCAGTTGACCACTTTAGAAATTAGAATTCTCTATCTTTCAATTTCATTTTCATTTTTCTCTCTTCCAAAACAGAGCAAAGGAAGAGATGTTGCTGGCAGTACTACTTTCCAACTCCGAGGGCAACATTCTCGTTGAAAGGTATTCAATTTTTTACTTCTTTGTTAATCTGCAAATCACCCATTTCGGATTTCTGCTTCTTGCTTCCCTTTTATCTTGATTATCGATCTCAATTACCCAGTTTTGCTGAATTCAAGTACTGTTTATTCCCAATTACCAATTTTTTCTGGATACCCAGTATTTGATTTTCTTTGATCTGCTCTTGAATCACAGTACTATCCTTTTAATTTTCCAAATTTGTGTGTGTGTTTTATTTCCTGCAAATTTGTACTAGTATATAGTTTGATGTGTAAGGTGGGTTTTCACTAAATTTGAGCTGATTTAGGGATTTTGATGAGAATTGTGCTTGATTAATGTTAAAGAGAATAAATTTGGGGTTTATGTTTTTTTAAGATTGAAGTTATCAAGTCTCAATTGTTGCTTTATGTGCAAAAGATGATTTATGCTACTTTTATGGGATCTGGGTTTAGATTTTTTGATTTCTAAGTCATCTGTGATAACTGTTAGAATGTCAGTTCAATTAGCAGGATCTGCAATCATGTGTAAATACCACTTAACCTCAGTTTATGCTGCTTTGATGCTTTCACTAATACCGCGACTGAATATTTAGGTGATTCGTTGTTGTTCATTTAGCTTTCCACTCCCCCGTTGTATTTCAGGTTCAATGGAGTTCCTGCTGAGGAGCGGTTGCATTGGCGAACTTTCTTAGTTAAGTTGGGTGCAGAGAATCTCAAGGATGCTAAGAATGAAGAGCTCTTTGTTGCCTCACACAAGTATGTAGCACTTCTGTTGTGATAACATAAGATTTAGCATACATTTCTGCTTACGTTTTAAATTGTGACTGTGTACTGCAATTCAATATCATTTAGGCGTTTACAATGCCGTTGCATCCTATTGGTGCAAGTTATAAATAAATATGAGGCTTCTCTTTAATAATCTTTGGTATTCAAATCTTATAAACATGTTTTACATGTCAAATGGTCGTTCGTTTCTCCATTGCCCCGCATCTTATTATGAGTGTTGGTCTTATACACAATTAAGAGTGAAAAAAGTCTGGAAAATTCTACTCCATGTATCTGTGACATCAATAATGTTCTGTGGATAATATGGCAATAACTTGCTCGAATTTGGAATTCTATTTTCCCTTTGAAGAATTAATTCCTGGCTGCTCAAATTGTCAATGATGATGGATATCCTGTCTGACTGGCTAGGCTTGTGCATTCCTTGCTACATGCATTTGATTTCCTATCATTTCAAATTTGCAAGATTTCATTATGTTGCGCTACGCCCTTTTTACTGAGTCTTAAAGGCTTAAGGATACCCTAATTTTACTGCTAATACAGATGTCTTCAGAATTTCCCATAAATTGCTGTATCCTGCTATCATATCTTGATTGTTGTTGTTCATGCTAAACAAGGAACTTGTTACTGGAAAATCTTGTGTGTGAGCTGTGAGGCCATGTGTGAATAGGAGGTTTCTTTTTTATTAATGTAACATCAATAGTTCAGAAGTAGAATGCTGTAGATGGAATGTTTGTCAGGAATATTAGAAGTAAAGTTAGAAAATGTGATAAATTATCTATACATCATTAAAATATTCTTTTAACACAGTCTCTATACTAGAGCAATAAACTAGGACTAGATGCGGTTGGATAAAAACTTTTGGTTTCTAATGACTTGAACTTAAGTTCCTCAATTCCAATGGTGAGAAGATATGTTCTGATTACAAGGAGGGTCCAAATAACATAGGCATGAATTGTACGATTTGTATGAAAACTGGTTTGAAGAGATTTTCAAAAGTTAAAGTACTTTGTATAACATTTCATGATATTGTTAATAGTTGCATGCGTTATATTATTGTGCTAGAATTTGTATGGGTGAATTTTTTATTACCTACATGTCTTTCTAAAATTTAAACACTTATTATATGGTGAATTTGGAAAGAAACAGTGGGATAGAAAGAGATGGAAGGGGAAGGAAAGAATAAATAGGATTGTGTTTTCCCTCCAATCTTTTTTACTTTGAAAGGATTTAGTTTATTATAATTATATTGGATCCTTCCATTTACCCGTTTCCTCTTCCCCCATCTTATACTCAAATAAAATGTGTATTAATCCATTACTTTCCCTCCCTTCCTTTCGCTTCAAATCCTCATATCCTAACACAACAATAGTTTGGAATTAAAGTGAATCTACCTGTAGAGGGTACTGAAGATCATGATTTGAAGTTTTTTTTGCCTTTTGCAAAATTTAGCGAGTTACTTATTACATAGTAGTTAAGTTCTATGTTGGAAGTATCAATGACCTTTTCAACACAATTTGTAGAAATGTAAAATTCCTGTTGTTATATGACCTGTATTTTTGACTCACCTGAACAAAAACGTTCTTCATTTAAAAATAAGTTATGATATGGATTTAACAACACTGGAGAAGACACATCATTTCATCATTTCAGCATCTTAGTTGCAGGTCTAAATGACGCAACTGAATACTTGATTCCTTCCTGTAACCTAGGAACTCACTTGAATTGTATTATCAAAGTCGGATCAATACTCGGATAGTGGGTGTATTGTTGTGGTGTATTTTACTCCGTATAATTGATTCCACTTTTCTCTTTTTGTGCTTTTATTTTCATGCAGGTCGGTGTATATTGTTTATACTGTGCTTGGAGGAATTCACATCTATCTTGTTGGCAAGGATGAGTATGATGAACTTGCTTGTAAGTATACGTCTTTTCTCTGTGTCAGAATTAGGCTACAATGATCATTGTATGGTGCAGTTTGAATTGCTAACTTGCCATTGCCTTTTCTTTTTTTGACGGGAAATCCTGGTAACATGTTGCAAATGGGAATAAATATTATTTACATTTACTCTATGATTATAAAAAGAATTTTTTAAAAAAAAATGCATCTGTTATATACTATAATAAAGAGAACTTGACTTTTGCTTGATAAATGTTTACCTGATAAATGTTTGATCCGTGACAATATGTCTCAATTGTCATCCTTGTATTTTGGTTGAGTGTGCCCAGCACTTATGTTGGTGATTGTATTTTTCTAGTGTCAGAAGTTATATTCATAATTACCTCGACGTTGAAGGATGTCTGCGGAAAACCACCAACTGAACGCATGTTCCTGGACAAATATGGAAGGATCTGCTTATGTCTTGATGAAATTGTTTGGACGGTAAGGACTTCATTACTTTTTTGCCATCGTATTGATCACATTTATGCTTCTAAATTGATATTCAGGAGACATTTTAGATAAACTTATTCACAAATACCTTTCATATCCAGGGAGTTCTGGAGAATACTGACAAAGAAAGAATCAAAAGACTTGTTAGGTTGAAGCCCCCAACCGAGTTCTGAATACTGGAGGAGGGATCCTGCTTTGCGTATTTCTTACATTGCCATACTGTATATCATGGAAACAATGGATCTTCAGACAATCTTGACGTGTGTTCAAGGAGAATTTACTAATTTGTATCTTTAGAAAGAAAAAGATGTGTGAAACTGTGATCAACCATTCTGACCTATATTAGGGGCTAGCATTGGTGTAATTTGTGATATCAGCTGTCCTGATTGGTTGAGGTTCAGGAGCTTTCTTGTAATCGGCATCTTATCAATTTTTATTGCTGTTATAAAGTACCTATTTCATACTACAGAGTTTGGAGACATAGCAACACAGTTTGCAATCCACCAAATTCTCATTCACTAATACTGCATCACTAATTTTCAGATGTAAATATCATGTCTTCTGTCCATATTACATCACGTCAATAGTGTAATTTGAATTGGCATTAAGGCAAGTAAATTTGAAATTAGGCATAATATTCATATCTCAATCGGGATAATTCATTGGATTTGCTTTAATTATTACAAATTAAAGATCGATTTTGAAGGAATATCCAAGAAGGTCAAAAACTAGATGAGACAGATTTGATTTTGCATGCAGTTAGACAAAAAGGTTGTATTACTGAGTTGAAACAATCTGCAATAATTTGTTACTTTATAATGTGTCATCTTTTGCAAAAGTTCATTGAGAGAGCAAGAAGTAACAATTAAGACATTTAAACAACAGAGGTATATTACTAGAACAAAACATCAAACAATTGCTGTCAGCAAAGAATATTGATCAAATTTATGCATCACACTTCACACACATGCCAAACTGTAACTATATATATAAGCATCACCACTATAAAATTTGCGTTCCCCGGATGCCTCGCCTTCAATCAGTGGGATCTTGCACATCTCCATGGTAGTTCCCTCCTCCAGGTCATAGCCCAAGATTTTACCAGGGACATGAATAACCACCATCATGCATTTCTCTCCTCCATTACGTTTTCTGCTAACTATAAGAGAAAGAATTGTAAATTCAGGATGATAAGCACCCGATAAGCAACTTGCTTTCCTTACAACTCCAAGATTTAAAGTGAACTTGAGGAGCCAACCAGCCTCATAATTGTCCAACATATGAACTTCCAAAGTTATGTCACTGTATTCATGCCATAGACACCACAGCTTCCCCTTGCATTCGAAACACTTCACGTTCCCTCTTTCTGGCCTGGAGAAAACAGGAGATGGCATTTTTGCAACCCGCTCTTCATCAACCTCCAAGTACAATGACTCCCCGCTGCTACAAACCCAATGGATAGAGCCTCTCCAATACACTCCGTTCCTGAGAGCCATATCGTTTAGAACCCTGATGCTACCATCCACATCTTTCCAGCACCCAGTCTCAGATGAATATACTTTGAGTACATAATGATCAGGTGATACCGATGTGTGTACAGAAACTATCTTGTACCCATAGCTTGAGCTGCGTGGATTAAAAGCCAGAGAGGCTGATAAAAAGGAGTACTGAATGTTTGGAATCGTTCTCAATTGGCTAGTTATGGGATTGCAAACATGGAGATTCAGAACCTGGGAATTACTCGGACTGATGCTGTAGTAGAGCAGTAGCCCGTTGCAAGACTGCAAGATTGATACAACCAGGCCAGCTAATGCAGGGATTTCAAATGTTGAGCTTGATGTCTCAGAAAATGATGGGAGACTAATATCTGAATCAGTAACAGGAAGGAACCGGTAAGCATAAGGCGATGGAACACATCTCCTGCGTAGGAAAATGCCAGAGACGGGCATAGAATCCTTCGAATTGTGAAGCATGGAGAGAGAAGTATGGGGCTGATATGAGGAAGTTCCAGTGTTTTGAGACAGATTTGAACTTCATCAGGGACTTTGCAGGCAGTCGGACGAGGATTTCTGTTAAGAGATGCTCACACCTAGCAATTGCTTCAGCCCATGATGAAACTAAGCCCGGGTGTTCCGAGCAAGTTGTAAAGGCAGGATTGCTCTTGCTAGACATATTCCTCTGCCTCACTAATGATTCTTGGAGTTGGTATAGTGGAAGATCAGTTGCTTAAGCCACATCATATTTGGTAAAAATGTCGACATTATGATCACTCTAGCAAAATACAACTTCTCCATACATCACTTTCAGAATTCTTATGCCTTAATAAACAAGATAATATAAAAGAATAAGATAACACATACAATTTCAAGAAGCAAAAAAAAAAGTGTTCTATGTGAAGTGATTCATCACCAATGCAAATCATCTACTTCCACAAATGAAATAGAACCATTACAATATAAAAATAAATACAAAAAATATAGATTGGTTCATAACTTCACGCCAATCTTTTATCAATTATGTTATGAGCCATGTCCAGCTTCGAGCTGCACCTCAGGCCATCAGGGTAGATGTCTACTCACACAGCGCGTTTATAAAAAAGGATGTTAGCACGAAACAGAGCAAAGATCTTGTAATGCTTTTCAAGAAAAGCTATAAGAACAAGAGTTACTAGTGCAATTCACACCTGAAATAGTCAGCAATATCTCTGCCAAGAGAAGGCTCGTTTTGGCAAAACTTTCACAGGAACTTCTTTCTAATCTCAAATTGAAAGATGTCAATAAAGAATGTAGTCCAGCAATTGACATGAAATTAATGGCTCAACAGTCACAGCATAGCCATTGGCATCGGAGCCACACAAACTTGCAATGTCAAAGGCTATACGTGCGGTTGCTGTAAGCAAATCGGAAGGAACAGATGAGCACAGCTTCATGCATACCAGCCCAGCTAGAAAATCCATTCACAAAAGCATACAGCATATGTCCTGTCCAAAATGAACTGATCACACAAGTCCACATTGAGAGGGTTGTTGTTCTATCCAGAGACAGAAACAAATACACACTTTGTTTCAGTAATGATCACTCATTGCTGAAACAAGCCAAACTCAAAATCAATACCATAATATCATTGGAGTAACAATTATTCAATTAAACATTTCTCGAATTCAATGTACAGAGAAACAAAGGCTCAATGCTCAAAACATAATGCTGTGAACAAAAACATCAAGTTCCCTAAACAACATGAATCCTAAATTCCTGACATAATATTCATAACCAAAAATCTCAACTAGCAATGGAAAGAGGGAAAAGGCCAGGAGTATACAAAGCGAGGCGGTCATTAGTTCGATGTTTAGGCCGGTAAACCTGCTTAATACTCCGGTTCTTCAAATTATAACTATAAAGCCTGCTTCTTGTTTCATTACACAACACCATATCTCCCCCATTTTCACCCTCATAATCACAAAATGGATACACCACATCTCTAGCCATCCCAGATATAAAAATGTTAAACTTTCTATTCCAAATAAATTCACCTTCAATTTGATTCAACGCCCAAATTTGCATTCTTGAAGCAATTGAAAAATTATCAACAGCACATAAACACCCTTTAAATTCAACCAAATATAACAAATCATATAATATAACCTCATTTAGATTTCCTTGAGGTGGTTGAATTACCCTAAATTCTTCCTCTTTAACATCCAAACACACCACAAAACCCGGTCCATTATCAACGGTCCAGTAAAACTCCCGGTTAACCATTAACCCAAACCGCTTCACCTGAACAGGACAACTCTGTTTGATTTGTCGCCAACAACCGGAACCGGCTAATCCCGGTCCAAACTCAAAAAATTCACACTTTTCACCGGTTAACCCAACAAGAACATACCGATTCTCATCACCCAGAAACCCAAATCCATCATTTGAGGTGATGGAATTACCATTTTGCCCCGGAGGAAGACGAAGGAATTCCTGAGTACTAGGGTTACAAAGGTAAAAATACCGATCAGAAACAAAGCAAACAATTGGACCCTTTGATGGAAAGAATTGGAGAGAGAAATCAACATAAGGGGTAAACCCGTTTTTGATGGAATGGGTATTCGGGTCACGGTCAACCCGGAAGAGTTCTTCAAAGGGTCGGATTGAGAGATGAACTGGGCGATCGGGAACTTTGACCGATTCATCCGGGAGGTGGCGGAGGAAGAGGATGAGATTCGGCGGCGGTGGCGGCGGGATTGAGTGGTGGAATTGGTGGCGGAGATCGGAGAGAAGAGGGTCCGAAGAAATGAGGGAATTCCAGAGTTTGCAAACGGATCGGAATTTGTAGAGGGATTTTACGGGAAGACGAGCCCAGATTTGGGTGAGTGAGTCTGGAGGTAAGCGGCCATTGATGGGTTTTCTCCAATTAGGGTTTATGATTAACTGGGTGAGAGAGTCTGGATCTTCGTCCGCCATTGTTGTGGCTTTGGGAGCTTGTGATTGAGTTTTGTTTTCTAGGGTTTTGTTGATGAAGAAAAGGGGTTAATGAAAGTACAGTGGTGGAATACAAGGGTAATTTAGCCTAATCTATACTAATATATTAAAAGGCGTTACTAAGAGACGCATAAGGGGATTCGAACACCCAACCTTTGTAGCCCGAAACTCTCACATGTTTTAACTCAAATTAGCTTTACTGAGTAGAAAATTGACTCCTAAAATTCGAATTTGGGTTTGTTCTCTTACGTTGAAATTCAGTTCTATTCAGTTCAGCTCAGCTCAATTCAATTCAGTTCAGCTCCTTATTCCCTCTCTTATAAAATATTCAATTTAGTTCAGTTCATCTGAGTTCAGTCAATGTAAACAGCCCCTTAATCGAAGTCAAACTTTTAACCTTTTAGAGAATGACTGAATCAGGGATAAGTGTATTTTGTTCACTTGATTTTTAATGATATGAATTTAATTAAAATAAAAAATTATGAGCTAATCTAATTTGAATTTTTTTTGAGGGGAACGATAGAGCAAATTTTATTCAAATCAAGTGACATCCATTCCCGCCAAAGTAGTAATACTTTGAGGGAAGGATTCCAACCGTACATATTTCATGTGTACATTAGTATCCCACCTAGCAACTAAGTGAGCTACGGTGTTACAAGATCGCTTCACATGAGAAAACATACAAAAATCAAACCATGTTCTATCTATGCTAATGTCATCAAAAATAACAAAGATCGGAGATAGACCTTTATCCATTGAATTCACCTGCTTAATGACATTAACCGCATCCGATTCGACCCACACCTTCCTATACCCCATGCGCATTACCACCTTCAAGCCATATCTCACTGCCAAAGCTTCCGCAATCTCCGGTTTTGGGCAAATCACCTTCTTTGTTGCTGTCAGGATGATGTTGCCCTCATGGTCACGGATTACCACGCCCAACCCAGCCATTCCATTCGGGGGAACATAAGCATCAATGTTAATCTTTAAGCACCCATTACTCGATGGCTGCCAGTTCGAAAATCTGCTCACCATGCCATTAATCACGGCCTGCTGGAAGACTTTGCGTGCATAAGCATTGTACTCCTCTGCTAGCTTACAGAAACCAGCAGCAACCATCACGAAGTTTGGTCTTTCGTTGTCAAAAATTAACACATTCCTACACCTCCAAGCAGCCCACATGAGAGCAGCCATAGTGCACACCGTTGCAGCATCAAACTTACGAACCATCCACTCCCAAAGCACCCCAAAAGAATCCAACGGAGCATCAAAGAGGTTCAATTTCAGATCACTATGTTCCCAAATAACCAGAGTTGCCTCACAATGTAGTAAAGCATGTAAAATAGTCTCCTCCTCCGCATCACATATTTGGCAATTGCTATCCCCCACAATGTGTCGCTGCATGAGCCTTGCCTTCACAGCCATATTTCCCTTAATTGCATTCCATATAAAATGTTGCAATTTTGGGGGACCCTTCATTTTCCAAACTGACTGCCAGATACCTTCATCCACCATGTCATTTGTAGCATTATCATTCCCCATTTTCGCTAACCAATAGCCCGATCGGACCGTATAAATACCATCCTTCGACCAGCCCCAATATTGCACATCAGAGCAGCTTCTCTCAGGCAACGGTACAGCCAATATCTGAGCAGTCAGATCACTACCCACCAGGCTTGTAATTTGCACAGCATCCCATTCATACCCATTCTCACTCAGCAAGTCACGCACCTTCAAATTAGCATCACCACCACTCAGCATAGGAATAAAGGTCGGCTTCCCCTCAACCACAAGCCAAGGATCAGACCATACATTAATGTTTGATCCATTCCCTACACGCCAAACCAAACCATCCCGCAACAGTCCTTTTGCACCCCACAAGCTCCTCCACGTATAACTCGGGTTAAAACCACGCCTTGCCTCAATCACCGAAGAGTTCTTGAAATATTTTGCCTTGAAAATTTTGTGCAGCAGCGTTGACTCATTAGTATGTAGTCTCCAAAGTTGCTTTGCAAGCAAAGCTTGATTAAAGCACTTAAGATCTCTAAAATTCATCCCTCCCTTTTTCTTTGGATCACAAAGTTTTTCCCAATTTTGCCAATGTAGCCTTTTCACATCTTCCCTCGACCCCCACCAAAATCTGCAGAGTAATTTATGAATTTCATCAATGAGCCCCTTCGGAATTTTAAACACACTCATCATATACGTGGGAATAGCTTGAGCGACGGCTTTAATGAGCACCTCCTTCCCCGGCCTAGACATCAATCTCTCCTTCCAACCATTCACCTTCTTCCATATTCTCTCCTTCAAACATGCAAAAATAGCTGTTTTAGACTTACCAATTATCGTAGGTAAACCCAAATATTTTTCATGCCTTTCTACCTCTCTAACACCAAGAGTCTCAATTATAGCATTCCTCCTTTCCACCGAAACACATTTGCTGAAAGCAACCTCCGTCTTATCAAGATTTATTTTCTGACCAGATGCTCTCTCATAGATACTGATAATATCAGCAATTTTAGAGCATTCCTGCAGAGTAGCTTTTGCAAACAAAATACTATCATCGGCGAAAAATAAGTGTGACACACTTGGTGCAGCCCGGCAGATTTTTGCACCACTAATTTTCTTCTCATGAGCCACTTTCGAGATAAGAGTAGAAAAAGCATCGGCACACAGTAAGAATAAATATGGAGAGATAGGATCCCCTTGACGAAGACCACGAGAAGGCACTACATTACCAGATATATCCCCATTCACCTTAAAAGAGAAAGATACGCTAGAAATGCATTGCATTACTCTAGCAATCCATCCGGAACTGAAGCCCATTTTGCCCATAACCTGCTCTAAAAATTGCCACTCCACCCTATCATAGGCCTTACTCATGTCGAGTTTCAAAGCCACCGTTCCATGTCTACCTTCACCCCTTCTCTTCATATGATGAAAAATTTCAAATGCAATTAAAGCATTATCCGTTATCAACCTCCCCGGAACAAAAGCACTTTGATTGACGGAAATAATATCATTAAGAAAAGGCTTTAATTTATTAGCCAACGTCTTTGATATTATTTTATAAACCACATTACAACAACTAATTGGTCTAAATTCCGTCATATTTTTTGGTTCATTACATTTCGGAATAAGCACAATACAAGTTTTATTTATTTCCGAAATATCCAGCAAACCATTCCACCAATTTTTAACCATAGCAATAATATCAGAGCCAACAATATGCCAAAATTTCTGAAAAAATAGAGCATGCATACCATCGGTTCCGGGTGCTTTGTTCGGGTGCATTTGAAATAGAGCATTTTTAATTTCCTCCCCACTTGGCTATTTTTTCCTAAATTTATCTTAACAAATAAAATTTGATTATTTTTTAAAATAAGTAAAAATAAAATAAATAGAATAGGATCATAATATTCATAATTGAGATTTACATAGATCTTCTCTAGGCAAATCTATATTATTCGTATATGTCACATAATTCTACCGGTTTAGCATATATCATTAATCAAATCCTATCATGTTAAACATTTGTTCATGTTGTATAAAGAATGATAAGAGTGATTATAACTTTACAAGACTTACAAGTTACAACTGTTACAAGTTACAACCTTTCAAAATTCAAACTAAGTTGAATTGTTGACATAACACTTCAAGCACCCACAACAAGACTACGTTAGAAATATTGGAAGTATTGGATGGTTCGTGCGAATCGTGCCTCTTTTCTTATGTTCCATCTTTATTCAACTTTCATTTTTTCTTTATAAAATCTAGAAGCTGAACAAGTGGGTTTGTAACTATGAGGAAATCAGGACCATTATTTTGGTCAATATCGTTTAGTCGTTTACCAAAGAAACATATTGATATACTCTATGTCACTTTGTCATAGTCCTATGTCCTTTTGCAATAAAGGTGGTACCGTACTCTTTCAACCAAAGAATTGAATTAGGTAAACAGCTCAACTCCTGCGAGTCCCCCTTCAACCGACGCTTTCATTTGCATCGCAGCAACATTACAACTACAATCATACCATTTACAGTTGGCTGTTGGCTCCATAAATCACACAAACTAGGCCGTTGCACGGGTTCACTACTCCCGCTCACGGTTTTCCCCTGTAGGTTGTAGGAGTTAGGAGTTCCTTTCTTTTCATCTTTCAGGAATTGAGACATTCTGCTTGAACAAATTTACTTTCCGCTATGCTTAGTACATTAGAATTGATCAACATGTAATGTAAGTTATGACATAAGTTTTTACATTGCTCAACAAGGATACAAGATGAAATGAGGAAAAATTTTATTACTCTAAGACTCGATGAATATAGTGTTGTTCACACGTATTATACGTTCAAGAAATAAAATTAATAGTACAAATCAGAGGTGCAATACTACAAGACAATGCCCCTCCCGGAATAAACTTTACCAAATCATAAATCATTCTGCTCCATTACTCTCTTGTTTCCATCCGACTCTTATCCATGGAGAAGTGAACATATAATCACAAACAAGTGATACAATGAACATCGGGATCACAAAAAAAAAAATTAAAAAACAAACAAAAGGAAAAGAAAAAGGTCAGCTACACATATATGGGCACAAAAATCAGATGGGGTTGTAGTAATAGCCATTGGGTGGCGGCATTCCATATTGACCATACGGCATCATTGGATTAACAGCGGGCATCATTGAGTTTGATCCAGGAGTATAATAGGCAGGTCCTCCTATTTTAGCCAAAGTAGCTTGACCGTGCATACCACTGTTGGCATATTGTTGCCACACAACCTGCTCTTGCACAAGCAAGTGCTGTTTCTTCTCCATATCAGCCATTTGTACATATGCAGGGGGTGCAACACTCAAAGAAGCAGCAAACGGGTCTCCACCAACCGTTTGAACTGAATCATCTGGAGCAGGGAGAGCCAAAACTGGTGTTGCGGATTTTCCAGGCGCTGCAACACTACTAGCACTTCCACTCATTTGGGTAGCTGTCACATGTTGCCTCACAACTCCTGAATCATACATACCATTCAAAAGTAGGGGATCTAATCCACCGCCCATAGCTGCTTTTTGGTGAGTGAGATGGCTGGCTGTTTCCACCAAAGCCAGCTCCCAATCTGCCTTCCCTGGTTCAGCAGCTGGAGTTTGCCACGCAGAGGTTATCCCCTCTTTATTATCGAATGCTTGCCATGATCCATTCCCATTTTCAGCGGCTCCGGCAAACAAAGCTAATGCAAACTTATTACCCTGAGAATCTGCACTTTCTCCCTCTTCTCTTAGATCAACCAAGTCCCCAGTCACCTGCGGCTTTGGTTCAGGTTCTGGTGCTGGTGGAGGTGGTGGAGCGGGCTCCTCTGGTGCAGGTAATGCTTTAATTTCATTCATATCAGGCACTGGTTCCTCCTCTTTGGGTTCTGGTTCAGGCTCTGGTTTTCTCTCGGGACTCTTTGGCCTCTTAGTTCTGTCCCTCACAAACTCCTCTAAGGTTTCAAGGAGTTTATCAGTGATTTTTTGCACTTCTGGAACTCTGACGACCTTGCAACACCAGTGTCCTTGCACCAGTTGTAAAAAGCCACAAGCTCATCAATCTGCTTTGCAGCACTAGCATAAGCTTCAAAAGCCTTCACACAATCTGCATTCTCCATATTGAAGAATTTGTCAAGCAAAACAGCGAGAACCTCACAGATATCAGCATACAGCTTGAAGCTTTCCCTCACAACAGGGTATAAGGCAACGAGTATCATCCTGCTATTCTTTGCCATTCCAGTAGGCCGACATGCTAAGAAACGATCCAAAAGCCTCTGCAAGTGACTCATTTTTGCAAAAATCCTCTCAGGCTTCCATTCCCTCAATGGAGTGACAGCCTTGTCTTCCTCTCGGCCATTTGCTTCACCAACATCCCCAAATGACCTAGTCCTCCTCATCCTAGGTTCATCTTTGAATTCTCCATAATCATAATCATATCGACTCGGTGGGGACCTGAATTTATCATCCCTTGGCTCATACCTAACAATCTCACCACCATGACCACTACCCCCACCATTGATCTCCTTACCACCTTGCTTCCTCTCAAACAACACCAATTCCAACCTCTGATCCAAATACAAAGCAAAAGTCCTCACAAAAGCCGAATGATCCCACGAATTCGAGTGAGCCTCATCCCTAAAATCCGACATATTCAACAACCTAGTCCCCCTTCGAGTCGCATACAAGATCTCCTGTTGGAAAACAGGATCTCCATCATTCATCAGCCTATGAACCAACATTAACGCCTTCAATGCCACAACCCAATCCTTGGTCTTCCCTAGCCTCCTCGAGATAGATGTTATACAGGCATTCACATACATTCGATTATAAGAAGTAAAAGTCAATATCCTCCTAACATACTTCTCATCAGCCGGATCATTTTCGTGACTCGTCGCCTTAACAATGGCAACCTCGAGCTCAGGCGCCATATCACTGGACACCTTCGCCAGACCAATACTCGTTTGGTCCTTCAGCTGCCCTACTGCCTTCCTAAGAGCCATTTCTATCTCTCCTCAGCCAAATGACCCTTTTCTTCAGATCAAATTATAATAACCTAACAACAACCAAATCATTGAATTTTCCAAATAAATGAACTCATAACACAAAATTAATCACCCCCATTTCATTAATCATAATTACACAACAAAATTTAAAAACTTTACCCCTCTAATTATATACAATTAACTTGTCACACATAACATAATCACCAAATTCATCAAGAGTAAGATTAATCACATTAAATGTCATTATATTAGATTCAATCAACTTATACAAAAAAACACAATAAATTCCAATTAGTTTCTTCGAATCTAATTAATCATCAATTCATATTAAATGAAGTAAAAACTAAATTAAAAAAACAGAGAAAAATCCAACCCAAAAAAAAACAAAAATGAAAAATTGAAAACATACCGACGAAATAATCACCGATCTGAAGAAACGACGTCGGATCCGTTGACTAACAGAGACAAAAATGGACTCTTGGAATAACCTTGAACCGGATCCAAACTTGATCCTCTGGATCACCCTATATTTTCTCTTCCCCTTTTTTCTCACAAAACCCGATTTAATTCAGCTGCGATAAATGAGGGGAAAACCTAAATTTATTCAATTCTCCATGATTTTTAATTTTAATTAATGGGTTCTGTTTATTTTTAAACGAGAAAATCTGGTTTACTTTAGTTTGGATTTTCTGAGTTCTGAAAGCTCAGAGAAATGAGGAGAGAGAAAGTAGAGAGAGAAAAAAAAGAAAGATTATTACAGAAAAAGGAGAGAGATAGAAGACGGTGTATGTTAAGTTAAGATGATGAGATGGAAAATTGGTGGGGAGGTTGAATAATAGCCGTTGATTTATAATTGAGATCTATAATTAAACTGTGTCGGAGAGAGTTGGAGTGTGTCTGTCTTTTACGCGCTTTTTTTTTTTTTTTTTTTTTTTTTTAGGTTTTCTTTTTCTAGAGTTTCGCCTGCTTTTTTGGATTACAATATGAAATTAAAGGTTATTTTGAAAAAAATAATAAATAAAGGTTACTCGTATTGATTAAGGTTTGAAATTCTATTAGAAGTTTATTAATAAATTTGGACTTGTTTATTGGGTGTTTAGCTTCCTCATAGTTAATATTTTAGGGTTTTTTTTTTCTTTTTTAACGGAGTTAGTTTAGTTGATTGACGTCTTTAAATTTGAGTGAAATGATATGGAGTACTTAAGATCTAATTTCGTTATAATAATACCGAGATCTAGTATTCTAAAGTTTGTTATATACCTCATGTTCCTTATTAGTCGCCTTTTTTTTTTTTTTTTTTTTTTTGAGGGAAATGTTCCTTATAAGTCGCCTCATTTGGTTACTTTTATAGCTTTTTCATTGTATGCTATCAATTATATTTTTAATTTTATGTTATTTATATTATAAAAAGCTAATACTCCATATAATAAAACTACATATGAGACATATGAATTAAATATATGAGTTTGCATGGGTTTATTGCTTAGTTAGTATATTTCAAAGTTAATAACATAAATCATGGTTAAGATTTTACTATATTAAGATGATACTTCGTACATTCAAACAAAACAGACTATCTATTGACTGTTAAGAACCGTTTCTAGAAAAAAAAAAAATCTTACATACTACGTATCTATTAAGGATTAAGCAATTATTCCTCTAAAAAAACCTAAGCAATTATTAAAGTGAACTCTGTTTTAAATTAGCATTTGACAACCAATTACTCCTCAAATTCTTCATGGTAAGGTCGATTGCTAGTGCATAGTTCTAGGTGGAGTAAGGTGGGCATGGGTCGCGCGGGCGACACAGGCTCGGCACGGCCCACTTGTGGGCCGTTCCGTGAACACAAGTTTTGAAAATTGGCACGGACGCAGACGATATGGTCGTCAACCCGTGGGTTAGCACGCCAGCACGACACAAATTATCTATATAAACTTAAACATTAATAATTTATACAAACTTAATTTTAAAGTAGTTAATATATATATATGACACGGCCCGCCAGGCATGTGGGTCGTGTTGTGCCGTGGGCTGGGGTGTGCCAAAAATTGGCACGACCCGCGGTAGCCCGACACGGCGTGATGTCCATGTTTACTGTTGGACATTGATCGAAAAAAGGAATAAACATGCTTTGTGTTGTTAAAAATACACATTATTGAACTAGATATTAAACTAACAAATTTACAAATTGATAAAAAAAAAAAAAGAAAAAAAAGAAAAAAGAAAGAAAGAAAATTGCCAAATGGACAAAAATCACAAGTTCATTACAACATAAAAGAAACCAGTAAATGAGTGGAAGATAATATATTTCCTCCGTTTTTCTTTTATTGTACCATAAGGACGTTTATACTATTCACTTAATCTTCTTTGACCATCATTTGTGATTTATCCATTAGGAAAAACATAGTCATGTGGGATTTAATTAGATACGTCTCGAAATTTACTTTTCAAATATCAGATTTTTATAATTTTTACAAAAGTAAAATTAATAGTTAAAGTAATGCATTGGAAAGTGTGAAATCCCTCATAATGCAATAAAAAAAATGAACGGAGAAAGTATATGAATTCAAAAGGTAGTGAGTCCAAAAAGTATATATTTTTATGAGCGACCAAACAATCCAAAATTAAAGTGAATAATAGGTGGAAGATAATATGATTTGAGATATTCGTCTAATTATTAATGTGATATCTGCATAGATGGTAATTACTAATTAATATGATTTGAGAAAAATTAGGTATTTTTAACATACACTAACTTCTCTATAGAAAAGGCATGAAATCACCACGATTCTGATTAGATGTAGAATATATTGAGTGTGATAGATGGTAGAAAAACCATATCTTTAATTAATTTCATAGATTGGAGTTATTATATGGTTTCAAAAAAAACATTCTAATTATTGAAGTGATATATACACATGGAATTTGAATTCTTGACTACGCAAGTAGGGAGTACTTTGTAAAGAAAGATTGGCAAGGGAATCCTACTGTGAATAAAAAATTAAAAATAGAATTATTATAATAAATTAAATCAGAACTAATTGACAGAAAAAGATCGCGTGGCCTAATGGATAAGGCGCTCGCCTCCGGAGCGGGAGATTGTGGGTTCGAGTCCCACCGTGATCGTTTTTAAAGTTCAATCTTTTCACCAATTACCTCTTTTATTTTTATTTTTTAATTCAGAAATAACTGTTTAGAGTGACCTATATTATAAAGTAATTGCACACTTCTTGTATCTTATTGTAGGGGTGAGCATGGGACGGGTACCCGTACCGTTAGTAGTAACAGTTCGGGTACCCAATAACCAAAATCACTAAAAGTGATACCCATACTCGAAATCGATAAGTTCGGGTACCCGGACTTCGGGTACCCGGAATTTTGGATCGGTTATCGGGTACCTAATAAAATATCCAATAATGATAATTAAACTTAATTATGTAGTTATTATGATATAATTTACAACAATACCATATGATCTTGACCAAATTATTAATAACACTACTAATCATTGATATTATAAAGTGATTATGAAGTAAAGTAAAAGTTTAGATTTATATTAATAGAGTTAAATAGGGAAAAAAAACAAAAAAAAATGTTTATCGGATTGGGTAACCATTAATTTTAAAATGATACCCATAATCATACCCGATAACAAATTATCGGAACGGATACCCGCACCGTTAAGGTTATCGGATCGGGTACCCTAATTTTCGGAACGGTTACGGATCGGTTTTTCGGATTTTCGTTTTTTTCGGGTAGTTTTGCTCAACCCTATCTCATTGTATACATTTGAGTATTTGACTATTGCTCCATAATACCACCTCCCACGGTGATCATTTTTTAAAGTTCAATCTTTTCATTAATTAACTCTTTTTTTTTTTTAATTTTTTTAAAAAAAACAAGTTCCTCTTTTCTAAACTTATAATTACGGGTGATTGTTAAGAGTCACCTTTAATTAAACTAAGGGGACGTTTGGTTCGGAAAATAAAAACGCGATGGAAAGGAAAAAGTTTAAATCGTTACTCATCGCAATTTAATTTTTAATACTCAATATTGTTTTTGCATTTCATTAACGGAAAATGTGCAATAACCCCGAGCATTATCCGATCTCGCTTAAATTATAAATAGTACATTAGTTAATACAGAGTAACATAACAACACAAATAATTTCACGTTATTACAATTAAGCTCAATTAATGGAGGGTGCATCAACCCCGACAATTCCACCGTGATTATGTTTGTCCCTTATAAAAGATGTGACATCTATTAACATGAGATGTGGGTACCCGTACACTCCTAACTTAAAATACATCCATTTTTTCAATCTTTTCCAAGTGCCCATTTCTTCCTCCCTTAAATTAAGCAAACAAATCCTCATTTTTCCTTCCTACTTCATCTCTCCAAATCTAACTCCTTTCACTCTCAAACACACACTTGAAAAAGATGGCTAAAAACCATCTTCTTCTTTCTTTCTCCTTTTTCTCAGTACTAATTATTGCTCAAATTTCACATATTTTTGCCAAAAACACTTCTAAATCCCCAATTGTGATCCAACCTTATATTATCGATTATCGAAACGGCACCGTTACAAAGTACTACAACGGCCCGGCATCTTTTGTTCCTCCTCCTATTGATTCTCAAGTTCAATCCAAAGATATCGTCATTCCTTCACCTTCGTATCACAATCTTCGGGCTCGGGTTTTTCTTCCGGCCCGACCTGACCCGTCCCGGAAGATCCCTGTTCTTCTTTACTTCCATGGGGGAGCCTTCTGCATTGGCTCCGCCTTCGGTTGGGGTGATAGTCATTACGTGGCAAAGGTCGCGGCTGAGGCCCGGGTAATTGCGATTGCTGTCGATTATCGCTTGTACCCGGACTTCACGGTTCCCGCGCCTTTGGAAGACGCATGGGCTGCCCTCGAGTGGGTCGCAGCCCATGCGTCTCGTGCCGGGCCCGGGCATGACCCGTGGGTGGCCCAGTACGGGCATCTCGGAAGGATCTTCGCGGGAGGGGATAGCTCAGGTGCTACAATAGCTCACAATTTAGCGGTTCGGGTCGGAATGGGCCACGGGCCGCACCTTTCGGGCCTGTTCTTGGCCATGCCTTACTTCCTCGGGTCAAAGCGGGTTCCGCTCGAGCCCAAATGGTTCCCATTTTCGCCGAATTATAAAGTATGGCCTTATGTATGCAATCATTGCAAAGGCGGGGTTAATAACAAGTTCATTAACCCGTTTGGGCGCGGGGCCCCGAGCATTGCCCACCTCGGCTGTAAGAAATTGTTGGTTTACACAGCCGAGGTGGACGAGCTTCGGGGCCGTGCAATATGGTATTACAAACGGGTTAGGACTAGCCGATGGCCGGGTCAAGCCCGATGGATTGAGGCCAAGGGACAATCTCATATTTTCCATATATCGAAACCAGATGATCCAGCAACAACTAAACTGATTCGGGATTTATCAGCATTTGTTAATTCTAATTGAGGTTTTTGTCTTGGTGATCAAATTATGTACGGAAAAACTTTATTATATAAACAGCCATATTGCATTGATAACATCTTGTCGACAAAGTTCGTATAGTATTAATGTATTATAGGTGCGAAACACTTCAAAGAGTTATTGTTGGTTACCTGGTTGGTTTTAGATAACCTCAATGAATTAATGTGTATTTACGTATTGGGAATTTGGAAGAATATAGATTAGAACATTTTGCATACAAAGTAGAGAGCACGAGTATTATTTTATGGCCGTCTAATATAGAAACGGAGGGAGTAACGTGAATGCGTGATAAGTGAGATATCGAGAGTGTTACTTTAACTTGATTAGTTGGTTGAAAGGTTGCTTGTTGTTGACACAATAATGCATAATTAAAGGATGATATTCAAAGGTTTTAGACAGTCTTGTTTTTGGTGTTCAACCTTAATTTCTTTCGTGGCCTTTCCTCTTTGTTTCTTGGTTCTTCTAATTTTCCCCACTTTTCATGTCTTTTTCCTTTTTGTTGTTTGTTTTGAAGTGTTTTGTACTTTTAGACACGAAGCATCTTTTTCAAAAGAGAGTAGAAATGACAAATGATTATATGAGCAACTTATCATAAAATGAGGATCTTTTGGCCTTTGACTTGAGTGGGCTTTTGACCCATGTTGCACAATAACAACTTTGAACTTCATTTAGTAATATTTTAGAATTTGGGCCAAAATGAACTTGGACCTGGATAGTTTGTAACTTTGTATTGGGATTTATGGTCATTTTGTGCACACTATTCAATCCTTTAGATTATTCGACTTAAATATTTATTCCAAAATATTTTGTTACTTGCTACAAAGGAATAAGTCTTATACGTCTTGACATAAAGGTGGTTTTACCAAATTGTCGCTTAGGGTTTATTTTTTTACCAAATTGTCGCTAAGGGTCTTTTTTATTTACCAATCTGGTCAATTGGCCCAAATATGACATAAAGGTGGTTTTGCAAATAAGTGAATCACTCATCATTAGTTAATAACTTTATAACTCTTGACATAAGGGTGAAGAAGGGGGTTTGAAATAGCTAAAATGTATAAATTATCCGATTAACTTTTAATTTTGACAATTCTTATAAGAAATGTACAAGAATCTAAAGTTATATAACTATATAAGTGAAAGCTATAATATTCATAATTACCCTATAAAAGTATAGGTTTTTTTTAAAAATTATTTTTTTATTTTTTTTATTTTGAAAGTATAAAAGTAAAATAGTTTGAGTACAAATCGAGCAGCCGAAAAAATAAATGTAAATAGTTATCGAATAACTATTGTCAACATTGATAGTTACTTCCAAGTGCTCATATCTTCCAATTCCCATTTCTAAGAAACAGTATAGTGCCCAATTCTTCCTACCTTATCTCCAACATATAAAAATCTTTCTCCACTCACAAATACACTCAAAACACTCCTACACAACAATGGCCTTACTCACACAAAACCATCATCTCTTCACTCTCTTCTTCCTCTTAGTAAAACTACTGCTTTCTACGTCTGAGTATAGTCAATCTCCAATCATACTTCAGCCTTACATTATTGATTATCGCAACGATACCGTTTTGAGATACAATACTACCTCCCCACCCTCCATTGTCCCCCCTCCTAATGACTCTCATGTGCAATCCAAAGACATCACCTTCCCCTCTTCTTCCAACCAAGATCTCGGGGCTCGGGTTTTTCTTCCAGCCCATCCTGACCCGGCCCGAAAACTCCCTATTCTTATATACTTCCATGGGGGAGCCTTCTGCATTGGCTCCCCATTCTTCATTGGTGATAGTGTTTTCGTGGCTAGGGTCGCAGCTGAGGCCCGGGTTCTTGCGATAGCAATAGACTATCGCTTGTACCCGGAGTTTAAGGTACCTGCCCCTTTTGACGATGCATGGGCTGCCTTCATGTGGGTGGCAGCCCATGCGTCGTCTAGTATTGGGCCTAGTCATGAACCGTGGCTATCCCAGTACGGAAATTTTCAAAATATCTATGTTGGAGGGGACAGTGCGGGGGGCACTATAGCTCATAATTTAGCACTCCGGGCCGGGCTTAGCCTTGGCCCACGCTTTACCGGTCTATTCCTAGCCATGCCTTATTTTCTCGGGTCAAAGCGGGTTCCACTTGAGCCCGATAGCATCGCGTCCTCTACCAATTATATAGTATGGTCTTATGTTTGTGACAATTGTACCCACGGAGTTGATAACGCGTTCATTAACCCATTTGGGCCCGGGGCCCGAGCATTTCCCATCTCGGGTGTAAGAAGTTGTTGGTGTACACAGGCGAGGTGGATGAGCTTCGGGGCCGTGGGATATTGTACTACAAACGGGTCAAGGCAAGTAAATGGGCGGGTCAGGCCCGATGGATCGAGGCCAAGGGAGAAACCCATGTATTCCATATACTGAAACCTGAAGATCCAGCAACAACTACATTGATTCAGGATTTGTCAGCCTTTATCAACACTGATTGAAGCTTTTGTCGTTGGGATCCGAATCATCATATTGTATAGTACTTTTTTTACTTTGCATTTTTGTCATGAGATTACCTCATTAACAAATTTCATTAATTAAGGGATCGTAATCTCTACCTAAGTCATGAATCATGATACACTTCAATAATAAAAAGGTTCTGTAATTGCATTGGCCTGAATGTGTGTTAATTATAACAAATACATTACACATTTACACTATAATGTCTACTTATATTAGATGTTACACGCAAGGTCAATGAGCTTACTAAGAGTAATATGTGAAAGCTCAAATTTTCTTTTTGGGATTTAGTGAAAGCTCGAATTTTACTTAGACCCTGTTCTCATCAGATTAATTTCACTTCAGTTCAGTTCAGTTTAACTTTCCTTCTCTCATAAAATATTCATTTTAATTCAGTTCAGCTCTAATAAGTTCAGTCTAACTCATTTCAGTCAATGAGAACATGCCCTTATTATATTTGAAGTATGAATACTTACTTGATCATACTTCATGTGTTAAAATGAACCGTGAGTATCACTTAGTATTAAGAAAGGTTGCTTTTTTTTTTTTTTTTTTGGCACAAAGCATGCATAAAGCATAATTATAGCTTTAAGGATTAAGCAGTCTTGTTTAGGTCTTCTACCTTTATTCTTACAAATTTCAATTGTAGTGGAATTTTCTTTTTGTTTTTTTGGCACTTCTTTTCTTCCTTCACTTTTTAAGTTGGTGCTCAACATACTATTCTTTCTTCTAGAAAGCTTTACCTTTTTTTTTATTCTATGGGGTTGCAATATATTTCTCATGTACTCATATTGTTTTGCTATCATCTAGTATCAATGCAACTATAGAATTACCTTCACAATTTTGGTGCAACAATTTACGACATATATAATTATAATACACACCTTATAAAACATCTTTCTAGCTAGGTATATTTTTATCCCATACATTTTATCTTAATTCCTTTTTAATTCAAGGCATGGCTAAGCATTATCACATGTATAGCTTTCTATTTTAGCATATTGTATGATTGTAATCAATAAATTAGGCCAGCTCGATTTATTTCCTTCTTATCTTGATTTCCTTGCAAATTTTGAGTTTTAAAAAAATGAGTATCGTACTATCAGTGTATCAAATTTGAAATAATCGTAAAATTAACAAAGGTTTGATCCAAGCCCAAATTTAATTCACTTGCATTATATACTCGCAATAAACCTAAACATCCCCAAAATAACTTAACTTGATCAACTTATTTGACATATGTCGAAATAAAACTAATCCAAACTATATTTTTTTTAAGGTAAGAAAAAGAAAAGAATTAGGACCCCCTCCTCACGAGGGGTGATCCTAAAGCATCTGATGTGAGAATAGGGTATAAAGCTGAAGAGGTACAGAATGGAATATCCAATTTGTCGGTGATAATATGCCCAACATTTGCTATCCAATCTGCTGCTCTATTTGCTTCTCTGTAGACATGCCGGAGTTCCCAATGGGGGAATCTGTGAAGCAAGATCTTGATATCTTCTATAATGTGATCAATTTGCCATGGGGTCGACCAAATACCGTTTACTGCGTTGACAACTAGGAGGTTGTCCCCTTCAATGTGAAGATTTTGTATTCCTTGCTGGAGGGCGAGAATGATTCCCTTGTGGAGGCCAAAAGCTTCAGCGACGAAGACGTTGGTGGTTCCAAGGTTGAAATCTTGTGCTGCAATGGGTGTACCTTCACTATCTCTGATGATGACTCCTGCTGCTGCTGAGTTGTTTTTTACCGAACCGTCGAAGTTGAGTTTGAAAGAATTGAGAGGAGGTGCCTCCCATGCAACCAACTGAGTGTTTGGGTGGTTTGAGTGAGGTAGATGATAGGTTTGAGATCTCTGCATTGGAGACCCCGAGCTTAAAGAGGTATCTATGAGAATACGATAATTCCACTCTTCAAATGCAAGTTGCGCTCGGTGGAAGGTTCTAGAGATGCTAAAAATCTCATTCTTGAAAATAATAGAGTTTCGTTCCTTCCAGATACTCCATAAAAGGAAAATAAATCTTCGGAGGGCGGAGGTGTTTTTCCGAAGCGTAGATAATGTCGTTATCAAGTCTGTGGGTGGGAGTGTACCAGGAAACCAGTTTTGAGTTAAAGTGTTGTTCCAAATTTCTTTGGCCTTATCACAAGTAAGAAATAAGTGGTCGTGAGATTCCGGATAGGCGGAACAAAAGGTGCAATGATTGAAAGGAATAATATTTCTTTTATAAAGGATGTCTCTAACTCCAAGACCATTATGCATTATTTGCCATAAGAAAATTTGGAGTTTAGGTGGGATGTCCAATTTCCATATCCAACGATGGGGCCATTTTACAGAATTTGGCTCTAAATCATGTGCTATCCATGTAGCCGACTTCACTGAAAAATTTCCCGAAGGCGTAGGGCCCCATACTGGTGTGTCAGACAATTGAGAGTTAGGTAAGGGAATGCCGATGGTTAGCTGTACAATATAATTCGGTAATAAAGAACAAAGCTTTTGTTTATTCCAAGTTCGGTCGAGGAGAATAAATTCTGCAACCTTTAAGTTAATGTTGACTTGGTGGCCTTGTAACTCTAAGGCTTTTAGGAGACTCTTGTTCATCACCCAGTTGTCTAGCCAGAAATAAATGTCATTGACATTGCCAATTTTCCAACGAATGCCTTTGCGCAGAATTTCCCTCTGTGCAAGAATGGTTTTCCATATATGTGAGCCTTTAGGTTGAATATGATAGTAAAAAAAAGAGGAGCTATGGAGATATTTCTCTTTTATAAGTTTAACCCAAAGATTAGTAGGGTCTGAAAGAATCTTCCAACCTAACTTAGCGAGGAATGCTTGATTTAAGGGAAGGGTTCGCCTTAAACCTAGGCCGCCATGGTTCTTGGGCTTGCAAACTTTATTCCATGCTACTAGAGGGGTACCATTTTTTTCTTTTTGCCGCCTCCAAAAGAAATTTCTATGGAGAGAGTCTAGATTTTTCGCCATATCACTGGGAAGAAGAGAAGAAGAGCAAATGTAGGATGGAAGGGCTTCTAGATTACTTTGGATTAAAGTATGGCGACCTGCTTTAGAGAGGTAATTGGCTTCCCAAGAGTTTATTCGTTGTTTGGTGCATGCTATCAAGCACTCTCTTAAAATCTTTTTTCATAGGGTAATGAGAGCTAAAAAAGACCCCTAAATATCTTCCGAGAGAGGACTTGGGAGTCATGTTGAAATGGGCTGCAAGGGCAGTGCGGCGACTATTTGTAATTTGACGTGAAAGAATGATTGACGATTTATGGAAGTTAATTAGTTGACCAGAGGAGGAGCATAATTCATCTAGTATTCTATTTAAGTTATTACAAGCTGACGTTGTAGCTTTACATAAAACTAAGCTGTCATCTGCAAAAAGGAGGCATTGAATATTAAAAGAGCGAGGAGCAATTTTGAACCCGATCCCTGATTTATTTTTTTGGCTTTCTAGGGATAATTTTCTGATTAGAACTTCCATGCATAAGATAAACAGATACGGAGAGAGGGGGTCCCCTTGTCTTAGCCCTCTTGAAGGCTTGAACCATTCTGTAGTTTCTCCATCGATTTTGAGAGAATATGACATTTTGGTGACACATTCCTGGATCCAATGAATCGATTTCAAAGGAAATCCAAAACATTTAAGGGTTTCCCACAAAAAATCTCATTCAATCCTATCATATGCTTTTTCCATGTCTAGTTTTAGTGCACACCAACCCGTCTTATTTCTTTATTTATGGAAGGTGTTAAGTATTTCTTGTACTATAAGGATGTTGTCATGTATCGAGCGATCGGGGGTAAAAGCATTTTGTAAGGGGCTGACCGACTTTTTTAGAATCGGACATAGACGACTAACCATGATTTTTGATATGGCTTTGTAGATTGTATTTACCAGGCTAATTGGCCGGAAATGATCTGGGGTTTCTAGGATATCTACCTTCGATATTAAGGTAATAATAGTGTGGTTCACAAAGGGAGGAAGCTGCCCATGCGAGAAAAAACTCTGAATCGCTATAGTGATGTCATTCTCAACTATTGGCCAGTAGGCTTGGAAAAATCTAGCCCCAAAGCCATCTGATCCGGGGGATTTATTGGGGTTCATATCAAAAAAGGATCTTTTTATTTCTTCTTTAGAGATTGGGCTTAGGAGGGTGTTGCAATCATCTGATGAAACGATTGGTTCAATGAACGAAAGATCAATTTATCGAATAGTTGGTGAGTTAGAACTGAATCTGTATTTGAAGGATTCTAGGAGAAGATTGTGGATTTCCTCCCTACATCTGTATTTTTTAATCTATAAATTGTATTAAGAGCTATCCTTTTACGTATTTTATTATGAAAGAATCTTGTATTCCTATCACCTTGCGTAAGCTAATTTTTCCTAGAAAGGGCACCCCAATGTCGTTGTCCAAAAAGTAGAAGTTTCTCTCTTTGGCGCAACATTCTATTCATATGACTTACTAAGATCGGGTTAAAAGGTTGTATGTGTAACGCTTTTTCGAGGTCCTTTATTTTTTCTGAATTAAGAATGAGCTTATTATTATTGTTCCCATATCTTTTTTGCGCCCATTGTTTTAATTCGACCTTTGTACGAGACAGTTTTTGTTGAATTCTGTAGAACCTTGATCCTTGAATTGGTGATGGCCACGTTTTTTTTTACGATTGCAAGAGCCTCGGCCTCAAGAGTCCGATGGTTTCGGAATCGAAAGGATCGATGGGGCACAATTTGATCATTATAATGAGAATCATAAATTAGAGGGGCATGATCTGATATTGTAAAGACATCAAATTTTATTTGACTCCGCGGGAAAATTCGAAGGAGATCTACTACAGACTGCTCTATCAAGTTTTTCGTATATAACTCTGTTATTGACACATTGCTTCCATGAAAAAGAATTTTGGGTACTAGGAATGTCTGTTGCATGGGTATTTACTATAAAATTAGGTAGGCGTTGTAATTGGTGTGGAAGAAATGGTCTTCCACCAATTTTATCATTTACACACAACATTTCATTAAAGTCTCCTATAATAATCCAAGGCATAGTAATATTTGAGCTAAATGAATTAAGGTAAGGAAAAATTGCCCGGAATAATCCGACCTTTGGCTCATCCGCTCAAAATAATCCCACCTTTGGATTATTTTTTAATAATCCGACCTTTATATCTAATCCGCTCAAAATAGTCCCGGGTGACTAGTAACCGGTTGAAGAGGTAATTTTTTTTTATTAAGTTTAATATACACGTGTCGTAACTTGATTCGTCCAAAATAATAAAAAAATAACAATAAAAAAAGTAAAAGAATATACAAAAGTAAAAAAGAAATAAAAATAAAAATAAACAACCACCTAAGCCACACCACAACCACCACCATCCCCACCACCACCCAAACCCAGACCCTAGAACTACCACCCTACCCAGATCGGAAATCACCGCTCCACCAGACCCGAATCTCCCGCCGGCTGAAACCGACTGATATCTGAACCCAACCCCAAAACCCTTTCGAAAATCGAAACCCACCACGTTAGATGAATTGAGGTCGCGCGGCCTGAATTGCGTTCGCGTGGTGGGTTTCGATCTTTGAAAGGGTTTTGGGGTTGGGTTGGGATATTAGTCGTTTTCAGGCGGCCTGAATTGAGGTCGGGGAGGTGGGTTTTCGGAGAGAGGTTGAATTGAGTTGGGGGTTTGGTTGGTGGTTTCGTGAGGGAGGGAGGGAGACGGTGGTTTCGTGAGACGTGAGGGAGGTAGGCGGAGTTCAGGGAAGGGGGTTTAGGGGCGCTGCCGGCGCTGATGGTCTGGGTGACCGAAATTTGTAGGCTGATGCTGGCAGAAACGGGGAGGGCGAGGGAGGGGTTGGCAGGGATAGGGAAGGGGGAGGGGAATTGGTGGCCGGAATTGGGAAGGGGAAGGGAGAGGGAGATCGTGGCCGGAAATGGGTAGGTTCCGGTGGTGGGGGCTGCCGGGATCTGGGTTTGGGTTTTTTTTTTTTTTTTTTTTTTCTGTTTTTCTTTTATTTATTTTTTTAATTTTGTAACCAATCGTAGGCGGACACGTGTCTTGTAACTTGTAATAACAAGTTAGATGACCGGTTGGGACCATTTAAAGCGGAAGAGCTATAAAGGTCGGATTATTAAAAAATAATCGATAGGTGGGATTATTTTGGGCGGATGAGGCAAAGGTCGGATTATTCCGGGCAATTTTTCCTTAAGGTAATCCCAAAAATCATTTTTATCAGACTCTTGAGCTGGACCGTAAATGCCACTTATTAACAATTCGCAGTTTAAAGGTTTAAAAATAATATTTAAGTGGGCACACCTTTCTGTCAAGGTAGTTTGATTAATACTGATTTTATCAATATTCCAACAGACCCAAATACCACCCGAATGACCATTTGGTTCAATAACAAAGGTGTGATCAAAATGTAAAGATTTTAATATTCTCTTACTATTAGCAGTATTCGTCATTGTTTCCAAGACAAATATTATGTCTGGCTTATGTTTATTTTTTAAAAATATAGTTCGGCCAAAGCCTCGGGTCTTTTCCCACCTCGTATATTCCAGCATAGAATTTTCATAATGATAATGTATAATCATATAAGAGGGCCTTTGCCGCATTATATTCATCGCGAGTGTCAAGCACTCGATTCCATTAGGGGTTTGCAGCCCCGATTCTATAATATAAACTATTACAAGGATACATTTTCGTGAGAAAAATAATATAAGACACAATAAAAATTTCCAGGAAATTTTTACAGGAAATAAGATCATTAAGTCGAAAGCTTCTTTCCAGTAGAAATTTGCAACAATCCACCTCTATATTTTGGCATGACCTGTGCCAAAAAGAGCAAAATACATAAGTGCATCACTGTATACACAATTCATATAAAAAATTACTAGAATAACTAGTGTTAGTATAAGAGAAACAACATAAAGATAGACCTTGAGTCCCATGAAAAAAATTATTCCATGTCTTATCCTTGGGACAAGGCATCCAAGGGTAACTACAAAGGGCCGCCCCCCTCAAAACTCCTGCAATCAATCTCCTGAACCAAGATAACATGGTGTGACAATGAAGGGGAGTAAAGAGAAACACTAGTAGAAAAATACAAATAGGCAACCCCCTAATGGCACCGGTTCAGGCCAAACCGGTGCCAAAAACCGGCCTAAAAATGAGCAAGTTTTTAAACAAAGAGAAATGGCACCGGTTCAGCTCAAACCGGTGCCAAAAATAAAAAGGGAACCGGTTTGAACCGGTGCCTAACCAAACCGGTGCCTAACTGAACCGGTTTTTAATTACTAAAAAAAAACCCACCCATTTATATACCCCAAACCCTAAATAATGACCCTATTCTCTCTCTCCTCTGCCTCTTTCTCTCTCCTCTCCTCCTCTTTCCTTCTTGCTCAGGCCAATTCACCATCAATCTAGCTTCTTCATTTCTATGTATTTCTGAAACTCCTCCTCCTTTCTATCACTTGAAGACGAAAAAGAAATAGAAGATAACAACAAATCGAAGACCAAAAACCGCGGTTTGATGTTGTTTTCGACTTTGATGTTTTTCGATTGCAATTTCAATTTCGATTTTGATTTTGTTTTTCAAGTTGCATGCGGTTTTGGGGTTTTGTTTTCGTGATTTTCAGGTTTTTTTTTCGATTTTCAAGTAATTTCGATGTTTTATTTTCGTTTTTCGATTATTTTTCTTCAATTTCTGGGTTTTATTTTTCAATTTCAATTTTGATTGTGTTGTTTTCGATTTTGATTTTGTTTTTCGATTTCAATTTCAATTTCGATTTTGATTTTGTTTTTCAAGTTGCATGCGGTTTTTGGGTTTTATTTTCGTGATTTTTAGGTTTTTTCGATTTTCATTTTTTTTTTCAATCTCTGGGTTTATTTTATTTTTGTTTTCAAGTTTGTTTTAATCAAATTTTTAATCAATTTCGATTTTGATTTTTTTTTTCAGATTTTGATTTTTTTTTCGATTACAATTTTTTTTGTTTTCTGGGTTTTTGTTCGATTTTAATTTTTTTGTCGATTTCTAATTTTTTTTCTGGGTTTATTCGAATGTTGTTATATTTATTTTTTGGGTTTTTTTTAATCGAATTTAATTTTATTTATTTTTTGGGTTTTTTTAAATCGAATTTAATTTTATTTATTTTGTGGGTTTAATTCTTTTTTAACTGTTCTGGGTTTTTTTTTTTATTTTTTCGCAGCTTGTTCATTTTAATCAATTTATTTTTGATGTTTTAATTTGCGCAGGTATACATAATCCAAGAATCAAGAATCAAGAATCAAGAATATGGGGATTTTTAGATTGTGATGTTGTAGTATTTTTTTTTTGATTTATATTGTAGTTTTTTTTTATTTATATGTTGTAATTTTTTTTATTGATCTATGCTGTAGAATTTTATTGATTATATATTAAACAGAATCGTTTATATTGATTGTGATGTTTGATTTATATTTTGTGTTTTTATTTAATTTTGTTTATTTAATTTTTAAGCAAAAAAAACAAAAAAAACAAAAATTGATTTTTGGGGGTTTTTTGGCACCGGTTAACCGGTGCCAAAAACTTTGAAAAAAATTTCAGTGGGCCTTTTTGGCACCGGTTAACCGGTGCCTATTCCACGCTATGGCACCGGTTTTGAACCGGTGCCAAAAACTTGGTTTTTGGCACCCCTCACATAGGCAGCGGTTCAAACCGGTGCCTTAGACCGGGTTTGAACCGCTGCCAAATGCATTTTTTCACCTAGTGAAAAATGGTCCTTTGCTGCTGCCAGCAAGGAAGCATAGCATAGCAACAAGAAGACTTAATACAACCTGTAACTAAACCCAACATAGGAAGACCAGCTGAACATATTAAAGGAGGGTGTAAGGTTTGAGAATTATAAAACCACAAACCCCAAGGGAGCAACTCATTATTATACAGAAGAAATAAGAGCAAAAATAATGCTGAATAAATAATATTCCAATGGGAAACACTTAATAGTACCATAGTAGCAGTAAAAGTAAAATGCAAAAGGACTGAACACATAATCCGGTAATGCAAGAGAGGGTAAACTAAATAGAGACGTTGCATTAGCTTAAAGAAAATGAAATTACAAAAGAAAGGATCAGCATGATAATTAGCAAGATAGTGTAGGCTGAACCTTAATAGGAAATAGATAATGAAAAGAAAATAAACATTACATACGAAATTAGTAAAATAAAGAGCTAGTAGCTGGAATCTCATACCCAAAAAGCAGCACACATAGCCTAGAGACTTAATCATAATTCATAACAGAAGTAGGGGAACCCACATCCCCATCATCACGTTTCCTCCTTTTAGAATTTTCAGACTTGTTAGTGTCACAGGAAGGAGAAGCAGTCATGTCAGCATCGAAATTTATCTCGGGGATATGGTGGATAACCCCTAAAGCATTGAAGAAAGCCTCGTCTAGATCATCCTCATCATCAACAAAAGACTCTTTTTCTGGAACAGGAGGATTAAGAGTGATTTTTTCTCCTGTTGAAACTTGAAACTCACCCAAAGAAGCAAAAGCATTACTGATGGGAACAGTAGCTACCTCTCCATGATTTGAAGAAGAAGAAGGGGACTGATTGAAGTTGGTAGGGTTAGGATTAGGAGAGTAGACAGTGTTGTTGAACCTAGAGAAATGGCTAGTAAAAGCACCTCTCCCACTTTTCCCACCCCTGCTGAAAAATCTAGGTCTAGCACGACGTTGTGGCTTGACATGTATCCAGTCAGAGTGAGGTAGAGGGGCTTGTTCACCCTGGTGGTCCAGATTGCTAGCCTCAAGCTGAGCCACTATGAGTTCAAGAGAAGGAGTAGGCTTTTTAGGACAAGCCTTCAAGGTGTGGTCTTTATTTCCACACAGGGGGCAGACTTCATGAACACCCTCATAAGAAAGATAAAAATTTTTGTTTCGCTCACCGATATGCATAGAGAGAGTACAAGGGACAGGTTTAGAAATATCTATATTAAGACAGACCCTAGCAAACTGAGCTTTATCATCATTTCTTAGAGTATACTTATCAAGCTTAATTAGAGTACCTATGCTAGAAGTCAGAGAAACACAATGATCCCAAGTCCAATACTCAGTGGGAAGAAAAGGGATTTTAACCCACTGATCAACATGAGTAATCTTATTATCGAATGCGAAAAAGTTTGGCTCCCAAGGAATGAGTACCAAATTAAGCCCCTGAACAAACCAAGGTCTGTGGGACCAAACTTCATCTCTATCAATAGGGTTGGTGAATTTGATGATGTACCAACTATTGGCTAGGTATCTAATAGAGACTTCCCCATGAATGAAATTCCACTCTTTAACCAACCTAGAGGTGACAGCAGCATAAGGCACAAACTCTCCCCAAATTTTAGCATAAAAGATTTTTGATTTATGATCGGCTATGGTAGCTTCAGAAAGTGTAGGTGCATTGACAGTTATACTGGAGTGAACTGAATTTGAAATTGGCGGTGAAGGAGGACATGCACCATCTGAAGAAGGGGGAGGGGTAGGAATACTAGGACTGTGACCTCCCAGAGAGTTGAGGGTGTCACTGGATGGGTGGGATTGACTGGTTTCACAATTAAGGCTATCCATACTATTAATTCCACATTCAACAAGTTGAGATTTGGAAGGGCAAATGGCAGGAGAAGGATGTCGTGTTGTAAGAATAGAGGCATAACTAGGAGGAGGGGGAACGTCTGACATGAAATCTATACTATAAGTAGTAGGAAGATGAAAATGTAGAAGAAATAAAGCACAACAGAAACAATAAGCAAAGAGGATGAAAGAAACACTAAAGAGAGATGCTACAACTAAACACAAGCAAGGATATAAATAGACAGGAAAAACCGTTCCCAAAGAAAAACCACCAGAGAATTGAAGGGACAGTAGCAAACCATGATAAAAATAATAATAAAAAACAGAACGAAGATCACACAAATTTTTCGAAAAAGAGAGAAGAACAGAAACAAAAAATGGGAAGAGCAAAGGTTCGATTAAAAAATTCAGAAAATATAGAAAAAAAGGCAAGTAATTTAAACATGCAAGCAAAGCTACATAATTAAGTAAAAGAAGGTAGAGAGACTTCCCTGAGATCCAATTTTTTTTATTCTTGAAAGTATCGCTTGAGATTGCTTGTTGTATATTTGCGAATTTCCCCAGAAAAATAATCATCACATCTACTCCATAGACGGAGACGAGTAGCGTATTACCCAAGATCTGCAAGATCTCGATGCTTAGAGGCCTTTTGGGTTCACCGATCTTGTAATTAAAAAGCTTAATAGGGTAATTTATCTCATAAAGTAGATAATCTTTTGGAACAAGGATATAGGAGATCCATAGTTGACCAATTGAAGGGCTAATAGGATAATAATTGCTTGTGCTAATTAGGAAAAGCAGGGGGGAAGATCGAGCAAAAGTATGAGCCTTTGGGAAGCAAAACGGCAGCGGTAGGGGATTTTCATTTTCGTGGTGTTTCTGGGGTTTTCTTTTGGGTGGGGTTGGGTTTTTCTTTCTCTTTCTCTCTCTAGATTTCTTTTTGCATCTCATGTTTCATAATTCTATGTTTTTAATCCAAACTATATTGACTTGATCGACATATGAAACTCAACTACATGGTACTCAATAGTATAAAAGCACGTATGCACGATGACATATATAATTTTTGTAGTATAAAGGCGCAATGTCAAAATAATAAAACTATACTAATTAGGTGTGCCCATATACATATTTTGACATTCGACCCGATATCCAAATTCCATTACGAGTATAACAATTGAATTTTATGTCCGTGCTTTATTATACGGAGTACATTATACACGTCAAGGTAGAAATGTCCAAACCCCGCGATAAATCAAACGATATTTGGTCAGATCCGATTTAAACAGACGCCAAGAACGAACTTGACCATTGGCGTCTTCGTCCGTTTGAAACTTTCGGACTCTTCTTCTCAACCCAGAATACATTCAACCATCTTTCTTCAATCATCATTTTTTCCAGAAATTAGAGAGAAACAGAGAAATCGATGAGAGAGATTGAGATGGGTTCGAATTCAGAGAAGAACAATTTGTTACCGGTTTCTGATCTTCCCAGAAACGACGATAAACTCTTTCGAGGTTCCGCCATGACTAAACGTGGAGCTTATGCTGCCATTTGTTACATGGCTTGTGCTGGTATTTTACCACTTTCTCTCTCTTATGGTCAATTGTTGTGATTTCTTCTGATTGTTGCTGATTTCTATGGGATGTGATTGTAATTCCAAATGATGAATTGAATTGAATTTTGCTGATGAATTGATTTGGATTGAATTTTTTGAGGATTTTTTGTGTGATTGAGATGATTTGGATTAGTTATTGTTTTAGGTTGGATTTTGTATTCAATTGATTGTTAATCGAATTCGACTTTGATTGATTGTGCTAAATCTATACTAGGTTTTGAAATTGGAACTTTAAGAAAATTAGGATATTGGCTGTTGTAGGCTTACGGCAAGCAATTCTGGGATGCTCAGGAATAGTTACAGATTTGATATTAGCCTGGAATTCTGGAAGCTCTATATTCTAGAGTTAGTTTTTGTAGATGATCATTTCTGCCTAAATTCTCTCCCTAATAAACCGGCGATGGATGTAACGGAGTTTGATGAAAGATGGAGTTTTGGCGTGGTTGTTTGAGAGATGAAATACATTGATTCAAACATTTGAGCTAAACTTATTGGGTCTTTGTTATGGCTAAGGGTATTGAATTATAAATCCCTTCCATTTTAATAAATGTCACCAGTTTAAATAGCTTAGAAGTTTAGGAAAGCTTTTGATGAAGCATTTTTGGAAGTAAGCATTCACTAAACCGGATGCCTCATTCATAGGTTGGCTGGTTGGGGAAGGACCACATGGCTGAATGTTGCCTCATATGTGAAAGTTGTGTACATTGCCTTAGGAAAAATATAACCATTTTTGAAAGTATTAATCATTTAGCCCCTAATGAAGAAGAAAACTTCGAAGACGTATCATCTATTTTTAATGCATTTATGATATATACATGCATGAATAATATAGAGGAATTTTTTCATTATAGTACTAAAATTTTCTCTTCTTGGTTCTGCTCTTTTCTCTTTATGAAAACCTGCTCCTGCGATTATTAACTGAGGCAGGTCTAGGGGGGAGGGGGTGTTTGGGAACAATTGCAAGGAGGTTGTTTATATGTGGGCTAATGTTATGAAATAGAAAGAAATTGAGCTGGTATTTCCTTTTTGCAGTGCTCTTGATATTGTTCAATAAGGCTGCATTGTCTTCATATAGCTTCCCAAGTGCAAATGTTATCACCCTTTTTCAGGTAAGCTGCTGCTAAAATTGTTGGTATATTCATATTTATTTATTTTCTTATAAATTGTGATGGGAGTTGTGAAGTTACTGCTTTATGCAACATAATATTGACAATTTGACATGACCTTTTGCCTTATAATATGAAAGGCTTCTTGATATTTTTGAAGGAAGAGACACATTTGAAATGAGTAATTCCATGCTATATTTTTAGTTAAAAAAAGCTAGATGGAGAGACATTTGAAAAGAGTAATTCCTTGATATTTTTATCATTTAATGAATATCTCCTTTTTTTTTTTTTGTTAGTAATCAACTCTTTGTGTGATGAGGATCTTAGTAAGCTTTCTTTTATATTTTACCGGCTTATTAGTTATGGCTAGGATTATACACTGTAAGGGAGAGTGCTGAAGGCTCCTTTTTCGCACGTCAATGACCCCCAATTTCAACATACTCTTGACTCTCTGTTTTCAATTGTGTTTTTCTGGAGTGTGTGTTGGCGCTTTGGTGGGTTGGGAGGGTTGGGTTAGAGCCTTAGTGGTACCTGATTTGAAGCAAGTCAGGGGGCCTGAAAAATTATGGTATTTATTTATTTTTTAACACGTACAGAGTAGAAAGCATCTATAGTGGCTATGTTGGCTACTTCATTATCAATCTTCTTTTATTCTTAAGTGGTGTGTCAAATATATTTGCTTATCCTAATACTGATTTAGTTATTCAATTATGGATGGATACATCAAGTCTTGGTTAAAAGACAGCCCACCTATGCTTAGTCAAAACTGATAATAATTACATTGCAGTCAATGTCTTGTGTGTATTTTGCTTATTCTGGATGGTAATGGTGGATCCTTAGGAATTTTTTCCTGATTGCAAATTATCTGTTAGTCAAGCTGTTCTATGATGGAATGTTTCTTCATACATGCAGATCTATGAGGATTTCTTTTTTATTTTTTTGAAAAAACACATACCTGAGAACACAATTTGATAATGTGATTTGTCTATGCCTGCAGATGGTATCTTCATCTACATTTCTCTATGTGATGAAACGCTTGAAGCTCATTTCTTTCACTGTTGCAGAATCGACTGCTCTTGATAACCCTGTAACTCTTGTTCCTTTGAAAACACTGCTGCACACTCTACCTCTTGCATTTACCTATTTGATGTACATGGTATGCTTTGATGATAACTATGTGTTTTGGAATGCCTTTTTTTTTTTTTTTTTTTTTTTTTTTTTTTTTTCTTTTGCTTCTAATTATAACAATTTCTGTTTTCTTTTTGTTTTTTTTCCATTTCCTTTGAAGTTAGTTACCATGGAGTCTGTGCGTGGTGTAAATGTTCCTATGTATACTACTCTGAGGAGGACTACTGTGGTCTTTACAATGGTTATGGAGTATGTTCTGGTCCGACAAAAGTATACTTCCTCTATTGTTGGAAGGTAAATTTTTTATTTTATTTTTGCTACTGCCCACCAGTGGTGTGGATGCATATTATTTATAGGTGTTCATCTGGAATACATGAACCTTTATATTATATATTGCTTGATTGATCATCACAAGGAGATGATTATGTCTATGATCTCATAAACAGGTAAAATTGGAAAAAGATATGACAAACTCTTATTGTATAATCTCTTATTGTATCTGCTTTTGAATTTAGATCAAATTCTGGGAGTCTTTTTCAAGTTACACAATTCACATCACATCGGTGTTTGTTCATAAAGGACTCCTTACAGCAGATTAGATTTTATTGTCTATTTTCCTTCAGCTATACTGAAAAAAACTTTTTTAGAATATTTGGTTATTAAAGAAGCTGTATGGAGTGTGGGATTGTAGTATCTAGAGTTCTATGGAGATAATGGATTTATGGTTTCCATCTCTTTCTTTGAAGTGCTTTGTAGTCACTATTATTTTTTTGTCTTGCTGGTTCAGTGTAGGGTTGATTGTTCTTGGTGCATTCATTGCTGGTGCTCGAGATCTGTCATTTGATGCTTATGGCTATGCCGTTGTATTTCTGGCCAATATTACTACGGCTATATACCTTGCAACTATTGCTCGAATTGGTGATACATCATTATTTTTATTTCATTTTCCCTGAGTAATCTAATATATTATGGTCTGTTGATGCTTATATAACCTTTTTTTTTTCTCAGGAAAATCCAGTGGCCTCAATAGTTTTGGACTTATGTGGTGTAATGGTGAGATTGCAGATCTTGTATAAAATAATGTACTTACAACTCACAGCCTTGCTACACGATGTATCAGTTCTATGCTCTTAAACCTTTTTTTTTGTGTGAATTTCAGGTATTCTTTGTGGACCAATATTGCTATTTTGGACTTATGTGAGAGGTGATCTGGATATTACCTTCAACTTCCCTTACTTGTTCTCTCCTGGTTTTCTGGTACATCATAATCCCTTGATTCTTCTGTTGCTCAACTTGCATGCTTATTGTTGAAGCCTAGCATGTTTCATTCTGCTAAAGGCTTCGCTTTGTATTATATGCATGTTTTTATCATCCTGCATGGCAAGAATATCTAAAATGCTTTCCTGATCATTGACTTCTTATAATGAATCTTATGTCCCCCTATCTCACTTCCTCTTCTTGCAGGTTGTTTTGTCCTTTTCTTGTGTGCTGGCTTTCTTCCTCAACTACAGTATATTTCTCAACACCACTCTCAATTCAGCACTAACACAGACAATTTGTGGTAACTTGAAGGTATATACAGTTGCCTTTTGTTGCTTTTGATATTTCGCCGGGTTCCTCCAGTTTATTTAAACATAAAAGAAAACTAGACTAAGTTGATGGATCCATGCACACTTGAATCAAGTCCCACAACTACTGACAAGACGATAGTGACTCTGAAATAGCCTTGCACAAACTCTCTTTATCTGTAAATTAATTTTCTGTGGTGATTGGGTGGGTTGGGGTGTTGCAGCTACAGAGGTGAGCTCATCCTCTTGGTGGTGAGGTAAATAGGTAGATAAAAGGGAATGATAATAAAAATATGTGACTTAAACATGCATACAGAGAACAAAGGCCTTAACTCTATTCCTTTTCTACTGTCTTATAATCAATCAACTTTGTTGCTTTATAATTAATCACCTTTGTTGTTTCAAATTATGTAATGTATTTAAAAAGTACTAGTATCTGATTTCAATATTGTTATTTTATAGGATCTTTTCACCATTGGACTTGGTTGGATAATATTTGGTGGATTACCTTTTGATTTGGTGAGTAAAATAGAATTTCTGTTTCGGTTTAAGATCTTTATATGAGAATATTGTCTTGAGTAAATTGGTAATGACGTTGTGCATTATGCTTGCAGCTAAATGTTATAGGACAGGTTCTGGGTTTTCTGGGATCTGGTTTGTATGCCTACTTTAAGCTGATTGGCAAGTAGCCTTTAGGGCCATTGCTTATTACAACGGATGACTATTCTTTTACTGCTGAGTGCTGGCTGTGGTTGCTGTCGCTGGTTTAAATATGCAGTCGCTTGAATTCCAATAGGAAATACATTTGATAACATGAACCTAGAAAAGCTTGACAAGCAGCTAGGGTTTGTCAATGACAGTAGGACTGATTCTGTTTGAGCAACAATTGTCTTCCCTAATTACGGTCAATTATTAGGAGTATATCAGAAGGAAATTGAACTCATGAGCACTGATCTGCGGCTACATCAATTATTTTATCAAATTGGTGATTTCTAGGTTTAGTTATTTTTACTCTTTTAATCTTTTTTTTTTCCTCTTCCTTGGGCAAAGTTTTTGGTAAATATTGTAATTCTTTTGCCCATGTATTTCCTGTACTCTTTGTGATAAACTGCTAAAGGCTTGAGTTGAGATTTGCCTAATTGGGCTACTCCTTCAGATATTGTTTTTGGTATTATTTCTTTGAATCCGATCTACTTATACAAAATTCTCTAATGGAAGTAGTTTTGAATTGTTAGGGTATGAGCATGCAGCGGAAATGTAAAATAGAACGAGAAATTAAAGGTAAAATGTAAGATAAACAATAAAAGGAGACACGATATTTAACGTGGGAAAAACTCTCTAAATAGAGATAAAAAAACCCACGACGACGAGCACCAAAAAATTCCACTATAATAAAATGAGAGTACAAAGTTACCCTAATAATAGGGTATTGAGATACAACTCTTACAATTAAAACTCTCAAAATAAAAGAAAAGAAAATAGTGGAATAAATTACAAGGAGAAGATTAACTAGGGAGACTAGTGTAAATGGATGAGTAATTTTGTGAGTGGGTAAATTTGTATGGAGGTTGAATGTATATTGGTTGGATGCTTCAATATGAGCCAAACTCCAACTATTTATAGTTGGTTAGGTTGGTGGAAATGGATGCCTCAAGATGTATGAAAAATTCTCTAGATTTGCTTGCATGATAATATTGCTTCTAGAGAGTTGACCATTTTTCTAGAATAATCAACATAATTGTAGAATATTTGACATACTCTAGAAGCAAGAAGAATTGTATTGGGCTTCTTTAAAACTTGGTCCATATGAAATTTTGGGCCACATCTAACATGAATGAAGGGGAACAAGTTAACTAAATTAACACGTCACACTAACTAACTCAACAACAATACTAACTGACTCAACTGCCTAACTAACTAATTGAACTACTCAACAGCAATACTTAACTGTAGATGTTTGTACCCAGAAAAACATAACTTGTCAAGAAAAAAGATCTCGTTCATGCTCCTCCAAATCTAACTTTTATCTAGCTTTGTTTCAAAAATGTAGTGACTTCTTATTACTTGTTTGAGTCTCTATTCCATCTTAATATATATTATACTTGTTGCCGAAACATAAAACAGGGTATTCAAATGACCAAACCCAGATTTTCCAATTGATGAATTACCCAAATTACTCAATAACTTTTGGGCAAAATCATAAACGTAAATTATAATTCAACACTAACATTATTACGTACAATAAAATGCTTAATGAATCGATTTAGAAAAATACACAGACTACGCAAGAAAATTGGAAGAAATTGATTGATGCAGTACTGCAGTAACAATAAAGCCATAATTGAAACATAACGAAATCTAAAATCTAAATTATTTCATTAATTGTGAATCCAACATTTAACTACTACATGAGTCTTAATATATACTGAAATTTAACACTCCTAAACTTGTAACAAAGATGATCAAATATACTAATTGGACTGTAACTGTCACACTAATCAACTAACTCAATTGTAAAATTTCAACTGTCATACTAACTAACTACCTCAACAAAGGACAGAGCTAGTTCAGCCTTGTCGTCTTCTTGACCGCCATTTTCTTGGCCTTTTTTATCATTGAATGTTCAGAACCTCCATCAAGTTGTATCTCCTTCCTCTTGTCCTTCTCCCCCAAGTCCACGACTTTCTTAGCCTTTGATTCTCCATCAATCTTCTTGGCCTTGTTCATCACTGACTGATCAGAACCGAGCTCTATCTCCTTCCTCTTGTTCTTTGCCCCGAGTCCTCGACTTTCTTGCCCTTCTCCTTCTCCTCCGCTGCCATGTTCTTGGCCTTCAATTCTCCAGCATTCTTCTTGGCCTTTTTCATCACTGATTGATCAGAACCTCCACCGAGTAGTATCTCCTTCCTCTTGTTCATCACCCCCGAGTCCACGACTTTCTTGCCCTTCGATTCTCCAACAATCTTCTTGGCCTTGTTCATCACTAATTGACTAGAAACTCCACCGAGTTGTATCTCCTTCCTCTTGTTCATGGCCCCCACTTTCTTGCTTTTCGATTCTCCAACAATCTTCTTGGTCTTGTTCACAACTGATTGACCAGAACCTCCACCGAGTTGTATCTCCTTCCTCTTGATCATTGCCCCCGAGTCCACGACTTTCTTGCCCTTCGATTCTACAACAATCTTCTTGGCCTTGTTCATCACTGACTGATCAGAACCGAGCTCTATCTCCTTCCTCTTGTTTTTTCCCCCATGTCTCCTTTCGGAAACATCAATAAACATCCAACGACCACGGGCGCGACTCCGTGACCGTAATTAGTATGAGATCTCACCTAACTCGTAGTTTTGAAAAATATTTGAAATAAGAGACTCGTAGATCAGACGACCTCGAGAAAAGTACACGGCTAATACCCCATGTACCCCAATCCCTGATTGTCATTACTCCAAAAGTGCACCAATCCAGAGTTTTATTGCTCATCCATCTTGCACTTTACGTGATTTACAGGTTTAGACTTGGTGATGACTCATATGCGTAACAATACAATCAATCCAATATCAATGCAATCAAGTAAAACAACTTTTCAATTTCAATTCTTGATTTATTAGTGGCAAGAAACATTTATTATTTATTCCTTTACTACCTCGGTGTATAAACACCTTGAGTGCATAAGGCACCCCAAAACCTTAACCTCGTCTTAGAAGACTTAAATTCTTCCTTTACTCATCCTACTTGCATAATCATGAATGAGTAATAAATTAATCATTACACCAATCATATACCTTTGCCTCTAAGCGCACCTTGCATAATTAGAGCACAAATAATACTTGCAATATAAAATAGTGCACGTCATACGAAATTCACAATGTATAACCAAACAATTTAACTCAGTCATCCCTATACATGATACTAAGTTCTCGATCCGTCGTCCTTAAACATGCACCTAAAAGAAAGGTTTCGTAACTTGTACGTACCTTGAGCAAACGAATTGGTATGCCACTTTACTAACTAGAAATCACCTTCAATAAACTCCTCTCCTAAGCCAAATAATAACATCTCAATCAATACCCAATCAATCAAATTTACAACAATACTAACTTACTTTAAAACCTTCAAAATCCAAATCAAACAACACTTTAAAACCTTCCCTTTAGTTAAAATTAAAGGCTTATATATAGTTCTTTAAATTTTCTTCATAAAAACCTTAAAATACACTTTTATACATGAAATTACAGCAAGTTCAAAGTTTAATAAAAATCTGAAAATTATATAAAACCCCCTAAAAATCTCCCTTTTTAATGGGTGATTAAACCCTCTTTATAAAACATCAAAAGTAGTACTTAGAAACTATTTCCAACACTTAAAACTTCAATAAAAACATATATTTATGCTTAATTAACTTTAAACATAATTAATGTTATTAATCAAACTCAAGGATAATATAAATAAGTATAAAAAAAAAACTTCGTTAAAATCAAAAACTGCCCGAAAATCATATTTAGAGGCTGAATTTGGCCCGAAAAACACTACTTTTTCATCAAAATCAGATGATTTCAGAACTTGATCGGGATTAAAACGGGATTAATATTAACGAACGAAAATCTAAAAATTAAAACACGAATCTATGTGTTCAAAATAATCTGGAATTAAGTTAAACTAATCAGTAGTTATAATCACCAAAATTTGAAAACATCATTACTATAAAAGCCCTAAATCAATTGTTCATAAAAACCCTAAAATCATGATTTTCAATAAATTGAAACCCTAGGTTTATAATTCATAAAATATGAAATTTATTACATAAATATAAACTGAAATTTATAATCTTTATACCATTAAAATATAATTTGATACTGAAAATATAATCTTTATACTGAAATCAAAACCCAAAACAATTAAATTAACATTAAGCAAAATAATGAAACAAAGGAGGATGAAAATAAGACTAACCTTTTTGTGTGGGAAATTTTTGGAGATTCATGGGGTATTTATAGGAGAGAATTATTGTAGGGTAAAAAGAAAGATTGGGCCTCATAAAAATAATGGGTCGATTAAGTAAACAAATGGGTTAGGCTTGTGTGATTGGACATAAATTGTAGAATAAAGGTGCATAAAATAATTTGTTCAAATAATTTTCGACCCAGATTAATAATTTGAAACTTTTGAAATTAAATTATGAAAAATAACAAATAAATATTATAAATAAAATAAATTTTCATTTATAAAATATTTAAAAATACGGGGGATTACAATCTACCCCTCTTACAAAACCATTCAAACTTCTGTGTTTTATATTGCTGCAAATTGATTGATTCTCAACATGCACACTCAACAAACTGAACTTTATGCTTAATAGACTTGTACTTGGCCAAAGTTTACATACTTTAAATGCATGTAAATACAACAATAGTGCATATTAATAATCAAATAATGCAAACTCAAGCAATAAATAGCATAATTGAGGTAAAAAGCGCGAAATTACATCGCATTCTACCCCTCTTAAAGAAAAGAGTTACGCCCCCGTAACTCACCTCAATAACATCATTAGGCATTTCTTTTTCATTTCTTCTTTCTGCAATAATTTATCCATAACTTGTTATTCTATAATTTCCTCAAATTTGAATAGTTCAATTCATAGGCACTCAATAATCCCTTTAGCTCTCCTTAGCTAACAACCGAAGGCTATTAAGATCTGTAAAAATCTTACAGGTGACACTGTATTTCGAATGAATCTCCAATGTAAACAATATATACGCAATCTCAAGATCATGGTAGGGTAATTGGTCTCATAAGATTTGTCTTGGCAAGAAGCATTATCATTTTTCCATTTTGTTGCAAGACACATCCATTAAGTAAAAACTTCAAGTCCACCACTCCCATTAGACAAGACTAAAACAAGTGCAACGATTAAATGTTCTTTAAGAGTTAAAAGGCTTGTTTACACTTCTCATCCCATTCAAACTAACTCTCTTTCATCAAGGTATATACAACAATCTTCAAAAGTCCTTCACAACCCTCTTTAAACATCTAATCCCAATAAACTCCTTATATCGGTCACATTGTTAGGTGTAGACCACTTACTCACCACTTGAATTTTTTTGTCCCAAAATGAAACTTACTCTCATTAATAAAAATTCACACTTCGAAAACTGAGTATATTATAAGTCGTCCCTAAAATGTCACAGAATCCTCAAATGTCTATTATAATTCTCCTCACTCTTCAAGTATAGCAAGATATCATTAATAAAGCCATATATTTATCGAATTACTGTACTCATGGAAATACTCGATTCACTAAATCCATAATGATTGTTAATACATTAATTAATCCAAAAGGCCTGATTTATATTTCCATGTTTATGAATCCATGGGCTCCTCAAAATTTTCTTCTCTCCAACTTGGTTTTTCAAATTCTCCCAACGAAAGTCAATTGTCTCACGAATCGTATCCCTATTCTCTTTCCACCAAAGTTATGCTCCTCAAATTCTCATGGCAATTCAAAACAAACTCATCTTTCACTACCTATTTCTACAGAAAAGCAGGGTCTCCACTCTCCTTAAAGTATGCGGCTTGACCAAAGCAAAACTCATCTTTTTTTTTTTTTTTAAATTCTTTGGACTAATTCCCCATACTCATTTAAAAAAACTTATCAAACGATATTGCAATTGAACATCCATACTTTGTTTACGTAATATCTAAATTTCTCTCCAAAAAGTAGTAACTTGTTCGAGTCTCTCATAGTGTTAACACAAACTTTTAAAAAAATCGGGTGAACAATAATTATTGTACATCCATTATAAAGATAACCTAAAGTGATTAAAAGTTACCCTGCGTTAAAGTAACCCAATTCAAAAATCAATTATCAGTGATTGAATGTAATTAAGTTACTTTTATAAAACTTTTCTTATATATTTATATAAAAACTAGATGAATCCCGTGCGATGCACGGTTTGTTTGATTTTTTTTAAATAATGTTTTTTTTTGTATTTATGAGCCTAAAATTTGTTTTATATTTATATAAAATTCCTAATATTAAAAGATAATATATAATATTTAATTAATTTAAACTTAAAAATCTCATTCGCCAATTTTTCTTACATGACATTTAAATTATTTAAATCTAAAATAAATTAATAATCTCTTATTTAATTGGCTACTACTAAGATTTATAATCCTACATGTCGCGCTGAGAAAATTAGATCCTACGTGGCTCTCTAAAAACTCGGGAAAAAACTCCCATATATATATATATATTAGATTATATTATGTTTAAAGTTACCAAAAAAAAACAAAAAGTTACCCTAAAATTAACTAAAAGTTACCCTTATATTGCTCGATGTACACTAATATTAGTGTAAACCGCATGTATACAAAAGTTTTTGTAGTTTTAATCGAAAAGGTACATTTTGACAATTAAGTATGTACTATACTACTATTTTCTCCATTCCATCTTAGTAGACTAGTAGAAGTTACTTGAACATTATATTATGTTATTTTAATAGTTTCTTGAACATAAATTCCTTAGCTCGCTTGTAAACTAACGGGATATTGTTATCAAATAATCAAACCACTTTCTCCAATTTTAATCCTACCAAAATTAGTCAAGAAATTTAAATAATCTTTTGGGCAAAATTAGCAAGATCGCTCAAGAAACTTAAAAACTCTAATCAAGCAATATGATTTAATAATATATAGAGGAAAGAAAGAACAAAATAGAAAGGCTAAGAGATAGAGAATATCACGCATAATACGTTGAAAAAATTGAGCTTCATGAAATCACTAAAAGATGATGAATCTACGAATGAAATATCTTATTAGTTGTTTTTATCACTACATATATATGCATAACAGATGATTAGTAAGTTAGTCCTCTACCGTAACACAATTTCGTACACTTTAACTCGTGTAGGATGATCTTCGCATCCAAATTGCAATCTTGTAACCAGGTTTTAGGCAATCACATATCTTGGGTTGAGTTTAAGCGATTTGGGATTGATAGCAGCAAATTGCTCGTACTAAAAAATTTCCTTGTGGAATTCAGTCACATATATATTAACTACTATTATTCTTGCACGTGTTTGTTTCACACTCATGATTCCAAATAAACAACCAAAAAATCCTTTTTTTTTTTTGAATTTTATTTAAATATATCCTTCAAAACGGATCACGTTATCCTTTAAAAATTAATACTGAACACGTAGGGTTCGTTTGGGATCGCTGTGATTTTCTATTTTTTGTTTTTTAAAAGTATATTATATATGTCAAATAATGAATAAAAAATTATTTAAGCTTATTAAAACCATAATAATTTTGAAAACCAACAACAGAAAAGTATAAACACCTTTTTCTTGTTTCTTGTTTTTAGTCCTCCCCATAAAGTGAATTCCTAAATCCTAATGTAAGTTTTATACTTGATTTGCAAATTGTAACATATATCATGAATAGTATGTTATGCTCCTTACATATTATACTAATTCTTGATTTTATTGTTGGTATAATTGCTTTTACTTTTATGATATGACGCCCATGAAGTTGTTTAGGATTAGTTTCCTAATTGTTGTAGGTTTGCTTTGTTATGAAATAGGAACAAACTTTATCTTGCCGCCATATAACCCTAAATTTATTATCTTGTCCAAAAAAAAAAAAAAAAAAAGTCTAAATTTATCTTTGTATATGTATTTCCTTTTATATCTTAGGTAATTAGAGTACAACTAGAATTAGGATTTAATACTTTTTATTTATAAATACACGTTGTGTGAATAAGGAGAAGATTGAGAGCTTGAGATTAATCCGACAATGGTTAATTGGAGTGATTTACCCGTTGATGTCCTTAGAGAAATAGTGTTGAAACTAGATTCTGCCCAAGACTTAGTCTTTTTCTCGGCTGTATGTGGACCATGGAAGTATGCATATTCTACGGCCAAAAATAATTGGACTAGGACGATGCCATGGTTGATGGTACCCGAAAACGCACAAAATAGCCCTAATTACCCTAGGATATTATACTGTCCTAATAAACAAAGGTGTTACCAATTACATCTCCCTCAAACTTATGGTGCTAGATGTTGGGGTTCGTCGTGTGGTTGGATTGTCGTACTCGATCATAACCTAGAGATGTACATGTTGAACCCGATAACTAAGTCTCGTATTAGCCTACCCCCTCTTTCAAGCATGCCCAACGTATGTGTTGAAGATGAAGACGGCCCTGAGTTCTTACAATTATGTATCATACAAAAGGCGGTCGTAATTGAAGCTGACGGTGAATACATTGTCATAACAACACCTGGTATCTTTTATCACAGCGTACATTATGCAAGGCCTGGTGACCAAGAAAAATTAGGGTAAGATGTGCTTTGTTCTGTCGCCTTAAATGTATCCTTCCTTAAGTCGAGCAATACAAGCAGCGTTATCCTCATATAAAGTTGTTGGTGCCTCTTTCCCAGATGATAAACCACAAACTTCTTTTATATGTTGAACTACCGACCTTAACCATACACATTCACGACTAGCCTCGTGAATTGCTAAAATCTTAGAATGATTGGAAGAAGTAGCTGCAATGGTTTGTTTCATGGAACGCCAAGAAATGGCAGTACCACCATATGTGAACACATATCCAGTTTGTGACCGACCATTATGAGGATCAGATGAATAACCTGCATCTGTAAAACCAATCAAATTTTCTTTGGACAACTTTGGGAAAAATAAACCCATATCCTTCGTACCTTGAAGGTAACGAAGTAAATGTTTAATCCCATTCCAATGCCTTCGGGTTGGACATGAACTAAACCTTGCTAATAAATTAACTGAAAATGATATATCAGGCCGTGTATGACTTGCAAGGTAAATTAGTGCTCCAATTGCACTAAGATACGGTACTTCAGGACCAAGAATTTTTTCATCATTTTCCCGAGGTCGGAATTGATCTTTCTCTACTTCAAGTGATCTTACAACTATAGGGCTGCTCAATGGATGTGTTGTATACAAAGAAAATCTTTTAAGAACCTTTTTTTTTAATGTATGTTGATTAATGCACAAGGATTCCATTCTTTAGGTGCTCTATTTGTAACCCCAAGCAGAATTTTGTCTTTCCTAGATCTTTCATTTCGAACTCTTTCTTTAAATAATTGACAGTCACTGAAATCTCTTCAGGAGTTCCAATGATATTCAAATCATCAACATACACTGCAATTATAACAAATCCTGATCCAAATTTCTTTATAAAAATACATGGGCTGATAGGATCATTCTTATTACCTTCTTTCAACAAATACTCACTTAGACGGTTATACCACATACGCCCAGATTGTTTCAATCCATAAAGAGATTTGTTCAATTTAATACAGAAATGTTCTCGAGAACTAGATTTTGCTGCTTCCGACAGCTTGAATCCTTCTGGGAGCTTCATGTAAATGTCATTATCCAGTGGGCCATATAAATAAGCTGTGACTACATCCATCAAACGTAAGTCAAGTCCTTCTCTTATTGTCAGACTAATCAAAAATCTAAAAGTAGTTGCATCCACCACAGGAGAATATGTCTCCTTATAATCAATACCAGGTCTTTGTGAGAATCCTTGTGCAACTAAGCGTGCCTTATATCTTACAACTTCACCCTTTTCATTTCTCTTTCGCACAAAGACCCATTTATATCCCACTGGCTTTACACCTTCAGGTGTACGGACTACTAGTCCGGATACTTCTCTTTTTCCAAGAGATTTTAATTCTGCTTCAATTGCTTCTTTCCATTTTGGCCAATCATTTCTTTGTCTACATTCTTCAATGGATTTTGGTTCATAATCCTCATTATTATCCATAACATCTAGATGCTACACTGCATGCAAAAACATCATCGACGTCGATTTGATTTCGGTTCCATGTAATTCCATACATGATATAATTTATTGAAATTTCTTCATTATCAGGTACCTGAATTTCTTCTTGTATCATGTCTAAAGTCTCTTCTGGAGATCCTTCGGAAATTGTTTCTTCAATTTGACCATCATCAATCAATGCCCCTTTTCTTTTCCGAGGATTCTTATCTTTGGAACCTATTGGTCTTCCACGTTTCTGGCATGGTTTAGACTCATGAGCAATTTTATTTTGTCCTTCCGGGAAATCTATTTTAAATGGAGCATTAAAAGCTGGAATATGTGACTTGGTCACTCTTTTTGGGTCAACAAACGAGTCTGGCAATTGATTCGCTAAACTTTGTAAATGAATTATCTTTTGAGCTTCCAGTTCACATTGTTTAGTTCGAGGATCAAGATAGGATAACGATAATTCATTCCATTTAATCATTTTCCAGCTCTCTCTTTTCTCCCCCTAATGTTGGGAAAAGTGACTCGTTAAAATGACAATTTGCAAAACGAGCCATAAATAAATCCCCTATTGTAGGCTCAAGATATTTAATTATTGACGGGGATTCAAACCCAACATATATCCCCAACCTCCTTTGAGGACCCATCTTAGTGCGTTGTGGTGGAGCTATTGGAACATAAACCGTACATCCAAAAATTCTTAGATGGGAAATATTTGGTTCCTGGCCATAAACCAATTGTAATGGGGAGAACTTGTGATAACTTGTTGGCCTAATGCGAATTAGTGCTGTTGCATGTAATATAGCATGTCCCCAAGCAAAAATTGCGAGATTAGATTTCATAAGCAATGGTCTAGCAATTAACTGAATACGTTTTATTAATGACTCTGCCAGACCGTTTTGTGTATGAACATGTGCTACAGGATGTTCAACATTTATCCCAATGGACATGCAATAATCATTAAAAGCTTGAGATGTAAATTCACCATCATTGTCAAGCCGAATAGTCTTAATGGGAGTATCTGGAAAATGTACCCGTAACTTAATTTGGGCAAGTAATCTCGCAAACGTCAGGTTACGAGTTGATAACAAAGACACATGTGACCATCTAGTTGATGCATCAATTAAAACCATAAAATATCTAAATGGTCCACATGGGGGATGTATGGGCCCACAAATATCTCCTTGTATACGTTCCAGAAAACTAATTGATTCAAAATTAATTTTTGCTAGTGATGGGCGAATAATCAACTTGCCTTCCGAGCAAGCAGCACATGAAAAATTATTATGAAGAACCTGCTGGCTCTTCAAAGAATGTCCACATGAATTCGTAATTATTTTTCGCATCATTAATGAACCGGGATGACCTAACCGGTCACGCCAAACAACAAAATCATCAGTAAACTTCTGGTTTACCATAGCATGAGCTTCAATAGCATTGATTTTTGTGTAGTACAAACCACTAGAGAAAGTAGGTAGTTTCTCCAAAACATGTTTTGAGCCTTGAGTTATATTTGTGATTTGAAGGAATTCGTTATTTTCTTCATTGATTGTCTCAATATGATAACCATTGTTGCGAATATCCTTAAAACTTAATAAATTTCTTTGAGACAATGGGGAGTATAAAGCATCAATTATTTTAATTTCAGTTCCCCAAGACAACTTTATAGTGGCTCTTCCGGAGCCCTCAATGATATTTGTACTACCCGATATGGTACTCACATTAGTTCTTTTCATCATCAAATGAGAGAAATATTTTTTTATTTTTAAGTATTGTATGAGTAGTTGCACTGTCAGCAAGACATAATTCTTCACCATTCATAGCAAATCGAACTTGAGTTATATCCATGTTCTTCATGAAATAAAATACATGTCAAAATATTAATTATAAAAATAAAGATGATAAAATACATAAATCAATAAAAACACTCAAATATTTCTTAAATTTATAAAGCAAAAATCCTTATTACAACGAAAGAAATAAACTTAAATAAATCACTAGAATAAGCAAACATAAGTCTAATACTTAAAACTGACATAAAACAATATAATTTTAATTATTCCCTTCTGAGGTAGTGAAGAAATCGGCAACTTCTAAATGAGTTGTACTGCCAAAATCAAAATTATTCCCTTCCGGGGAAGTAAGGAAATCACCAACATCAAATTGATTGGCATTGCCAAAATCAAAATCACCTTCACCATCTTCAAGAACAAGGTTTGCCTCAACTTTCTTTCCTTTCTTCAATGATTCTTGGTAAAGTTCAATAAGATGCTTTGGAGTTCTACAAACCCGAGACCAATGACCTTTTCCTCCACAACGGTAACATATATTGTTATCACTTTTCTCTTTTTCATCCCTTCATTCCCACTTCTGGTGGGAATGCGAGTTTGTGAAATGACCTCCACGACCTCTACCATATCCACGTCCACGACCCCGGCCGCGCCATTGGCCACGACCACGACCTTTACCTCGACCATTACTGCTGGAATGGTCTCTGTTTTTAGTTTCTTTCCCGTTATGGGTTGTCACATTCGCTTTAGGGAATGAAGTAGAGCCAGTAGGACGTGATTCATGATTTTTCATTAACAGCTCGTTATTTTGCTCAGCCACAAGAAGACAAGATATTAATTCAGAATATTTTTTAAAACCTTTTTCTCTATATTGTGTCTGCAGGACAATATTATTAGCATGGAAAGTAGAGTATGTCTTTTCAAGCATTTCTGCATCAGTAATATTTTCTCCACATAATTTCAATTGAGAAGTTATTTTAAACATAGCTGAGTTATATTCACTAACAGATTTAAAATCTTGCAATCTCAAATTCAACCATTCATAACGAGCTCTAGGGAGTATCACTGTTTTTTGGTGGTCATACCTTTCCTTTAGATTACTCCAAAGGATTTGTGGGTCTTTTACAGTTAAATATTCATTTTTGAGCCCTTCATGGAGGTGATGGCGAAGAAAAATCATGGCTTTAGCCTTATCTTGAGGTGTTGCCTTATTAACCTCTTTTATTGTTTCACCAAGCCCCATCTAGGTGTATTTCAGCATCTAACACCCATGATAAATAATTCTTTCCGGTAATATCAAGGGCCACAAATTCGAGCTTGGCAAGGTTCGACATTTTTCACTATACAAAATAATATTAAAAGATAAGTATATATAAATAGTATCCAAAATATGTACTAAACGTTATAATCATGCATAAATAAACCTGATACAAGTCATGCATAAATAAGAACGAAATAGAAGGGGAGAATGTTAGCATGGAGAAAAATAAAAATGAAACCTTAAATTATATATCATGTTCTGTATTCGTTATATATGTTGATATTCCAATCAAAAGTAGATAAATGTTAAATTATAATTGTTATGGGCTGCGATCATACTTACATGATAATAATAACATGGGATTCTAGATAAATGTTTGGTAATCCTACTCAGTTGACTAACAATGGTGCCGATAACGTGTTAAATATGGAAGAGAAAATAAAGAGAGATAAGGGAAGATTGTTACGTTGTATTTCATATTCCATCTAGTACGGGATATATATAATGTACATTACCTAGGGTTCCATCAATGGATAAGACCAAATACCCAACTCTAGAATATTCTAGATTGTACATGGGATAATAGTCATCCATAATTAGATATTATCATAACATAAATTTATCCATAATTAGATATTATAAATTCAAGATATGGCAGTATGCATATTCTACGGCCAAAAATAATTGGACTAGGACAATGCCATGGTTGATGGTATTCAGATACAAAATGGAGCTTTACGACGATCCTACTTGGGAGTATCAGACGATTAATTTTAAGGTATACAAGTTCAACTTTGAGACCAAAATTTGGGTGCAAGTCAATGACTTGGGTGATGTTGCAATGATCCTAGGGAGTAATACTTCGATGTCGATTCGTGCATCGCGTATTCATAACTGCAGAAGGAACTGTATTTATTTCAGCAATGATGAGTGGCTATTTCGGAATGGAATCCCTTATACCTTTGGAGGAACTGTATTCATACTTGCTTATTGCTGAAATTTATTGACATGTTATTCATACTTGTGTTAAAAAAAATATATTTTAAATTTAAGTAAGATCAAATTGTAACAAGATTTAATTCTCTCTTACAACCTAAAGCTCTTTAATTTATAGAGGCAAAATTAACTTTGAAATATTGTAAAAACAAAAGATTAACTAATCTCATAACGAAATCTATGAAAATAAAAGATAATTAACAATTAAATATTATCTATAATGACCATTGAAAAGATAAAATTTAAATAGCACTTCAATGGATCTTCCAGATATGCATCACTTTATTAATGGTGGGAACAACATTCATGTTGGCAGTCTAAGCTTTACCAATATAATTAGTGTAACATTTTCAATAAGGGTCCACGATTATCAGGTGAACGCATGTAATACACCTCTATTTTTTAATTTAATTTTTTTTATTTTAATTTTTTTATTATTTTTTTCGAGCTTAGTTAACATGTGTTGACTTTTACATTGTTTATATACAATGTTTTGATTGTCTTGAACTTGTGTACATGTTTTCATCCAATTCTTTCGTCAAAATTCATCATATTATTCATCAAACATGATATTTCTCAAATACTACAAATCATGAGATCTCGATTTCCCAATGAAGCAAAGTAATCATTTTCCAATTAAGAACAGAGAAAGACTATTGATGGATTTCGTTTAACTTGTTCACTTTGTATAATGATATGCACGGACTATGAATCAATTGAATCATATGGCAGTTTAGCAATATCAAATTTTGCTTCACGCAAAGCATTCAAATTACAATATAAATATATATATATATATATATATATATACTGAATGCAATTTAATATAAACTATAATAATATATATAACCTATAGATTTGCTCAAGAAATTTATCAAGATTACTGAATAAACTTTCATTATACAAGTACATCTATACTCTAACACTAATGTGACTATTTTATAGAAATGGTAGTTAATCGAACAACTTAAACAAAATTACCCAGATTTTCTTCCAATAAGAAATGATTGCGCTACTACAAAAGAATCTCTGATTTACATTTGAATCAAGAAACTAATAATTGTGAATTCAGAAAAACCAACTAAATCAATCTTAATACTTTTCTTAAAAAAAAAAAAAATAAACAAAAATCATTCTTAATACTGAAACAACCTTTTTTTATTCATAAATCTAATAAAAGAAGGTATTAAAATAACACTCCTAAACTAGTACTGTAACAAAGATGAAATGATCAAATTCTACCTTCAATCGTCATACTAAATTAACACGTCACACTAACTAACTCAACAACAATACTAACTGACTCAACTGCCTAACTAACTAACTGAACTAGTCAACAGCAATACTTAACTGTAGATGTTTGTACCCAGAAAAACAGAACTTGTCAAGAAAAAAGATCTCGTTCATGCTCCTCCAAATCAAACTTTTATCTAGCTTTGTTTCGAAAATGTAGTGACTTCTTATTACTTGTTTGAGTCTCTATTCCGTCTTAATATATATGATACTTGTTGCCGAAACATAAAACAGAGTATTCAAATGATCAAATGACCAAACCCAATTGATGAATTACCCAAATTACTCAATAATTTTTGGACAAAATCATCAAGATTATTCATAAACGTAAATTATAATTCAACACTAACACTATTTCGTACAATAAAATGCTTAATGAATCGATTTAGAAAAATACACAGACTACGCAAGAAAATTGGAAGAAATTGATTGATGCAGTACTGCAGTAACAATAAAGCCATAATTGAAACATAACGAAATCTAAAATCTAAATTATTTCATTAATTGTGAATCCAACATTTAACTACTACATGAGTCTTAATATATACTGAAATTTAACACTCCTAAACTTGTAACAAAGATGATCAAATATACTAATTGGACTGTAACTGTCACACTAATCAACTAACTCAATTGTAAAAATCAAATGTCATACTTACTATAAAATTCAACTGTCATACTAACTAACTGCCTCAACAAAGGATAGAGCTAGTTCAAGCTTGTCGCTTCTCGACCATCATTTTCTTGTCCTTCTTTATCATCGAATGTTCAGAACCTCCATCAAGTTGTATCTCCTTCCTCTTGTCCTTCGCCCCCGAGTCCACGACTTTCTTAGCCTTTGATTCTCCATCATTCTTCTTGGCCTTGTTCATCACTGACTGATCAGAACTGAGCTCTATCTCCTTCCTCTTGTTCTTTGCCCTCGAGTCCACGACTTTCTTGCTCTTCTCCTCCCCCTCCTCCGCTGCCAAATTCTTGGCCTTCAATTCTCCAGCATTCTTCTTGGCCTTTTTCATCACTGATTGATCAGAACCTCCACCGAGTAGTATCTCCTTCCTCTTGTTCATCGCCCCCAAGTCCACGACTTTCTTGCTTTTCGATTCTCCAACAATCTTCTTGGCCTTGTTCACAACTGATTGACCAGAACCTCCACCGATTTGTATCTCCTTCCTCTTGTTCATTGCTCCCGAGTGCACGGCTATCTTGCCCTTCGATTCTACAACAATCTTCTTGGCCTTGTTCATCACTGATTGACCAGAACCTCCACCGAGTTGTATCGCCTTCTTCTTCATCGCCCCCGAGTCCACGACTATCTTGGCCTTTTCCATCACTGATAGTCCAGAACTTTCACCAAGCTCTATCTCCTTCCTCTTGTTTTTCGCCTCCAGTCCACGACTTCCCTTCTTCATACATTCCAGTTTGCAAGACATTGAACAGTACAATACATTCTTTTCGATGTGAATCTTACACTTACAGTTCAAACACTCATCATACATTACTGACGTTTTCGATGAATGTAACACACGTCATATTTGTTACTATAGTGATGAACCTGGATTCCCGAGTCGTCGAAAACCAGTAACTTCTTCATCTCTGCGGTTTTGTAGCTAAAACCACCCCACTTTTTAATTTCATGTACTTGAATTACTTTATGTCCCTCTTCAATATGTTCATTAGCCAAGTTTTTGGTCAACCTATTTCCTCCACAAGTAAAGCAGAATTGCCTTTTTTTATCGCTAGACTTTCTCTCAAAAGTTACTATTTTGCTACTTTTACAATCTAATTAGTCTGATATTTTGCCACTTTTACACTTCAATTAGTGAAAATTTACACTTGAAAATCGTAAAAAGTTGAGAAATCATGAAAATATAAACACTGACTTACATGTTTTTTTTATCATGAATTCCTAATTTTATTCAATTTCCAAGAGTATATTTAATGTTTATATATAGCCCTTAGGGCTACATATAGCATTACCCTTTTTTTTATTACTTAAGATGAATTATATATAGATGAGAAAATATATAGATGAGAAAGTTTTACATGAGACCATTTTACGTGAGTTCGGTTTATAATGCACACACCCACCCCCCCACCCACTGCCACTACCTAGCCACTTGTTGGCGGCCGGCGACAATGGCCTTCCCCTCCAATTTCACCACCTTTGCCCCCGTCGTTACATTCCCTTTTCCGTCATCGACAAAACCCACAACAACCCAATTCAAACCTGAACAACCCATGCATCCCAATAATTTTTTTTTATTTTTTCATTACTAAACTATTAAAAATGATTATTATTCTTGATTGTCTATGATATTTAATTAGTCACAATTATGCACACTAATTAATTATGCTCCTAGTTAAATTTGTACATTTTATTGTGAAAATAATTATAATCCATAAAAGCTTCTCATTTTTCTTGATTAGTTTGCGCATAGTAAGCTATGTAACATTATTCTTGTATAATAATTTTTATTTATTTTGAAGTATTGATAGGAATAATCTCACATAGTAAGCTAAGTTACCTCTTTTCTCATTTTGCTCCATCTTTTCATTAATTCAATACAATCCGACCTTTAACACTTACTTATCTTGACATCATTTTGATCCATGACCTATTAGATCTAATGGTAACCCGTAGACCCGTAGTCTATATAGAACAAGTTAATTAGACACATGTCTCCACTAGACCATTACTACTCTTGACCACCACTATCACTAACCACCACCATTACCCCTGACCACCAAACCTCAAGATTCAAGAGCAGAGAAGGACAATTGATCGATAGCTTTGGTTCACTTTATATAATGATATGCAATTAATTAATAATCACAAGATTATTTGATAAACATATGGAGATTTTAATAATTACTTGAACAACGAAGATTTTAAAAAGTATGTTTCGTACTTCTAGTAATGTCCATAATTTTAGTAATTATTTTTTTTCATTTGCGTATAACTTCAAAATCCGAGCATCTGTCGGGTATTATTTTGTTTTCCTCTCACATCCCTTGTTTTTCAATAAAAATATAACTAAACTATTTTTTCTTTTAATTTTCTCATTCACTTTCATCTTTTTGTTGAGCCCATGAGAAAACCCACATGTGAGTGGTGTGTTGTCCCACATTGGTACAGTTTATAGGTAAGAGTTTATATTGGGAAGTGTATCCCACATTGAAGAAATAAGAAAGTTGTATCCACTTTATAAGGCTAAAGGGCTACTCCCCTCATAGTCATAACTCAAATGGTTTTGAGGTGGAACCTCCTTGGTCGTGTAAAGTGGACAGTTGTGACGGGTGTGGCCCACGCTCGTTTATTACTTTTTGTATAATGTTAATAAATCTAAAGTATATGTGTCGGTTAAAATGTAACACTTAAAATATGAAAGATTGGAGGGAATTTTTTTTTTTTTTTTTAAATTATTTGGACTAATTCCCCATACTCATTTAAAAAAAACTTATCAAACGATATTGCAATTGATGATTGAGCACGGAACATCCATACTTTGTTTATGTAATATCTAAATTTCTCTCCAAAATGTAGTAACTTGTTCGAGTCTCTCATAGTTTTAATCGAAAAGGTACATTTTGACAATTAAGTACGTACTATACTACTACCTTCTCCATTCCATATTAGTAGACTAGTAGAAGTTACTTGAACATTATATTATGTTATTTTAATAGTTTCTTGAACATAAATTCCTTAGCTCGCTCGTAAACTAAAAATTAACGGGATATTGTTATCAAATAATCAAACCATTTTCTCCAATTTTAATCCTACCAAAATTAGTCAAGAAATTCAAATAATCTTTTGGGCAAAATTAGCAAGATCGCTCAAAAAACTTAAAAACTCTAATCAAGCAATATGATTTAATAATATAGAGGAAAGAAAGAACAAAATAGAAAGGCTAAGAGATAGAGAATATCACGCATAATACGTTGAAAAAATTGAGCTTCATGAAATCACTAAAAGATGATGAAATCTATTAATCTACGAATGAAATATCTTATTAGTTGTTTTTATCACTACATATATATGCAGAACAGATGATTAGTAAGTTAGTCCTCTACCGTAACACAATTTCGTACCGGGAGCTACACTTTAACTCGTGTAGGATGACCTTCGCATCCAAATAGCAATCTTGTAACCAGGTTTTAGGCTTTATGATTTGTTGTACACTTGTACTCTATGTTTTGATGATGACCCAAACAAACTTAACTAATGTTTTTATTAAGTTCCTGTGCGTAGATGAATGAAGTTCCCGAGAAGGAACATAAAAGAATCTGTGTTACAGACTTGGCAAAAACAAACGAAAGAAAATCAAGTAAATATTTATCATGTTCCTTTTCGGAACAAAGGTTTATCTAGTTCCCTTTGGGAACAAGTGTGTGTCATGTTCCTTAAGGGAACAAGCTTTGTTCATTATTCATGATCCTGAGTGGGAACTTGGAACGAAACAAATTGAAGCTACAGAGTTGGAGCTTCAAACAAGAGAAGACATGAAGATTAAATTTATTTTAGGATTTATGTAAGTGTTGGCAACTTATAGTGATTTGGAACTCAGAAGGAACATACTTGGTTTTTAAGAAAAAAATATGAACGTATATTTTAAACTCTTTGAAAATATATTAAAATTATTTTTTCTTGAAAAGCTAAAGATTTTGATGTGATAAAATCTATTTTGGTAAAAAGATTATTTATTTTTGTAAAATAATTTTTAGATATTATCTTTATTAAAATTTCTTTTTCTCCAAGTTAGTTTTACACGTTTTAATCTTTTCTGACTTAGTTTTAGGAATACCGTTAAAGATATTTCTATCACTTGGTCATCACGTTCCCATGTTTTCCTCAACAATCAGTTATGGATTCATGTCCTATGATAATGGGAACATGACTGTTGTGGGGAGAGTGGGAAGTCGTTTAGAGCTTATGAGTACTATATAAATAGAGAGTTGTAAACTTTGAACGACTCACCAGACTTAACTTGAAAAACATTCTTGAAATATCTTTGAGCTTTCTTTTAGAGTCTGAGTTCCTATTGCATAAGTTTTTCCTACACACTAGATTACAGAGTTGTATTTTGGGTTTTTGGGAAAAGGGTTGAGTGAACTCTTGTTGTAGTTAGGCTTTGAGTTGAGCCTAAGAGTGTAAGAGAGAGCTTCAGAGTCGAAGCTTGTGAGTACAGTTGTTTGAGGGAACAACTGTGGGAACTTGAGTTTATTGAGAAACTCAAGTAGAGGTCCTTATAGGTTGTAACAGAGTCGTTGCCCTATAGTGAAAGAGTTTAGTAAAATCAGTAGTGGTCGTGGTTTTTCTTCTTGATTGGGCCCAAGAAGTTTCCACGTAAAAATCCTCTCTTGCATTTTCGTGTTCCTTATAGCTTTCATTTAAACTTCCGCTTTAATTTTGCTATAAGTTCTTGTCTACAATTCACCCCCCCTCTTGTAGAAGTTCATCTGGTTAACATGATTGTTCCCTGTAAGGCAATCACATATCTTGGGTTGAGTTTAAGCGATTTGGGATTGCATAGTAGAAAACTTGTACTAAAAAATTCCTTGGTTTAACTGTGGAATTCAGTCACATATATATTCAGTACTATTATTCTTGCACGTGTTTGTTTCGCACTCATGATTCTAAATAAACAACCATTTTTTTATTTTTATTTTTTGGAATTTTATTTAAATATATCCTTCAAAACGGATCACGTTATCCTTTAAAAATTAAAGCTGAACACGTAGGGTTCGTTTGACATAGCTGTGGTTTTCTGTTTTTTGGCTTTTTGTTTTTTAAAAGTATATTATATATGTCATATAATAAATCAAAAAATATTTAAGCTTATATATATAGTTGTAAGGTTTAAACATAAGTTGTCCTGCCATATAATTGAAGTTTTCCAGCCAAAATGCATTTATTTCATGCCTCAAATTAGGATGTAATACGCATTATATTATATGCTACTCCGTACAATGCTACCTTGTAAAGTTTGATTGCTTAATTATTATATTGTTGTATTTGCAGTATGATTTAATCACAATTGAAGAAACAGTGAATAATTTGGCACCAAATTTCCTTGATAATTGTGTTTCTTCATGTAAATTTAATATATGCATGAAAACAAAAGTCCAAAAATAAAAACACCTCAAAAATTCAGAAAATTACCTTTTTCCAAACAAAGTAGTGAGGACAGCCGTTGCACCCGCAAGAGTAGTAGTAACAGCAGTCCTACCTATGGCACTCCACTGCCCATACACCGCCCCGCTTTCGCCATACGCCTTCATAATGGTAAAAAACAAACCCGGGTTAAAACCCGTACCACCCAAACCACAACAAAAAAGTCCCTAATGCAACCAATGATGCATTATGCCCTTTAAGTGACACCCTTTTACCTTTATGATCAAACCTTCCAATCCATGCATGCATTGATCTCAAGAACAGACTAACAAGATGTAAAGCTCTTTGGGTTTCACATCGTATGACATTTTTAATTTAAGGCAATTAAATTGAACATAACTAATAGAAGGGAGATTTCTACAGTTCTACTTATGAAACAAATTAACAAAACCCCAAAATTTACTATCAAGTCTGCTAAGGCTACTAAAACCCAATTAAACCCATAATCTAAAGCAAGTAAAAACAATTGAATATCAAAATTACAAGAAAAATAAAAAAAGGTGGACAAAATTAAACTCAAAATCGAAATCAAACATACATACAAATTACGATAATTATCAAAACAAGAGGGACAAAATCAAACATCACATACAAATTCAAACTCAAAAACAACAACCAAATCACAAAATCCAAAATCAAAACCCAAAAACTTAACGAAATCGAAACCCTAACCCAAATTATACAAAATTAACAAAACAAAGGAGGGATAAACCTTGTGAGGAATGAGGAGCAGCGTCGCCATTACAGATCTAGGCATCGTTCTCCAAGTTTTTTAAGGGCTTGCGCCATTAGTGACGACTGCGGTGGTGGTGGGAAGCTAGGATGGAGAGAGAGGAGGGTTGCACTGGTGGTGACTGCGGTGGAAAGCTAGGATGGAGAGAGAGGAGACACCAAGACAGAGAGGGGAGGAACAAAGGAACAGAGCGTGTTCAAATTTGAAGAGTATTTGGGAATAGGGCACCGGTTAACCGGTGTCATTTTCGCCTGTTTTATTTTTGTGGTCTAGACTTGCATTTTTGGCATCGGTTTTCAATATTCGGTGCATATTTGTCGGTGCGCATATATCTACAAAGTGTTGTAAGAAAATACTTAGTAAAACTCGACACGATTTGTTGTGAATATATAGGCTACTTTGAGCATCGAGAGAAGATGGAACAATGGGGCGTAGGTGGATTTGAAAGGATTGCAACAAAAAATTCAGTTGTGAATTTGTTGAAGAACGCATTATTAGGGAAAGATTGTGACGCTTTACATCTAATTCCATCGGCTTTTGTTTCTATGAATATGAAGAATATGATTGTTAAGGAAAAACTTCTATCATCCGCTCATGGCCTTTGTCAATGCTGGGAACAACATTCATGTTGGCAGTCTAAGCTTTACCAATATAATTAGTCATGGAATTGTATTCCAAAATCATAAACACTACAAGAATCAGGTCTAATAACGACGGACCTGAAAATCAGTCGGAAAAATCGATATTTCTGACGGATTTAATTTCTGTCGGACAATTCCGACAAATAAAAAAATTCCGTCGGAAATTTCCGACGGAAAATAAATCCGTCGGAATAATTGGACATTCCGACGGAATATTCCTTCGGAGAAGGTAATTTTCAACGGAACAATATTCCGTTGGAAATTTCCGACGGAAAAATCCGTCGGAACATATACTATAAAAAAAAGGAAAAAAAAAATTTCGGAGTATTTAACCTCTAACCCTAAAAGCTAACCTTCTTTCCGCCCCTTTTTTTCCCCTCACTTCTCTTTCCTTCTTTCTCTCTCCTTAACCCTCCTCCTTTCCTTCCCCTCCGTCCGCCCTTCTCTGACTTCTCTGATTCTCTCGTCTTCTCTTTCCTCTCTTTCTCTCTTATCCCTCCTCCTTTCCTCTCCTCTTTCACCCCCTACCACCACCACCAACAACAACAACGAAGACGAGAGACAACTAGAACGACGACGGCAACAAGAACGGCGACCACGTAATGCGCATAGATCTAGTTAATTTTTTAGAAATTGTAATGTTAATTTATAAATTTTATTAGATAATTGTATAATTATATATTTCCTTTTATTTTTGTGGTTTAATTAACGTTTTTTTTAAATTTTCTTTATGAAATTCTTGATAAATATGTAGATCTATTGGTTTTGATTTATTTGTGTGGTGTTTTTCAATTTTTTTGTCTCAATTTTCGTATTTTTGAGTTGATTTTCGATTATTGGGGTTATTTTCATTTTTTTTTGCTAAGTTTTGTGTTTTTTGGGGTTTATTTTTGGTGTGGTGGCATTTGGGGTTTAATTTTGGGGTTGATTTTCGATTATTGGGGTTATTTTCAGTCTTTTTTTTTTTTGCTAAGTTTTGTGTTTTTTTGGGGTTTTTTTTTGGTGTGGTGGTGTTTAAAGGTGGGAAAGGGCTAGGGTGGGTGTCGGTGGTGGTGTTTGAAGGTGGATTAGTGGCTGATGTGGGTGTTTTTGGTGTCGGTGGTGGTGTTTAATGGTGGAATCGGGGCTGATGTTTGAAGGTGGGATCGGGGGTCTGGTGGTGCGGGGTGGTTGCTGGTGATGTGGGCTGGTGGTGGGGGGCGGTTTTTTTTGTTTTTTATAATAAGTTTTCGACGAAATTTCCGTCGCAACATACCGACAGAACTCAGTCCGTCGGAAACTTGCGGGATGGGAACCCTCTTATTTTTGGGGTGACGAAGCTGACAATGGATTTTTCAACATATCAAATCAGGTATTTGAAATCATTTATAGAGGTCATGATAATCATTCTTAATTAAGCTTTTCTTTTTGGTTTATGCCCAAGTTTTAACTTGGGACAGTTCAATTATATCTTTTTTTTCTATAATCAAACAATTTTGTTTTTAGTGGCTTGATTTATAGAGGTTTTTAAATTGTGTATCAAAAAAATAGTATGTTATAAAAAATAACTTAATTGTATTATAAGTTTTAAAGCTTGTTAGAAATGGGAAGAGTATGTACGTAGTGGGTTGTAGTGGAATGGTAATTAGTGAATTGGAAATGAAGTATTGGAGTCAATGATGATGATGTAAATAATGTGTTTTTATTGCATGGCTTGAATTACATTGCAAGTATGTATGCCCCTATTTATAGTGGGTAATGTCGGTTACTTCCACCGACTTTACACCTTCAATTTATTTCTCGATTTTTCTTCTTCTTTCTCGATTATTCTAGGTAGTATGCTTCTGTCTAGGTTATCTAGATTCTTCTTTATTAGATATTTTTCTAGGTTAAAAGATATTTCTAGATTAGCTCATTTTCAACAAAACTCTGGTGTTGGCTGCGTTATCTATATATATGAAACAACTTATTGGTTTAATTATGTTTAAATTACTCTGATTTTTCCAACTTATTTCAAACTAAACAGAGGACCCTCTTATAGAATTAAGAAGATCAAAGGCACATATTAGCTTAACCTCTAAAATTTGTAATAGCATTTGATAATTATGTTTAAATTACTTGATCTAGATCTTTATTTCCTTTAGCGCTTAAGCAAACGCCAAAGGCCTTATTCAAAGGATTCGAAGCAGTAATATTGATGATTCAATTGATTCATATATAAGTGCAATACACAGTGAACCAATTAACAAAATTGATCAATCGTCAATGAAAGGATTTTTTTTATTAAAAATCTACCTAATAAAACTTGGATTTTATGAAAAACTACCAATAAAAAAAAGTGTTGTAAGAAATTACTTAGCAAAACTCAACACGATTTGGTGTGACTATTTGTTGTGACTATATAGTTTACTTTGAGCATCGAGAGAAGATGGAACGATGGGGCGTGAGTGGAATTGAAAAGATTGCAACAAAAAATTCAGTTGTGAATTTGTTGAAAAACGCATTAGGGAAAGATTGTGACGCTTTACATCTAATTCCATCGGCTTTTGTTTCTATGAATATGAAGAATATGATTGTTAAGGAAAAACGTTTGAATGAAGCTGAATTCTATGATTGAATTATTTCATAAGAATCTTTGATTTACATTTGAATAAACATTTGAATGAAGAACATGTAAAGCAGAAGTAATTTTGATCTCTTTGATTTTTTTCTGAAAAGAAGTTTGCGTTTACAAACTCAACAAGAATATGTTGCATTTTTTTAGTTTTGGGTTGTTATTTTTTTAAGAAGTTTATTGGTTTAAGTGAAGAAATGTTTTGATGGAGTTAATGCTTTGGCTTTTATTTATAGAGAACATGTAAAACAGAGTTATAAGCTATAACAGAGGAACTCACACATTGGCGGATGTAATGATATGCACTGATTATGAATCAATTGAATGATATGACAGTTTAGCAATATCAAATTTTGTTTCACGCAAAGCTTTATCCGAAGTGCAATTGAAATTTAATTGAAAATTTTCATGGGGTACAATTAATTGATCTAGACAACAAAACAAGGTACTCGAGGTACAACTAGATCTTCTGTCCCTTTAGCGTTTATGCAAATGCCAAAAGCCTTATCCGAAGGATTCGAAGCAGTAATATTGATGGACTCCATGGTGATGCCGGTACAAGCAACCGTGCTGCTACAATTTAGACTAATTGCTGCCGCGCTTGCTGATGTTCCTTGGAAGCCTTTATAGGTAATGCCTTCAATCGCCACAGCTGACTTCTTTAGTATGGTCATGTCGCGGTGTTATGAGCATAAGACATGAAGAAAGACAACAAAGAAGTTACTCAATTGTACAACTTTCTTAGGTGTATATATAAGAGGCTGATTCGATCAACCTCGAGTTTTTTTATCAACTTAAGCTATATTTACCTGAGCTGCACAAGTTTGACCAGGATTGCAGTAATATTGGTCAATAATAATTGGATTTTCTACGTTTATCAGAGGAATATCTTCAAAAGTGATGTTTCTTGCATAACCTGATCCACCCTATGTAACAAAAAATTAAAATAAAACTGCATTAGTTACAGTATAAGAACATCTTAAGAAAGTGGCATTCAATTTGAAATGAATTAATTGAATTTTCTTGTGTAGATTGTCCTGTTAATTAACCTGCCATGTTTTGATCCTAGCGCCGTTTGTGCTTCCATTAAAAGTGCAATTCCTTACATGAATTTGTTCTACTTGAGCCGTTTCTCCATCTCTTCCCAAGCTTCCAACACTACATGTACAAAAAGACACGGCAATATATGTACGTGTGCCTCTTAGCTTGTATATAAATATATAATCTAGAGACTTAGAATTCGAGCAAATTAAAATGTACTAAGATTGACAACCTTATACCGTGGCCTGGTCCACAAGTTATTCCTGTTATGTTAAGCTGTGATGTTCCTGATCCGATTGCTATACAATCATCGCCTACCCATATGATTCAAACGAATTCGACGTATTAGTAACATTAAAATCGATAATGAGTTTGTAATACATGAAAATCATGAATTATAAAGATTAAACACACCTGTTTCGATAATGGAATCGCTTATCTGAACTTGAGTCGAGGAACTAATATCGATTCCATCTGTGTTGGGGCTGTTTTCCGGAGCTACAATATGAAGATTTGAGATAGTTGCATTGTTGCAACTAACAATTGATATATGTCCATTGGGACTGTCTACATGTGTTAGGTCTTTTAATTGAAGACCATTGCAACTTAACAATTGTAGAGCCTGTAAATTTTGTTACCATAAAGACTTTAAAAATCAAAGCTAGGCTAAATGCGCGCGTGCACACACACACATATAAACTTATATATATATATACTACTCCATAGTACATTTTATTAAATCGAATTACCTTGGGACGTGTACACGCATTGCTCTATATAATGACAATTTTAGTTAGTGAATGTACGTATGGGATTAACAAATTGTACATGAACTATGAAATTAAATAGTAGTACTAGTCATATTGAACATACAGTAGAATTGGTGTCAAAGTTATTATCACCAAAGGAAAGGTTAGCACTGTGCCACCAATTCGCGCCTTTGCCATTGATCTCTCCTGATCCATCTAAAATGAGGTTGTCAATGCCTGAAAATCTTATCCAAGTGTTATCTGTACAATTCTTCCAAGTTTCAGGATTTTCGGGTGCCACGAGTTTTCCTTGGATCTGTCATTAATTAAGGATGATAAGTACTTAATTATCTATAACATGTATGAACTTAGAGTGATTTAATATGAACAGCATATAATAAGACCTGAACATGAATGCTGCTTGCATTGCAAGGACCTTGGAAAGAAACTGGAGTTAATAAGAATGGTCCATCCGGTATTGTAAGGGTTGGAGTTTCCCCTATAATAGCACATACAGCTTCCCATGCTTTTGAAAATGCCTTCAAAATTCGAACATACACCATATTAAATTATTAATAAGTCATGCATCTCGAATATTACCTACTTTATTTTTCAGTTTTACTTATTTACTATTCATGTGATCAAAGTAAAAAAAAAAAGGGCAACGATACCTAATTAGTGAATATAGTACACTTCAATATCATGTTAGATTGATTTCATTTCATGTGTTTTTATGATTTATTTTTATTTTCTTATCATTGGTGGAAGACCATGCATGTAAAATGCAAGTAAATAGAATCGAAATTAGAAAATTAAAGTCAAGTGTTACAAATCTTTTACCTACATTTTCCTACAAAAATACGTACTTTGTAAATTTGTAACGATGACTAGTTGCTATAATAAACCTATGCGAGCATAATTATAAAAAAAAATAATAATAAAAAAAAGGTTCAAATCTTCTAAGCTCAAACTATATATGACAACTTCAGTTTTCCACAGTAATTTTCCATTAAAATTATGGAGAATTTACGTAAAATTGAGGAAATCTTTTTTAAAAAAAAGTGAAAATTAGAAATCAACCAAAAATAATATAATCGTATATTTTCAAATAAATTTGATTCCGGACTTATGTAAATGTCAAAATGAATAGAAGATTGGAATAAAGAAGTTACGAGACTATCGTCTTTTAGGCCATCGCCAACGGCTCCACAATCTAGCACGCTAATATTATTCGATGGCGATGCAAGAGGACTACCATTTTCCATACGAATGCCCAAAGCAAGCTGGGAGACAAAAACATGTAGAAGAACGTACACACCGATTAACAAGGAATTGCCCTGCATATGAATTTCAACAACAAAAGAGTACATACGTTAGTACATTAAAAGACGGTCTATTTGTAAAATAAAAAGAGCCAAAAAGAAGTCAAGAAAATGTTGGGAGTTTCATTGATCTCATAAACAAAAATTTATCTACCACTTTATTCGACAACATTAAACAATACCAAAAAGTATGTGTCGTAAGATACAAAGAACATTAGATTTTAAATGTAGATTATACGTCTTACCATTTAAATTGATCGAACACACAATTTGAAAAATTACGACTATTATTTAGAGCTTGCTTTTGCATACATGTAAATTGTAATAGTCGAGTATTCACTAAGACAGTGTAAGAATTTATGGGACGAGTTTACATTGCATTTTTTTTTTTTTTTTTTTTTTTTTTTTTTTTTTTTACTGCTAAATGAGCATTCAATAGTTGGAAAGTAAATTTTGTTTTTATCTTGCAATTTAACGCAATATAAATTGTAAAATATCCTTTCAGATTGTGTTCTTGGGGATATATTAATAACTAAGGTATGAGACAAAATTGGGTGCACTTATAAATTCAATTAATCAATAATATCAACAGTTAAATGGCAAAAAGAAACTAATATCTTAGGAGTTATTTGAATTTATTAAATACTCCGTATGTTACCAAAAAATAAATTCCATACTTTTAATATTAATTAATATAACTAAAAATTGATACTTGCTATAATTTAAATTTTCTCATGTACTAAATAATTAGCTTCATTTTATTTTTTAACAAAAATAATTAGCTTCATAAAAATATGCAAATTAAAGATAATTGTAAGCTATTCATACCATATTTCTTACGGTGTTGCATCCTCCATTTCTCCATAAGTAATTGTTAATTTGTTATGCTTTTTCTTAAAGATTGGCGGCTATTTGTTAATTCTTTCAAAATTTGTACATTTTTTTTTTTTAACAATTCATTAATTTTTGGGAAATTCTATATGGGGGCCTCCAAGTTTTTATTTTTCTATGTGAAAGACACACTTTTTTCCAACTCTCTTAAGTGACGCTATGGTTTTGCAAAATTATATATAGTGTCCTTTTTTTGGGTTTATGCCTAACTTTTATAATTAAAATGGTTAACCTTAGATTTTTTGGTTTAAAAATTAATTAAATTATATTTTAAAATTAAAAAAAATAAAAAAATAAAAAAGAATTTTTTTTAAAAAAAAAAAACACCCCAAACCCACGACCACCCTCCCACCACCACGTCCACCCTCCCACCACCCCAACCCCCATACACCACCGGCGCCCATAATCCCTTTTTACCGCGCCGGCGCCGGCGGCCCCGTCCCCCATCTCCACTGGCGCCCAAACTCCCCCTCCCCCAGCGCGGCGTCCCCTACCCCTCCTTACCCAACGAATCGGACCACCAACCCCTTTCCATCCCCCACGAAAACCCAGAAAAACCATCCCTCCACCCTCGAAACTCCTTCTCCGTCTCAATCCCGGCGCCCTTACCCTTCTTCCTCCCAATTCCGACCCCCCTTACCTTCAACTACTCCGTTTCTTGGGATCTGGGTTGGTGGTGGTTTAGTGGAAACACGGGAGGGGGTTGGGGGTGATTTAATTGCGCTGGGGGAGGGGGAGTCTGGGCGCCAGTGGAGATGGGGGACGGGGCCGCCGGCGCGGTAAAAAGGGATTATGGGCGCTGGTGGTGTATGGGGGTTGGGCTGGTGGGAGGGTGGACGTGGTGGTGGGAGGGTGGTCGTGGGTTTGGGGTGTTTTTTTTAAAAAAAAAAATCTTTTTTTTTATTTTTTTTTATTTTAAAATATAATTTAATTAATTTTTAAACCAAAAAACCTAAGGTTACCATTTTAATTATAAAAGTTAGCCATAAACCCAAAAAAAAGGACACTATATATAATTTTGCAAAACCATAGTGTCACTTGAGAGAGTTAGAAAAAAGTGTGTCTTCCACGTACAAAAATAAAAACTTCGAGGCCACCATGTAGAATTTCCCTTAATTTTTTTTTTTTTATTTAATTGATTGAATAATTGATTTCCATGGATTGAATTTTCCATTCAAACTTTATTTCAAAAAAAAAAAAAAAAATTTCCATTCAAACTTTGATTGAAATTCCGCTTACTCTGTTTGGTTCTTAAACCCCTTTTTCCGCATCTTTTCTATTTTTGGCTCTTCAATTTCTGCATCTAACATGCTTATTGTCAATGTTTTCCAAGTTTTTTCAAAAGCCCAAAGCGGTATTTAGGATTTTATATAGTACTCTCTCCGTTTTTTTTTTTTAATTTGCTGGTCCCATAAGCTATTTTGGGCGTTTCTAAAAAAGATAGTATAATTTTGACACAAAAATCTTGAGAGTTAGATTATACTTTGCATTATATTTTTTTATTATTATTATTTTAATAAAAATACACTTATTTTGAAACAGTGTGGCACAATGTAGCTTTGGGACATTAGGGACTTAGGGTGCATTTTATTGCAATCTTTTTGCACCCAATCAAGCTTTGCCTCAAAAAAAAAAAAAAAAAAAAATCAAGCCAATTGCTTTATTTATTACAAAAAAAAAAAACACTTCTTAGTGTTGTTCTTAGGGATAGTGAGAGATAGTTACATATACTCGGGTGCATGGTGCAGCCAAGGGTATTGTTTGTTCATTATTACCCATGCATCCGGGTATATATAATTATTTTTAAGGGATAGCAAAATTAGCAATGGCAAGATCATAATTATGTACAAACATTTTTGGATTGCATTTAATATTTATCTATTAACCGAGAACATGAAATTGAGAACAAAGAAGAGAATATACACAATTTTAACATGCATTAAATTAATTGACTTTGTCAAAAAAAAAAAAAAATTGACATATAATTAGTATATATACTACCAAATATCTAACATCAAATTATCAAAACACGAAAGAAATTTTTAAAAAACTTTATATTATTGGTTTTCTAAGAAATATTACCTTCAATGTGGAGGAAAGAAATAAATGAAACCGTATTACCTGCATAAACTGAAGTTTGTAAATTATAAAGTAAATAGAAATTGTAAATAGGCACATACTCAACATCAAGCCAATACAAAAGCTAAAAGGAGGGGAAAAAAAGGGTACCAAAAGCAAACTTAAAGCATGCATTTCTTTTATTCGATATACTTAATACTTGTATGAGTTAGTAAACAAAGGTACTAGATAAAAGGTGATAGTTTTTATTCATTTTATGTTACATATAATCAAATACTTTGCAGTACTCTTAAGTCTTAGTTACTTGATAAGTATTGAATATCTAATTTTCGTCAAAAGAAAAGTATTGAATGTAATTAAGGAAATAATTAAATATCCAAGGAGTTTTTTTTTTTTTAAAAAAAAAAGCAAATAAACAAGCAGTTATTTTTTTTTTCTTTTTTTTTTTTTTTTTTTGAGTTGGAAAATATCCAAGGAGTTAAGTATCATTAGTATGAGTAATTTCGGCAAATTAGCTTGTAGACCTAAAGAGTTACATTGTAGGGAAAAATTAAATACGAAGGTTGTTAATAGAGATCATGGTAAACGTTTCGGCAATTTTTATTTCCAAGTGAAAAAATAAAAAAATTCCAACATTAAAGGCTAATATGCACGCTTTTTGAGAAATTTTGGAGGTTTCAGAGCCCGGTGTCGAAAAGTCTTGTAGCTCTATGGGATACAACTCAGGGTCATACAATGCATAAAACCATATGTGATCATTATTATTTTTGTCATAAATGTTCGTGGTAGTCTTGAATTAATGAAATCGGTGCAAGTTGTAAACCAGTAAATTGGTCGTTTAAAGGCAAATTGGATGGTTCCACCCACACAATTGGACTCCCAGAGGGTATTAAGGACCACAGTAAACATTTCGGCAATAATTATTTCCGGGCAAAAAAAAGTCAAAAAATTCCAAAAGTCGGGGCCCGGTGTAGAAAAGTCTTGATATTTTAGGGGACACATCTCGTGGTCAGATAATGCCGTTTAGAACCATATATGATCATTATTTGTTGCCATAAATGTTCGTAGTAGGCTTGAGTTATTGAAATCCGTGCAAGTTGTAAACCGATAAATTGGCCGTTTAAAAGCAAATTGGATGGTTCCACCAACCCAATTGGACTCCGAAAGGGTATTAGGGACCATGGTAAGCATTTCAGCTAAAGTAATTCCGGGAGAAAAAAAGTCAAAAAATTCCAAAACTGAAGACTAATATTCACGCTTTTTGAGAAATTTTGGTGATTTTAGGGTTCGGTTCGAAAAGTCCTGAAATTCTAGGGAATACATATCTGGGTCATATAATGTCGTTTGGAACCATATACTTCCCCCGTTCTTTTATTATTGCACCACTTGCCTTTTTAGAAAGTTTCACAAATATTGCACCATTTACTCTTTGGGAAAACAATTATTTGTGTTCACACTACAAAGACCCAACATACCCTTGCTTTTTCACACTTACTTTTTAGTTTATCAATATATCACATGGGCAATTTTGTATTTTTACCTTTCTCTCTCTTACTTTTTTCCACTACCAAAATATTTGTACCCAACTCATATGGTGCAATAATAAAAAAACGGAGGAAGTATGATGATTTTTTGTTGTCATAAATGTTCGTGGTAAGCTTGAGTTAAAAAAATCGGTGCAAGTTGTAACCGGTAAATTGGTCGTTTAAAGGCAAATTGAATAGTTTCACCCACACAATTGGACTTCCAAAGGGTATTAGGGACCACTGTAAACATTTCGGCAATTTTAATTCCGGGCAAAAAAAAGTCAAAAAAATTACAAAACTGAAAGCTAATATCCACGCTTTTTGAGAAATTTTGGAGGTGCCGGGGCCCGGTGTAGAAAAGTCTTGATATTTTAGGAGATACATCTTGGGGTCATATAATGTCGTTTCGAACCATATATGATCATTATTTGTTGTCATAAATGTTCGTAGTATTCTTGAGGTATTGAAATCCGTGCAAGTTGTAAACCGATAAATTGGTCGTTTAAAGGCAAATTGGATGGTTCCACTAACCCAATTGGACTCCCAATGGGTATTAGGGACCCTGATAATCATTTCGGCAATTTTTAATTCAAGGCAAAAAAAAGTCAAAAAATTCCAAAAATGAAGACTAATATCAACGCTTTTTGAGAAATTTTTGAGATTTCAGGGTCCGGTGTCGAAAATTCCTGAAATTCTAAGGAATACATCTCTGGGTCATAAAATGTCGTTTAGAACCATATATGATCAGTTTTTGGTGTCATAAATGTTCATGGAGGCTTGAGATAATGAAATCGGTGCAAGTTGTAAACCGGTAAATTGGTCGTTAAAAGGCAAATTGGATGGTTCCACACACACATTTGGACTTCCAGAGGGTATTAGGGACCACAGTAAACATTTCGGGAATTTTTATTTTCAGGCAAAAAAAAGTCAAATAATTCCAAAATTGAAGGCTAATATCCACGATTTTTGCGAAATTTTGAAAGTGTCGGGGCCTGGTGTAGAAAAGTCTTGATATTTTAGGGGATACATCTCGGGGTCATATAATGCCGTTTAGAACCATATATGATCATTATTTGTTGTCATAAATGTTCGTAGTAGGCTTGAGTTATTGAAATCCGAGCAAGTTGTAAACCGAAAAATTAGTCGTTTAAAGGAAAATTGGATGGTTCCAACAAACCAGTTGGACTCAGAAAGGGTATTAGGGATCATAGTAAACATTTTGACTATTTTTAATTTCGGAAGAAAAAAAGGTAAAAAAATCCAAAAATGAAGACTAATATCCACGTTTTATGAGAAATTTTGGGGATTTTGGGGTTCGGTGTTGAAAAGTCCTAAAATTCGAGGGAATATATCTCAGGGTCATATAATGTCGTTTGGAACCATATATGATCATTTTTTGTTGTAATAAATGTTCGTGATAGGCTAGAGTTAATGAAATCGGTGCAAGTTGTAAACTTGTAAATTGGTCGTTTAAAGGCAAATTAGAAGGTTCCACCCACACAATTGGACTTCCAGAGGGTATTAAGGACCACAGTAAACATTTCGGAAATTATTATTCCGGGCAAAAAAAAGTCAAAAATTTCCAAAACTGAAAGCTAAATATCCACGCTTTTTAAGAAATTTTGGAGGCGCTGGGGCCCGGTGTAAAAAAGTCTTGATATTTTAGGGGATATATCTCGGGTCATATAATGCCGTTTTGAACCATATATGATCATTATTTGTTGTCATAAATGTTCATAGTAGGGTTGAGTTATTGAAATCCGTGCAAGTTATAAACCGATAAATTGGTCGTTTAAAGGAAAATTGGATGGTTCTACCAACCCAATTTGACTCCCAAAGGGTATTAGGTACGATGGTAAACATTTCGGCAATTTTTAATTTCGGGAGAAAAAAAGTAAAAAAATTCCAAAAATGAAGATTAATATCCACGATTTTTGAGAAATTTTATAGATTTCAGGGTCCGGTGTCGAAAAGTCCTGAAATTCGAAGGAATACATCCATGGGTCATATAATGTCATTTGGAACCATAGATGATCATTTGTTGTAGTCATAAATGTTCGTGGTAGGATTGAGTTAATGAAATCGGTGCAAGTTGTAAACCTGTAAATTGGTCGTTTAAAGGCAAATTGGATGGTTCCACCCACACAATTGGACTTCCACAGGGTATTAGGGACCACAGTAAGCATTTCGGCAATTATTATTCCGGGCAAAAAAAACTCAAAGAATTCCAAAACCGAAATCTAATATCCACGTTTTTTGAGAAATTTTGGAGGTGCCGGGGCCTAGTGTAAAATAGTCTTAATATTTTAGGGGATATATCTCGGGGGTCATATAATGTCGTTTCGAACCACATAAGATCATTATTTGATGTCATAAATGTTCGTAGTAGGGTTAAGTTATTGAAGTTAATGCAAGTTGTAAACCGATAAATTGGCCGTTTAAAGGAAAATTGGATAGTTCTACCAACCCAATTAGACTCCCAAAGGATATTAGGGACCATGAAAAATATTTCGGCAATTTTTAATTACGGGAGAAAAAAAGTCAAAAAATTCCAAAAATGAAGACTAATATCTACGTTTTTTGAGAAATTTTGGAGATTTCGGGATCCGGTGTTGAAAAGTCCTGAAATTGTAGGGAATACATATTTGGGTCATATTATGTCGTTTGGAACCATATAAGATCATTTGTTGTTGTCAGAAATGTTCGTGGTAGGCTTGAGTTAATAAAATCGTTGTAAGTTGTAAACCGGTAAATTGGTCGTTTAAAGGCAAACTGGATGGTTCCACCCACACAATTGGACTTCCAGAGGGTATTAGGGACCACAGTAAACATTTCAGCAATTTTTATTCCGGGCAAAAAAAGTCGAAAAATTCCAAAATTGAAGGCTAATATCCATGATTTTTGAGAAATTTTGGAGGTGTCGAGTCCTGGTGTAGAAAAGTCTTAATGTTTTAGGGGACACATCTCGGGTTCAGATAATGCCATTTAGAATCGTATATGATAATTATTTGTTGTCATAAATGTTCGTAGTAGGCTTGAGTTATTGAAATCCGTGCAAGTTGCAAACCGATAAATTGGTTGTTTAAAGGCAAATTGGATGGTTCCACCAACCCAATTGGACTCCGAAAGGGTATTAGGGATCATGGTAAACATTTCGGCTATTTTTAATTCCGGGAGGAAAAAAGTCGAAAAATTACAAAACTGAAGACCAAAATCCACGCTTTTTGAGAAATTTTGGTGATTTTGGGTTCGGTTTGAAAAGTCCTGAAATTCTAGGGAATACATATCTGGGTCATATAATGTAGTTTGTAACCATATATGACCATTTTTTGTTGTCATAAATGTTCTTTGTAAGCTTGAGTTAATAAAATCGGTGCAAGTTGTAACCGGTAAATTGGTCATTTTAAGGAAAATTGGATGGTTCCACCCACACAACTGGACTTCCAGAGGGTATTAGGGACCACATTAAACATTTCGGCAACTTTTATTCTGGGCAAAAAAAGTCAAAAAATTCCAAAATTGAAGGCTAATATCCACGATTTTTGAGAAATTTTGGAGGTGTCGGGTCCTGGTGTAGAAATGTCTTGATATTTTAGGGGACACATCTCTTGGTCAGAGAATGCCGTTTAGAACCGTACACTAGTAGAAAAAATGCTATTTGTAACGCCCTATTAGTAACTAGCGTATATTATGCTAGTTACAGAAGCATCAGTAGTAACCGACTAAGATAATGCCAGTTACAAATTCCATGACATTAGTAACCAGCGTAGTAAATGTCAATTACTAATATGTGGTGTATCTTTATTTGAAATTTTAGTAGTAACTGACTAAATAAATGTCAGTGACAAATGTTCAGTCACAAAAATTTGATTAAAAAACTTGTAACTAGCTTACAAACGCCAGTTACAAATACTTAGTCAAAGAAAGTTTGACCAAAGCGTTTGTAACTAGCTTATAAACGCCAGTTACAAATTTTAAGTCAAAAAAGTTGACCAAAACATTTGTAACTAGCTTAGAAACGCCAGTTACAAATAACAAGTCAAAGAAAAGTTGACCAAAACATTTGTAACTAGCTTACAAACGCCAGTTACAAATAATAAGTCAAAGTAAAAATTTTGTAACTAGCTTACAAACGCTGGTTATAAATAATAAGTCTAACAACAATTTTTGTTTTTTTTAAACCAACAAATATTAAGTTTCTAGTTTTTTTTTTTGAAGGAAAGTTTCTAGTTTTATACTTTCTCTTAATTTTATTAATTTTTCATTAAATTTTTTTTTTTGAAAAGTACTATTAAGTCAAAGAAATTTTGACCAAAAATTTTGTAACTACATTACAAATGCCAGTTACAAATATTAAGTCAAAAAAATTTTGACCGGATATTTTGTAACTGACTACAAAGAGTCAAAGATCAGTTACAAATACAATGTCATATATATGAAGTAAGGACTTGATTTTTTTTCCCCTTTGGCTCCAACTTCTTGCGCGGCTTGTTCCTCCTACAGTTTTTCTTCTACAACTTCTTCCTCTTACTTCTTCCGTAACTTCTTCAATCAGATTTTTTTTTTTTTTTTTTTGATTTCGAATTTGGGTACAGAAAAAGTGGTTCTAGATCGAGGTTTAAAGGTATGTAATTTTTCGAATTAGAGTTCTTGTAATTTTCCCTTTCTTAATTCAATAATAGCCCTAATGTTTTAATTGAATCTTGTTTTAATTGAATCTTGTTTGCTGATAATAATTATGTGATATTGTTCATTTAATTTTATGTATTATCGTAAAATTTTCGGTCGATTGTTTAATTGATGTTTTGGTTGATGTTAATTTCAAGAGAATGAGAGTTGTGAATTGAAAATTGAGGTTGAGGGTTTAGATGATGAATTATTAATAAGATTGACAAAATTGTTGTGTCTGAAATTCATGGGATTAAAATCTGAGGGTTTAAATTTTGATATTTTATTGCATTCATAACTCCTTAAAGTTATTGATTAGTCGCACTTGTTCTCGGAGGATCAGTTTGCTTGGTTAACTTCAGAAGGCTCGTTCTCCTTCGTTACGAGGTCTTTTTAGGTGATTCTTTTTTTGGGTGAAATTTTGTCTACTTTCTGCCTACAAAATTTCAGATTTTTTCGAGTTCTTTTGCTACTAAACTGGACTGTTTTCCGCAACTGTGTCAGTTTTAGTCCGAGTTAATAGTTATTGCTGTTTGTGTGCGATTTTGTTCCAAGTTGTGCTGCGAGTTCAAGTTTTTTTTAATGCTTATTATAATGAGTAAATTAGGTGCTAGATGGTGGCAGATATTGAGGGCAACATGTTTCTCAGACTATGAAGATCATATATAGTTCAGTTTGTGAGTTAATCTCATGTATTTCCTGTTAATCTTTGCATATAATTATAATAATCTCATGTATTTCCTGTTTATAATCTCATGCTTGTATTTCCTGTTTTCTACAAAAAAAAAATAAAAATAAAAAGGAATATGCCAAAGCTGTGTGATGTATCAGTTTGTGAGAAACATCAATTTCTACTTTGTCAAGAACAGGGCTTACTTAATGTAAATCATGTGTGGAGTTGAAAGTGCAAGTTGGCATTTTTTATGATGTTGGCATTGCTGGTGGCGCTTCTGGAGTTCCCGGAGGCCTCGTTCACCCCTATTCTCCTAAAGGTATTTAGCTACAAGTATTGTAAGTTTTACTAGCATTACAACTCTCAAATCTAATGCTATAAGTTTTACTTACTACCACTTACATTACAACTCTTGAATCTAATGCTATAAATTTTACATCAGGGGCATATTGAGGCCACCTATTAATAACAAGATATTGGATGTCATGCACCAGGTTATACTTCATTTCACAACCATAATCCGTTTCATCTCCTCACTTTATAACTCTAGCTTCTTATTTGCGGAATGCTCTCAATAGTCTACCAACTTGTCCAATACATACCCTTGATGGAACTACTGCAAGGGACCTTATACCAAACTTATGTACCCCTTTCAACACAACCTTCTTAATGCCTCTAGATGTCGATCTTAATCCCCGCAACTGTCTTATGGTGTGCTACTGCTAATCATCTTATTACATTTTCCCTATGCTGAATGTTTTTCATTTCATTATGTTCTTTGTGCCAGGACCTTTTTCTCGCAACTCAACATTTGGTCAACAAGATCTCGTCAATAGGCTTCCCTACTAAGGAAATTACTTTGCACAACAAACTTGTAGCTTCACTAAGTCAATTGGGAGGTTATTTCTTATACCATCTTTAGACATCAAGTGATGGAGTGCTTTCCCCTCACCTAACGGGATGAAGTTTGTTTATCGAGATGAATATGATTCGATCATAGTTTGTCTCAGTTATTTAGACTTAATTTTTTAGTTGAAAGACTAAGCTAGCTTTCTTGTTGATGTTATGAGTATTCGCATATAGCTTAATAAAACAATATACTCCATAACACATTTCTGTATATCTACTTTTATTTTACGTACTGGTTATTGTTATTACATTCCTAAATTTTAAATTAATAATTTTATTTTTTTTCAAGTTTTAATTGTTTTGTTGAAAGTATAGTTTATTTTGTAGTATTGTATGTTGTAGGCGAAGTCTAGTTACAGGGAATTATTTGGAGTACGTGTTATATTAGTTGAATTGTAAAAGATTTTACCACATTTGACAAAGGGTCGTTCGGTATGGTATACTACCAAGCTTGTTAAATTTGAATCAAATATTTATTAAAAAAAATACATTTATTAGTAACTGGCATAATCTAGTGCTAGTTACTAATAGATTTTTTTTAAAATAAAAAATATTATTTGTAATTGGCGTTAGGCTATGCAAGTTACAAATAATAACCTATTCGTAACCGACTTAACCTTAGGCTAGTTACAAATAGTATGTTTTCTAGCTTGAGAAATATACTAATAGTAACTGGCGTTAGTTTAGGTTAGTTACGAATAGTACATTATTAGTAACTAACATTAGCCAGTTACAAATATTTTTCAATAGTTGTAACGGTGGCATTCGCAACCAACAATGCCAGTTACAAAAAGTCAATTTCGCCGGTTACAAATAGCAGTTTTTTGTACTAGTGGTATATGATCATTATTTCTTGTCATAAATGTTCGTAGTAGGCTTGAGTTATTGAAATCCTTGCAAGTTGTAAACCGATAAATTAGCCGTTTAAAGGCAAATTAGATGGTTCCACCAACCCAATTGGACTCCGAAAGGGTATTAGGGACCATAGTAAACATTTCAGCTATTTTTAATTCCGGGAGAAAAAAAGTCAAAAAATTCCAAAACTAAAGACTAATATCCACGCTTTTTGAGAAATTTTGGGGATTTTGGGGTTCGGTGTCGAAAAGTCCTTAAATTCGAGGAATACATCCATGGGTCATATAATGTTGTTTGGAACCATATATGATCATTTTTTGTTGTTATAAATGTTCGTGGTAGGCTTGAATTAATGAAATCGGTGCAAGTTGTAAACCTGTAGATTGGTCGTTTAAAGGCAAATTGGATGGTTCATTCCACCCACACAATTGGACTTCCAGAGGGTATTAGGGACCACAGTAAGCATTTCGGCAATTATTATTCCGGGCTAAAAAAAGTCAAAAAATTCCAAAACCGAAAGCTAAGGGCTTGTTTGGCATCATTTTTGGTTTTCAGTTTAATTTCCTGTTTTTTAGAAAACTAAAAACCAAAAACAGGAAACAAGAAAAAGGTGTTTCCACTTTTCAGTTGTCAGTTTTCAAAATTATCATGATTTTAATAAGTAAATATTTTATGATTCATTATGTGACATATATAATATACTTTTTAATAACAAAAAACCAAAAATCAGAAAACCACAGCGATGCCAAACGAACCCTACTATCCACGCTTTTTGAGAAATTTTGGAGGTGCCGGGGCCCGGTGTAAAAAAGTCTTGTTATTTTAGCGGATATATCTCGGGGTCATATAATGTCGTTTCGAACTATATATGATCATTATTTGATGTCATAAATGTTCGTATAGTAGGGTTGAGTTATTGAAATCAGTGCAAGTTGTAATCCGATAAATTGGCCGTTTAAAGGAAAATTGGATGGTTCTACCAACCCAATTAGACTCCCAAATGATATTAGGGATCATGGTAAATATTTCGGCAATTTTTAATTACGGGAGAAAAAAAGTCAAAAAATTCCAAAAATGAAGACTAATATCTACGTTTTTTGAGAAATTTTGGAGATTTCGGGATCCGGTGTTGAAAAGTCCTGAAATTGTTGGGAATACATATTTGGGTCATATTATGTCGTTTGGAACCATATAAGATCATTTGTTGTTGTCAGAAATGTTCGTGGTAGGCTTGAGTTAATAAAATCGTTGCAAGTTGTAAACCGGTAAATTGGTCGTTTAAAGGCTAATTGGATGGTTCCACCCACACAATTGGACTTCCAGAGGGTATTAGGGACCACAGTAAACATTTCAGCAATTTTTATTCCGGGCAAAAAAAGTCGAAAAATTCCAAAATTGAAGGCTAATATCCATGATTTTTGAGAAATTTTGGAGGTGTCGAGTCCCGGTGTAGAAAAGTCTTAATATTTTAGGGGACACATCTCGGGGGTCAGATAATGCCGTTTAGAATCGTATATGATCATTATTTGTTGTAATAACTGTTCGTAGTAGACTTGAGTTATTGAAATCCGTGCAAGTTGTAAACCGATAAATTGGCCGTTTAAAGGCAAATTGGATGGTTCCCCCAACCCAATTGGACTCCGAAAGGGTATTAGAGACCATGGTAAACATTTCGTCTATTTTTAATTCCGGGAGTAAAAAAGACAAAAAATTCTAAAACTGAAGACTAATATTCACGCTTTTTAAGAAATTTTGGTGATTTGGGGGATCAGTTCGAAAAGTTCTGAAATTCTAGGGAATACATATCTGGGTCATATAATGTCGTTTGGAACCATATATGATCTTTTTTTGTTGTCATAAATGTTCGAGGTAGGCTTGAGTTAATGAAATCGGTGAAAGTTGTAAACCGGTAAATTGGTAGTTTAAAGACAAATTGGATGGTTCCACCAACCCAATTGGACTCCCAATAGGTATTAGGGACCACGGTAAACATTTCGGCAATTTTTAATTCCGGGAGAAAAAAAGTCAAAAAATTCCAAAAATGAAGACTAATATTCACGCTTTTTGAGAAATTTTGGAGATTTCGGGGTCCGGTGTCGAAAAGTCCTGAAATTCTAGTGAATACATCTCTGAGTCATATAATGTCGTTTGGAACCATATATAATCATTATTTGGTGTCATAAATGTTCGTGGAGGCTTGAATAAATAAAATCGGTGCAAGTTGTAAATCGGTAAATTGGTCGTTTAAAGGCAAATTGGATGGTTCCACACACACAATAAGACTTCCAGAGGCTATTAGGGACCACATTAAACATTTCAGAAATTTTTCTTTTCGGGAAAAAAAGTCAAAAAATTCCAAAATTGAAAGCTAATATCCACGATTTTTGCGAAATTTTGAATGTGTCGGGGCCCGGTGTAGAAAAGTCTTGATATTTTAGGGGATACATCTCGGGGTCATATAATGCCGTTTAGAGCCACATATGATCTTTTTTTGTTGTCATAAATGTTCGTAGTAGGCTTGATTTATTGTAATTCGAGCAAGTTGTAAACCGATAAATTGGTTGTTTAAAGGCAAATTGGATGGTTCCACCAACCAAATTGGACTCCGAAAGGGTATTAGGGACCATAGTTAACATTTCAGCTATTTTTAATTCCGGGAGAAAAAAAGAAAAATTCCAAAAATGAAGACTAATATCCACGCTTTTTGAGAAATTTTGGGGATTTTAGGGTCTAGTGTCGGAAAGTCTTGAAATTCTGGGGAATACATCTCTGGGTCATATAATGTTGTTTGGAACCATTTATGATCATTTTTTGGTATCATAAATGTTCGTGGTAGGATTGAGTTAATGAAATCGATGCAAGTTGTAAACCGGTAAATTGGTCGTTTAAAGGCAAATTGGATGGTTAAACCCACACCATTGGACTTCTAGAAAGTATTAGGGACCACTGTAAACATTTCGGTAATTTTTATTACGGGCAATAAAAAGTCAAAAAATTCCAAAATTGAAGGCTAATATCCACGATTTTTGAGAAATTTTGGAGGTGTCGGGGCCTGGTGTAGAAATGTCTTGATATTTTAGGGGACACATCTCTTGGTCAGATAATGCCGTTTAGAACCGTATATGATCATTATTTGTTGTCATAAATGTCCGTAGTAGGCTTGAGTTATTTAAATCCGAGCAAGTTGTAAACCGAAAAATTAGTCGTTTAAAGGAAAATTGGATGGTTCCACCAAACCAATTGGACTAAGAAAGGGTATTAGGGATCATAGTAAACATTTCGACTATTTTTAATTTCGGAAGAAAAAAAGGTAAAAAATTCCAAAAATGAAGACTAATATCCACGTTTTTTGAGAAATTTTGGGGATTTTGGGGTTCGGTGTCGAAAAGTCCTAAAATTCGAGGGAATATATCTCTGGGTCATATAATGTCGTTTGGAACCATATATGATCATTTTTAGTTGTAATAAATGTTCGTGATAGGCTAGAGTTAATGAAATCGGTGAAGTTGTAAAACTGTAAATTGGTCATTTAAAGGCAAATTAGAATGTTCCACCCACACAATTGGACTTCCAGAGGGTATTAAGGACTACAGTAAACATTTCGGCAATTATTATTCCGGGCAAAAAAAAGTCAAAAAATTCCAAAACTGAAAGCTAATATCCACGCTTTTTAAGAAATTTTGGAGGTGCCGGGGCCAGGTGTAAAAAAGTCTTGATATTTTAGGGGATATATCTCGGGTCATATAATACCGTTTTGAACCATATAAGATCATTATTTAATTTGTTGTCATAAATGTTCGTAGTAGAGTTGAGTTATTGAAATCCGTGCAAGTTATAAATCGATAAATTGGTCGTTTAAAGGAAAATTGGATGGTTCTACCAACCCAATTTGACTCCCAAAGGGTATTAGTTACCATGGTAAACATTTCGGCAATTTTTAATTTCGGGAAAAAAAAAGTCAAAAAATTCCAAAAATGAAGACTAATATCCACGCTTTTTGAGAAATTTTTGAGATTTCAGGGTCCGGTGTCGAAAAGTCTTGAAATTCGAAGGAATACATCCCTGGGCTATATAATGTCATTTGGAACCATAGATGATCGTTTGTTGTAGTCATAAATGTTCGTGGTAGGCTTGAGTTAATGAAATCGGTGCAAGTTGTAAACCTGTAAATTGGTCGTTTAAAGGCAAATTGGATGGTTCCACCCACACAATTGGACTTCCACAGGGTATTAGGGACTACAGTAAGCATTTCGGCAATTATTATTCCGGGCAAAAAAAAACTCAAAAAATTCCAAAACCCAAAGCTAATATCCACGCTTTTTGAGAAATTTTGGAGGTGTCGGGGCCTAGTGTAAAATAGTCTTGATATTTTAGGGGATATATCTCGGGGGTAATATAATGCCGTTTCAAACCCAATAAGATCATTATTTGATGTCATAAATGTTCGTAATAGGGTTAAGTTATTGAAGTTAATGCAAGATGTAAACCGATAAATTGGCCGTTTAAAGGAAAATTGGATGGTTCTACCAACCCAATTAGACTCCCAAAGGATATTAGGGATCATGGAAAATATTTCGGCAATTTTTAATTACGGGAGAAAAAAAGTCAAAAAATTCCAAAAATGAAGACTAATATCTACATTTTTTGAGAAATTTTGGAGATTTCGGGATCCGGTGTCGAAAAGTCCTGAAATTGTAGGGAATACATCTCTGGGTCATATTATGTTTTTTGGAACCATATAAGATCATTTTTTGTTGTCAGAAATGTTCGTGGTAGGCTTGAGTTAATAAAATCGTTGCAAGTTGTAAACCGGTAAATTGATCATTTAAAGGCAAATTGGATGGTTCCACCCACACAATTGGACTTCCAGAGGGTATTAGGGACCACAGTAAACATTTCAGCAATTTTTATTCCGGGCAAAAAAAGTCTAAAAATTCCAAAATTGAAGGCTAATATCCATGATTTTTGAGAAATTTTGGAGGAGTCGAGTCCCGGTGTAGAAAAGTCTTATTATTTTAGAGGACACGTCTCGGGGTCAGATAATGCCATTTAGAATCGTATATGATCATTATTTGTTGTCATAAATGTTCGTAGTAGGCTTGAGTTATTGAAATCCGTGCAAGTTGTAAACCGATAAATTGGCTGTTTAAAGGCAAATTGGATGGTTCCACCAACCCAATTGGACTCCGAAAGGGTATTAGGGATCATGGTAAAAATTTCGGCTATTTTTAATTCCGGGAGGAAAAAAGTCAAAAAATTCCGAAACTGAAGACTAATATCCACGCTTTTTGAGAAATTTTGGGGTTCGGTTCGAAAAGTCTTGAAATTCTAGGGAATACATATCTGGGTCATATAATGTAGTTTGTAACCATATATGATCATTTTTTGTTGTCATAAATGTTCTTTGTAAGCTTGAGTTAATAAAATCGGTGCAAGTTGTAACCGGTAAATTGGTCATTTAAAGGAAAATTGGATGGTTCCACCCACACAACTAGACGTCCAGAGGGTATTAGCGACCACAGTAAACATTTCGGCAATTTTTATTTCGGGCAAAAAAAGTCAAAAAATTCCAAAATTGAAGTCTAATATCCACGATTTTTGAGAAATTTTGGAGGTGTTGGGGCCTGGTGTAGAAATGTCTTGATATTTTAGGGGACACATCTCTTGGTCAGATAATGCCGTTTAGAACCGTATATGATCATTATTTGTTGTCATAAATGTTCGTAGTATTGTTGAGTTATTGAAATCCGTGCAAGTTGTAAACCGATAAATTGGTCATTTAAAGGCAAATTGGATGGTTCCACCAACCCAATTGGAATCCCAATGGGTATTAGGTACCATGGTAAACATTTTGGCAATTTTTAATTCAAGACGAATAAAAGTAAAAAAATTCAAAAAATGAAGACTATCCACGCTTTTTGAGAAATTTTTGAGATTTCAGGGTCCGTTGTTGAAAAGTCCTGAAATTCTAAGGAATACATCTCTGAGTCATATAATGTCGTTTAGAACCATATATGATCATTTTTTGGTGTCATAAATGTTCGTTGAGGCTTGAGATAATGAAATCGGTGCAAGTTGTAAACCGGTAAATTGGTCGTTAAAATGAAAATTGGATGGTTCCACACACAAATTTGGACTTCCAGAGGGTATTAGGGACCATAGTAAACATTTAGGCTATTTTTAATTCCGGGAGAAAAAAAGTCAAAAAGTTCCATAAATGAAGACTAATATCCACGCTTTTTGAGAAATTTTGGGGTTTTTGGGGTTCGGTGTCGAAAAGTCCTGAAATTCGAGGGAATTCATCTCTCGGTCATATAATGTCGTTTGAAACCATATATGATCATTGTTTGTTGTCATAAATGTTCGTGGTAGGCTTGAGTCAATGAAATCGGTGCAAGTTGTTATCCTGTAAATTGGTCGTTTAAAGGCAAATTGGATGGTTCCACCCACACAATTGAACTTCTAGAGGGTATTAGGGACCACATTAAACATTTCGGAAATTATTTTTTTGGGCAAAAAAAAGTCAAAAAATTCCAAAACTGAAAGCTAATATCCACGCTTTTTGAGAAATTTTGGATATGCCGAGGCCCGGTGTAAAAAAGTCTTGATATTTTAGGGGATATATCTCGGGGTCATATAATGCCGTTTCAAACCATATATGATCATTATTTATTGTCATAAATGTTCGTAGTAGGCTTGAGTTATTGAAATCCTTGCAAGTTGTAAACCGATAAATTGGTCGTTTAAAAGCAAATTGGATGGTTCCACCAACCCAATTGGACTCTGAAAGGGTATTAGGGACCAAGGCAAACATTTCGGCTATTTTTAATTCCAAGAGAAAAAAAAGTCAAAAAATTCCAAAACTAAAGAGTAATATCCACGTTTTTGAGAAATTTTGGTGATTTGGGGGTTCGGTTCGAAAAGTCCTGAAATTCTAGGGAATACATATCTGGGTCATATAATGTCGTTTGGAACCATATATGAACATTTTTTGTTGTCATAAATGTTCGTGGTAGGCTTGAGTTAATGAAATCGGTGCAAGTTGTAAACCGGTAAATTGGTCGTTTAAAGACAAATTGGATGGTTCCACCAACCCAATTGGACTCCCAATAGGTATTAGGGACCATGGTAAACATTTCGGCAATTTTTATTTCCGGGAGAAAAAAAGTCAAAAAATTCCAAAAACGAAGACTAATATCCACGGTTTTTGAGAAATTTTTGAGATTTCAGGGTCCGGTGTCGAAATTCGAACAGTCCTGAAATTCTAGGGAATGCATCTCTTGGTCATATAATGTCGTTTGGAACCATATATGATCATTTTTTGGTGTCATAAATGTTCGTGGAGGCTTGAGATAATGAAATCGGTGCAAGTTGTAAACCGGTAAATTGGTCGTTAAAAGGAAAATTGTATGGTTCCACACACACATTTGGACTTCCAGAGGATATTAGGGACCACAGTAAATATTTCGGCAATTTTTATTACCAGAGGATATTAGGGACCACAGTGAAAATTTTGAAAGTGTCGGGGCCTGGTGTAGAAAAGTCTTGTTATTTTAGGGGATATATCTTGGGTCATATAATGCCGTTTCGAACCATATATGATCATTATTTGTTGTCATAAATGTTCGTAGTAGGCTTGAGTTATTGAAATCCGTGCAAGTTGTAAACCGATAAATTGGCCGTTTAAAAGCAAATTGGATGGTTCCACCAACCCAATTGGACTCCCAAAGGATATTAGGGACCATTGTAAACATTTGGGCAATTTTTAATTAATGGAGAAAAAAAAATTCCAAAAATGAAAACTAATATCTACGTTTTTTGAGAAATTTCTGTGATGTCGGGGTTCAGTGTCGAAAAGTTATGAAATTCGAGGGAATTTGGATGGTTCTATCCATCCACTTGGACTTAATGAAATTGGTGCAGGTTGTAAACCGGTAAATTGGTTGTTTAAAGGCAAATTGGATGGTTCTACCCAACCAATAGGACTCCCGGAGGGTATTAGGGACCATGGTTAACATTTCGGCAATTTTTATCTCCGAGTGAAAAAAAGTCAAAAAAATGCCAAAATTAAAGGCTAATATCCACACTTTTTTAGAAAATTTGGAGGTTTCGGGTAGAGCTGTCAATTCGGGTAAACAGGTCGGGTTTGGGTCGTTAAGAGTGGACGGGTCAACTCGGGTCTGGTCAATTCGGATTAATTCCATAACCTATGCAGGCAGGGTTTGGGTTGGGTCATGCTTGAGTCGGGTCATACTTCTTATCGGGTTTGGGTTGGGTTTAGGTCGGGTTAATAACAGGTCGGGTTACATTCGGGTCGGGTGATAATAGGTCGGGTTTAATTCAGGTTTTTACTGGTTCAAACGAGTTAGGGTAATTCTCGGGTTACATTCGGGTCGGGTCATCTCCGGGTCAATTCATGTTCGGGTCTTACATACTCGGGTCAACTCGGGTCCAGGGTTGGTTTAAGGTTGGGTTTGGATCATCATTTTTTTGGGTTCAGATGGGTCGGTTAATAATCGGGTTTAAGTCGGTATTTCGGATTGGGTCAACTTTTGACAGCTGTAGTTATGCCTATCAAAATTAGTAGTATAAGACTGTACTATTACAAGCATATTTTATTTTGAAGCAATAGTTATTAATGTCATACTAAAATGCTTGTTTAATTCTCACATTTCATTTAAATTGTTGCATGTGCTAATTCTTTTTCTTACGACAACAATGTTTATTTTTAGAATTGGAGGGTTAACGCAAATCACATGCAGTTTTTTAGGAACGCTTTTTAATATAACTAGTTTAAGTCCCGTGCAATGTACAGTTTTTACTTAGCATATTTATAAATTATAATGTTAATTTAACAATACTTAATTAAAAATAAAAATCAATATTTTTAATTGAAACAAATACTTGATTTTCTTTTCCATAAAATACCTATTATAAAATATTTTATGTCAAAATATTTTCATTGAATGCATGTAGAATATACTTTATATATAGTTGTCAAATTGAAAGTTAAATATTATTATAGGATATTATAAAATAATGTTCATAAATATTTGTTAAAAAAAGGAAAGTAAAAGTGGCGGGAATTTTTTTAATCAAAACCTGACAAATGTCATACTAGATTCGCCTTGAGTATAATGTATAATTGATACGGAGTACTTCATACAGAGTAATAAATATAGATTTGGAAAGAAAATAGAAAGTAAATTATTGCTTACCCTGCTCTTTGTGTTCTTTCCAATTGTATATATGTCTTCAATTCTTCTGTTTGAATTTAAAATAAATGCAGCTAATAATACAATTATACAAAAGTGGCAACATGATGAGATTGCAGTATTTAATCTTGGTTCATGCATTCCTCTTGGAAAAAAAAACAAATCTTGGTTCATGCATGAAGTATCAACCTCAAATGAATTAAAAGGGCAAAAATCAAAACTTAACTTTTACTATATGATTTGTATTTGATTTAGTAACCAAAAGTAGTTGTATAAGTTGTATTTAGACTACTAATATAATTAATCTATAATCTGCCATAATCAGTATAAAATGAAATTAATAATCCGTTCAGATTATACAATTAAAATTATATCAATACTGATATATATATATATATATATATATATATATATATATATATATATATATATATATATATATATATAATTCTTGTAATTGGAGTATATATAGATGAAAACAACTAGCTAGTAATAAGCTAAGTGAAATAATAATCATAAGGGAAAACCTTAATACATTGTCTATACAATTCTTCGTTTCTACTTGTTTTTGACAAGTATGGTGAGTTAATTCTTGCATATATTTTCTATTTACCTCACAAATTAGCTAAATTTTATTTTTCTTTATTGATGTTCCTTATTAATGAATTATTATGTATGTGCTTGTTTTGTGTGTTTCTTTGTTCTTTATAGGTCATGCTTAACTAGTTTTTTTTTTTTTTTTTTTTTGATAAATCATGCTTAACTAGTTAATTGTGTAATTTATATGATTATTGTGTTAATTGTGTAATTTGTGACTCGTATTGATCGATGATTGTGTGTTTTGGATTATAATAAACAATTTCATTTCATATAATTAATATTCTTTGATTGCAGGGTAGTAAAATCATTTTCGCGGTTTCTTGCCTAGCATTTCTCAGTTGTTTAAGCCACACTACAATGGCACAATCAATTGTTGTTGCACCAAAAACACCACAAGAGAAAAATGATTTTAATGTGATGGATTATGGCGCGGTTGGTGATGGCAAAATTGATGATTCTAAAGTATAATTATTTTTCGAAATTTCCATGAACAAATAGATTATAATTATAATTTTATTAATATTATACCAAATTAATTTATCAATTATTTTGGTGTTTTGAAGGCTTTTCTTAAAGCATGGACAGATGTATGTGGAAGCAACGGAGAAAACCAAGTTTTGGTAGTGCCACAAGGAAAAGAATTTCTATTAAGCCCGTTAACATTTTCTGGTCCATGTAAATCGTCACATATTCAGATTTCGGTACGTTTATATTCTTATTTCTTACCTAATTTAAATTTAATAATTTTAATTTGTGATATATTTTCTATATATGAATAATTTGACGGTTAAATGCATGCTTAAAAATACTAATTTCTCTTAATTTCGTTAAAAATTAAGGTACAAGGAAATCTGGTAGCTCCCAATACTAGTGATTTATGGACTAAATGCGAAGAAAATTCGTGGATTCTGTTTAAAAATGTACAAGGTCTCGGAATCATTGGATCGGGCAAAATCGACGGCCAAGGATCACTCTGGTGGAATAAACCACTAATTGTTGTACACTTTAACTACTTAATTATATTTTTTTATTTTTACAAAACTACAAATTAAATTTGATCATATCAATTAACATGATTTCTATTATTTTATTTCGTGTTTCAGACTAATGGTTGCACTCAGCCTATGGTACGATTTTTAGCTTTATTTTTATTCTTTTGACGAGTACATAGAATTAGATTTTTTTTTTTAATGATAAAAACAATTTAATTTAGTTGTAACAAAATGTTACTTTTTTTTTAATTAATTAATTTATTTACAGGCATTAAGATTTCATAGTTGTAATGGGCTCCAACTTAGAGGCTTAACACATTTGAATAGTGGCAAACAACATATAAGTATAGCTAATGCCAAATTTGTGGAATTATCACACTTAAATATAATAGCTCCGAGGGATAGTCCTAACACAGACGGAATTAACATTGCTAATGTTACTAATGTTTTTATTCATGACACCATCATTGGCACAGGTAATAAATTTTTTTTTTATTATTTTTTTAATTTTATTTTATTTTTCCGAATTATGTAAGGTGATTTTAAAATTGATTTTGAAAATTTATGTTGATTTTTTTTAATTCAAATGAAATTATGTAGGTGACGATTGCATTGCAATAAAGGGTGAATCATTTTTGGTCAATATTACAAGGGTTACATGTGGGCCAGGTCATGGCATAAGGTATTGTAATCAATTCACAGGTTATAATCCAGAATTTATGAGGATTTAATTTAATTAATTTCAGGATATTTATTTTTACGTTTTGGAATTTCATCTTTAATTCATAACAAATTCTTCAATTGTTATGAACATAACTAATTAATGCCAATTCAGAAGAAAAAAAAAATAAAAAATTAACGTGTCTAAGAAAAATTTATTCCAATTTATCAATACCTTATCCATGCACTAAGGTATACTTATATTATAGCTTGATTTTCTTAATTTTTTTTAAAAATCTTCAAAATCGCGTGTTAATTCTTATAAAATTTCATATAGTATTGGAAGCTTAGGAAACGATGGAGACAATGATGTAGTAGAGCAGGTACTTGTGAAGGATTGTACATTCAATGGATCAACAAATGGAGCCAGGATTAAGACGTACCAGGTGATTAATTTAAATAACATCTCAATTTTACTATAATATGTACAAGTTATTATTGATCACATCAGATTATCGATAGATATCCTTATTATTTTTTGGTTTAAATGATTCACAAGGACATTACAAATACATAGCGAATCCTTTTATTAGATTATGTACTGTAATGGCATATTCTTAATTTGCAGGGTGGATTAGGACATGTAAGTGGCGTCACTTTTCAAGGAATAAAACTCATTAACACTACAAACCCCATAAATATCGATCAATTCTATTGTGTTAACCGGGATTCATGCCCAATCACGGTAAATATTTGCATATATATAATTGTTGTTTTTTATTTGTTTAAATTTCACAATTGTTTTTAATATAAGCTCATCAAAAACAATTTCACATTGTTAGCTTAATATTGTGCACCATAAATCACAATTATTTTCATATGATAAGTCATAAGTAATACGTAGTACTTCGTATAAATGTTGTTCGTTGTTGTCCATAAACACACGTATTACTTATGTTATCCTAAGGTCTAAAGTTTCAATAATGTGGCCGGATTAGAAATTTTGACAAATATAATCACAATAATAATTTATGTCTTTTTTTATTTTTTGAAGAAACGTGCCGTGCAAGTAAGCGATGTGACGTTTCGTGGGTTCCAAGGTACATCAGCAAACTCAGAAGCAATATCACTACGTTGTAGCGCAAGTGTGGCATGCACAAACATAGAACTTGAAAATATCAAAATAACACCCTTTAAAGATGGACTAAACCTAACTACAAATTGTGAAAATGTTCGTGGAACAATTTTGCCTCCTGTAACACCAGATCTTAGTACTTGTCTTTCCAAATGATCCACTAGATTGTTGTACTCGTATATATTTACGTTTCTCATCAATTTTTATTGTTTTTAATAAAATATTTCCTCATATTATTTTCACCATTTTGTACGGTTCACATACATTTTTGTTATGATTATTGTGAGATCATTTATATATGTGATTTGAAAATAACAAAGGAGGTATATACCGTATAAGTGTATGACAATAACAAAAAAAAATTAAGCTACTTCCTACTTGTTCACAATTAGTTTTTTTTTTTTTTTTTTTTTTTTTTATTATTTTTTTTTTAATTTACTCATATTTCTTAAGTTAATTTTTTAGAATTTCGTTTAAAGTTCTTAAAATTTTTTAGTAAGTTAGTTTTATTTCATTTTTGCATCACTTACTTTTATTTTAAGTGAATCATTAACTTTCTCTTTTCTATAATATTTAATCCCCCAAACAAATCTCACTTACTCCCTCCGTTACGTATTACTCGCAACAAAGGAATATTTTATATCTCACAAATAATACCCCTTTGTTACGAGTAATAAGTAACGGAGAGAGTATATATTGTTTTAACTTTTAAGAAATTTATAAGAAATTAAATACAAAATCATGAAGTTAGCTTGTTACACTAAAAAAAAGGGAGTAATTTTAAGAAATTTATAAGAAATTAAACTGAACAGTACGTGACATGCTATATTACAGACTTTCAGCCCAAAAGATAAAGCTTCCACTTCGAGTATTTCTACCCTTTTGCTAGGAGATTTGTCTAGTGTTCTAATTTTTTTTTTTTTTTTTTTTTTTGAATAGCAGTCTAGTGTTCTAATTAGGGTTAGTTGTGCAAAGCCATTCGAAAATCTGATCCGAAAATTAGGATACCAATTCGAACTGATATGATATGAGTTTTGCATTGATTAACTGGTCCAAAAATTAGTTGTAGGGTGCCATTATGATACATTATTCTAAAGGTTGAGAACTTATACTGTACATCCGGGTGTACCGTACACTAAGATAATGCAAATTTTAATGAGTAAATAACCCGGGTGTACGGCACACCCGGGTGTATATAATAAATTTTACTATAGTTTTGGGTATTCAATAACCAATATATATGTATGAATCCGATATTCATTATTTATTCCTGATAAAGTAAACACATGTTTTGAGAAGTTTTTATTTTTAGATAGATGTTGAGTTTAATTTGGTGTGACCAAAATTTCTACATTATCTGTTTGTCAAGAAAAAAAAAATTATTTCTAGCCTCATGGCTATTAAAATAATATTTAGAGTTGAAACTTCATAGTCTCCAAAAGTTCTTTAATGACTTTCTTAAGCATCATAATAACCTAATCTCTGACAAGGGCTCCATATATATGACTTCTTTAAGATAAAGCATAACCTAATCTCTAAGAAAGTTATTACAGAATAATCAAGTGATGACATCCAAAAACATACCACACCCTTTTGATCATCAATTAGGCAAAAAATTATTCTCTTCTAGTATTTCCTTCGTTTTTATCAGGCTGTCACATTTCTCTAATCACATTCGTCAATACACTGATTCTACCATTATTAATTATCGATAAGTACAATTATACAAGTATAACATGATATATATATTTAAATATCGAGATAAATTAAATAAGATCACACATCATATTATGTTAATTTTTTGTTAAATGTTGACGACTAAAAGAAATGGAAGAAGTAGTACTCTTTATAATTAAAATTGATATTTAACTTAAGGGTGAGACTAATAAAATTGATATTATATCTAAAGGGTGAGACGAATAACGGAACTTTTGACTATATACAACTATACAAGTACAAGTATATGATATCTATGTATTTGATGACCTTGACATCAAATCAACTGTAAGTCAAACATATATTAAAAAATAATCAATAGATGTTGATTGAATAATTAATAAGTAGATTAGAGATGAGATTATGTAAAGTTTCTTATAACCTTTTGTACATTAAGTTGCCGGCGAAGTTCCTATCAAAAAGAAAAGAAAAGGAGGGAGGTTTAGAAATTAGGTAGGGAAAAGTTCAAATGTGATTAATAAGTCTACTTTGAGCATAAACACAAATATAATAATCGTTAATCCGGCTTGTATATGCTTATATGCTATAGCATATGAATTAAAAACAAATGATATAAGATTTCAAAGAATCACTAGGAACAATGACATAGAACTGTAGAAGAGATTTAATTTCAGGAATACCACCTTAAAACGTACTTTATCATGCACGATAATAAGACAATTATATTTCGAGTAGAGTAAGGAATAATACAGCAAATCTTGTACGAACTATATAAGACATGCATTACCTAATACTTGTTACTGTAACATATAAACTGTTGAAGATTTCGATTAATTATAAATTTATAATCATTGTTAGGCTGAAACAATGTTGGAAAAACAGCAAAATGTGGACCACTTTGTTTAAGAATATTTTACTGCATGCTTAGGAAGTAGGAAGTATTCATGTATGTCAAACACCATTAAGGATGATCAAAGACAATTTCATAAGACAGGACAAACAATAAGAATATTCTTAAATTAAGGGATTTTTGCTCTGAAATAGCTGCTTTTTTTTTTTTTTTTTTAATTTTTTTTTTTTTGGGGGGGGGGGTGGAGGTTGAGGGAAAGATGCATAGATTAATTAGCAGAACCAAAGTAAAGAGGAATGAGTAGGTTAAGTTGATTAGGACACAATATGTACTTAATATCCTACACTAGTAAGGGCTTGTTCTCATACGTTTATTTTCAGTTCAGTTCAATTCAGTTTAGCTCCTAATTTTCTTCTCTTATAAAATATTCAATTCAGTTCAGTTCAGCTCAGCTCAGTTCAGTTGAACTAAGCTCAGTTCAGTTGAACTAAGCTCAGTTCAGCTAAGTTCAATCTATGAGAACAGGCCCTAACACTACTAGAAATCTGCACAATGTTCACCCTAAGAGTATATATATTGTAGAACACATATAATACTTCGTAACCTATAAATATAGTATGGTTTACACTTTAAACTAAAATGTACGATGAAAACCTTGACTAAAGATGTGTGTTAAGACTAAGCAAATTAGTTTTCCTCGTCTGTTAGATAATTCTCCTAAGGCCAGTGTAACCTTAATTACTTGCTGGCCCCAAAGCATTATATTAGGGCCTAAAATTATCAAAATTAAGTTTCATGTGCAGGAAATTAAATTAAATAGCCCTTAGAGACTTAGATATTGTCTTAGAACTGTTGTATGATGTTACCAAGAGCTAATTTTCGCTAGAGAATTGAAGATAAGCATAGGATTAAAAAAATAATAATAATGTAATTATTGGAATTTGAAAGCACTGTTAATGGTGATTGTGCAATGCTAATCACTAATTAAAAAGGTACTTTTGCATTCAAAATTTAGAAATTACTTTTGTCAAAAAAAAAAAAAAAAAAAAAGAGTTTAAAACGTGATTACAAGACTTTAATTATACCTTCCACTATAGCTACAAGTGCGGGAAAAAAAATGTTACTTAAGATTCGTGTAAAACCCATATTTGTTATACTGTCATATTCATTTCTCAAGTTAATCCTGATTCCAAAGGATTTTTTCTACAACATATATAAAATAAACTTATAACTTATACCTAAGCTTTTGCACTAATTTCTTGATTCTTACTCCATCTGTTTCTATGTTTTATGGCTCCGTTGTATCAAATTCATTATTTATTTGAAAATTTTGATCGCAAATCCTCACTAATTTCAAAGCGTATTTTGTTATGTTAATACTTGTACACTAGAATATATGTTGTACACATGTGACTATGTGAGTTATCTCACTATATTAGAATTGGAGAAAAAAGCTCTACAAGCTTGAATACCTAATTGGTTTTGATATAGAATTTCACAAGAGCTTGTAACTTGTCCAATTCCCCAAAGTTATAATTAGCCTTTAGTCATACGAGTACTTTTTTTTTTTTTTGAAAGATTAGGCCAAACTAGTTACTCCGTAACATTCACATCTTCTAATCATAATCTAAAACTTAACCCTTATACTTTATGCAAGAATTGTTGTAGTCAATTTTTCAAAAGAGGTGTGTGTATTGCGTAAAATGTTAATTGTATGATGTCCTTACATATAATACCATTAGAAATTTGACTCATCATCAAAAGAGGGGAGAAAACTAGGATTCAAATATAAATTGAAATCAAATGGAACTTGGGCCCATAATTCTAGCCAATAAAAACATAACAATTTAAAGTTGAATGTAAAAATCACATACAACAATTGGATGTGTAGGCGTGTGTATCCTTTACCTGAACGTAGTATTGCAATTGCAACATTGTATGACGAGTTACATTTCCTAAACTTCAGCTGAAATGCATTTAATTGGGCTACTATTCCTTTCTCCCAAGTCTCCCATTGGCGGTCGCGCCTTTTGTGGCCCACACTCATGGCAAAATTATGTTTTTGCGATCTTCTCTACTTCCAAAATGGCATCCATCAATTTTATTATTTTTATTTTTTTAATTTTTGTATAGGATCTTGCTAACGAACACTCCCGATATTGGATAAATATTTAAAATATCACCTAAAGTGGTATTAATTTAGAAAAATATGATAAAATCACGCATCGATCGGTGTAATTAATGTTAATTTTTAATTTAATCTTTCTGCTTTTAACTAGCTTATCTACGGGTCAAAAAAAAAAACTAGCTTATCTAACGCCCTTGTTAGCTTTTGCCTTTTTAATATACTCCTACTTCGTATAATTGTATTTTTATCATTCATTTTATATTACTTATGTTCCATATTGTTTACAATAAAAAAATAAAATTTATATTTCACAAATAATATGAAAAAGGAGGCCGTACTTAATCACATATTTATAGAATTACAGTGTTTACTAAAGATGTCTAAAAATAATAAATCGATCTTACACAAATATTTTCTCATTATTTATACAAATTTTCACACTAGTATACGAACTTATAGTTTAACATAATTCCATTAATGGATATTTTTTGTTTTTTTTCTTTTTTGGGTGTGTGTACATAAACTTATTCTTTAAGAAAAGTCTCTTAAATTGATAAATACCAAAAGGACCACCAATAAATGAAACAAATTAAAGAAGTTCAATTCAACATTACTTTACCAAGGCAAGAAATCAAAGAATATTAGTGGAATGTATTAGAGCAGGACCCCCTAATTCTCCAATAGGTTATTGCTGTGCTGTTAATTAGTGGCAGAACAAGAAGTCAACAATTTATCTAGTTTTTTGTGGGAATAAAAAATATCATTGAATTAGAGCTTTTTTCTACTTTGACTTATTTTCCATTCTTCCATACAAATATACAATCACTAGCTTATTTGTCTAAACCACTACCTCACAATATTTGATATTTCCATCTAGTACGGACTACTTTAATTTCAATTTATACGGCTAGTCTTCTACACTAATTTATCTTACTCCACTCGTTTCATAATATACAGAGTAATATCCACGATTTATATTAGGCGTCCAAAAATGTTGTACACATCATGATTCATATAATAATAGCGTTGCATATGTAAACTATTCATAAACCATTACGATTATGCTAATATAATACGTAGTAATAGTTATAGAAAGGTGTAGTACTCCATATTATATATCATAGTGCCAAGATCTAGTATGCGAATGGTTACCTGGTTGCATACACCCTATAATACTATCCATTACAACTAATTATCACTTAAAAAAAAGTAGATAATAAGTGTGCGACAAAATAATGAATCCAAACTATATTTAGTCATAACATATTCGAGTATCATATTCTTCCACAACTATGCAAACAACCCCCCAATCTGAACATTTGGAATTAGGAAATTTGATTCCAACTTCCAATTATTTAATGGACACTGTCAATCTGGTCCCTAGTGTCTCTTACAAGATAATTAATAACATGACCCAAGACTTAATAACTTTCTGTGGTACTCTCATGAGTCTCATCTACTTTACTCCTATATATTAGACGAGATTTGATTTCATGTCTTTATTATTTTCCGTATAAATATGTAAAAAACTGTTCATTCAATTTCACACTATATACTATTAGGTATCTAATAATTTGTCCAATTATATACATAGTCTAACCTGTTTTAGAGGGCACAAGAAATGTAAAATATGTTTGTGGGACCTAATTTTGAAGAAACAATGAATAAGACAATTCCACCCAAATGACCATCACCTTATATAGATGACCATGGTTAAGTTAACATGGACCTCATATGTAATTTATGCATATTCATAAGCATATATATTTCTAGAAATGACCAAAAATCTAGGACTTTGAGACTCATGTTCTTCTAATTAATAAACACTCATCTCATCAATTCTCCTAAAACTTTCATTCCTTCCTCAAAAAAATAACCAACCATGCCAACTTCTACAAAAACACTCCAATATTCTTATTATTTCCTACTATTTTCTACCACAATATTTCTCTTACAACATTTAGTCACACCATCAACTCTAACTTGTGATCATCAAGATAACGTTATATTTTCGTTTCCTACCTTTAACACATCAAATTGTAAAACCGGGGGTAACCTCAAGTGCATGGGAGCCGTCAACCTTGGTGAAGGGTACTTGAATCTAACCACGGTGTCGACGAATAGCTCGTCGACATCGGATTTTAACTCAATTGGTAGAGTATTGTACAAAGCTCCTGTACTAGTATGGCCAGCTTCGTTTTGTACAAGCTTCTCTTTCAAAATATTCTCTCGATTTGATCAGTTGTTTTCTGGTGATGGTATGACTTTTGTTATGGCTCAAGATAATCAACCTTCTCCTATACAAAGCTTTGGCTCTTATCTTGGTCTCCAAGATTCATTACTTTCTGGTTAGTAATTCTTAAATTTTCCCATCTCTTTTCTTTTTGTAATTTTGTGTTTTTGTTGGGCATATTTATATTTCTTAAGAAAAAAATTCTACAAAATCATTTGATAAAACAAAATGGTACGAAGTATATGAGATAAACCTGCAAACATATCTCCTCTCACAATTTAATCTTTTTTATTTTTCAAGTAATAATAAAGGGGTACGAAAACATATGTATAATGTATCTGTTTGTGGAGGTTTCTAAAGATTTAATAGAGTTAAATTAATAATTCTCATGCCGAAAATAAACTTGAGTGAATTTTTTTTCCTTGTTATGTTTCAATTAGAATATTATGTGGAATTTTTATTGTTTTTAAGTTAAATTTTGATTAGAATGAAGTTTTATTCAATTCTTTGGATCTTGATTTATCAATTTTCTGAGCAGTTCATTTTGGTTGTATTCTTATACTCAATTAAAAGTTTAGAGTATGATGTATGTTTTAGTTGGCAATTAAAAGACTATAACCTTAAATTTCATTCGACTAATTATTTTAGTTTAGCAACTTGTAATATGATACGAGTATAATAACATTATCATGTAACATATGGTAACATAAATTATTTACGGAGTACTAAATTACTTTTCAAAGGTGGTTACATGTTAAAGTTGAGACAAAATAAAAGAGCTTCTTCATTATAGGTAGTATTATTATTAACAGGAACTTGACAATGATTTGTGTACTTGTTGACTTTTCAAAAGATATTAGTGTGAAGCATGTGTGTACTTGAAAGTTGGAATTTTGTGTTTTGAGAAAAAAAAAATTCATTTTCAGGAAATAGTATAGTTGTAGAATTAGTTGGTTAACAAAAATACAAAGAGCACTTTTAAATTAGATTCAGATTTTTAGATATGGAGAATTTCAATTTACTCATCATGGAATGGTGGAATCAATTCCAAAATTGTTTTATCTCTTTGATTTTGGCACTATTATTAAGATAACGACTAATACAGAGACTCACAAGACAACTATGTGGACAAGATATGAAGTACTCGTATAACATATGGGTGTGAGTTAATATTTTGTGCACTCAAAGTTTTTTTTTTTTTTTTCGTAACAACTTGAAATTGATAGACGGAGAGATTTTTAGTGATAATATATCTATTCCATAGAAAACATATAAATAAATTCGTTCATCCCGAGAAATAAGAGATAGTTTTAGGGGGAAAAATGAGTAAGAGGATGATAAAATTACTTTATTATTGTCCATATGTGAAAAAATGTCCATGAAAAAAAAGAAATACCACCTTATTAAGTTGTATAGTAATGAAGATAAACAAGGTCTAGATTAAGTTTCTTCACGAAATACTACTAAGATAAAAAGGTTCCTTTATAAAAAGAAAAAGATAATAAAATAAAAAAAAAAGCAAAAGCCCTAACTTAGTTTTTAGAAAAGATAAAAAGTGGCATAATTTATGGTGTAGGTCCATGTTAAAATACAAGTTGCAGAAAATTAACATGGTAGGTCATTGTTTAATTATCTTTTACCTAATGCTTCATATTCAAATACAAGCTGCAGAAATTGTACGTTAGTCCAATCTTAAGTTTAGTTTAATGGGTTGATTAACTGTTCCAGTTGTTTGGTAGCTAGGTGTCTTCTTTCTACTGTATAAATAATTAATAAGTGTGTTAGCTAACGAAAATAACGAGACAACTCGTGAGATATTTAAGGTTACCTCGGCTAAAAAATTATCTGAGTGAGCTCGACTCAAATCTAAACTTGATTAAAGATACTACGAAGGGCCTGTTCTCATAGACTGAACTCAGTTGAACTGAACAAAACTGAACTGAGCTGAGTTGAGCTGAATTAAACTGAACTGAAATAAATATTTTATAAGAGAAGAAAATTAGGAGCTGAACTGAACTGAAAATAAACATATGAGAACAAGCCCTAACTAGCTAGTCATAAAGTTGACCTCGGAGTAAACTCAATTTTCTTGTATGCATATGTTTTTGTAAGATTATGTTGATTGATTAATTCTCCTAAATTGATTATATTGATTGATTTATCAGGTCATTCAAAATTCCAACAACTAGCAATTGAATTTGACACATTCAAGAACGAGTGGGATCCAGATGGTAATCATATTGGAATTAACACAATAAGTGTAATGGATTCTTTGGTTGCAAAATCCTTAAATTCATCCAAAATTTACCTCAAAAGTGGCAAACAAATTAGAGTGAAGATTGAATATGATGGTTGGAAAAAAATGTTACAAATATTTGTGGGTTATGAAGGAAGTCCATTAAAAAGTTTCATAAATTACAAAATAAAAGTCTCAAAGAAAATCCCAAGTCAAGTATACTTAGGTTTTACAGCTTCAACTGGTACACTCACTGAGACTCATCAAATACATGATTGGATTTTCACTTCTACAAAGTTGCCTTACTACACTGTCAAGGATAACAAGAAGAAGGCCATCGTGTTGGCGAGTGTGATACCGGTTGTAGGGGCGTTGTTCATCTTTGCATTGATTGCGATCCCTGTGTTTCGACGTAGAATGATCAAGAAGAGGGAGAGGCTTCGGAGAATGGAAGAGCTTGAGAGGCAGTCAGCTGCCGCGGCTCCTAGGAAGTTTACGTACAAACAACTTGCTAAGGCTACTAAGAATTTTAGTAAGGATAATTTGTTAGGGACTGGTGGTTTTGGAAGTGTTTATAAAGGCCAGATTTTGGATCCTCCTCAAACTATTGCTGTTAAGAAGATTTCATCTACTTCTCAACAAGGTTTGTGTTACACGTTTTTTTTTACTTATAGTATATTTGTTTACTCTTTTCCTAGATGAAATCATTACATTGGTGTAAATGTTGGTGCTATGGTAGTAGGATATGTGTTTTCTTTTTGACAGAAAGGTCACGAGTTCAAATTTAGGCTACGTCCCCTGCCTCTCTGAGGCTAGTTCGTCTTGTAAAGTTGAGCGACTAAGGCTGTTTTATTTTCTTTTTTGACCAGGTGAGCGCGAATATATAGCTGAAATATGTACAATTGGACGCTTAAGGCATAGGAACATATTGCAACTTCAAGGGTGGAGTCATGAAAACGACAGTCTTCTTCTAGTGTATGACTACATGGCAAATAAGAGCCTCAACGAGTACCTCTCAGGGCGAAAGTTCCTAGACTGGAAGACGAGGCACAAAGTAATAACCGGGTTAGCATCAGCATTGTTGTACCTACATGAAGAATGTGGTGATCCAGTGGTGCATAGAGATGTGAAGCCTAGCAATGTCATGCTAGATGCAGAGTTCAACCCGCGTCTTGGTGATTTTGGGCTAGCTAGGTTGCTAAAGAACACAGCCGGGGTCACCACAATGGTGGCGGGAACCCTAGGGTACATGGCTCCTGAGGTAAGCTACACCGGGAAGGCAACAACAGAGTCGGATGTGTATAGCTTTGGTGTAGTTGCATTGGAGATGGTGTGTGGGAAGAGGTTTAGTAACCTCCTAGGCGAAAGTTGCTTAGTGGATCAAGCATGGGATATGCACGCAAAGGGTGAATTGGTAGAGTGTGTGGATCCAAAGCTAAATAAGGAGTTTAACAAGGATGAGGCTGTTAGGGTTCTAAGTGTAGCACTAGCATGCTTGCATTTGGAATCGAACTTGAGACCGAAGATGCGAAAAGTTGTTATGGTTTTGTTAAATTCAGATGAACCTCTAATAGAACTCCCAAGTACTCGTCCTAAAGGAGTGTATGTGTCTCTTTACGGATTTTCAAATCCACCAACAATGACTAGTTCTAGTCCTAGTACACCTTTGTTCACATGGCCTGATTACCCTTCTTCTAGTGCCAATAACTTGCCTGATGAATCTTTGGCACGTTAATAAATATTATAACTAAGCTAGGTTATTAATACTATATATATAAAAGTAGTTTAATCTTTAAAAAGTTATTGTTACAGTTACACATAATGTACTTGTAATTTATTTGTTCCTGATATTGTATATATTTTAAAGTCTTTGATATGGTTTTCCAATGCTAAAAACTATTGCTTCGTTTTTCTCATTAATCTAACCTTGAAGACTGGTGTGAAGAAATTTGTGGTCACTACACATGTACACAAGGTTGATATCCTAAAACAATGCATCAATGAAACTTTTCACCTTACTTAAAGGTGTTAGGTTGCTACATTATATTCATACAAAACTTTGTAAGTAAAAGATATATTGAACTTATTATTGACCTTTGTTTAGCTAGTTTGTATGTTGTCGTTAGTGTTTCTTTATTAGTACTAAATAACACAGAAAAAAAAAAAACGAGTTAACGATAGAATTTTGATCATTGTACAACATATGGATGCATAGTAAAGCTAAAGGAATCGTTTTTAAGTGTAATTTACCATATGAACAAATGGTATATAAATACATCCGAATGCATAATCTACTTAATAGACGTCATCCTTAATTGATCATAAGTTCATAACCCACAATATATTCTACGTCATCTTCATTCAATTCACAAAAAAGTATAATGATGAGTGTGCCACCCCATGAATGGAACTAAATTTTCACAAGTCTATTTTTCCCTTGACCACGTACACCTTATTGGAACAAGCTAAGGAATTGTGTTAGTGGGATTAGAGTCAATATGGGTCCTAGCATTAGTCAAATATTAATGTAAGACCAAGACTGTAATCCATGCGCTTAATTAAGTTGATATGGACCTAATGCATATCACCTATACGAATTTTATTTCCTAATTATATTTTTAATAGCCCATGATCCATAGTTTTGATGTAGTGACGAATAAAGGCATTCTTAGCATGTGTATTATAATCACAAGTTCGAATCCCCTATTCTTTTATTGTAATTTGTAATGCCTTATAGTATCTCATCTAGACACACTAAAAAAAAGTTTTCTAATAGGTTTAAAATTCAAAAAACACATTTTATATTAACTAAATTTAGGGCTTTGGATTAAAATGACATCAATATTAGCTAATCTCATATTGATTTTTACTTGAAATTACCCAAACGTTCATGATGAAAAGACCGAACTATCCTTACCCTTCGCTTTTACTTTTACACTTTGCCTTTACCTTTTACACTACCAATGCCACCACAATTACCAATTTACCATAACTAAGAACACCAATATGTAGACGATGGTTTTTTTCCTTTACAAAACTTGGGCTACAACAACTATGTTGGATTGACTTTGACATTGCAGAGATGATATGTCCTGCATTAATAGTGTGGTGACGGTGGGATGGACCATCGGGAGGGGGCATTAGAGCCCGGTCCCTGGTCCAAGCCCAAAAAAATCATTGAATAGAATGAGTGACTTATATGGATATATATATAGCCTCCCACCTCACCCACCCCCCCCCCCTCCAAAAAAAAGGGGTCTTTATTCCAACTTTCCACTATTTTTTTCACCATGAATAGTATGAGATGAGCCTATGATTCACTTTTTTGACCAACTTTGTAATACATCGGTTATGATTCACTTTTTGACTGACTTTGTGATGCATGGGGTTGGATTTATTTGAAATTTGAATGATGTTAAATTATAATGTCTATATCATTGACCTAAAATATGAATTGGGTTACTTAATGTATTGTTTAGTGATTAATGATGGTGGCAGTATTGTCTTGTCAAAAGGTACAATGGTAAACATTTGGGCAATTTTTATTTTCGGACGAAAAAAAGTCAAAAAAATTCAAAATTAAAGGCTAATTTCCACGCTTTTTGAGAAATTTTGGAGGTTACTTGGCCCGGTGTCGAAAATTCTTGTAATTCTATGGGATACATCTAGGGATCATATAATGTCATTTGGAACCATATATGATCATTATTTGTTGTGATAAAAGTTCGTGGTAGGCTTGAATTAATGAAATCAATGCAAGTTGTAAACTGGTAAATTGGTCGTTTAAAGGAAAATTGGATGGTTCCACCCACCCAATTGGACTCCCGGAAGGTATTAGGGACCATAGTAAAAATTTCGGGAATTTTTATTTCCAGGCAAAAAAAAAATTCCAAAAATTGAAGGCTTAATATCCACGTTTTTTGAGAAATTTTGGAGGTTTCGGGGCCCGTTGTAGAAAAGGTTTGATATTTTAGAAGATGCATCTCGAGGTCATATAATGTCATTTGGAAGCATATATGATCATTATCTATTGTCATAAATATTCGTGATAGGCTTGAGTTAATGAAATCGGTGCAAGTTGTAAACCGATAAATTGGTCGTTTAAAGGCAAATTGGATGGTTCCACCCACCCAATTGGACTTCCGGAGGGTATTAGGGACCATAGTAAACATTTTGACAAATTTTATTTTCGAACATAAAGAAGTCAAAAAATTCAAAAATTGAAGGCTAATATCCACACTTTTTGAGAAATTTTGAAGTCTTCGGGGCCCTGTGTCTAAAAGTCTTGATATTTTAGGAAATACATCTCGAGCTCATATAATGTCGTTTGGAACCATATACAATCATTATTTATTGTCATAAATTGTTCGTGACAGGCTTGAGTTAATGAAATCGGTGCAAAGTTGTAAACTCGTAAATTGGTCGTTTAAAGGCAAATTAGATGGTTCCACCCACCTAATTGGACTCCCGGAGGATATTAAGGACTATTGAAGGCTAATATCCATGCCTTTTGAGAAATTTCGAAAGTTTCAGGACCCGATGTCGGAAAGTTTGAAATTCTAGGACATACATCTCGGGGTCATATAATGTCGTTTGGAACCATGTATGATCATTATATGTTCTCATAAATGTTCGTGTTAAGCTTGAGTTGATGAAATTGGTGCAAGTTGTAAAGCAGTAAATAGGTTGTTTAAAGGCAAATTGGATGGTTCCACCCACCCAATTGGACTCCCGAATGGTATTAAGGATCATGGTAAACATTTTGGAAACTTTTATTTCCAAGCGAAAAAAAAAATCAAAAAATTCCAAAATTAAAGGCTAATATCCACGCTTTTTGAGTAATTTTGGAGGTTTTGGGACCCGATGTCGAAAAGTCTTAAGATTTTTAGGGATGCATTTCGGAGTCATATAATTCCGTTTGGAACCATGTATGATCATTATATATTGCCATAAATATTTGTGGTAGGCTTGAGTTAATGAAATCGGTGCAAGTTGTAAACCGGTAAATTGGCCGTTTAAAGGAAAATTGGATGGTTCCACCCAACTAATTGGACTCTCGGAGGGTATTAGAGACTATGGTAAACTTTTTTGAAATTTCTGGGCGAAAAAAAGTCAAAAAATTCCAAAATTGAAGGTTAATATCCACGCCCTTTGAGAAATTTCGAAAATTTCAGGGTCCAAAGTCGAAAAAAATAAGATTTTAGGGGATACATTTTGGGATCATATAATGTCGTTTGGAACCATAAATGATCATTATATATTGTCATAAATATTCGCGGTAGGCTTGACTTAATGAAATTATTAAACTGGTAAATTGGCCGTTTCATGGCAAATTAGATGGCTTCACCCAGCCAATTGGACTCCCAGAGGATATTAGGGATCATGATAAACATTTTGGCAATTTTTATTTCCGGACGAAAAAAATTCTGAAAATTCCAAAATTGAAAGCTAATATCCACGCTTTTTAAAAAAAAATTGTAGCTTTAAGGGCCCGGTGACAAAAAGTCTTGAGATTTTAGGAGATACATCTTGGGGTCATATAATGTCGTTTGGAACCATATATGATCATTATATGTTGTCATAAATGTTCGTGGTAGGCTTAAATTAATTAAATCAATGAAGTTGTAAACCGGTAAACCCGTTTAAAGGCAAATTGGATGGCCACCCACCCAATCAGATTCCCGGAGGGTATTAGGGAACATGGTAAATATTTTGGTAATTTTTATTTCCGAGCGAAATTAAGTCAAAAAATTCCAAAATTGAAGACTAATATCCACGCATTTTGCGAAATTTTGAAGTTTTCGAAGCTCGTTGTCAAAAGTCCTGAAATTCTAGGGAATACATCTCGGGGTCATATAATGTCGTTTGGAACCATTATGCATGATCATTATATGTTGTCATAAATGTTTGTGGTAGGCTTGAGTTAATGAAATCGGTGCAAGTTTTAAATCGGTAAATTTTTCGTTTAAAGGAAAATTGGATGGTTCCACCCATCCAATGGGACTCCCGGAGGGTATTAGGGACCATGGTAAATATTTCGAAAATTTTTATATCCGGGCGAAAAATTGTCAAAAAATTCCAAAATTGAAGGCTAATATCCACCATTTTTGAGAATTTTCGAATGTCACAGGTATCGAAATGCATTGAGATTTTAGGGTATACATCTCGAGGTCATATAATGTCGTTTGGAACCATATATGATCATTATATGTTGTCATAAATGTTCATGGTATGCTTGAGTTAATGAAATCGATGAAGTTGTAAACCAATAAATTGGCCGTTTAAAGGCAAATTGGATGGTTTCACCCACCCTATTAGACTACCGGAGGATATTAGGGACCATGGTAAAATTTTTGGTAATTTTTATATCCGAGCGAAAAAAGTCAAAAAATTTCGAAATTAAAGACAATATCCACGTATTTTGCGAAATTTTGAAGGTTTCAGAGCTCGGTGTCGAAAAGTTTTGAAATTCTAGGGAATACATCTCGGGGTCATATAATGTCGTTTGGAACCATATATGATCATTATATATTGTCATAAATGTTCGTGGTAGGATTGTGTTAATGAAATCGGTGCAAGTTGTAAATCGGTAAATTTGCCGTTTAAAGGCAAACTGGATTGTTCCACCCACCTAATAGGAATCCCGGAGGGTATTAGGGACTATGGTAAACATTTCAGCAATTTTTATTTCCGAGCGAAAATAAGTAAAAAATATTTCAAAATTGAAGGCTAATATCGACGTATACTTTGTGAGAAATTTTGGAGGTTTCGGGGCCCGTCGTCGAAAAGTCTTGAGATTTTAGGGGATACATCTCGGGTCCATATAATGCCGTTTGGAATCATATATGATCATTATATGTTGTCATAAATATTCGCGGTAGGCTTGAATTAATGAAATCGGTGCAAGTTTTAAATTGGTAAATTGGCCGTTTAAAGGCAAATTGGAAGTAAGGTTTCACCTACCCAATTGGACTTCCGAAGGGTATTAAGGACCATGGTAAACATTTCGGCAATTTTTATTTCTGGACGAAAAAAGTAAAAAAATTAAAAAATTGAAGGCTAATATTCATGCTTTTTGAGAAATTTTTGAGTCTTCGCGGCCCGATTTCTAATAGTCTTGAAATTCTAGGGAATACATCTCGGGGTCATATAATGTTGTTTGGAACCACATATGATTGTTATTTGTTGTCATAAATGTTTGTGGTAGGCTTGAATTAATGAAATTGGTGCAAGTTGTAAACCGATAAATTGGTCATTTAAAGGCAAATTGGTTGATTCCAACCACCCAATTGGACTCTTGGAGGGTATTAGGGACCATGGTAAACATTTCGGCAATTTTTATATCAGGGCCAAAAAAAGTCAAAAAAATCTAAAATTGAAGGCTAATATCCACACTTTTTTGAGAAATTTCGAATGTTTCGGAGCCCGGTGTCGAAAAGCATTGAGATTTTAGGGGATACATTTGAGGGTCATATAATGCCATTTTGAAGCATTTATGATCATTATATGTTGTCATTAATGTTCGTGGTATGCTTGAGTTAATGAAATCGGTGCAAGTTGTAAAACGGTAAATTGACCGTTTAAAGGCAAATTGGATGGTTCCACCCAGCTAATTGGACTCCGTCCCGAAAGATATAAGGGACCATGGTAAAAATTTCGGCAATTTTTCTTTCCGGGTTAAAAAAAGTCTAAAAATTCCTAAATTAAAGACTAATATCCACGTTTTTTGATAAATTTTGGAGGTTTCGGAGTTGTCATCACTGGTGGTGGTGAGAGGGTGGGAGGATCAGATAAAGTGGTGGGGAATGAGTCGAGTTAGAGTTTAACTAAGGATCGTTTAGTTTAAACATTTCAAGCATTTAGTGGGTGTGATCTTATACGTAATATAATAGTTGTACACATGGAATACAAATTATTCTCTTGTGTAATATCTATATATTGAAAATTAATCAAATTTGTAGAATATGACCCTAGGGCCTAGGCACAAACAATGCAAATGAAAATTACATATGAATTCCTAGGAGATAGATAAAATAAACTATAAACTATTATAGACCACAAACAGTTCAATCAATAATATAAAAAAAAAATCAACGACTTTCAAATTAGACTACAAGTCTTCCATTCTTCCTCATTATAAAGAAAAACCATGTAATTAATTTCCTTATTTTCCATCTCTTCTCTACCTCTTCAATCATGCAAACATTTCCAAAAAAACACCTACTAAATATCATAGTATTTTCTATTATTATTACTAATATACTCTTCCAAAAAGCATACACAACATCTTCACCTTCTTCAAATTGTGATGGCAACGTTATATTATCCTTTCCAACCTTCAATGCATCAAGTTGTAAACTAGGGGGTGACATTTTGTGCATGGGAGCCGTCTACCCCGGCGAGGGGTTCTTGAACTTAACCAAGGCCGCGTCGAATACCTCGTCGGCCTTGGATTATATGAGAGTCGCTAGAGTATTGTACCATAAGCCTGTACAAGTATGGCCAGCTTCATTTTGTACAAGCTTCTCTTTTAGAATTTATTCTAAACTTAACCAATTGAATTATTCTGGTGATGGTATGACATTTGTTATGGCCCAAGATAATAAGTCTCCCCCAAATATTAGCGTTGGCTCTTATCTTGGTCTTCAGGATTCATCACAAGGTTATAATTAAATTCCTACATACTTTTTTTGTACAATAAATTTGTTTTATTTGAACTGTTTTAATATTACCTCCGTTACATATTATGGGTAACTTTTGAATTTTTTATATCTCACAAAAAATAACTAAAAGTTGCAAACAATATATTATACGGGTTATGAATGTTTTTTCCTATAAAATAAGTTAAATTACTTTGATTGAAAATAACTTGTCAATTTATTTCATCTCTGTTTTTTTCTTTTTTTTGTACATTATGTTTTCTTGGTAATAGTCAGCAGATTCGTATTAATGTGTATTTTTCAACGATTGCTTTAGGAAACTCAGACTTCAAACAACTAGCTGTCGAGTTTGACACATTCAAGAACGAGTGGGATCCTGATGGTAATCACATAGCGATTGATACGTTAAGCGTGCATTCTTTGATTGCAAAGTCATCTTCCGTTGACCTAAAGAGTGGTAACAAAATCAAAGTCAAGATAGAGTATAATGGACACAAAAAACAGCTTCAAATCTATATGGGTTATCAAGGAAAACCATTAACAAGTGTCCTAAAATTTCCAATAAAAGTATCAGAAATAATCCCAAGAAATGTTTACATCGGTTTTACAGCATCAACTGGACTTCTCACTGAGACTCACCAACTTCATGATTGGGTGTTCACTTCCACAATATTATCAGACAACACTTTGAAAGATAACAAGAAATTATGCATCATTATTTTGTCAACTGTTATACCAATTTTAGTCCTCTCAGCAGTGATTGCAGTACCTGTCATTCGACGTAGAATGGTTAGGAAGATGCAGAGGATTAAGAGGATGGAAGAGCTTGAGAGGCAGTATGCTGCTGCTGCTGCCGCGGCTCCTAGGATGTTTACTTACAGGCAACTTGCTAAGGCTACTAAGAATTTTAACAAGGATAATTTGTTAGGGACTGGTGGTTTTGGGAGTGTTTATAAAGGGGTTATCGCGAATCCTGTTCAGACTATTGCTGTCAAGAAGATCTCATCTACCTCTCAGCAGGGTAAATTAATGTCAAACTATCTTGTATTTCATCATGTTTTAATAGCACATCATACATTTAGACTAAGACCTTTATTTTTTTTGTTTGGTTGTTTTGCTAGGTGAGCGCGAATATATAGCAGAAATATGTACAATTGGGCGGTTAAGGCATAGGAACATATTGCAGCTTCAGGGGTGGAGTCATGAAAAAGACAGTCTTCTTCTTGTATATGAATTCATGGCTAATAAGAGCCTAAATGAATTCCTTTCAGGCCAAAAATTCTTAGATTGGAAGACGAGGGAAAAGGTAATAACCGGCTTAGCATCAGCATTGTTGTACCTTCATGAAGAATGTGGTGATCCAGTGGTGCATAGAGATGTGAAGCCTAGTAATGTCATGCTAGATGCAGAGTTCAACCCGCGTCTTGGTGATTTTGGGCTTGCTAGATTGCTAAAGAACACAACGGGGGTCACCACAATGGTGGCGGGCACCCTAGGGTACATGGCTCCTGAGGTGAGCTACACCGGGAAGGCAACAACTGAGTCGGATGTGTATAGCTTTGGGGTGGTGGTGTTGGAGGTGGTGTGTGGAAAGAGGTTTAGTAACTTTCTAGGGGAAAGTTGCTTGGTGGACTATGCGTGGGATATGTATGCAAGGGTACATTGGTAGAGTGTGTGGATCCTAAACTTGGTGAAGATTTTTTCAAGGATAAAGCCGAAAGGATTTTATGTTTGGCACTTGCGTGTTTGCAATTGGAGTCGAACTTGAGACCTAAAATGAGAGAAGTGGTAATGGTTTTGTTAAATTCAAATGAACCTCTTATGAAACTCCCTTCCACTCGTCCTAAGGGCGTATATCTCTCATTGTCAGGATTTTCAAATCCACCTAGTACGAGTAATTCTAAGCCTAGTACACCTTTATTCTCATGGCCTGATTACCCTTCATCTAGCACCAATACAAGCTTGCAACATGAATCTTTGGCACGGTAGAAAGTGTTATTGTTGATCTATGTATCTATGTAGTTTTATAGCTAAAGAAGCTATATTGGTGTACAACAAAGTTTGAATTTTTCCTAGTAATATTGTAGATATTCATACATATTCAAACAACAAGTGTAAAAATGGAAAAAATAATTACTAGATGATGTTTTTGTTCTAGGCATGACCTCATCAGTCTCGCCACTATACGCTTAGATCACATGTATAGTCTCATTATTGGTAAATAGATGATGTTTTATAATCCCCCCCCCCCTTGATTTCAAGCACCATAATGACTTAATGGAGGCACATATGCAATTCTTATGAGAGTGAAAGGTAGCTCAAATGGTTAGAGGATCCTTCCCGATTCCAAGAGATCGATTCTCACCCTTGCCCCTGTGGCTCTCTAAACACCAAAAAAAAAAAAAAACATATGCAATTCTACCATTTTTTTAATGCAATATGCTTATTTAATATTGAGGCACTCAAAATTTTCTTCCTTGTTTTCTTTTTCACCTTATGCATAGCTAGTAAACCTTCCCTATTCCTACAGCGGGCCTATGTCTGAACTACCTTACTTTAAAGATACTTAAGATTTTATATTATTCTCTTTAATTTTGAAAACAAAATATCAAAAAAATTAAATTTAATTAAAAGAAAATCTGAGTGTTGAATTCAATGAATAATGGATAGTTCTATGAAGTAATTAAGTACTTCAAAAATCAAAACTTACATTACAACAAACAAGAAAACGGATGATGTTAATGATAATATATATGGCCCTAATGGGGACATATCACATATGCTTAAATTCTTATCCGCAATTATACCATATTTTTAATGCAATATCAAATTACTACGACTAAAGTTTTCTTGATTTTCCATTTCACCATGTATTGTAACCTCCCTGTTCCCATGGCGGCCTTGGAGAAATTTTGTCATGGTCAGTGATCACTACTCTCTTAAAGTTATGTCCAAAATCAATGCATCATCATGTAACTACGTAGAACGTATTAATAAATAAACTTTTCTCTAGCCGCCCCTCATCCCAACACACATTATTATACCTCCCATCTGAGCTGATTTTTTTTTTTTTTTTGTAGAAAATGATATTATATATGAAATATTGAAACTAATTACTTTGTAATTTATTACTTATAATAGTATTAAGTTATGAATGCATGATAAAATCACGGTATAACTTTAGATCAACCAACTGAAAAAAGTAACACATGAAATACATGACTTATTACAAATTGTAGGATATGTAAAAACTCAATATATGGTATATGATCCATATATATTTGAACTTAATTTTATGTCTTCTTCAATGTGTACATTAAATAATGCCTTTACATTGTATGTCTCAACTTTGTCACAATATATGTCCAAATTTTTTAACACATATTCTGTATCACTTATTAAATAAACATAAGGTATAATATCACTCTGTCATTCATAACTTACTAGAGATTCTCTGTCATCTTATATTCAAAAAGTAAGTGTGCGACATCATAATGGATCCAATCCATTTACTTAAACAAATACTATAACATATTCTCCAACTAACATCATAAAAAATGTCTACATTTTTTATATTGGAGGTCGAACAAAGATATTGATTCTTATTATTAGTGAATTTATAGTCAACTTGTGTCGTCCCTAGCGTCTTTTACACGATTAATAAAGAAATATTACGACTTTAATCCTCTGGTTAAGTTAATATGGACCTCATAGACATTACCTTTTAATTCTTAAGCAAATAAGCATATTTCTAGAATGTTTTCAAATAGTAATTTTTATAAAATATATAACAATGATCAAATTTTGTACTTAATTAAAACACCTGTCTTTTTATAGGATCGAATAATATATAAAATACAGTAGATTCTTATTTGTGAAAAATTAAAATAACTGTAAACTAGGTTGATTAATTTTGTTACGACATAAAATCAAGTCATAACGATATTTGATTTTTTTAATATAGTCCGTATTAAATATCATGATGGACAATATTAAACTTAACCTGTTATATCCCGTCAAAAAAAAAAACAAAAAAAAAATTGTTATATAAATCAAGACAATTAAAAATCAAGTCATAACAATAGTTGATTATTAGTTTAGTTCATACATGAAATACCTCAATGTATGGACTTCATTGAACTTGACCGATCATATAAATCAAACTATATAATTGTATGGTTGTAATATGAGTATATAAATTGAAGCATCAAAGCCTAGGATCAGAACTGATTTTGAGTCCAAATAAAATGATCTAGTCAACACCAGAAAACCATATCTTATTAAACGAAACAACATAAGATCATAGGAGGCCCTTAATTAAGTATACTATCGAATTTAGTAATAAGCACTGAGCCAAAAACAATTGAGCTATACCATAGATAATACGGAGTAATATAATTTTGTTCTAATCTTCCTAAAAATGCATATAAGGCTACCAATGAGCTACTTCTCCTAATCTCCTTTCACCAATTTGTTATATGAGTGAGCTGGTGAAGTGAATTTTCTCTCTTAATGAAGCATGCGGACTTAATCTCTTAGGGACGCGTGTAGTCCAAACCCAAACAAACTAACTAACTTTATAGGGACTTTCTTATTTATTGGACTAGTGCACTTGAAATTTGATCATTAGTGGTCAATAGTCAGTTTTTTAATACTCTAGCGGGATCACTTTAAATTATTCACGAATAATAGTTTCATCATTCTCCTTTATTTCACATGGTATAGTTATTGTCTTTATATATTAGATGTTTAAGAAATGAAAAACACTTGTATTTTTTGTCGCACTACATACCCTTTTTGCATTATTATTACCAACACATCATACCCTTAAGACAAAGGTTCATGATCTAATAGTACAACCATCTCAATTTCAACAATTCTCATCTATCTCCCAAAACAATCAAACATCTAAACAAAAATGCAAAAATCTACAAAAATTCAACACATTCTTCAAATTTCAACAATAATATTATTCCTCTTACAACAACAACATTCATTATTAGTCACTTCATCTTCATGTGATATTGATAAAAGTAATCATGTAACATTCTCCTTTCCATCCTTCAACACTTCAAGCTGCAAACCAGGGGGTGGCCTATTGTGCATGGGAGCAGCCACCCCAGGAGGAGGGTTCGTGAATTTAACCACGGCCGCGTCGTCGAATAACTTGTCCGCATCGGGTTACATGTCATTTGCTAGAGTATTGTACCATAAACCTGTACAAATATGGCCAGCTTCATTTTGTACAAGTTTCTCCTTTATAATTTTCCCTCGTTTTAATCCCTTGAATTATTCTGGTGATGGTATGACTTTTATTTTGGCTCAACATGATAAATCTCCTTCAAATATTAGCGCTGGCTCTTATCTTGGTCTTCAGGATCCATTACAACAAGGTAAATCCCCCCCCCCCCTCAATTTAATTATTTTTGTTTAACATATTATTGAGTTTCCCACTTTAATTAATCCTAGATTTGACTTCGTCAATGTTAATTAGTATGTACTTCCTCCGTCTCTATTTGTTGTTCATCATAATATAAAATGACTTTTTTTTAATTCTCTTAAGAGACTGTGCGAAGAACAAAAAGAGATGTACGGAGTATGTGGTTTTCAACTTCAATTCTTATTTGATAGGCTGTCCTTTTAATCATTTCAGTAAAGTATATTTTCCATGGTTTAAAACCATTCAATTACAATTATAGAACATCAGTGGACAGTGACTCAATAATTAGTGCATTTAAAAAATATATATATAATTATATATATTTAAAAAATAAAAATAAAAAAAAGGCTTATTGGTGTATAAAGAAAAACATGCTTATTACAACCTTCAATCAAGGTCACCTTAGTACTCTGTTTTTTTTGGAGTTTGGGGGGGGGGGGGGGGGGGGGTTTGTTATATTAGTCACATTTTGTAAGTCCATGTATATTAATTAATGAAAACAAGTAATACAGCGAGATTTTATTAGATTCGTTTTAATGTATATTTCTAACGATTTATTCAGGCAACACCGATTTCAAACAGCTAGCAATCGAGTTTGACACATTCAAGAACGAATGGGATCCAGACGACAATCACATTGGGATCGATTCATTAAGTGCAATGAAATCTCTAACAGCACAGACCCTAAATTCATCCAACATTTATCTTAAGAGCGGAAAACAAATCAATGTCAAGATAGAATACAATGGACACAAAAAAGAGTTTCAAATTTATGTAGGTTATCAAGGTAACCCATTAGAAAGTGTCCTAAACCACTCAATAAAAGTCTCAAAATATGTCTCAAAAAATGTATACATAGGTTTTACAGCATCAACTGGGCTTCTTAGTGAGACTCACCAATTACATGATTGGGTGTTCACTTCCACAAAATTGCCAAGCAACACTTTGAGAGATAACAAGAAGTTATGCATCATTACTTTGGCAAGTGTTTTACCGGTTTTAGTCGGGTTAGTCCTCATGTCAGTGCTTGCAATTCCTGTGATTCGACGTCGAATTATTGACAAGAGGGAGATGATTAGGAGAATGGACGAGCTTGAGAGGCAGTACGCTGCCACCGGCTCGGCTCCTAGGATGTTTACTTACAAGCAGCTTGCTAAAGCTACTAAGAATTTCAGCCAGGATAACTTGTTAGGAAGTGGTGGTTTTGGAAGTGTTTATGAAGGACATTTTGTTGATCCTCCTCATACTATTGCTGTTAAGAAGATTTCAGCCACCTCTGAGCAAGGTAATTAACTCTTTTTAACCTCAATTTTTTATTTTTTTATTTTTTTATTTTTTTATTACTACTATAAATTTCAAAATTTGTCTTGCATCCATAATAATTCACTAACACCACATAGCACGTTATTCCTTGTTAGTAATGCAATCCGAGGAATTTTTTATTGAGATACTCCATCAAGTAGCACCACATCACCAATTTTACACTTAAAAATATAAATAGAACATATAGAATAAAATTTAGCACCAACCTATTGAGCTATAATGTTTGGTCCAATAGTACACAATTTAATCTAATTTAACGCTAGTTGAAATTCTAGTAATCTATTCTTAGTTGAAATTTAGTATTGATATTGCCAATGAATATATGCTTTTCCTTTTGCCTAAAATTAGTTTTTAATTATTATTTGACTTTATTGCATGGTCCTCAAAATACACCTTTAACCATATCACTATCTTTAAACATAGGGTATTTATATATTGATATGAATTTTAAATATTTAATATACTATTATGATCAAAAGTTTATAAATTTGGCTTTTAAAAGTCAAATGTAACAACTATTTAGTGATGGAATACTTTAATTTAACAGGTGAGAGGGAGTATTTGGCTGAAATATGTACCATTGGACGTTTAAGACACAGAAATATATTGCAACTCCAAGGTTGGAGTCATGAGAACAACCACCTTCTTCTTGTATACGACTTCATGGCGAATAAGAGCCTCAATGAGTTACTTACAGGGCAAAGTTTCCTTGATTGGAAAACGCGGTGTAAAATACTTACCGGGTTGGCCTCAGCATTGTTGTACCTACATGAAGAATGTGGTGATCCGGTAGTGCATAGAGACGTGAAGCCTAGCAATGTCATGTTAGATTCCGACTTCAACCCCCATCTTGGTGATTTTGGGCTAGCTAGACTGCTTAAGAACACCGCGGGAGTCACTACAATACTTGCTGGAACCCTGGGGTACATGGCCCCGGAGTTGATCTACACTGGCAAGGCAACAACTGAGTCGGATGTGTATAGCTTTGGAGTGGTGGCGTTAGAGGTTGTGTCTGGAAAGCGATTTAACAACCTCATAGGGGAAAATTGCTTAGTAGACTTTGCATGGGATATGCATACAAAGGGTAAGTTGGTAGAGTGTGTAGACCCTAAGCTAAATGGGGAGTTTAACAAGGATGAAGTTGTCAAGATTTTAAGTGTGGCACTTGCGTGCTTGCATTTGGAATCGAACTTGAGACCGAAAATGCGAAAAGTGGTAATGATTTTGCTAAATTCAGATGAACCTCTAATAGAACTCCCTAGTACTCGTCCTAAAGGAGTGTATGTGTCACTCCAAGGAATTTCAAATCCTTTTATCTAGGTAAATGTTTTTGTACAGCATTCGGATGATCTTCTAATTAATCTTGGTATTCAAATCGCCTAGATTAATCTTTGGCTTAATGAAGTTTGTTCCAATTAGTGTACTTCATAATTCATACACTGATATAAATTGTATAGATGATGTTAAACCAAACAAACTTCTATTAAAGCATGCGTGGTTGTTTTATATCTTTTGTGCAGCCAACATGAGCTTCAAAACTAATAATACAATGGTGTTATTCTTAGAACGAACTATTTTTTGGTACGCAATTTATATATATTACTCTGTAAGTCAAGCTACATTAAAAAAGTTTAGTTGAACTTGTCCTCAAGTCAAAACTTAGGTATAATAAACCATAAAAAGGGCAAAACTTTGCTATTATATCTAAGGGTTATTATATACACTGAGGTGTACTCAAGGTATTTTTGCTTATTTAATTTCGATGATTAAATTAACGGTTTGTTCACGAAAAATCCCTAAGTTATCACTTACTTCACCAAATACTCATCAGAATTTTTGAATCCACCATATACCAGTAACTTTCATGAAAATGTCACCAAATACCCTTAATCATCACTAACATCGTTAACTCTATTGTAATAATTTGGATCAAACTTTAAAATATTTAACGGTAAAATAATAATCTTAATCTATACAGAGTAAGATATAGTATAATTATATGAGATCTTATTGCATTCATTGTAAGTTTTATTAATACTTACACAAAAATGAAAATAAAATCGCTCCGTACTAATTAAGGGTCAGTTCACATTTACTGAACTGAGCTAAACCGAACTGAACTGATTGGAGCTGAAATAAATATTTTATGAGAGAAGGAAATTAGGAGTTGATTAGAGCTGAACTAAATTGAACTGATTAAAGCTAAACTGAACTGATTAGAACTGAAATGAACTAAACTGAAATTAAGCTGAAGTGAAAATTAGGGACAAGGGAATATAAACCTTAAAAACTCAGTGGAAAAAAAAAGAAAAAAAAAAAAAAAAAAAAAAAAAAACCTCGTTCGTTAAAGGTTGAAGTTCCGCCGCTTCTACAACAGAAGTGTGACTCCCAACAGAAAATCAAAATCAATATCTATGGTATGCGGATACGTACTATTGCAGCTCATTTGCGAAGAACCCTAGCTTCATTTTCCAGGTTATACACCATTTTTAAATAAATACTCTCTGTTTTCTTCTTCTGTTCTAGCATTACATTTATATTTTGGTTGATTCTTTAATTATGTTGTTTGATCTTCTGGGTATTTTGAGTTTTGTTCAAATGTATGCTGTAATTTGTTTTTGGAGGCTTCTTTTGATGAGTGGTTAATTTGGTGTGTTAGTCTTTCTGGGTTTGGTTAATTAGCTTCTGATTTTTCTGGAAAAATTACTAGAATTGGATGAAGATGTTGACATAATGGTAAATTATTTTGTGGGTAGTTGTTCATTTTTGCATTTTGGAAGTGATTTGGAAAACCCCAATTTTGATTAGGTGGTTCTTTGTATTTCCTAGTGCTCAAATGTTTTGAAGCATGTATAGTTTGATGGGTAATTTTGCAACTTGGAACAAAAAATGCTGTCAAAATCACAACTTGTACTTGCAGTTCTGACTATATGATTGGATAATGATTTGGTTGATATTGATGTGATTTTGGACGCTGGACTGCTTGGTTTGATATGTTCTTGTTAAGAAATGAGAGGATGCATTCGATTTTCACTGTCAAAGAATTACTAAATTTGAAAATTGATTTCACATAGTACTTGATTCGAGAGACTGCTAACTTCTGAGGTTTTAAGGAAATTTCAGAGGCAATTTCAAGCTTTTAGGCCTGTTGCTAGGTTAAAGTTTTACCTGACATTGTGGTTCTGGTCGGAAGAGAGAAATAAAAAAACGAAGCTTCCTTATGATTGAGGCGTGTACAATGCACGAATCACACTATTGATGTGGGTTTAGATTTGTTGGAAATACTTGGTATGAGAATCATGAATCTCAGTAATTTTTTTAACATTGCATAACTTCAAATCTTCTATGTGCTTATTTGGAGGCCAAGTATAAAAAAGAACTTAAATCTATTTTGATCCCATCACATTTACCTTTTTCCAGAAAAAGGTAGTGAGTAATTCTGGATTTCTAAATTTTTGTTACTTCTGTCTTTTGTATTAGTGTAATTCATTTTTAAGAGTGTTCTGTTGAATGAATGCTTGAGTGTACAGGCATTTGTTATTTCTCGTTGTCATGTACTATTTTATTCTAATTAGCTAAAGTATCTCTGTACAGGAAAACTAAATTAAGCTTGATTCACTTGTCAGGCACCTACAACAGCTTCAGAAAGGCTGCTCCACACTAAAGACAAAATCCTTTCCTCAGATGGATTCCTCAGAGCGTTATTGCTATAACCCAACTCTTAATTGGAATCCTCAGGTTGAAGAATACTTCATTAAGGCATATGGTGCTGACCATTTTGATCGTATCTCTAAAGCTCTCACGCGTCCTTCTTGCTACTCTTGCCTACGTGTTAATGTAATGAAGACAACTAGTGATGCTGTCATCGAAAAGCTGTTGAGTATGCAACATGGAACAGATGGCAGAGACATAGACAATGATCTCATACACAAGTGCCCTATACCTGGGCTAGACTATGTTGTCTTTGTTCAAGGCACGGGACCTCATAAAATTGAATATGCTGATGTAATTGAACAGCCTGTAAAGGAGGTTATTGTAAGCCGCAAATGTGCTGAGGCTGTTCTTCGGGGTGCTCAGGTTTATGTCCCTGGTGTTTTGGCGTGTAGTGCTCATGTTGAAAAGGGAGATTCTGTTGCTGTTTCTGTTGCTATCGAACAACCTGAACCTGATGGTAAATGGGGAGGTACTGGAATAACACGTGGGATTGTACTTCAGGGCTCTGAGACAGATCCCCAATATTGTCAGCGGAAAGGCCTGTATATTGGAAGAGGAACTGCAATGATGTCTAGGGCCGGAATTTTCCGAGTGTTGCAAGGTATTGCTATTTCTATGAGTAATAGGATTTTTGATCTTCCTTCTTTTAACAATGTGCTTGAGGGTGAGATCTTTCTCCAGAACCTTCCTAGCATTATTGCTGCTCATGCCTTAGATCCTCAAAAGGGTGAAAGGATATTGGACATGTGCGCAGCTCCAGGGGGTAAAACAACTGCTATAGCTATGCTTATGAGAGATGAAGGAGAGGTCGTTGCTGCAGATCGATCACACAATAAGGTAATGGATGTTCAAAATCTGGCTGATGAAATGGGCTTGAAGTCTATAGTAACGTACAAGCTTGATGCTCTGAAGTCTGTTGCTACAGATGCTCTTGCTACAGAAAAAGTTTCTGGCAAGACTGAAGATACAAATTCGAAGTCTTGTTGCATTGCTAAGGAAAAGATGAATGGTAATTTGTTTCACAGGGAAAACAGAGTCAATGGAGATGGAAATGGACAAGTACCCAATATCATGTCTGTATGCGGGAAGGATAAACAAAGAACCAAAAATGGGATTGGAAAGAATCACGTCAATGGTGGTAGAGTTGAAAAATCAAAAGGATTTGCTCCTAACAGTTTTGATAGAGTTCTGCTTGATGCTCCTTGCTCTGCTCTTGGATTGAGACCTCGGTTGTTTGCTGGTGAGGAAACCTTAGAATCTTTGAAGAGTCATAAGAAATACCAGAGGAAGATGCTTGATCAAGCTGTGCAACTAGTTCGACCTGGAGGAGTTCTTGTATATTCAACTTGTACAATAAACCCTGGTGAAAATGAAGCTCTGGTGCGTTATGCTCTTGATAAATATTCGTTTCTGTCATTAGCACCCCAGCATCCAAGAGTTGGTGGGCCGGGCCTGCTTGGTCACTGTGAGTTGTCTGATGGATATGTTGAGGAATGGCTAAAGCCTGGGGAAGAGGAACTTGTGCAGAGGTTTGATCCTTCTACATCTGACACAATTGGGTTTTTTATAGCCAAATTTAAAGTTGGTTGCAAAGAAGCATGAGTCCGGTAGCTATGCGCCAGAGAAAATCTAACTAGCATACAGGTAGATTTTTGGACTTTTTTTTGTCACTGCCTTTAACCAGATCTCTTTGAAGTTTGAAGATACCAGTTCATCCACGATACTGTTTGAAGTTTGAGCCAATTTTCTTGTGGCGACTATCATGATGCTTATGATTAGAAGTATTTATACACCATTCATATTAGGGATTTAGGGATCATTTTTCATTCTTTGATATAGCGTATTTTTATACTAAATATTCTTCTTGTGATAGCTTTTTCAAAGATCGTTTTGTATCTCCTTGAGAAAGATTCATATGAAAAAATATATCATGGCGTATCAGCCAAAGTGTGAAGTGATGAAGTTCTGGTGAGGCACCTGCAGCTTGTACTGGGTTCAAATTTCGCAAACGAGTGTTGTATACTGGATAAGTTTAGGTGTAATGAATGTTTGGGGTTTGTTTTGATGAGTAGAAACCTCTATAGTAAACACCAAATTATCTGTTCAGTAACATAAGAAAATAGGGAGGAACTGAACTCCGCATTACATGATCTTGTTAATGTACGGTTGAACTCAAGAACACTGTTGTTTATTCTTGTACAGAAATCCTAATCTTTTCTTTTTATCTATACTCGTCAGTTATGATGGCAGTATAGCACTTCACCGCAAACACATGCCCAACAAACCGATGTAAATTTTGATCAATTGCAATGCAAGACTGATAGTGTTATGTACCATTATAATGGCAAAACCTTAAACTGTTGAGAACTCTTTAACAGTATGTTTGATTGGCATATCCGCATATGTGGAGGAAAAAGAAGGTAAGAAAAAGGCGTGATGTCACGGGTCGTCTCCCTCATCAAATATGGGCGTCGAATGGGTAATGGGTCATTAGACACCAAGGCATAATCAGGTTGCCCATGGTGCGTGGAAGCACACTTCTTCCTATAGAGCTTTATTTTTGTTATGTCAATTGGGTCACTAGGCATCAAGGCATAATCGTGGCCAAAGGTTGCCCATGATGTTTCACTTCCCGCTATACAGCTTTATTTTGTTTTAGCTTCTGTAACACAGTAATGGGTTATTTGCTTTTACTAAATGGTTGATGTCCTTGATGAGATGCTAACTCCAATATCCAAAATAATTTTCATCCTTCAAACATTAAACTATAAAAACTCAATGAGCTCAATTGTTACTAAAATTGTAATTTTTTTGTCAAATGAACATGTGTATGCGAATTATTAGTTTTAATTTGTATTTCGAGTTATGTTACTTGATTTCAAATTTTTAATACATGTGTTTAGAGAGACTCCGAATGACTAGTAATCTTGAATCAGTGAGCTCGACTCTCATTAAATGAATACACAAAACGACGATAACTATTTAGAATTGTTTAAACATCATTTCCTTCTAATATTCCTTTTAAGCATGTTCCAAAGGAAAACATAGGATTAAAGACAGCAACATTCGTAACCAAATGCAAGATAAAAAAGGATGATGCCACATCCCTAAATAATATTTTTTAAAAATAATGGTTTGGTTTGACAATGTTCTGGCATTGCTAATTGAAAACAGGGTCACAAGCTAAACTGGAGTAGAGACTTTTTCAATCTCGAAATTCCTCAAAAAAGAGGAGCACGATAAGGTGTACCCTTTCTCTTGCGAGTCCTGGTCAGTTTTTCTGTTGGTACTGACGGTGCTGGTTCTGATGATATCGGTTTTTCTTCCACTTGATCACGCAACAGGAATGGAGGATCATGATCATTTTGCTTCTTCAAGAAAGCGCCAACCTAAGATGCATATATATGTTTTAAATAACAAAAAATTAAGGAGACATAATATGCAAATGGTTAACAACAAAAAACTACAAAGTAATAACAGTTGTAATAATCTAAACTTCAAAACAAGAGAAGGAAATAAAGGGGTGGCAGAATTACCATTGATACTCACTTTACAATTTTATTGTAGCCATTGCAAAACTGTCCTATATATAGTCACTGATTTTGAGTGAAAACCAAATAACAAGCTGCATGTTACAGTCTGTATGATCTATATTGGCAGTGTGCAAGCACAATAAGGTCATGCTATTATTTTAAGTACCATTATCTAATAAATTGAACGATGTTGTTTAAATCGGTTATGCTATTATTTTTTGTACCATTAAAGAACAAATTGAACAATGTTTTTAGTAAAACCTCATACCATCATTGCGGTTGTATTTGGTATAGAAAAAAACAATTCAAACTGAACCTTATTTTCAAAAGAACTCAGTTCTCAAAATTTTATATTCCTTTATTTGATAGCTTGCAAGAATAAGTAGAAATGAGAAGGGACAAAAGAGTAATGGGAGATGGTAAGGAAGATGTTGAATCCTTTAATAAATAAAGAAAAACTTTTCCAAATTTTCAAAAACTATTTTCCACCATCACAAAAAATTAAATTGCCTAAAAAAAGGTCTTCCTACCAAACAAACACAACCTACACTATATTATGCAAACTTTTAGACACCATACTACAAAGTATATAGGATCTTGAATTTAACCCATTTGAATTTAAATTTGCAATTGCTTTCAAAAACACTAGTAAAATGAGGCTACAAAAATTAAAAATCATGATACCTTACAGGAAATGGAGCAGTAATCATACAATTCATACTCAATCAACCTTCTTCTGCATGTCTGGCATGCCGCCTCTTCATTTGTTTTCGCCCCTGAGTGTGGCAATGGAGTCAAAGCTACGACCAACTGCCGGTTGCATCTGTATGGCTAAACACACATTCAAAGAAAGATTAGGTCTAAGAAACAGTAAATTTTAGAAGAAAAATTATTTAATTAGCCCTCATATTTATGGCCTTACCATATAGAGGGTAATTAAGCATCAAAAGCAAATATTTGATTTTTCTCGTAATCTACTAGCCTTGTAACCCATATCAATTCTCATTTGGCAAACATACAGAACAAAGAAACTGTCCTGGAAGACTAAAGGAAATAAAAAACACAGACGCAGATATATATTAGCTACCCAAGTTCCCATGAAATACATAAGTCCTTAATCCCTCCACCAACCTCCCAAATTTTGTGAATCTCAGAGATTAACTTGTATTTACCCCCCAAATTTAGAGACTTTTCCTACAATTTCCCTTTGATGAAACATCGTTGAAAAGGTTAGAGCCAATGGTCAAAAACGCAACATTTTCACTGCATCCTCATGAGATAACACTGATGTATTCCAATGTGTACTTATGTAATGCTAGGGAGAATAAGAAAATGTTGTTTCTGGATCGTCTAGTAGCTACTGCAGGGGCAAGTATCATTTAATTGGTAACCAAATAAAAGAAGTCCCCAGTTAATTTTATAGGTAGTAATCACCTGGATTTTTGAACAATCAATACGCCTCTCTATCTCATCAAGAGGAACCACATCCTTGTAAACATGGCGATAGATCTTCAAAATTCTATGGCCTGAATGGGAAGCTAGTGACACACAATATTGGCAGAGAGATGTATCACAGTCTATACAATACTTGTTTAACTCATTCCGGCGAATAGGATGTTCAGAGCAAGGCTCAAAGAAGGTCTTCTTGATAAACTTTTCAAGCCACCCTGGTTTTAACTTTCTTGAATCAACCTAAAAATTTGAGGCATGGAACATCATGTACTAGATTAAAATAATTAGAGCAGCTATTCAAAAGTTAATAAAATAAATATATAAATATACAATAGAAGGCCACTCAACACGTCAGATAAGTATATCATAAACGAGGCTAATTGAAGAAGTATAAGACAAGATGCATTACCTGAGTGCCTTGACTTGACACTTCATCATTTTCTTTCTGAGGTTCTAAAGCTTGGTTCAGTTTCAAAACAACCTCACTATTACCCTGGAAACAAAAAACGAAAAGAATTGACCATTATGGGCGAAAGATAAGGATTTTAATTCCGTGGTTTTTTACCTACTAAGTGCCAGATAGAGAATATATATATATATATATATATACACTGTATATAATTTTAAAATTAAAAATAAATATATAAATAAAAAAACAGATTAGTTTGCTGCTATTGTTGGTCAATCATACTAACAATGCTCTGGAAAACTACTAGGTACAACCAAGACAATAACAGCCAGATATAGTGAATGTAGTATAGCAAAAGTAGTCCCTCAAAGTGAGCAAGGTCGACCCTTAAGACTACATAGTTCTTATGTATGTAAAATCCCTAATAATAATTTCCATTCTTTAACTGTCCCTTATGATTGCGTTATACAGTCATACTTTTTTCCATAATTAGCACTAGTGCACTACTACCAAATCTATCAGCTTATAACCTTAAAGATTATATACCAATGTTAAAAATAAACTCCTTATCTGGCCTCGATTTCTTTTACAACGGCACTCTCATATACATACCTACATTAATCCCCAGCTGGCTCGCCAAACTCACTTCTTTGTCATCACCAATACTAAAACACGCACAAATACCTCCAGGCTCAACAAAATATAAGCACATTGTTGCTAATTAAATCTTCTCAACAAAATATATACAGAGCTTGCATTAATGACATGTGTAATACAACGTTTAGTAACTACACGTTAGAAGATTTTGGTAAGCCGTAGTTTCCAAGATAAGCGGAACCCTATTAAAGACTTAAAGCTCATGCATTGACAGTTGACCTGATGAAAAGCACATTCTCTAATTTTTGGGATATAAAAAATAAATAAAATAAAATAAAATCTGGCAACAATTTTGTTCCAGTGACTAGATAAGATCTGTTACTGCTGTTAATAAAAAGCATGGTCAAGGTTCTGCAAAGATTTCGTAATTCTACATGTCACTTATTTTCCTCCAGCCAATTAGCTGAGCTAGCTGTGGGAAACACTTACTATTGAGCTACAATAAAGGTACTCCCTCCGTGTATTTTTTTTTAAATGCATCACTTCCTTTTATGGGTGTTTTTTTTTAATGCATCACTTCTATATTTGGTAACTTCATACCATATTTTATCATTTCTCTCTCTTAATTTAAACCCCACTTAAACTATTTTATCATTTCTCTCTCTCCCATGGTCCCCACTCTCTCTCACATACTTTCTCTTTTATGATCCCCATCTTACTTTTACTATAATAAATTATTCACCCACTCACAATATTATATTACTCTCCTAATCCTCCACGCATCAACGAAGGGAGTATTTAGGACTTGGTTTTCGTTCACACTGTTTGATAGGCTCATAAAAAATGTATGGATCATATATTACATACAAAAAAACACCTAACAATCTAGCAATTGTTTGGTTGGACCTTTTAGAATAAGATGGAATAAAGTAAGTCTCCATCCACTTTATTGTTTGAATAGAGTCTTTTAGTGTGATATCTTATACCAAAAGAGTTCTAATTTTACCCCATACCCTATGATTCCATAGTTCCATACCACCTCACCCCCTAACATTCACAATGGAAACCATTCCGACAATAAACCAAGCAGCCTTAGACTAGTATTATAGTATAGGATTTCGAATGCATACCATCCTAGTATGAGATTCCATACCAATCCATTCCAATTTAACGAACCATACACCCTATATTTTATATTCAAGTAATTAAGAAATCATATGTATGTCTATGGAGAAAAAATAATTTGAGCAAGAGGAGTAGGAGCTTAAGGGTACTAAATGTCCTAATGCACAATCAAGCCACTTCCACTGTCCAAGTATCGTAGCTACACAACTGTGTACCTAATCTTAATTCTCAACCTCAAATCCATGATATATGTAGGGCTCCATCACGTTGGACCTTAAATATCACGTTGGTATGGGTTCAGTCTCATTCGAAGCTATACCTAACAAGGGAAAAATGAAAAGACAAGACAAACAAGATCAACTCTCTCCCAAAGCCTATCACCACTCAACACGCCTCAACACCCCTCCACCCCCCCCCCAAAAAAAAAAAAAAAAAAAAAAAAAAAGTTTCCCTGTCCTCCAAGTCATCACCACTTTGACAACACACAACAAAAATTAATTAAACAAAAAAAAAATAATGTTAAACCTTTAATCTTCTTCTCTTAATGTAGATAGTTTGTGGATTTTTGGCCCACCACGCTTCTAGTTATGGAACTTTGGTGTGCTAACTCGAAAACACAAGGTATATTTTAAACTCAACGGAGGATAAGAAAGAAAAACAAAGGGTGGGAGGACAAGTGAAATAGTTTTTGTTTTTTTTTTTTTTTTGGTGTTTTGAGAGCCACAAGGGCGAGGGTGAGAATCGATCCCAGGATGTCCTGGAACCGGGAGGCTTTGCTCTAACCACTTGAGCTATTCCTCACTCTCACAGCAAGAGAAATAGTGGTGACAAAGGATGTACAAGAATGAGAAAGGGAGGATGAAAGAAGAGGGAAAGGATGGGAAGAGGAATAAAGAAATGAAGTTAAAGGGAGGTGGGATGAAGCAAGATGGGGAATGAAGGAGAAAAAGAGGTGAACAGCTGATTAAAAGAGAAGGGGGGGGGGGTTTAATCTGCAAACCAATTTAAACACATGAGTGTAATTCCTCACCCAGTAACTACCTGGTCTGAGAAGAGAACCAATCTGAGCTTAATTCTAAGGCAAATCATCAACTTAATCGGGAGAAAAAAAAACAAGGGAAAAATGAAAAGAAAAACTTTTATTGATTGTCATAAATGGTAACAAGCGTGAAAGTATATTGACTACAACTATAGAGGTGGGCAGAAAGAATTTAGCATCACTTGACATAAATGGCAAATGAAAAACCGCTGCAAACTGTACAAAGGTGATGTTTAATTGTTTATCCCCCACAGTATTGATTACAATACAGAACTTATAGGGAAATGTATTTTACGCTACCAAATTATGATTAACAAAAAAAATCTTCCTTTGGATTAATGGGAATAAGAAAAGTAAACAAAAAAAAAAAAAAAAAAAAAAAAAAAAAAAAAAAAAACAAAACAAAACAAAAAAAAAAAAAACAAAACTTGGGTGAGATAGACTAGCTGATAATCTTTCAAAGACATTAACTTGATGAGAAGAGGGATCACAGGTTTAAGTCGCTAGTTTGGCTTCAAGCTACATTTGCTATGTGAATTGTGAAGTCAGGACCTTGCTACAAGAATTTCACTTATCATATAGGGCTTATTATGAAAAACAGGGGTTCAGCAATTGCTAGAACGTAGGATGAGCCCAGAAAATGAGACGGTCAGGTACATATACAGAGATAGGGGACTTTAGATATAAAGTAATTTCACTGTAGTTAGGTATCTTCACATCAGTAAACAAAAGAGACAGGGCGCTCTTTTCACAAAAATATCCTTTAGTGTCTATACTAGTTAGCTTACTTAGCTATATCAAGAGATACAAGAAACAAAAGTAACTCATCTTACAAAATTTCTGCTGGATATGTGATCTGGGACTAGAGAGAATGCGACAGCCCCAGATGATATAAAAAAAATCCTATTTTCATCACATGTTAGGGTGTTATATGTAAAAGAGAGGCAATATCGATTATTAAAGGAAAAAAAAAAAAAAAAAAAACCCATGTTTTGATTGTTTATGTTCGGCAACACTAGCTGAATAGGAGCAGTAACTGATAAGATAGTTGACTGCACAAGTTTTTAGGTAGAACTAGTTGTTTATGTAGCTAATTTTTTTTGGATTGTTGTTTAGAGTAAAACCTATAGATTAAAGATAGATAAATCTAAAGTTTCAGCTCCTTATTATGAGATGTTATAAAGAGTAGAATCTCACGTAAAGTCCTACTTCAGCAACTTAAATTTTATTTAAGGCACATGCCAACAAAAAGCCGAGTTATTTCAGCACCTCAAACATTTCAGAGCATTAAGCATTTCAGCTCCGTATTATTTAAAGTAGATGAAATGGGATACCAAACATAGCCTTCTAAAAGATCGAATAAACCAGGGATGTATCATTGAGCTTGATGGTGGCAAGATGACTAGATTAAGAAAAACGAATAGCAATTGGCTTAATATTATAGCAACGATTAAATCGTGGCAGAAATTTTTGAAGTGTACATAGTGTCCTGTCAGCATAAAACATAAAGTATATGTGGTAGCTTGTCTGCAAAAGGCAATCAAACCTTTTTGTTTTTTTCCATTGATTTTGGACAAAGAGCAATCAAACCTTTTTGTTTTTTTCCATTGATTTTCTAATTCTTTCTTTATTACCACAAATCAAACAATACGTATAGCACAGAGTGACAGACATAACCAAGTCAACAGATTTACCAATAGATTGTTATATAACGGTAAAGGTCTAGTCAACTATAGTACATCCGCTCTTTTGACTCAAGAAAACCATTTGAAGACTTCATTCAACACTTGATATATTACCACAAATAACAATCTAGATCTGAAATTAACTACTTCTATTAAATCCAGATCATAACTTCAGACTTGTTAATTAAGGACTCATATTGTCAAGCCCATATATAACTTTAAAGTTCTAGTCAATTATTGTCCATTTGCTCTTTTAACTCTAGAAAATCATTTGAAGACTTTCATTCAACACTTGATATATTACCACAGATAAATATCAAGATTTGAAACCAATTACTTCTACTAAATCCCAATCATAACGTCAGACTTGTTAATTACAAATTCAATTTGTTAAACCCATTATCCATACAACTTCAAATGTTTAAAATGTTCAAATCATTTGCATGATGATATATAGTTCCTAAGAGCACCATAAGACATAAACTTATCACAAAAAAGAATCCAATTAAGAAAATAAATAATCAACGATAAAATCAGTGCAACAAGAAATTGAAACATGAGCAACTTTTAGAACATCATCAGCATATTCAATTTCCCATACCTCAAGTGCAACATTAGAGTATAAAGAGCTTTCCATTTTCACATCAAAAAGATCAGATCTTCCCTGAGAAAATTAACAACAAAGGAGTAAATATGAATGTCATTAATATGAAACTCTAAAGAATTTCAAAAGTTTGGAAGAAAAATTGAAATTTGAATGGCTTGATATCCAATTGAATAGACCTAAATCAAAGAGGAAAGATGAGTATGCTTCATAGTTTGATAAATTCAAGGTGTATCACTTTATATCATGAGATGCATCAATTACGTTTACGTTGCAAAATAATAACGTGACATTCTGCTAAACTGCAACACACTATTGGTGTTTTAGTGAAGCTTTTTCATTCAGCACAAGACAAGAATGATATTAATTACAGATTTAATGCTATTGGCTGCCACCCCATAAAAAATGCAATAAATCAGTTAACATACTGCCAATTAATTGATAATTTCAAATTTACAAGCCAATAGAGAACTTTTCAAAAGAAAGTACAATATGATGCATGTACTATGTCACAAAGAATTATCAAGTAAGAACTTAATTAATGTAATAAACAGATTCTATAATATTTCAGTTCAGAAATTATAAAAGACTATGCAACTATTTGGGAAAAAAAAAAAAAAAAAAAAAAAAAAAAAAAAAAAAAAAAAACAGGACACCAAATTGTCGACCAATTTTCATATAATGTGCAATAATGAATACAAGAGAAAAACTGAGCAACTTCAAAGCAAGAAATGGGGCAAATGTTTGTCAAAATTAAAATCAATTATGACACCAATCTATCCTAAGACAGTATCAAATCTTCTGTTTGTGAAAGCAATCAATAGTATAATTTTGCCAGATGAGATTCTACAAGCATAATTTAACACTTTATATAATACATACACATTGCAGACCAAATAAACTTTAAAATACTGTATCTTTTGATAATTACGTGCCTGAAATTCAGAAATGGCACTAATTTCGAAATTATATAACTTTTATAAACAAATTCTGTAACTTCCTGGTCCTCCGAATTTCCACCAGACACATTCCCTATAAAATGAAATTGAGCAGAAAAATTATACAGAACGTTGCTTCATGCTTTGCCTTGAATTGGATTCACCTACCTGAGATACAGCAATAACTCTTAGTTGGCAATGACACGTAAAAAATTATTATATTGTTTTCCAGAATAATGTCTAGGCTAATAATACTAATGAGCCTTTTTTTGAATATGCAGGTTTCTTCACCCTAGTTTTGGAGGGGGGGGGGGGGGGGGGGGGGAGAGAGGTTTTCAGACTAAAACAACGAATGAAAGTTTTATATTCTAATAGGAATGCTACATTCCTATCTTTTCTCATTAATTAAAAAAATCTACAAGATCCCTTCCTACTTAATGATATTAGAAAAATTGCAAAGTAATTTCAATTGTTTTATACTATATCTGCTACCTAATTATTGGAATTTCCTTCTATGTAAATGTACATCATTCAGCTAAATAATACATAGAAAGGGCATCAATAAATCCCGAGGAAAAAAATCCAAAGCAGTTCAATGACCCAGTGCAGCACATGAATTCACTCAGTGATGACCGGAATATCTCTTTTATCCGTGGCCTACGGATGGGGAAAAAAAAAAAAAAAAAAAAAGGAGAAGGTAATCCTATAATTAAAGTCTCTACATCTTTTTCCCTCTAATTTGTGCATCAAGTAGTGCTATTTTACTTATCCGACAATATAGTAGTACGTAAGACCCTTGTGATAATTTCAGTTGATCACAGGAAACAGGAAGATCAATCACAAAATTGTTGCAGCAAAATTTGATTTTGTTACAAGTGTTCTAAATCAACATCAATAAACTAGACTGTAGTCAAATAACTTCTTGTCATTAATCTATGATAACAAGTTGCTAGGATGGAACCCATCCTGTGTATGTTGCCCTTCAATAGAGGACATCCTCTCAATAACATTTCACTTTTACAGAACTCAAAGAATACACAAATTTAAGTAAATGACAACAGAAGTGCGAATATATAACTATATACCTTCATTTTTTCTGCCAATGTCTCTTCATCAGATGCAATTTTGTTTTTGATTTCATCAAGTAAAACTAATCTTGCTGCAACAATTTTATTCTGCACAATAAAAAGAAAAAATTAAATGTGGCACTTTAACATTTACAACAAAAAGAGCTTGCGATGCTTCCTCTTTCAAAATAATGAACTCATTTTTCAAGATTTTAAAAGGTTCTCAGGCAAATAAAAGTTAGATAAAAAAAAAAGCTTTCTTACAAAAAAGCTTCATGAATCTAGGCAAAGTTCAACTTATGAAAGAATTTAAAATATATATATATTAAATAAATTGTGCAAGGAGTGAGCAATTGAGCAAAGGTAGAACATATATATACAAGAAGCAGACCTTTTTGTACAAAGGTCAGAGTTTTAGGAAAATTATGATGGATCAAATAAAGATTATTAACCCATCATATGGTACTATTCTCCCTATTAGCCAATAATGTTTATTTCCACTTTTACATATGTCAATCTTGATTGCATGCTAATCTTTAGCATATGCACTGTCCAATTGTCATAACTTAAATTCAGATTTCTGGTCATCTAAACCAACTGGAAATCAAGCAGGCAAGAAGAACAATCACACATTGAAACATTTTTAAGAAAACTAATAAATCCCTGTAATATCTCTACAAGTAGTTGAGTACCAGAATAACACTAGTTGATTGTTATGGCTGCACACCACTACTCACTACAGAAATTCACAACATAAAATTTCCTCCTTGACATGAACGATGCATCCATCAAAAAAAATCATGACACTAAACATAAGTGCCAAGAGAAGTATTGCTTAGCTATTCATTATGATGGACTCTAAATTATTAGAAACGTAGCTAACTGATAATGAAGGAGGTCAACATTCCAAACATGTATTCACCTTCTTCCATCCAGGGGCACTCTCTTCCCAGTTTTCCTTGCAGTTCAAATTTTCACATGACTAGAATGTCTGATTCTGTGAATGCAAATATATCACATGTTCCAGAACACACATGAAAATGCTAGTTTCACATTTACTTTATTCAAGTTGCAAGTTAATACTAGAGGACATGATAAAATAAAGCAAAGAAATGAACCCACAAACGTCATAGCTGGAATGAAATGAAGATCCGATTTGTCCTTGTAAGCTTCTGATAACATGCTGACAAACTCATCAGTTACCTGTGTCATGTAGAAAATGTAATTTTTTCTCTTTGTTTAGAATCTTTGCAAGATATAGGTGATTCAATGAAAATTTCAAATAGACAAAATAATTTTAGTACCGAAGTGGAATCATCATTCTTGTCATCACTCTGTTTATAAAATTTTCCTTCAACTGGCCTGTGAAGAAACACCAACAAATTTGTCAATAATTGGATGAAAAGGCAAACAAAAAAAAAAGGACTTGAACAGAGGTGTCAGCTTGAAGCCTGGAACTTACAAGTGCAGGAAATTAATAGCTTCACTTGCATTTTTCTGCTTGATGTTTGAGTACATCTGATTAAAGGAATACATACACTTATTCTGATGATATAGTATTCAATTGAATCATAAGACATATAGAAAGAACCAAATGGCTTTACCTCATTCTCATTACAGAATTTGAAGTCCTTGCAGTTGATTTCTTGAAATCCTAAGTTGTCTATTCTGCAAAATAAGTACAAGATTTAAAAGCATTTCACCCAATTAAGTCTCCCATATATTAGTTGAGTACTTACCCCACATTTTGTACTAATAATTTCCTCATCATCTCAAGTCTTTTCTCCACTTCTGTATTGAAAATCTTGGCTGGTTTTCCCTGTAGTAAAAAAAGATATAACTTTTAGGAGGAACCCAAAAAAAACTAAATATATATAAAACATAGTTATTAAACACTGAATTACCAAACAACTACATGTGAAGCAAAGACTGCTAATACAGAAGCACCAAGACACTAGGATATAATGTTGGCTCTATTGAAGTCATCACCTCTAAATTTCTTTGCATATATCTATCCAGAATCTTCAGCATATTGTCATACATAATCTTAGAATTGTTGCACTCAATCCGACTTTCTGTCCCTGTCTCCTGCAGTGAAATGTAAACAAGAATTCTCAACAAGTAATATTGAAAATAAAACTAAAGCTAAGATTATTCATTTAGCCTCTAAACTAAACAAAGTTAATCCAACCAAGGTCTTCTTAAGAAGAAGAGATGACACATCTTTTTTATAGCAATGCAAAAATGGAAAACAAAAGGTGAAAAATGATTTGGGAATTAACATAGCAGCCCTCAGATAGCATCCATGGGCTTTAGCAGTGTAGAAAGAACCTGTCTGAGTTGAATGGGCGCATACAATATACTCGAGAAGCAAGAAAGTTATATTATTTCCTTGTGTCGAAAAATGATCATTAATCATATTGCAAACTACACAAAAACCACCACTAAATCTACAACTACACACAAGCAGCATTAATGCTAGCATACCAGCATAGATATGCACAATTGATAATCTATACTTTCCCTTGTAAGAATAATTCCGAAACCGAACAATTACATGTCCTCTCATCTTCTCTTCTTTAAGATAGGTCAATTTCCAATTTGAGTCTAATTGTCTTCTAATAGAAACCATTACAAATCCACTCTAATATCACTAAAAAAAACTTCCTAAACTTAGCCTTCACCAAATACTTCTCTAATAATATAAAAATCGTCACAAGCTCATAATGTCAAAAAAAAATCTTGTGCACACAACCCTAAGCTGTACAACAACTCTCAACTCCATAAGAATTTACACATATCACATACTCCATAATCAGCAACATAAATCCTAAACCAAATAACTCTGCTGTATTTCAAAACATTATTACTGCTATAATAAACCTTTGCATGACATCAAAAATCAAACAATATGACAATAAAGCAGAAACTAAACCCTATAATTCACAAAATCCCAGTAATTCTACACAATTATTACAATAAAAAAAATACAATATGTAATTCCAACATAAAGGATTCATAAAACCCAGATAACAAATACTACAAGTAAGTCAAAATTAAAAACTTGGAGCAAATAATTATAAAATAAAAGTTCATATCTTTTTGCCCAAAATAGAAACAGAAGCAAACATACCTTCATTTTCATAGCATCTTGCATCAAATAAGATCATATAAGATGGGTATTAAAGAATTGATGTTAATTTCACATTTGAAAGTATAATTGTGCAAAACAAGAAAGGGTTTTGATTTTTTCTTCTTTTTTTTGGGTAACTTCGTCCCTTCCAAGTTTTGAAATTGTGCGCTGTAACAATTTAAGCGAAACAATTTAAGCGAAGAAAAATCTGAGAGTTGGAATGGTGGGTTTGTTAAGGGAATGAATGCTTCATCAATTCCGAAGCAATTGTCATTTGTAACAATGTGCTTTTTCATGGTCTCCAATGCAGGTTTTTGCAGCTTTCTTTATGACTAATTAATGGTTTTTCTACCTTCTCATACAATTTTTTTAACAGTTTTCATGGTGGAATAATTATGAGAATTGAGCCCGTCAATAAACACAATTTGGTCTTTAAGATTACTGTATTTGTTAAGACATATGATCCTTTCTGCATTTCATGATTGATTAATGGCCTCTTTCAAACACAATTCACAAATGGTAAATTTTAGAAATGATCATGGACCAACCAAGTTTCAAGTTAAAAAAAAATATGTAACCCTTTTTTTTTAAACAAAAAATATGTAACCGTTGTACATAAGAAGCTAAAAATTGATTCTAAATAAACATTTACTACACCAAATTACTCATAAATTGTCGATAAATTCTCAACTTAATACTAGAAAAGAAAGTACTCCGTATATTAAATGATTATATAGCAAGGGTAAAACCAGAATTTTTTGTTTAGATAAATATATAAAATTGATTTTGTTTTTTCTATATATATTAATAAATAAATAAATTAAAACTTGATGCTAAAATTATTTTAGTTTTTTGAATAGTGGATAAAAAATTCACTAATATCAGTACTCCGTACTTTGTAATTGCTTTGATGGACTTTAATTTGCAATAATAATTCTCACTTGTTTCCAAAAAATCACTAATAATAAATCATATGGCATATAGCCATACACTTTGGTCAAATATATAAATGGTATATTTAGTATGTTAATGTGACTCCTTCAATTAAAAGTCAAGAAAACTAATTAATTATTTTACATGGCAACAAATATTAGTTATACTCTATGCATTGAATTGGTCTTAAGTACTCCTAAAGTACCATAAGTCAAAAAAATATACTCCGTATAATTTAAATAACCACATAAATAGTGCAAAAGTCAAAGTATTCTTATTATTTTTGACATCTTCTAGTGAATAATGCCTACTTGAGAGTTGAGTAGCATTTGAATATTTGATTAAAGTATGAGAGTAGATATATAAGAATCAATGGTTAGACACTTTGACCCAGCAAAGATCCATTGTGGCCCAACCCAATCATACAAATAGTGATTGGGCCTTGCATTGGTTTTGACGTAAATGATCCGGCACAGCATGCTTTTCTAAGAAAATAATTGAACTTAAGTGCAATATGAATAATTGAATGTTTGATGTCACAAAAAAAAAAATATACATATATATATATATATATATATATATATATATATATATAATTTAAAAAAAAAAAAAAAAAGAATAATTGAATGTATGAATATCATAAAATTCCAATTTAAAAATAACGTAAGAAGTACCATACTAATATGTACCTAAAATAGTTGTTAAAATAGGGAAGTGCTACTATGAGTCTATGAGCAATATTTATAGACCTTGGCGAGTGAAAAAATGACCGAAAGATATGCCTAAGATTAACATTGCTTTCATAAAAAATCTTAAAGGTGAGTGCATTTAGATTAGCAAGGCAAAATTGAGCGAAAAGTATGGCCAAATTGTAGGCTAATGCCTTAATTAAAGGTGACACCCCTTTGAACTAATTGAAATCTACTCCTTGTACTACTCTCTTGAATTTTGATCCTATTTACACTAAATTACTATCAAATTCTCCTTATAAAATCTAGATCTCCCACCTATCAAGTGTTCTATTATTTGTTAGGTACCGACCATAATTGCTAGTGGGATGGACTAGCTTCTTATGGCTCATTTAATAATAGCCAAATTATACTCTTTTACCTTTTGGAATTAAAAAGCTTTGATATCCAATTCGTTAAAACGGATTATTTAATCTGAATTATTTGACATTACACTTGAATTCTACATTTATGTTTGCAAATAATTGACTTGACTTGATTCTAACTGGACTCGATAGTTGATTTGAATCAAACCGATTCAAAAAATGAACATTCGTGTTTTTCTAATACTACGGAGTAGTTGTTTTGTGATGTTGTTTCATTAATGAGGTTTTCTAAATTGTCCGCAAATCCGCATTAATTAAAGCTTGAGTTTCTAACTCGCATGATTAGGTTTAAAATTCAAGATGGGGTTTAAAATTCAAGATGTACAAATATATCAACACTTTTTGTGTGAATAAAGTTTGACTATTTACTCATATTTGAAAATATCAACATTATTTCTGAAAATAATGGCTTGACTCCTATCCTTTCAAAAGAACTCTTATAAATAAAGAATATGACTCATGGATGTGGTGCGTCAAACAACATTGAGTATGGTATTTTCAACCAAATACCACTTTAAGCCAAGAAAAGAATAGGAAAAAAAAATTAAGGGGAATGAAAGAATAAAAAGAGTAAGACTTTTCGCATATTTCGCTAAGGCCTGTTATTTATATTTTGTTGGTAAGAGGTAATAGCATATGAAGAACGGAATATATATTGGTGTAAAAGCATGGCCAACGAGGTGACGATTTTTTTTTCACTTAGTATGATGACATATATTTACTTTTTTAATTACTTTTAATTAGTTCTTATTTAGACAAATAGGCTTACAATTTTTGTTTTTTTCAATCCAATTTCTTATATATGGTACTCCATAATTTACAAAGTTAACTTGTATTGACTATCATGATCAAAGTTGACCTATTAAATACAAGTAATTCGTAATTAAATTAATAATAAGTATTTTTCTTTATCTTAAATAAAAAATCGCTTTCATTATTGGCCGTACCCCTTGATCGATATATTATAATACACACGGAGTATATAATTGCCCTTACAATCATACATAGATCCGCCTCATCTTTATGGCCATTAAAACAGATAAGACTAGTGTGATAGTACAACTTTTATTTTCAAAGAACATTATCCTCATGTAATGTATTTTCAACTAGTTAGGAGAGGTTTCAATTCGTTATGTTTCAACCTTTTTGTGACTTGTATTTTTCCATTCAAAGCCTTTATTGGAAAGTGAATAATAATACTTGAATAATTCCATCAACTTTTAGTCACTATGCAACTCGAAAAGACAATTTAAGTCATCTAATTTTGGGAAATTAGTATTACTCTTGATGATGAATCAATTTTGTCGTATATCTATTACATATCATCTAGTACCACCAACCACTTCACCCAATTGTTTTTGGTGCATTAGTTTTCAAGTAATTAGTGTTTTGTTCCTTAAAGAAAAGGTATGGATGTAGTGTATAGTGAGCATAACAGGGTAACCTGTAAAAATTCCAGGAACCGGAACCGGAACCTGTTGCAACAGGTTCCTCAAAATGAGAACCAGAACCTATTGAACAGGTTCCTGGAAATTGGAACCCGGAACCGGAACCTACAGGTTCCGGTTCCGATTCAGGGTACCCTGTATTATAATATACTCACTAACTTTTTCGCGGAATTTTTAATAAAAAACTGGTTGGTCACTGATTTATAATGTTTGCAACTTGCAAATAAGACAAACTAATAGTAGTTGTCTAACAAATTTAATATATATATTTTTATAATTGTAATTTTGATATTTATTATTTAAAAATTGAGTAAGAATTAGTGTATAATTTGAAATTAAGTGATACTTTTATCAGGTACAGGGTACCCTACAGGTTCCGGTTCCAAAAAATTGAGAACCTGAACCGGAACCTATTACAACAGGTTCTCCAGTTTGCTACCCGGAACCGTAACCTCTTGTACAGGTTCTGGTTCCGGAACCTACGGTTCCTAACAGGTTCCGATTCCGATTCAGGGTACCCTAATTTTTTGCTCACCCCTAGTGTATAGTAGTCTTTTAGCCCCTTCCCTTCAACAAACTACCTTAGTTTTATACCATCTATGTTTCTCAGTGCATTCATCATCTCATATCGCATGCTAACTAACTAGTTAATTGAAGCGTGTCAACATTGTATTGCCTATAATCGAGAGATTGTGTACAACGCATACACGAAGTTACAAAGTGAATTATCCTCACATGTAAAAATTCTACCAAAGGAAATGATGTTGTAATACATATCAAACACCGTAAATAGATTAAAATACTTTGTATATTACATGTATAGATAAATAGAGGAGTAATAACAACGTACTCAAGCAATTTCTAGTATTTTTTTTTTGTTTTTATAAAATCAAATCTAGCTACATAAAATTTATTTTGAGACCCTAGACTATGAATGATTTTGTGGTATATAGAGATTAGGATTACATTCCCATCATAGCCCTTAATTGCTATCCAATATATTGTCCCTAAATCATGAAATTCTACCCATTCTTTATTCTGTCCATTCTATGAAGTTTTATACGCTTATCATTTTTCCTTTATTAGTAAACTTTAAATGATAATTTATTTATTTATTTATTTTGAATAGCAACTTTACATGATAATTTAATTATGAACCTTTGACACAAAATCTATGTCTCTTATAATATTTTATCTATCTTAGAACAAACAAAACCTCTTCACATCTACTCTAAAGCAAATGACCTTAAAAGGTACCCTTTGTACATTACATAAAAATACCTATATATAGTAAAAGGATAGAAATTCAAACAAACCGAGGTAGTAATAATGCAATTTGGTGCGTAATAGAAACATGAAATAAAACTTGAATAAATTTCAAAAAAAAAAAAAAAAAGGGAATGAATAATTTGAAGACCACGTACAATCGAAAATTGAAAAGCTTACAATTGCTACAGTGATCCGCATGAGTTTTGGATCTTGTAAATTATATCGAGAATATAAGTAAATTGCATTTTCACATCTATGAATGCTAACAAATTTGAACAAATTAAAAGTTAAAACCTTAAAAGTACAATAATAATTCAAGTACAAATTCTTGTATATAATTACGCCAATAATGCGTACGCACACATTCTTACAATATAATATAACGATCAATCTACTATATTTGTATATCTTGTTTTTGCCTAGTACTGATATTCCTAGACTAGTATATAAGGGTGAACAAAAATTTTCACCAACCAAAATCTTGAACCCAATAATGAAAAAAGAAAACAAAAAGAATCAATAAATCTGCTTACAGTATCTCGTCGCGTATTTACATGACAGCTTGAACAAAATAATGTCAATAACTCAAAAAAGTCTCCTAGCTTGAAACAACGGCGTTTGGCTAGTTATTGAGCCGGTTCGTCCCTTTGCTAGGCGCAGAAGGCACCGGTGGACCTCTAGGAAGCATATTGAAGAAGACTGATCCGGGTCCTTGTGTCGTTGGTGCTTGCCTTCCGGTAGACTGAAACGTATTTTGTTTCGGGTTTTCACGGTGTTTTCTCAGCAAGTGTCTAGCAGAAGCCGTGCTTGAAACGATCAAGAAAGTTAATACAACCATTATGAACCATTTGGCAATAAGCTTATTAATCTTGCACCTTGTCATTATATTGTTATCCTCGAGATCGAAAGACCGCCTTTTCGGGTTTTCGAGTATGGTGATGGAGAAGAGAACTTGAGAGATTTGGTGTGGAGAAGAAGTTTAGAGATGAATAAGAGGTATAAGGGTGGTTTTATATGAAGGAAGGTGGAGATGGGTTTGGTGTGGGGTTTATGAATTTGACAAAGTCAAACAGATGATAAAGTCATAAGTAAGGCTTAAAAAAAGGATGTATATATATTAAAAGGGTGGAAAATTTAGAAAAAAAAAACAGCAAAAAATAGAGGTCACGCGCTTCACACGCGCCATAGTTTGACTAGTATGTAGTGAAGGTGACTTGCGCAACAAGGGTATATATGATATTATTGTTTGTTCAAATATATGGGATTTGGTAGCTAGAATTTAGTTAGATGAAGTTCCTCCAATTAGGCACATAATTTTGTGTTCCCATTTCTTTTACATACTAGACACAACCGGCCTTTGTTGGGCACTATTATAATTTAGAGTTGTCAATTTGAGTAAACAGATCGAGTTTGGGTCGGATAAGAGTGGAAGAATTCGAATTAATGCCGTAATCTATGCGGGTCGAGTTTGGGTTGGGTCATGCTTGAGTCGGGTCACGTCACGTCAACTTTTGACAGCTCTAATTATATATTGTTACAAATTAAGGGAATGAATTTTATTTCATAATACTAGCTAGCAAGTAATTAAATATACTGCTAATCTATTACTACTATTTGATATTCTTTTGACCCTATTGTTTACTTGTTCAACGATAATGATAATAAATACTACCAATTTTATCTTGATGAATAAGGAGTTATTTTTTGGTATGTACACAACTATTATGCAAGTAGTCCATTATTAAATTGAATTGCAGTAACACTTGCTAATCCTTGCGGAGTTTGCAGTTCATGCATATTGATCGTTATTTACTTTAGTACAAGTTGTGATATCGTATTAGTTATTTCATCAATACCAAATATATAACTCTATAGTATTAATGTATTTGTAGAAGTGTCGTTATATATTATTTGGGTCAAAGTCAAACGGTTGTCTTGTATATATTGACTAAACAATTAATTTGGGTTACTTTAGTCCGTATATTTGTTGCATTTATTTTGACTATTTTACAGTCTCAAAATTTGTGTTTTCAGTATTGTTATATCAAACATACATGTTGTTAGTTTGTTACTAAGGGGATATACATATACAAAGTATATCCCTTTTTATTGTTTAGTTCTTCTTACCTTTTTAAAAAAATTAATTAATTAATTAAACATGCTAAGTATATCCTGTCAAAAAAAAAAAACATGCAGTATATTAAAGTTGAGGGAGTGCTTCTTAACAAGTGATGTTAGAAGCGGATATTTTTTTCAAGGAGCTTTTTAATTTGATCAATGATGAAGAAAGTTAAGCAAACCAGAATTTGGGTTGAATAATATTCAATTATCTCATTATTAGTATAGGAAAAAAATTATCATTAATTATACTTCGTATTACTTCGTCCATTAAAATTACTCCATTTGATCTAAAAAGCTCTCATAAAAATTAGTAAAATGAGACAATCTTAGTAAATAGAAGAAACTGAGACGCTGAACATACACCTTTTTATATGACAATTATAATAGTGTAATATTTAAAATTAAAATTGGCCGCATAAAAAACTTTATTAGCTAGATGGGCCTTGCAATCACCAAATAAAGATTTTCAATGGATCAAGTCACCCTAAAAAAAAGTAGAAAGAGAAAAAGTGATGTACATGTTGTAACACACTCCCTTTCTCTCATAATATTTGCTAGAACTTTCTGTCAATGTTATGGTATCACAAAATCGCATCCAATTATTTATGAATATATGCATTTCTTAGATGTTTCTTATGGCTGCTGTGAAGATATAGGATGACGGATATATTTTCTCCGGTTTTTTTATAGTTGTAATAATTTAACTTTTACACTATATATAAGTAAAAATACAGTCATGTGGAATCTTATTAGATTCGTTTCAATTTATACAATTTTAAATCAAATGTTTGTAATTTTTACATATTGATAATTAAAAATATTAATGATTTGAAATATGCATCGACAAGAAGTGTTGTAACTATGAAAAAATAGAGGAAACACAAAAGAGTGGGTCCTAAAATAATTAATGAAAGTAGTATGTGATTGAAGATTTGAACTAGAATGAGAAAAAGGGTAGCAGTCGATTAGATTAGATCCTTTTGTTTAAGTGTGATAAGAAAGTAGCATTGTTTTTGCCGGTGGGTTGGACCTCTAACTGAATTATAACATAGGTCAATTATATTTTAATTAATTATCAAAAGGTGATTATCATTCTTATATCATCTTTGACTGCAGCTTACTACGTATTTAATTAAGGACTAATGAGATGCATCATGTATGATGTATATATGTCGCACCAAACAATTATCACATCTCCTCGCATGTATTAGTGACAGTTTATGAGCCTACATACAATTTCGATGCACTTTTAAAATTTAAACCAATATCGGGTATCATCAATTTTAAAAGATGAAATTTATTTGTAACCCTATATATAATTACCCTTCAATTTATTATACTAATTTAAAGTCTTCTTAGGGGTTACTTGAATTACTCGTTAGGGATTACTTGAGTTTTTCAGTCAAAGGTTACTTGAGTTACTCGGTCAGGGTTACTCGAGAATTCACTCAGTTAAGGGTTACCTAGTCAGGGGTTACTCCAGTTTCTCGGTCAGACCACATTCAAAAAATTGTGACTCGAGTAACCCTTGCAAGACCAACTTTAGTAATCCCGGCCCTGATTGAAAAACTCGAGTAACCCCTGATCGAAAAGCTCAAGTAACCCCTGATGACCGAGAAATTCAAAAAACCCCAAAAACTCAAATAACCCTAATCGAGAAACTCAAGTATCTCCTGTCGCACGGTACAACAGGCCGCATTTATAAAAAATGAAAAATGTTATACATAGTCCTTAGGGCTACATATACGCATTGAAAACACTCTTGAAAATTGTTTAAATTTAGAAAATCATGACAAAAACACACTTATTACACTGATCTACGCGTGTTTTTGCAATAAATTCCTAATTTTATACAATTTTCAATAGTATTTTAAATGCTTATATATAGCTCTAAGGGCTATGTATAACATTACACCATTTTATGCATATTTATGTCATTAACGCTAAAATATACCAATTAGATTGCGTTCTTGCATTAACTTGCACATTCATGCATTGTTTCTGTCATATAGCGCGTGCGATTCACGGAGAACTGGCCAAAGATGGAGCGAGTAGTAAAGGAATGTTGAGGAAGTCAAGGGAGACATCATGCACGTTGAGTGAAGGCCTTGACTTTTTTAGTAGGACATAAACAATAAAGCCAGCTGTATAAGGCTTGCGGCCCACGTACGCGTTGCTTGGGTGTGGGCCGTCGTCATGGTATTTGGAGGCTTACTTTCAAGATTTTCCGAGCCAACACTTGTCTACCACGTAAGCTTTTACCTTCTGGCCGGCAACATTCTTTGAACATACCAAACACCATCCTATAAATACTCAGTCCGTCTCATTTTACTTAATAATATGTAACGGAGGTAGTACATACAAATACTACCAAAGTAGAGTACTATTATATTGTTTGTTCCATAAAAAAAAAAAAGAATCTATACTATTAAATATAGAGACACGTGACAAGATTATGATGTGCAACTATTAGATTTTTACAATGGTAAACATAGTATCAATGTTTCAAGCCCAAAGTTATTATGAAGTAATCGTAGCAATCAAGCCCAAATATGTTTATTTTTATTTTTTTTTTTAAAAAGCAGCTTAGTTAGGCTATATCCAATAATCCAAATATATTAAATCTCCAGTTTCAAGTAGTTGGTATACAAACTATACATGTTTTATGTTTTAACTTTAAAGTGCAACAAACACCCCAAATCAAAGAATTACTCCAACTCAACTCCTCCTTTCTTCTCCAAGCAAAGTAAAGAGTGAGCATTCAACACAAGATGATCAACTATACAATTAGATACATTTAGTTATACTTGGTACATTCTTCTGGATTTCAACCGTATTGGCCAATTGTGCTATACTACGGAATATATATATACATCGTGCACCACTACAAATTATACATTGTGCACTATTCCGTAGTACACTATTTATTATGGTATCATTTTTTGTTTGTACATTAATTTAATTTATTAAGCTTACATAAATTAAAATCCACTCATCATCACCAATTGCTACAATAATTTCTTAAAATAAATGAATTAAAAAAAAAATAATTGGCAAGCTTAAAAGAAAGAGATATTTTATACTTTCCATGATTTCTAGGGAAAAAATACACAAATATTTTTGCAAGTAGATCGATGGTCAAATCCGATGATGAGATCAGAGTAATTACAATCTAATTAATTTGGCTAATAAACTCGATCTATCTCGCCAACTCCTTCCATACATTTAACAAAAAACACTAAAAATTAAAGTATATAATTATAATATTACATCAAAGCTTCATATATATATATATAATATAATTAGCTAGAACTCTTAATCAACCATGCATGAATTATTGATACATACTAGCTTATTTTAGTCTCTCTATTCATGCAATGCAACCACAAAATTAAACTAAATAAATCAAAACAACTCCATCTTATGCACCTCTCCCTAACATCTCTTGAATTTTCTTGAAAGAATCCCATTTTTGTAGGAGCATTTGTCTACGAAACCTTTGGATAAACAAATCCGCAACATGATCTATCTCATCTTCCAACTTAAAATCTTGCCCTTCATTCTCTTTCGAGTTTTTCACTATATCGATGATCGACCCTCCATGTTCTTCCTCTTCATCAAACAAAGAATGAGTAAGATCCGGATACTTATTATCGTCGTAGTATTGATCACGACCATAGTATTCTAACAACAACTCCCTCTTTTCTGATGGCGCGAGCTCATCATTAGGCACGTCGTAGTTAATGAGATCACTAGACTCATTACCTAAATTTGCATTGTAGAGGATGATTGCCGTGTTTTGATCTTCTAAACTTATTTCTTCCTCGGCCATTATCTTGTCACGCTTTCGATCTATCAAAGCTTGGATCTTGGTAGTAAGTGTACCAAGTGATATTTTCTTGCCCTTCATTAGTGAGAAAACTAAAAGACGAATTTTCATAGCATTTGCTTTGCCCTTCACCCCCGTTACCTTACCCTTCACGATAGAACTCAAAGTCGAAATTATATTCTTCACAAAATTGGAAGCTTTGTTCTTCATCTTTTATTTTTGTTTCTCTCTAGATCATATGATGTTACAACAATCAATATATTCAAGATATGTGGTAACTAGGGTTAATTTGTTTGTACGTGTTTGTGGCCTGATAGGTTTAATTTGTATTGTACGTGTTTTGAATCGACTTTGGATTGAAATTATGGAAATGTGATATGCAAATGAACTTAGTTTATATAGATGCATGAAAAGAGAGAGGAAAAAAAAAGGCATAAATTGGATTAAGTTAGTGCTTACTGTGTGGTGTACTAATGTACGTACCTTTATTTTGTTAACTTTTATTAGCTGGTTCATGCATGCATTATACAATTGTGCATAGTTTCACCGGCCATGTGATTTTTAAGATATTAAATGTTAAAGAAGGTAGTAATAAAGTGGCAAAAGTTGAAACAGAAAAAAAAATAAAAAAAAAATAATAATAATTAAAATTTCAATTCAGCTGATCTTAGCTTCCTTCCAAAAGCTGATACAGCACTAATAAATATTCGAAAACAGAAGAATCCTTAGCTACTAAGAAATTTCAAAGTTCATTGTTGAAGGGCTCAATGCATGCTTTATTTTGCACATGTCATTTCTATTCACATATTTTGAGTATAATAATTTAGCTTTTTCGACAAAGAGTTAGTTCAGTTGAGTTTGAGTCATTTCGGTTTTGATTATTTCGGATCGAGTGATGTGTCATTCAATTCGATTTGGATTTGATAATAACTAAGAATAGAGTTGAGTCATATACATTTTAGATGTATTGTCATCAGCGTAGTACAAAAAAACAGGTTTGTCAATTTTTTTAGGTCATTTTTTTTTTTTGAAGAATTTTGTTTAGGTCATAATTGTGTGAGTCATCTAATTTTGGCCTTTCGAGTATTGACCGGGTATGAGTCAAATCAATTTTATGAGTTCTACACTTCTATATACTAATATTGGTATACTAAGTGTATATTATATATAGTTCTAACTTTTCTTATAGATTAATAAAATACCTAATAAGCATGAGAGCCAAAAAATGTAGGATTTATTATAAACTTAGTATTTCATTACATATGAAACTTCATTATTGTACGTCTATAATCTATAAGAAGACAATTATTAATAGAAGTACTATGTACTACGTATGCAACAAAGAATATGGTACGAGCAACTTTTTTATGGTATGGCCACAAATGCACATAACATAACTGTTGATAAGTATTAGGTGACTCGTACTTCGTTGCTTTGTCCGCCCGATCGGGCGGACATTACCCGGTCTGACCGGGCGGAAGAAGAAGAGGTGCCTGGCAAATTCGTTGAAGAAGCTGCTCTCGCGCGCCCGACCGGGCGAGCTTTCGCCCGACCGGGCGAGCCTTCGCCCGATCGGGCGGACATTGCCCGATCGGGCCGGGCGGAAGGGGTTTTTTTGGAGTACTTCGGTTGTTGGAAAAGACGTGTTCTCGCGCCCGATCGGGCGGGCCTTCGCCCGACCGGGCGATCTGGGTTTTTTCAGCGATTACGAATTTAATATTTATCATATTGTGATATTGTAACCTAAGTATATCTTAATTAGGAATCACTACTATATAAACTTCCTATTATCATTATTAGGGTAACGGAGAGAGAAACACAAGAGAGAGAATACTTTGAGTGATTAAGTTCTTCATTGTAATCTTTGTAATCTTTGCCAGTTTATAGTGAAATCATTCGATCTCGGTGCCCGTGGACGTAGCTATCACATCGATAGTGAACCACGTAAATTCTTGGTGTTGTTCTTATTGTTTGCATTGAATTTCTTTATTGTTTTCTTGTTTGTTTACGACCTTTGCTTCCGCTGTCGCACAACAATTGGTATCAGAGCCAGGTTCAATCCTTGGAGAGTTTCTTGAAGATAACAATGGCAGGAGATTCAACAATAAGAATTGAGAAGTTTACCGGGAAAAATAGTTTCGGGCTATGGCAAATTAAGATGAAGGCTCTGTTAAAACAACAGCAGATATGGCGTCCGTTGGCTCCAAAGAGTACTACTTCGGAGTCAGGAGACGGACCGACTGACTCGCAGTTAGAAGTTATGGAAGAGAAGGCACACTCTACCATATTACTTAGTCTTGATGATCAAATCATCACGGAGGTGGCTGATCAGGAAACGGCGGCTGGATTGTGGCTGAAGCTGGAGTCATTGTATATGACTAAGTCGTTGACCAACAAATTATTACTGAAACAGCGGTTGTTTAGCCTCCGGATGCAGTCAGGTACTTCCTTACGGGAACATCTAGAAAAACTTAACTCTATTTTGCTTGATTTACGTAATTTAGATGTTAAAATTGATGATGAGGATGCTGCGTTGATTTTACTTGTATCTCTACCGTCTAGCTTTGAGAATTTTGTAGAGTCTTTTGTTGTTGGTAAGGATTCTATAACCTTAGAAGAAGTGAAGGCAGCACTTCATACTAGGGAACTCAGAATGAAAGCTACGAGTGATAATGGGGATAATGGTAGTGGGTTGTTTGTTAAGTCCGGAAAGTCTAAAAAGAATAAGGGGTTTAACAAGGGGAACAATGCTGGGTCGGGTGCTGGAAACGGCAAGGATGGATCTAGTAAAACTACTACTAAAACATGTTATTACTGTAAAGAACCGGGTCACTTTAGGAATAATTGTCCGGTGAGGAAAAACAAGTCCCAGGCTGCTGTAGTTGAAGAGAAACCGAATGAGAGCTATAATTCAGAGGAAGATTTAGCATTAGTCAGTTCTGCTAGGTCTGATGATTTATCTGATAACTGGGTTCTAGATTCAGGGTGTTCGTTCCATATGTGTCCACGTCGAGATTGGTTTGATACATATGAACCTCGCAATGGGGGCATGGTTATAGTCGGTAACAATGCTCCATGTAAGGTCACAGGTATTGGTTCCATGAGGTTGAGGACTGTTGATGGGCGGAGGTTAACTTTGACTAATGTACGGCATGTTCCTGCTTTAGGAAAGAATCTGATTTCATTGGGTACCCTGGATGACTTGGGGTACAATGGTGTGTTTTCAGATGGGGAGTTGTGTATTTTCAGAGGTTCTGAGTTGGTACTTAAGGGTATCAAAAGGAACACCCTCTATGTTTTTGAGGGTGTTACACTGCCTAGTTCTGCGGTTTGCGCATCTGTATCTCACCAGGAGATGACTAAGATTTGGCACATGAGGCTTGGTCATATGGGGGAGAAGGGGATGCAGCTATTGTCCAAGAGGGGTCTTCTATCCGGGGTCAAGGTTGCCAACCTTGAATTTTGTGAGCATTGTGTGTTTGGTAAGAAACACAGGTCAAAGTTCAGCAAGGGTGCTCACATTACTGATGCAGTGCTCGATTACATCCATTCAGATTGCTGGGGTCCATCTAGAGTTGAAGGTATGGGAGGTTACCACTATTTTGTGTCATTTGTTGATGACAAGTCCCGATACACATGGCTTAGGTTGCTTAAGTCAAAGGATGAGGCCTTCAAAGTTTTCAAGCAATGGAAAGCTTTGGTGGAAAATCGACAAGGAAGGAAGATCAAGAAGCTACGAACGGACAATGGGCTAGAGTTTTGCAAAGACGAGTTTAATCAGTTCTGTGCAGATGAGGGTATAGGTCGGCATCATACTGTCAGGAAGACACCACAGCAGAACGGTGTAGCAGAACGGGTTAATCAGACACTGCTAGAGAGAGTTCGATGCATGCTCTCTAATGCAGGGCTTGGGAGGAGGTACTGGAGTGAAGCTGTGTTAACAGCTTGTTATGTCATTAATAGGGGTCCTCATTCTGGAATTGATTCCAAGATTCCGTTTGAGATCTGGAGTGGTAAGTTGCCTAATTTTTCGAATTTGAAGATTTTTGGTTGTGTTGCTTATTATCATGTTATTGAGGGTAAGCTGGATCCACGAGCCAAGAAGGGGTGTTTTGTTGGGTACGGGGATGGTGTGAAGGGGTTTAGAATTTTTTCACCTTCGGAGGGTCGGGTCATTCTTAGTAGGGATGTTACTTTCGATGAAAACACCATGTATTCAATTAAAAATGCAGAGATTTCAGATTTGAGAAGGGAAGGAGACAATTTATTACAGACAGATGGGGTACTTGAGGTACATCAGTCTACCATTGCTGATTTACCTCGGGTACAATATATTGATGATGATGCTGATGTTCCAGTGCCGGGTACTCCTGAACCTGAGATTACTCCTACTCATTCTAACTCTGGGGATGAGGTGGAGCAATCTAATCAGGGGTCATCTAGTCAACCTGACACCATTCTTGAGATGCCTAAACGAGTTATCAAGAAGCCTGTTAGATTGATTGAAGAGATGGAGGGAAGAAATTGCTGTGTTGATGCGATGACAGGTTATGCATTGAGTGTAGCTGATGATGTAGAGTCATTTGAACCTGCCACATATAAACAAGCAATTAGTTGTAGTGAGTCTGCGCAATGGCTTGCCGCAATGGGTGAAGAGATGCAGTCTCTTTACAAGAACAGAGTGTGGGAACTGGTAAAAGTACCGGAAGGGAGGAAGCTTGTGGGTTGTAAATGGATTTACAAGAAGAAAGAAGGGTTGTCGGAAACTGAGCAAATACGTTTTAAGGCTAGGCTAGTTGCTAAGGGGTTCAGTCAGGTAGAAGGGGTTGATTTTGTTGAGATATTCTCACCTGTGGTTCGACATACTTCTATCCGTGTGTTATTGTCAATTGTAGCACATTTTGATCTTGAGCTGGAGCAGTTGGATGTTAAAACGGCTTTCCTTCATGGCGATTTGGAGGAGGAGATTCTGATGAAGCAGCCCGAAGGATTCGAAGTTCCTGGAAAGGAACACTATGCCTGCAGATTGCTAAAGTCATTGTATGGACTTAAGCAATCCCCCCGACAGTGGTACAAAAGGTTTGATTCTTTTATGGTTTCACAAGGTTTTGACAGGAATTCATATGATTGCTGTGTGTATCATAGTAAGCTGGATAATGGTTCCATGATTTATCTTTTGTTATATGTTGATGACATGTTGGTTGCCACAAAGAATAAATCTGATATTGCTAGATTAAAGGAGATGCTTAACTCGGAGTTTGACATGAAAGACTTGGGTGCAGCTAGGAAGATTTTGGATATGGAGATCTACAGGGATCGGGCTAGAGGTAAGCTTTTCTTGACTCAGAAAAGCTACATTGAAAAGATTTTGTCTCGTTTTGGGATGGAAAAATCGAAGCCTATAAGTACGCCAACTACTGTTAGTTGTAAGTTGTCTTTGTCTATGTCACCTCAATCAGAGGAGGAGTTGTCTTATATGTCTAGAGTTCCATATGCAAATGCGGTTGGTTGTTTGATGTATGCTATGGTCTGTACTAGGCCGGATATTGCGCATGCCGTGAGTGTTGTAAGCAGGTTTATGGCTCGACCTGGGAGGGAACACTGGCAAGGGGTGAAAAGGATTTTTCGCTACCTGAGAGGGACAGCTGATATTGGTCTTGTGTACGGGAATGATAAGGAATGCTTGGTCACTGGGTACAGTGATTCTGATTATGCAGCTGATGTGGATACCAGGAGGTCTGTGACTGGTTATGTGTTCACTTTGGGTGGTTCTGTGGTTAGTTGGAAGTCTACATTGCAGTCATCAGTTACGTTGTCAACTACTGAAGCTGAGTATATGGCTTTAACTTCTGCAGCTAAGGAGTCTATTTGGCTCAAAGGCCTAGTAGGTGAACTGGGTATTGCACAGGATTTTGCTACAGTGTATTGTGATAGTCTAAGTGCGATTTGCTTAGCTAAAGATCAAGTACACCATGATCGGACGAAGCACATTGATGTCAGGTATCATTTCTTACGTACTGACAAGAGGATTAAGGTGAAGAAGATTGGGACTGCTGACAACCCGGCTGATTTCTTCACTAAGCCTGTTCCGTTTAGCAAGTTTAAACATTGCTTAGACTTGTTAAATATTGATTACTACGTGATGTAGTAGGCCCTGAGGGGCGAAGTTGGGGAGCTCCTGGTGTAGGTGTGTTGGCCTTAAGGTGGAGCTTGCCCGGGGCTTGTGATGCAGGTGGAGCATTATGAGTTGTTATACTTGGAGACGAGTATGTGATGGGTCTTGGTTGAAGACTTATCGGGATGTATGGCTTATGCATGAGTCCTGCATCGGGTTTGGCTTGAGATGTTTTTTCACTATGTCTTGATGGGGTCGTTTGCTGACTACGAGTTCTCGTCAAGGTGGAGATTGTTGATAAGTATTAGGTGACTCGTACTTCGTTGCTTTGTCCGCCCGATCGGGCGGACATTACCCGGTCTGACCGGGCGGAAGAAGAAGAGGTGCCTGGCAAATTCGTTGAAGAAGCTGCTCTCGCGCGCCCGACCGGGCGAGCTTTCGCCCGACCGGGCGAGCTTTCGCCCGACCGGGCGAGCCTTCGCCCGATCGGGCGGACATTGCCCGATCGGGCCGGGCGGAAGGGGTTTTTTTGGAGTACTTCGGTTGTTGGAAAAGACGTGTTCTCGCGCCCGATCGGGCGGGCCTTCGCCCGACCGGGCGATCTGGGTTTTTTCAGCGATTACGAATTTAATATTTATCATATTGTGATATTGTAACCTAAGTATATCTTAATTAGGAATCACTACTATATAAACTTCCTATTATCATTATTAGGGTAACGGAGAGAGAAACACAAGAGAGAGAATACTTTGAGTGATTAAGTTCTTCATTGTAATCTTTGTAATCTTTGCCAGTTTATAGTGAAATCATTCGATCTCGGTGCCCGTGGACGTAGCTATCACATCGATAGTGAACCACGTAAATTCTTGGTGTTGTTCTTATTGTTTGCATTGAATTTCTTTATTGTTTTCTTGTTTGTTTACGACCTTTGCTTCCGCTGTCGCACAACAATAACAATTAAGGTTAGAACCTTACAAACTTAAACAAAATTTTGCGAAAGCAAAACTTTTTATGTGTAAAGATTAAAGTCGATATTTTTCTGGCAAATGGCCTTGCATGAGATGATGCTTCTTGGAAGCAATAAGCAAAAGAGATCGAAGTGGTTTTTGTTTATTTAATTAGCTAGTGAAGATTTCTTTATTTTATAAATTTAGTTAAAAAGAATATTAATGCATGTATGGCTAGCTAGTTGGCTAAGCTACTATGTATAGAAATTAGGAAATACCCGTAATTAATAGTTGAGATAAAGGTATATACATTATAAACAATGTTGCTAATGGAAGATGCAACTAATAAGCCAACAACTTTTGTAAATTGTGTAATTAGTTAGAATAGTTACATATAATACAATTACAATTACAACGAACTATGAGAGGCACAACATTACGAAATCAAATAGCCCAAATCATATGACCTTGTTAGCTTAGAGATACATATTAGAGTACTAATTAAGTACGATTGATCTCTATCTTATCATATTAAATTACAATCTAATTTAAACATGTTAATAAAGCTATAAGTTATGTATTTACATACTTCGTATATCTTATATTTCTATACCCTAAGGTGATGTTATGTACTATGTAGATATATATAGTAGTACTCACTATGCTCCATCGTTCCTATAAGTCAGTCAAAGTTACTATAACAATTAACTTAATCAAAGGATAAAAGGATCATAGAATCGTTCTTCCAATTTTCACTTACCTACTTCTAGCTGTTTCTCTCAACATCGAAAATTTGAAAAAATTCTTAACTTTATAATGTTAGACAAGGGTATATTAAGGAAATTATAAGCGTATTATGGAGTAGTTAATTAATTACTAGAATTTCATGAAAATGGTTAAGGAGTAATAACTTAAGTGCTTATGGTACCTAGAATTAATTTAAGTAAGATTTTTAATAAATATAGAGTAATCTTAAGGTGATTTAATTAAAAAAGTTTATTAATATGCACAAAGTGACGCATATATACAGCCCAACAATTAAAAGTATATTTTCGGGGTGAAAAAGTTCTTCACCAAACACTACATTTATAGGTTAATTTGGACTTTTAATTGTTTTTAGTAATAGTTAGTCAATGATCAATAGTCAAATGTGGGTCTTTTGTCCCAAATTATGCCACGTAACCAAAAGAGATCTTATCTTAACAAATTGAAATTCATTCAAACTTAACATGTACCAATTAAACCCCTTTTCCTCCTTTCTATATGAAGCTTGCGTAAATTTCGGTAATCCTTTGATGTCCTCTTCATGTGTTATGGAACTTATGATCGCAAATATGAAATATGGGATAAATGTGAGAGAGTCCGTAAGTAAACTTAAGCATTGCATGATTGGAAGTGACAATTTAATTGAAAGTTTTAAACTCGGCAATATTTAAAAAAATATCTGTCACTTTCAAGTTCCAACCATGGGATACTTAAATGTACAAAAATGTAAAGGGTACAAGTAACAACTCAAATGTAGGATTTTTAAAAAAAAAATATTAAGCGTACAAGTGACTTTCTTTAATTGGCTTTTTAGGGTTTTCATTCATGCATACAGCATACACACAAAACATTCATCTAACTTAACAACTTATATATGAATGCAAATCATGCACAACAATAATAACACATTATAACTCTAAAATTATTATGCTGGCCTAGCCTGGCCTGATGAATTAATTCAACAAACAAATTTGAACTTAAATAATCAAATATACTTGCAAAACAATGTTTTCTAACAATAAATGGTTTATAAGTTTATAATACTATACAATTTATTTGCTCCAGCAAATTTATTAAGCAACTTATACAAAAGCCATCATTATACAAAAATAACTACACATTATTATAACTTTTAAATTATTACGTAGTCCTCGATACAACGTAACAACAAATTTAAACAACCACCAAAAAAAAAAGTGCAAGGTCAACAAATATATTGGAAATTTGTAACTGTATAAATAAATAAAAAAAAAAAACATATGCTTTGCTAAATATAAAGAAAAGTACTGTATATATTTTAAACAAAATTATTAACTTAGTGACCAATACCAGGACTTGGTATATCTTCATGTTTCCTGTAAAAACCATAATAATCATAATCTTGACCATCTTGCAATAGTCTCCTAGGTAATTTTCCCATGATAATTTTCAGATGATCGTCGCTTGGTAATCCGGTGGCCGGAACACCTTCGTCTCCTACGTCGCTTAGTATCACGTACGCTCCCACCGGAACATACGTTGATGATATCAACAGCAAATAGCACAATAGTGCTATAGTCACTAGGGGACTTATAACTCTAACCATATTTATTGTAATGAAGAAAATGAAGGTCTTATTTTTGTAGGTTTATATTATTTAGGTAATTTGGTAAAGTAAATGATTTAATAATTTAAGAGAATTGGTGTATATATAGAGAGGTATTAAAGCATAATTGTAATGGAGAAGTTTAAATGGGGGTGTGAAGGAGATGATAATAATAATTACAAGGGCCACCATGAGGAAAAAGTTGCAGCTGGGGAACAATGTGTGTCCAAACAATATGATTTACTTTGAAATATGTAAATATATATTTTAATTTTAATACAAAGGTAGAAGAAACATAAAGCAAAATGATTCAGACAAATCTTCTAGTTTTCTCTTACGGTGAAATAAGTAAGTTTGAGTAGACACATATATAATTAAGACAACAATGTTGCTAAAAAATGAAATAATGGCAATACACTAGCTAAAATATGGACTATAATTAGTTACCAACTTAAAGTTACATTGATTATTGTTTGGGTCCAATTTAGTCCAATTGGGTTTAGGCATTAAATGATCCAATTAAAAGCCCAAGGTCAAGGTTCATCTCTCCAATTGTGCTAAAGTCAAAGATCAGCCCTCAAGGCAAGCCAATTGGGCTAAGGCCCAACTTCTCCATGTATGAAGAGGTATAAAAGCCATCAATATTACATTTTTACATATATATTCTCATATATTCAAGCAAAGCCTCAAGCAACTAATTCTCTTGTATAGTGTTCTCTTTCTACACATTGTACTGACTTTAGCATCGGAGGGGCCTTCCTCGGCAACACCCCCGAGGCTAGTTTACGTGTGTTTACTGTGCAGGAAACCTTCGGCCCAACATAACTTGGACCGAATCAAGTCTTCTCCGTTTCATCGGACCTTCGGCAAGGTCCCATTGTTTTCACCCGAAACAATTTGGCGCCGTCTGTGGGGAAGACTTTCAAAAATCTTTAAGCCAAATTTCTAACCAAGATCATCTTGCAATTATCTTAGTAGCAATGGCTAAGAACCGCAAGAGCAAGGGCCTCCGTCAAGGAGCGGGCGAAAAGCCTAAGACCTTGTTTATTCAGCCTCGTCTGAAACCTTCGCCTTCGGGTAACTGGGTTTCAGATTGCCGACAAAATTCGTCTTTTTAAAGAACACTGGTCTTTCAGCTGAAGACAAACTTCAGTAAGACTTGTTCTCCAAAGACATGAGTCCATGGACAATTCTGGGATATTGCCTTAATTGAGCCTTGTATCCCAGAGAGCCATTATCCGAAACATTGCCTTAAGTTGGCCCTGTGTTTCGGGTATCCATTTTTCAAAGATAGACAGAAAATCAAGGATAACAGCAACAGTCGAAAATTGTTTATTCAGCCTCGTCTGAAACCTTCGCCTTCGGGTAACTGGGTTTCAGATTGCTGACAAAACTCGTCTTTTTAAAGAACACTGGTCTTTCAGCTGAAGTCAAACTTCAGTAAGACTTGTTCTCCAAAGATATGAGTCCATGGACAATTCTGGGATATTGCCTTAACTGAGCCTTGTATCCCAGAAAGCCATTATCCGAAACATTGCCTTCAGTTGGCCCTGTGTTTCGGATATCCGTCTTTTTAAAGAACACTGGTCTTTCAGCTGAAGTCCAACTTCAGTAGGACTTGTCCAAAGACATGAGTCCATGGACGATTCTGGGATATTGCCTTAACTGAGCCTTGTATCCCAGAAAGCCAGTATCCGAAGCATTGCCTTCAGTTGGCCCTGTGTTTCGGATATCCATTTTTTAAAGAGCTCTAGTCTTTCAGCTGAAGTCAAGCTTCAGTAAGATTTGTTCTCCAAGGGCATGGGTCCATGGACAATTCTGGGATATTGCCTTAACTGAGCCTTGTATCCCAGAAAGCCATTATCCGAAGCATTGCCTTCAGTTGGCCCTGTGTTTCGGATACCCATTTTTAAGAAGTGAAGAAATTGTTTATTCAGCTGAAGCCATACTTCAATTTCTGGGGGGGTAAGAAGCACTACCAGTGCAAGTTTATGTTCAGCAGAATTGAAGAAACGGTAAAGCATTCAAAAACAAAGCAGCTGAAGAAACGAACATCAAATTAATAATTTATGCTCAGAAATTGAGCTACAAGTTCAAATAAGCTGTATCGGCAGCCGCCCACAAGCGGAAAATAACAGCTGCCGAAATACGTACAGAAGCAAAAAATTAAACTGTTTTGTACGACAAGGCAAGCTGAAGCAAAAAACAAACAAGGCAAAAAAATTCAGAAAGCGGCAAGTCTAAAGTTAAGCGCATGATGAACCGCAAGATTCTGAAGACGACTGCCCGAGTTCCTATGCTTCAGCCCGAGGATCAGACTGGTCAGCATTGTTGAGCCCCATGGTGGTCTCAGCCCCAGCAGCAGAAGAAGCAGGCTTTGCACTCTGCCGAGCCTCCCTTTCCCTCTGTTCAGCCTCCAACTCCATTCTCTCAGCTTCTTCTTCGGCTTCCTCAGCCTTAAGAATTTCAGCTTCGACTGGAGTTGCATACTTCATATGAGGGTCTTCGGGATTCTGGACCCATTCAGCACATTTGGACCAGTCCAGCTTTGGCTCAGCATGAAGGCAGACTCTTCGGCACACTCTGAACCCGTTTCTGAAACCCATTTCATATTATTCCTGGGTATAGACACGGACTTTGAGTAGAGCCTCAGCATCAGCCAACTTCTTCTAGGTCTCCTCCAAGTCTTCCTTGGATTTCTTCAGCTCATCGGCGAGCTTAGAGGAGGAACCTTTCAGCTCATTCAGCTCCTGCTGAACTTGGGAAGCCTCTGTCTGAGCCTGGGCCACTTCTTCCTTTTTGGCCATCAGCTGATCCTCAGCCTCTTGGAGCTTAGCTCTCTGAGCTTCAGCAGCAGCAGCAGCCTCTGAGAGTTGGACATCCCTGGCTTGGAGCAGCTCTTCAGCAGCCATTCTGCTGGCTTCAAGAGCTTCTAGCTGTTGCTGCACTTCAGCTTGTGCAGCAGCTCCTTCCTGGATTCGGCTCTCAATGGCAGCCTTGAATTTGGAGACGTCCACTCCCATGTGCTCTTGGAGGAATTTTTCCCCTTCCATCAGTGGGGGAAAAACTTCCTTCTCCATAGCGTCGCAGAAGGTTTTGAGGGCTTCAGCAGCTTTTTTCTCGTATTCCTCACCCTTCTGCTGCTTCTCTTCAGCTGCTGCTTGCTTCAGCTTAGCAAGCTTTAACTCCTCCTCGGCTACCTTTTTGTCGTGCTCGGCAGCGTCTACCCTATCTTGTAGGGTATCTATCAGCTCTACAGTGAGAGTCTGATTGTGCACGAACTGAGAACAGGAGCACAAGTTAAAATAAAGAAAAATAAAAATAGAGCTGAATTTTAGAGGAAATAAGTGCAAGGAAAATCACCTGCATCATCAGCAGTTGGTTAGACCTGACTGGGTCAGGAACTGATCTGCTGGATTCGCCCATCCCAGCAGTGGCCTTCAGCGACCAGATTCTTGCCCTATCTACTTCGGACGTGCCAGCAAAATCGCCGAAGTAGGCTGCAGCACCTTCTCGGTTCTGACCCCATATGAGGTCCCAGATGTGATCTGGGATTGGAATTCGGGGGGCCGAGAAACCCATTTCTCCAGATTGCAGAGTCTGGAAGGAAGGAAAGGATGACGACGGAGCTTCTTTAGCTTTGGATGGCTCAGCATCATCCTTCTCAAAAGAGTCAATTATTATGACCTCTTCTTCTTCAGGGGTGAGGACGAAAGCCTCAACCTCTCTTGCAATGTCTGCCGTGAAACCCTCAGCACTGGGCATCACGACATCCTTATTCTTGTGCTCAGCGGCACTCTCCTGAACTTCTTCTTGGACCCCTCCCTTAGATTCGGGAGTTTTCTGATCCACCTCCATCTCAGGAGGTGGCGGAGGGGTCTTTTGAGGTGATTGGGGTGGTGGCCGGGGAACCCTCGGCGATCCATTGCCTTCCTCGGGTTCCCTTATTTCAACGCTGATGGTCATCGGCCTCCGCTGAAAGTCATGCGGGCCGATGACGGCCATTCTTCGGCGCCTTTTCTGAAGCGGCTGCTCGTCCATGTCTGAGTCTGAAGACTCTTCTTGTATCTGGTCTTCGGGACGAACAGGGGCTTTCCCTTATCTGTGTCTGTTACTCTCTTCAAACTGTAAAAGACAGGGGGGAGGAAGAATGTGAGTACAAAAAAAAAAAAAAAAACAACAAACACAAACAGACAAAGTTAAGTCTGAAAGCTCACCGAGGTCTTCAGCAAAGCCTCGTCTTCTTCAGCAGCCCTAGCTGCAGCTTCTTCTTCAGCAACCCTGGAGGACCCTTCTCCTCCTTCACAAGCTTCAATAACCCGTGCAACCTCTTCGGCTGTACGGGCAGCTTCAGCTTCTTCGTCCAGCAGCTGAAACCAGGGATCGCTCTTCTTCCACCAAGGCTTCTGCCTCTGATACAGAGCAACAACCTCAATTTGGAAGTGGGAAGAGTCTAGATGAACTTCCCTATGCCTCGGTTCAGTGATGGAGGGGGATCGATCAGTTACAACTCGTTCTCGGTTGACGCCAAGACGAGCGTAGTTAATGCCGACGTTGGTCTCGTCCCGCTCTGAAAAAGAAAAGGGGAAAGGTCAGTTCAGTTAGGTTGGCACAGCATAAAAAAGCGAAGTGAGGAGAAAAAGAGATAATTAAAAAGCCTCGGCCCCAGCCGAAGAAGCTTACCATCCTTAAACTTTCGGCTGAGGCCAACAGCTGCTAGCATGTTCTCTTGGAAAACATAATGCGTATCGGGGAGCCAAGTCTCCGGGATATGCTGCATTCGGCCGCTGCCCCCCCGGTTCGGCAGCTTGCCGAAGATGTTCTGTTGATTAAGGTTCGGATCTGGCCCGTTATCTGCGGGGGGACCTAGACTTCCGATGTCGGGATCAGGCTCAGCAAGGTACCGGGGAGCGCTGAAGACGCAAGGGTGGCTCGGGTCCGTGGGTGCCCTAACCCAAATCCATTGACCTCTCCAGTCCTTGTCTGAAGAGTCGTTCGGCCACATGGTTAGGTACTGGGGCCGAGACTCAATCCGGTACCACCCAGAACCATGACTTCCGTGCCCACTTTGAATATTTGGCACTAGCCGATGAAGCTTTTTGAAGCAGTGCAGGTTCGGCACATACTTGAAGAACTTGCAGACCCATAAGTATGTCATCACCCTTCGGATGCTGGTAGGAGTTAGCTGACATAGGGAGATATTGTAATGGATCAGCAAGTCTCGGACGAATACGTCCAAAGGGAACCTCAGCCCATACTGAAGTTTTCTTGTGTACACCCCCACATACCCCGGGGGTGGACGATGGATTCTATCGGATGCCACGGGCATTCGGCACCAATACCCATCAGCTTCAAGGATGTCGTAATGCAATTCAATTTGTTCGGAAAACCGATACTGATCGGCATTCTCCACCCACCATGAGTAGGGGCGGTTCTTTATCATCGCCGAAGCTACTTCGGCATCCTCTCACTCTGAAAACCCGGGGAGGATATCCCAAAGGACAGCGGGAACTTCATCGTCCCGCCCAGAAGCGCTCGACCCCTCCGTTCTCTGAGGAGGAGCCGAGGAAATTGGAGTCGCCCTAATCCCTTCAGCAGGGTCAGACTCTGGTCTTTGTCCATTCCAGGTCCCAATCCTGTTCCTAGGATCGGGAATTGGCCTTGCTCTTCTTGGAGCACGGGCTCTACCCCTAACTCCTCTTGCCATTGATGATTTCGAAGAAATAAGTCGAAAAAAGAGGGAAGGAGTTCGAATTCGAAGAAAAATAAACTAAAATCAAAGGAATTTACCTTAATCTGAAGCGAAAGTTGCCGATTTACGAGTTCGTAGTGGCAAGTCTCAGTTTCTAAGCTTAATGCTCGGGGAATTTGTGAAGTTTTGATGCGGGTTCTTGGGTTTTCTCGAGAATTCTGGGTTTGTGTTGGTGAATAAGTGAGGAGAGATGACGCGCCTCTGATTATATCTCCAGAAATGGGGATACGGGGAGTCCGCGTTTCAATTTCTCTTAAATACCCCACTAAGTAACCGTTAAACACACGACCTTGCGATTAAACTGCCCATTATCCGTCCAACTTCCACAATCATCCGCCTTAACCGTTGTTATCTCATTAATTACGGTTTAAATCAAATTTTTGGATTAATTAAATCATTCACTTCCCTCCTTTTCTGGATTAAATCAAACCCGACCCGTCATCCTTCCAAATCGGGTCTGGGGGGCAAGTTGTTTGGGTCCAATTTAGTCCAATTGGGCTTAGGCATTAAATGATCCAATTAAAAGCCCAAGGTCAAGGTTCATCTCTCCAATTGTGCTAAAGTCAAAGATCAGCCCTCAAGGCAAGCCAATTGGGCTAAGGCCCAACTTCTCCATGTATGAAGAGGTATAAAAGCCATCAATATTACATTTTTACATATATATTCTCATATATTCAAGCAAAGCCTCAAGCAACTAATTCTCTTGCATAGTGTTCTCTTTCTACACATTGTACTGACTTTAGCATCGGAGGGGCCTTCCTCGGCAACACCCCCGAGGCTAGTTTACGTGTGTTTACTGTGCAGGAAACCTTCGGCCCAACATAACTTGGACCGAATCAAGTCTTCTCCGTTTCATCGGACCTTCGGCAAGGTCCCATTGTTTTCACCCGAAACAATTATTATTGTAGTTGACCTATATTAATACTCACAGCCTCAATATCACTTTATGGTGATCATCAACTTAATTCTTTTAGACAACTTAATGGTGATTTTGAACAAACTCTTTTGATCAAATCCAATTATTCCAATCCATATATATTGACTCTTTTTATCTCTTGATATTATGTATTACTTTGTATTAGACATTAATTTGTTTCAAGCTAAGTGTATATATACCTACATAAATCGACGAGCAAGTTAAGTCTTAAGTATAACCGTTCTCTCCCCGAGACTATAATATGTATGCTGATGAAAGCAATATGCCAACCCTACGAAAATAAGAAGTGTGTCCATAAGATCATCCAATTAAGGCGACATAAAAATTAATTTGCTTTAATTTCCCTGTTTAGTCCCATGCATACCTTCACTTGCTTTTTCCCTCCACTTTTGAATTCATTGCCCGTTTTTCTCTAGTGGGCTTTATTGGGCCCCCAAAAAGGGTTATACTGTTTCAGATATGAATATTCCAAAATATATTATTCTTAATTAATAAAAATAAGCTTTTTTTTTAGTGCATGGAGGGGTCGTTATTATTACTCCTTAGTTTTGTAGGCCATTTGTTTAAAGAAGGTTTGTTTGCATTCTTTTTTTTTTTCCCCCTCTCTTCTTAAAAGCATAATAATTAATTTTTTAATGACAAGATTTTATGTGTTCGATCTTATATTAACTTAACCCGACTTTTATTTGTGTCACTAATCCATTTGTTTTGCTAGTCAAATCTAATATGCCACCCAAAACATTATGTTAAAGTTTTACATCTAATTAAAGAATAAATATGCAAAGTTGGTGGGAAATCTTGCATTGTTGTAAAAGTCTCTGTGTATATATGATCCATCTTCTTTATAGTTAGAATATTTTAAAAAAGAAAAAAAGAAAAAAAAAAAAGGCTATATAATTACTTTTTTTTAATACTAAATTGAAATTAAAAATCTATGATTTTATTAGTAGACCACTTTTATTAAATCTTTTATTTCCCTTCAAAAAAAAAAAAAAAAATTTCGTTTACGCTTTGTTTGGATAGCAAAGAAGGGAGGAAAAGAAGGGGAGGGAAAATAGAGGAAGGGAAGGGAAAAGAAAGGGAGGGGGAGGTGAGCTCCATTTTCCCTCCAAATCTCTCCAATTTGGAGAGATTATGGTTATTATAGAGAAAGGGAAAATGGATCCCTCCCTCTCCTTCCCCTTCCTTCCCCCAATTTTTTATCCAAACAAGAGATTTTGTCCCCCTCCATTTCTCTTCTCTTCTTTTCCTTCCATTTCTTCCTATCCAAACAAAGTGTAAAGGTAAAATAATCTAAAAAAATGATTAGTACCCCGTATTCCATTTAATCTTGGTATAGTGTGGACTAAGGGTCTGTTCTCTTACGTTGAAATTCAGTTCAGTTCAGCTCCTAATTTCCTTCTTTTATAAAATATTCATTTTAGTTCAGTTAAGCTCAGTTCAGTTCAGCTCATTTCAGTTCAGTTCAGTCAATGAGAACAGGCCCTAAGGTATGTAATACAATATGTGAGAAGAAGATAAATTCAACCAATTTAAATATTATGGAGTATATATGTACATTCTTAAGGATATCATTTTAAATAATAAGTCAAATTTTATGTATGGAAAATATGACAAAATTGCCTCTTTTTTTTCAAACTTAAGCTCTATTGCTTGACTTAATTACCTCAATCCAATGATGATCATGAACCAGGGGTGAGGCTTTGAAGGGGCCTTAGTAGGTCATATTATTTTCTAACTTTATGAAATTGATGATCAATGATACATTTTAAAATCGTGCAAATAGAAGAAAGAAAAACATCATTTTTGTAAATCTATGCAAAAATAAAATAAAAATTATAAAATAGAGGGAGTAATATATAAAAATATTGAATCCTATAAAATATTTCAGCTTTATACACTACACTAGATGAAGCCCGTGCGATGCACGGTTTGTTTGATTTTTTTAAAATAATGTTTTTTTTGTATTTATGAGCCTAAAATTTGTTATATATTTAGATAAAATTCCTAATATTAAAAGATAATATATAATATTTAATTAATTTAAACTTAAAAATCTCATTCGCCAATTTTGCTTACATGGCATTTAAATTATTTAATTCTAAAAGAAATTAATAATATCTTATTTAATTGGCTACTACTAAGATTTATAATCCTACATGGCGCGCTGAGAAAATTAGATCCTACGTGGCTCTCTAAAAACTCGGGAAAAAACTCCCCTTTATATATATATATATATATATATATATATATATATATATATATATATATATATATATATATATATACTAGATGTAAGCCCGTGCGATGCACGGTTTTTAAATATTTCATTTTGTATATTTTTTTGTAATTTCTTAATATTTTTTTGTTTTTATTTTCTATTCTATTATGTTAACATTAATTTAAGGTAAAATATTTTTTTTAAGTTTTAAATTATTCTTATTCAAATTTTATGTACATAGAACTTGAATTTATAAATTGAAATAAATATTATCTCATTCATCGGATAGTTTTAAATCAAAATATATTTTTTAATTTCTAATTATTTGTTAAAATAATATAAATCCTAATGTAAAAGATAATATAAAAGATAATTTTTGTTTTTTATCATAATTTAAATCTTAAATTACTATTTTTTGTTTTCAATTCTCAAATTTCATTTGTTAATTTTTCTTAAATGACGACTGAAAATTAAAATTCTAAATTAATATATAATCTAATTTTTCATTGGTCGAAATATAACTTTTGCTTATGTGGCGTACGATGCTCGAATTTTTATGTACATTTTGTATATAAATATTTTTTTTGGTGATCTGTTAATTTTTTTCTTGCATTATAAGTTTTAAAATTTTGTATGAAAGTATCATATCAGATATTTACATAAAACCATTAACATCAAATGATAATTTATATTTTTTAAATATCAAAATATAATTTTTAGTTTAATAAAAAATATAAATCCTAATATTTAAAGATAATTTTTAGTTTTGTAACAAATAAAAATGATAAAATTTGATGTTCTTAAATAATTAAAATCCTAATAAATTACTATTCGTCGTTTTTACCTACGTGGAAAAAATTTTGAATTTCATTCGTCAATTTTGTTTAGGTGGCGTGTGATTTTTTTAATTCTAAAATAAAATAGAAATCTAATTTTTAATTGGTCGAAAATATACCTTTTCTTATAATTTTTAGTTTTATAAATAATATGAATCCTAATATCTAAAGATAATTTTTAGTTTTGTAACAAATAAAAATGATAAAATTTAGTGTTCATAAATAATTAAAATCCTAATAAATTTCTATTCGTCGTTTTTACCTACGTGGAAAAAATTTAAAATTTCATTCGTCACTTTTGTTTAGGTGGCGAGTGATTTTTTTAATTCTAAAATAAAATAGAAATCTAATTTTTAATTGGTCGAAAATATACCTTTTCTTATGTGGCGCTCTCAATGCTCTCATATAAATATAATTTTTCATTGATCGAAATATAACTTTTGCTTATGTGGCGTGCGATGCTCGAATTTTTATATACATTTTGTATATAAATATTTTTTTGGTGATCTGTTAATTTTTTTCTTGCATTATAAGTTTTAAAATTTTGTATGAAAGTATCACATCAGATATTTACATAAAACCATTAACATCAAATGATAGTTTATATTTTTTAAATATCAAAATATAATTTTTAGTTTTATAAAAAATATAAATCCTAATATTTAAAGATAATTTTTAGTTTTGTAACAAATAAAAATGATAAAATTTGGTGTTCTTAAATAATTAAAATCCTAATAAATTACTATTCGTCGTTTTTACCTACGTGGAAAAATTTTTGAATTTCATTCGTCAATTTTGTTTAGGTGGCGAGTGATTTTTTTAATTCTAAAATAAAATAGAAATCTAATTTTTAATTGGTCGAAAATATACCTTTTCTTATAATTTTTAGTTTTATAAATAATATGAATCCTAATATCTAAAGATAATTTTTAGTTTTGTAACAAATAAAAATGATAAAATTTAGTGTTCATAAATAATTAAAATCCTAATAAATTTCTATTCGTCGTTTTTACCTACGTGGAAAAAATTTAAAATTTCATTCGTCACTTTTGTTTAGGTGGCGAGTGATTTTTTTAATTCTAAAATAAAATAGAAATCTAAATTTTAATTGGTCGAAAATATACCTTTTCTTATGTGGCGCTCTCAATGCTCTCATATAAATCTAATTTTTCATTGGTCGAAATATAACTTTTGCTTATGTGGCGTGCGATGCTCGAATTTTTATATACATTTTGTATATAAATATTTTTTTAGTGATCTGTTAATTTTTTTCTTGCATTATAAGTTTTAAAATTTTGTATGAAAGTATCATATCAGATATTTACATAAAACCATTAACATCAAATGATAATTTATATTTTTTAAATATCAAAATATAATTTTTAGTTTTATAAAAAATATAAATCCTAATATTTAAAGATAATTTTTAGTTTTGTAACAAATAAAAATGATAAAATTTGGTGTTCTTAAATAATTAAAATCCTAATAAATTACTATTCGTCATTTTTACCTACGTGGAAAAAAATTTAAATTTCATTCGTCAATTTTGTTTAGGTGGCGAGTGATTTTTTTAATTCTAAAATAAAATAGAAATCTAATTTTTAATTGGTCGAAAATATACCTTTTCTTATAATTTTTAGTTTTATAAATAATATGAATCCTAATATCTAAAGATAATTTTTAGTTTTGTAACAAATAAAAATGATAAAATTTAGTGTTCTTAAATAAATAAAATCCTAATAAATTACTATTCGTCGTTTTTACCTATGTGACAAAAATTTAAAATTTCATTCGTCACTTTTGTTTAGGTGGCGAGTGATTTTTTTAATTCTAAAATAAAATAGAAATCTAAATTTTGATTGGTCGAAAATATACCTTTTCTTAAGTGGCGCCCCCAATGCTCTCCAAAAATGCCTACTTTATTTATATATATTAGATTAGATTAGATTGGCATTTTCTAGCAAAATTTATTGAATTGGAGGGTCAATAATTTTCACCATATAAAATAAAAAGGCTATTTTTATGGGTCCAATCTCCCATGAATCATTCTCTACGTGAAATGGTATGATCCACTTATTCTATTGGGCCCAAATTATGAATAAGAATCAGTGGAACCAAATTATAAAAAAGAAAAGTTCAGTGGAAATTATTTGGGGCATTAGCTGATTGATCCACTTGCTTTATTAGGCCCAAATCATGAACAAAAATTGGTGGAACCAAAATTATAAGGATTAGTAGAGATCATTTGAGGCATTAGCGAATGGCCTTAAATGTATTACTAATTAATGCCCGAGCTATGCTCGGGTTTTCCATTGGATACATGGTTGGATTATCCGATTATTTATATGAATAATATGAAAAATAAATTTGTATAATAACTTACTTAGTCGCCAATAATTGGAATTATCAATATGTAATATACTTTTTTTTTTCTTCTACGATCAAATTGAAAAGAAGATTATGTAAGTTAAAAAGAGAAAAGTCTATACAAGCCCATTTAAAATTGAAATCATTTAAGTATATTCGGAGAAGGGTTTTTTCCAATGAGAGAGCACATTTGGTGGCAGGTGCGATGCCGATAGTATTAAAACTTCACAACTAATATATGTATTTGGGCATGCACGATCTTCTGAAAACCCAGTCCTGATTTCATGTATTTTACCTTTTGAATTAACCTTATCACTAGATCAAGCATTTTAAATTGTTTGGTAATGTCATCATTTTAGTATTTTACACATCATTTCAAAAATCCATAAAATTTATAATTTTTATTTATTTGAATATGATATCTCTATACTCCTTAGATCACATAAGTCTAGCTCTTTTTTAACTTACTTCTCTCTATTAAAACAAGAATAGAGAGATAATAGAGAGAAGTATAATATGGAGTTACGATATTTTTGGAGTGACTTTATTGTTTTAGATCGAGTGTGCCTTCTTATTTCTCCGAGATAATATTGATAGATGTCATCATAGTTTACGTATGTAAAGATGTAATCCGTCTCACCAAAGAGAAAAGGTTCATTCAAATTTAGAAGAAAGTTCATCATGCCGATGAACAAACTAATAACAATTGTCTTTTGCTACAATTTTCAGCTACTACCGTGTACACATCGACAGATTGAGTGTGTGTTTAGGTTTCTTAACAAACTTAATAAATGTATAATATTACACAACTACACAAGTGATATATCGAACTAACCACGCCACAACCAAAACTTGACCTAATGTATCGTTTTTTTGACGAATCAATGCTCTTTCGAATCACCACTAGTCATAGGCATTTAACTCTTTCAAAATATTTGTATTAGTGGACCTTAATATATTATTATAAAGAATTTATAATATGAATAATGCTACAATTAATAATGTTGAATGATACATAACTTTTCAAAAGCTTAAAAGCCGTTCCATAAAATATGTTTAGAAAGCTAAATATAAAAATGCTAATAAAATACGGTGTATAAGATTAAGTATTTACATTCAACACAATTTTTTTCCAGAAATTCTGAAATTACAAGCTAAGTTTCGTCGTATTTTCTCACAAAATTGAAGTTTATATAGTGTATTTTACTCATCAATCTTAAAAGATAAAGTTACAAACTGAATAGATGTGTATTATATATAAAGAGGATTAATATATGTGAATATGGCATGAGGCATGAATTTTTATTCAATTAAAATGAAATGTTAGTTACTAAACTACATTTATAATTGATAAAATAAATAAATAAATAATTAGTAATAGATAACATTAATCACTTGATTTGTAGAACTTTATTTCCTTGAATCAAGGTGGAAAATAGAAAGACCAACTACTCTTGGAAGTTTGTAACATACATATATTACTTTTATTGGTCATATTAGATTAGTAGTTCAAAGGTATGCATATAAATCACTATCGCTAAGCTAAAGTATACAACACGATTCACATTTTCTTTTTGAAGTATGAGACAATTAACAGAATATTTCGATGCTAACTTGTGACTTTAGGTAACACAGCATACCCTTAAAATCAACGAGTTGCAAATGCTTGCTTATAAGTAGTAATTGCTCAACTAGAAAAAAAAACATAAAACACATACAAGCATATTATCCCGTGTACGCTAACACAAATAATGTGATGTTTTAATTACTGGTGGATCTTACACCAAAATTAGAGGAGATTCGAGGTTTAAACTTCAACCTCTAGTCAAAATTTTTGATCCATACTGTTACTAGCCGCATAATTTTAATAGAAACAAAACTGTCGAGAAAAAACACGTAACTAGAAAAAAAAAACCAAGTTGGATTAAGAAAAGAAACCGAAAAGTTAGATAAAAAAAAAGCAAATAAAAAGGCGAGAACGAAGAAATAAAAAAAAGACGTGGGAAGTACAAGTGAGACAGATAAAGAGCATGGTAACCCTCTTGTGCTTAGCATGCATGGAGGATGGAATTCACATGGTTTGCCCATCACTATATAATTTCACTTTCCTTAATGTTTGCCACCTTTATTGTTCTTTCTTTTTTTTTTTCCTCATTTTTTAAGCTAACAATTTTAATTTATAGCAATTGGTAAATAACTTATTAGTTTACACATTTTCTTGCTTTTTTGCTAACTTTTTTTTTAAAGGGAAATTTTTAAACCTAATTGTTAGATGCATAAATTGATCTAATCTGAGATGCATGGTAGGTGTGTTGGTACGTCAAGGAATTTGTGGACCTTTTTTTACCTTTTCCTTTCAAACAATAATCATACCATACATAACATGTTTACTTTGATAAGTCAATAAAAAAACAAATACTCCATAATATAACCGTCAACATTATTCATTTTAGAAAAATGATATGAAATTGAAATTACTGGGGTGCATCGTGTTATCACATAATCCTTCGTCATTCCTTGTTAGGTCTCTAGATACTTATTAGAAGTATCATTTTTGTTTATGCATGTCAAATGAACCTTGACAAAAAGTTTTTAAATCAATTTTATACATAATTTTTAAGAATAATATATATTGATATTGGGAAGCGAAGTTGAGAAGTTCATGACCATTAAAAAATAGGACATGAATGTATGTATGATGAGCAATGTATAAAAATCATCAATCTCTATTAGGTAAATTATAAGTAACATCACACATAATGTGTTATAGCTATTGAAAAATATTATTTTCACACAAAGTAATTTTCTTTTTCTTGCTTGTCAAAGTTACATCACAAAACGTACAATATTATTGTAGACTTTTAGCCTCTTGTAATTTCAAATTTTGTGGGGTGATTGCAACCTAAACTGTAACACATTAAGGCCTTATTCTTTTAAGTTGTTCTGTTTTACTCTGCTGAAATCTGTTATGCTTTGTAATGCGATAGATAGAGGGTTGGGGCTATCACATTATCCATACATCGAATAGTGGGAGTTATTAAACAATTAGATTAGTAATTGAATTGGTGGTTATTAGTAACTCAAGAAGTACGTGCCACACTACCACCTACTCACATTCACATGTCTCTATTGAATCCAAATTAACAAGAGGTGGGGATTTCGTAAACGTGTGGAGCATAGCATAGCTCCCAAACATTGAAATTGACCCACCTGGATCCACAACTCTACACAACTAACTACTCATAACATACTATGTTACTTATTTTTTCATCGTTTTGATTTTTGTATTATTCATTTATCTACATATTTCATTTCTAGTTTTAATTACACATGATCTAGCCAGAAACCTTACAATCGCCTAATTTAATTATGTTTTCAGAAAATCATATTTAAATACAGAGTAAATAATATACTACGTAAATATTGAAACTTTACGTTACTTAACATACAAGTATACAACCATGAAAGCCATAATACAACTATACAAGTATGATAAGGTTAAAAAAAATGGAGGAAGTATTAAACAACGATTCAGGATGGTTGGTGATTACTATGATGGGCCAAAGATACAATCACTTAAAGGTCATTCTTTACAGCAAATAAATTTCTAACTTTAGTAAGCTATAAATATCAATCATATATATAGAATGGTGTAGGCAGCCTTTTAACTTTTTAAGTAACTAGCTAGTTTCAAGAATAACACTTTAGAGATTACATTCCAATTTGTACACAGCTATAAATGATACTCTTGCTATCAGACTCTGAGATTCATATCTACTATTGCAATTTTGCAATTTATGCATCTTTCACTTTTATTTTTCCCTCCCTCTAGTGTACGGGCAGTTTATGGTTAATTTGCCTGTAGTCTTGGTGTCTCACTACTATTGTGATGAGTCATTTTGCAAACTGTATCATCATATTCTCTACTAGAGGCACTACGACTTTTAACTTTTACAGAGTGAAACATCAATATAATATAACAAGTCTAAGGGCTTTGAGTTGAACTAAACTAAATATTTTATAAGAGAAGGAAATTAGGAATTGAATTGAACTGAACTGAACTGATTGAAGCTGAATTGAAATAAAAATAAGGTGAAAAGGACAGACCCTAAGGGCCTGTTCTCTTACGTTGAAATTCAGTTCAGTTCAGTTCAGCTCAATTCAGTTCAGTTCCTTTCCTAATTTCCTTCTCTTATAAAATATTCAGTTCAGTTCAGTTCAGCTGAGTTCAGTCAATGAGAACAGACTCTAAGTAAGTACGGAGTAAGTAACACTGTAACAGTTACAGATTGATTTTACTAATAACAGAAGAGTAAAAGTTTGGTATAAAAGTATTAAAGCACCAAGTTTCCATGTTAGAAGGAGAATTTAAGGGCCCAATCTTAAAAGAGAAATAGATGGCTAAATTAAATGACCATTATTTTTGGTGGGGCTACTTTGGTATGATGACATTAGTTATTTAGACTTGTTACAACTATTGTTAGATCACGTGATTATGCTACAGCAAATTACAAATATCTGCCGTCTTTTTACATTCCTTGTTAATAATTTTCTCGCTTCATTTCATTCCAACAATCTTTCTTCCTTTCTTTCATTCTTCTCTTAATCTTGCAATGTTTCAGCTTCTCAGATTACCCACTTAAATCTTTATCCTTTTCCCATCGTAAGTCCTCGAGTTCTTTTTTTAATCGCAACGTATTCTTTTATGTATCAGTCGGTTAGTCCTTTAAATGATTAAATCAAATATTGAGAATGTTATGTTACCTTGTGTTGCTTATAGTTGGTCAGAAATGCAGTTATCTTAATGCTAAAACGACGTCTTAAAGTTTATGATTTCATGTGGGTTCCCCATAAAGTTGCTAAATTATGTTCATTATTTATGCTTCGAAAAAAGACTTTTCTTAACATTATTATAGTATTTGTTCTTTGTTTGCCTAGGTGAAGTGAATTTTTTTTGACATATTCATCTGGGTATCTTCAAAAATTGCCTCTTGAATCTCGATTCTTGTTCTAGAAGTTCTTAACACACTCATAAATCCCACTTCAAATCTGGGTTTAATTGAAGATTTTATTTCATACCCAGAAAATTATGGACAATACTAATAATAATTGCTGGGGTTCCAACAATAACAAGGTACTTATTATACTCCACCCATTTAATTTAATTTCATCCTTATTTTATTTTATTTGGACTTTTTTTTTTTTTTTTGATGTATTTTTAATTTTTTATAATTTTATTTATTGTAGGACAAATCTTGGAGAGCAGTATTAATATTAGCATATCAAAGCTTGGGAGTTGTATATGGAGATTTGAGTATTTCCCCTTTATATGTGTTCAAGAGTACATTTGCAGATGACATTCATCATTCTGAAACAAATGAAGAAATTCTGGGTGTTCTTTCATTTGTATTTTGGACATTAACTTTACTTCCTTTGCTTAAGTATGTTTTCATAGTCTTAAGAGCAGATGACAATGGTGAAGGTATGTAATAATAATTTTATTTATAATCAAAGTTATAAAACTTAGATTTATACCATGTTTGTTGTTAATAATATCGTGTATGAAATATTTGCAGGTGGTACTTTTGCTCTATATTCATTGATATGTAGGCATGCCAAAGTGAGTCTTTTGCCAAATAGACAGGCATCAGATGAAGATGTTAGTACATATAAGATGGAGCATCCTCCTGGGAGTAATAGTAATTCTAAGGTTAAAATGGTGCTTGAGAAGTATAAATGTTTGCGTACTGCATTGCTAGTGTTGGTTCTTCTTGGTACTTGTATGGTTATTGGAGATGGACTCCTTACTCCTGCTATCTCTGGTATAATTTTCTTTCTTTTGGTTGCTTTAATTTATTCGTGGTTTATGTTACTCGGACTCTTTGTTTCACCTCGAGGACCTGTGTTGAATCCTTGACAAACATGTTACTTCCTTCAAAAGAATTAAAATGAAATAGCCGAATTTAACTGTTTGACACATTTATGTCTGAGCATGGATTTTGGGTGTAATTTGGCTCCCTGTACATTTTTTTTTATTTTGTTCAGAAACAATTGCCTTAATTTTGCTAAATGAATGTTTTTGAAGAGAGTTTTTCTTTGAAAATGTAGTTTAATCTTCTTCAATATGAGTGGGTTATTAGTTCTTCAGGTTCCCATTTTGACATTTTCTCCCCTGCTTATGTTGTTTCCTCTTTTAATGTAGTTTTCACTGCTGTTTCCGGCCTCGAGTCTTTGATGTCCCCTGAGAATCACCAATGTAAGCCTTCAAAGCTCTTCTGGCTGAATTACTAGTCTGTTTGATTATTGATTTTAGTGACTTCCAATCACAAATTACAAGTATCCAAGTTGATTATTGTTCATGAATTTTGAAGTCCAATATCTGTAAAATGTCATACTCACGCTGAATATTAGCCTTTGCAATGGAGCATAACGTTGAAAAGTGCACAATTGCCTATTTAATTTGACATGTATCTTATTTTGACAAATTACTTTCCAGTCAATATTTTCCTTCTTCTTTGTGATAACTGTTTTGTAGTATAGGATTGTCTTAGCTTGGTTGTTTTTGTTAGGCACATACACGACTTTTCTTTGGATCTTCGTCATTGTTTTTTCTCGTGTTAATTTTCTGTTTTTTTTTGTTGAACAATGATGTATAATATGCGTTCTGAATTTTATTGATATTGAAAATGACTGTTGAAAATGTATTTTCCACCTATCATATATGCTGCAAAACATGCGGTCTACGTTTTAATCAATTAGTATGTCATTTTCTTCCTAGTGTTCTTCCCATTTTGTATCAGAAATTGAAGTCCTTATGAAATATATGAGACCCTGTCCAAGAATTTTCAATAAACCCTGCCAAGTCGGCTACGAAATCAGAGCAACAATTGATGGAGTATCTTCTTAGATTTTGATAGAGAACATAGAGTCATACTATATACTGTACTACGTAGTTTGTATTAGGAGTTTAGGACAGTCCTCTCTCACATGATTAAAATTAAGCAAAAACCGTATGGAAGTTAATTTAAAGAAATGCTCTTGTAAATTATTACATCATACATAAATTTAAAATCTACATCATACAACTTATTGATCAAAATTATATATGTTGACTGGAAAAAAAAAAGTATCAAATGTGGATTGTGCCCTCTTGCTTTGGGGTGGTTTGTGTTCCTTTGATGTTCAATGTGTCGGTAATTTGGTATAGGTGTTAGTGTGCCCACTACTTTGAGTGGTGATAATATGTGTGGACAAGCATACACATTGTGGTGGATACTTACTAGGTAGCATGGGCTGACACACCTATGATAATTCTTTGGAATTTGGAGGACTCAATTCTCAGGATTTCCAATTAAAAAATCAAAGATGGGTTTTGGTTAGCATGCTGCAATACCCATTAAGAGGACGCGTCTGATCTTTTCATTGTCTCTAAATAATGTCACATTTGATTAAGAGCCATTTTTAAGAATACGAGTTAAATTGAATAGCTAATCCTTCTGTATAGTCTTTCACTGGGATTCCTCTTCTTAGTTTCGTTAAGAATAGTATGGGAAAGGAAAAATCGATTTCCTAAGCTTAGGAAGTGATTTGTTATTTTGGGACAGCCAATAATAGAAATCATAGGCTTGTTAGGGACAAGGGAGTATAGTAAAATTAATACTATTTGATATTTTGATGAGGAAGTTCTGTTGGCTTATACAAGTGCAGCATAGTTTTATTTCCAAGAATCTCATTTTAATAGCAAATAGGAATTCAACCTTATTTGGAAATAGCTTTTTGACTTCCAAGCTCAACACCTTGATTTTATTACACTTTCTTTTGCAGATGCTGTGATCCCAATCACATGCTTCATTTTAGTCTGTCTTTTTGCTCTTCAACACTATGGAACACATCGAGTTGGCTTCGTCTTTGCACCTATAGTTTTGATCTGGCTACTATGCATAAGTGGTCTGGGGTTATATAATATTCTACATTGGAATCCACAAGTTTATCGAGCTATTTCACCATACTACATGTACAAGTTCTTGAAGAAAACCACGATAAGTGGATGGATGTCTTTAGGAGGTGTTCTGCTCTGCATTACAGGTAAACTTACAATCTTGTTTACTCAAGCACTGTGTCTATTATCACTTATCAGTTATCACTTCATCAGTCTAGGGCTCGCCAACACCTACAATCTTTACAAAGACTCGTTTCTGACCAATTTCTCATTCACACCCCTACCATCAGTACCTTGAGTTATGTAGTGCATCTAGTCTCCTTACACTTTGTTTTTGATTATAACCGAATTGAGTCTTTAAGTTTACACAACAGGTTTCTAACTGTCCTCTTTGCAGGTTCGGAGGCAATGTTTGCTGATTTAGGACACTTCTCTTACATGGCAATTCAGGTACATATTGTAATCTCCTTGTTTGACTGTTCATTCAGTCATTTTCAGCATCATGTCTGGTGTCTATGGTTAGTCTGCAACTTCATGCACTCAGCTACAAACAGAAATTCTGATCCACCAATTCTTGCAGATTGCTTTCACTTTTCTTGTATATCCAACTCTCATACTAGCTTATATGGGTCAAGCTGCTTATTTGTCAATGCATCATGAGAATTCCGATGCAATCAGTTTTTACCTCTCTGTTCCAGGTACCTTATTTCTAATGCAATATGTATTACTACGTACTATGTACCGTGTTGGTTCCAAAGTCCAAACTAATTTGGTTGCTGTGACATTGAAACTTTTGGGTGCAGAAAAGGTCAAATGGCCAGTGATTCTGGTAGCTATTCTTGCTTCAGTTGTGGGAAGTCAAGCAATTATAAGCGGGACATTCTCAATCATTAACCAAAGCCAATCACTTGGTTGCTTCCCCCGAGTCAAGGTTATTCACACGTCAGATAAGATACATGGCCAGATATACATTCCTGAAATCAACTGGATACTGATGGTCCTCTGTATTGCTGTTACAATAGGATTCAGAGATACGAAACACTTGGGAAATGCATCAGGTACTTTAATCTTCACATTTTCGACTCTTGTTAAACTTTTTCTCTCCATATACATTTTCATTTAAAATTTTGGATGGGATAAGAGCCTTATTACTTGGTATATTGAGAAACTTCAAATTTTTATTTGCCCTGCAGGTTTAGCAGTGATGACAGTGATGTTGGTGACAACATGCCTAATGTCCTTGGTCATTGTTCTATGCTGGCATAAACCTCCCATATTAGCTCTTTGTTTCCTTCTCTTCTTTGGTTCAATCGAAATCCTCTACTTCTCAGCTTCTCTGGTCAAATTTTCTGAGGGAGCCTGGCTTCCAATCCTGTTAGCTCTTATTCTGATGGCCATCATGTTTGTATGGCACTACGCCACCATCAAAAAGTATGAATTTGACCTCCACAACAAAGTGTCCTTGGAATGGCTTCTAGCCTTAGGCCCGAGCTTAGGGATATCACGGGTCCCAGGCATTGGCATGGTCTTCACTGACCTCACTTCTGGCATCCCAGCTAACTTCTCTCGCTTTGTCACAAATCTCCCTGCATTCCACAAGATATTGGTCTTTGTCTGTGTGAAGTCTGTTCCTGTTCCCTACATTCCCCCAGCTGAGAGATATCTTATTAGCCGTGTGGGCCCCTCAAATCATCGTTCCTATCGATGCATAATCCGTTATGGGTACCGTGATGTCCACCAAGATGTTGATTCCTTTGAGTCTGAGCTTGCTACTAAGTTGGATAAATTCATCCGTTATGATTGGGCCCAGGAACAAGGGGAAGGCCAACAGTCCCTTCAATGTGATGAGGCTCGATTAAATGATGGATGTAGGTTAGCTATGACGGGCACAATCAGATACTCCCGTGAACCTCCATATGAGATTGATGAAAACCCACAACCAGCAAGCGTGTCCATTGGACTGCCTACAGTTGACAGCATGGGGGACATCATGGAGATGGTGCCTGTAAAACAAAGAGTGAGATTCGCTGATGATGCAAGGTCCTGTGATGACAGAGAAGTCCAGATGCTGCAAGAATTAGATGATCTATGGGATGCTCAGCAAGCTGGGAGTGCCTTTATAATAGGGCATTCCCATGTTAGAGCTAAACAAGGATCATCTTTTCTTAAGAGGATTGCCATTAATTTTGGGTACAATTTTCTTAGGAGGAACTGCAGGGGGCCTGATGTTGCACTCCGGGTGCCACCGGTGTCCCTTCTAGAGGTTGGCATGGTCTATGTTGTTTAAGACTCGGATTATGCTGTGTAATTAGCTTTACTTACAATCAGTTTTGTTAATACATATGAAATGACAGCGTATGTGGCTGATTTTGTGCATCGTCACATAACGAGAGAAGTTAGGGCATGTCTTGCTACTAAGAAGAAATGCTTTGTACAGTTAGTCTTCTGATGGCTTTACTTCAGCATTTGTCCTTATAGAGAGTGAATGATTTAATCATGGTTAAGAACGTGTAATTTTAGTAATGTCATAAGAGTATGGCTAATTGCTAAACAGATTATTTTTAACTTTAAAGAGTCAAAAGTGCCCTTAATCAAAGTCTACCTTTGTTAGTTGCCTAACTAGTTCGGACTTATCCGGAAAATCTTTCTTTTGAACACATGTAAAATTACGCTATTAGATAACCACACGACTATTCCTCAGTAGATGCTTGCAAAGTTGCAATAATACATGGTACACAAAAGAATTTGACGCAAAGCGTCCCAATTGACAAGCAAACTGAAGAGCCACGTCTCTCTCTTTCTAAACCATATTTTCTGAGTGGTAACTAATCTCTTACAGTATGTGGCTCTTGTCACATAGCTACCTCAACTCACAAACCCCACAAAATTATGCTGCTAAATTCCTAAAGTAACATAGTTCAACATACCATTACACAAGTATATATATTCTCTATTTCTCTACTCTCTAAATTATTACTTGCATTTCAAATTTACAAAAATATTAAAGAAGAAAAACCATAAATGGGATTCAGAACCTTACCTCTATCATCTTCCCAGAATGGGATCCTCCAACCATCCATAGCTCCTCAAACCATGCGCATACATAGTTATAGACAGAGCAACATATTAAGAGTAGTCTCAGCGAAAAAGGAAGACGACAAGGAGGAGCAACCAAAGAAGAAGAAGCAATCTTTGTTTACGAGTGTCACTGATGCTTTGGATTTTGCTCAAGCAAGGTCAGCAGAGGATGCTCAGCTTATTGAGGAAGCTAGGGAAACTACCAGCTCAGGTCGAATGATGAATAGGGAACAGGTACCGATTTTGGATCACCTTACGATTTTCTCTCCTTGGGATTATGTTGTTAACATGTTATTACGTTTACATAGTTTTGATTCTAAGCTGTTTGGGTTTTTTTTGATGCAGTATGGAGCTCTTCGGAGGAAAATCGGAGGAACATACAAGGATTTCTTCAAATCATATGTCGAAGGTATGTACATCTTGCAATCCAATGCCATTAAAGCTTATCTAGCTAGCTAATTCAACTAACATACGGCAAAATAGCCTAAGTAACTTTAAGTAGCGAGTAGCAGTTAAAATCTAAACGACACTATCAACATTCCGCCCCTGTTAGATGTCTAACTGCTTGGCAATTCGCCGTATTCTTTACTCATTCTTGGTTTTTTCTTATCATACAGTGGATGGGCAATATGTGGAGGAAGGCTGGGTGGACAAAACCTGTAAGGTGTGCAAGAAAGATACAGCAGGTGAAGAAAGGCAAAAGGACAAGTTTGGGAGATATGCTCATGTAGCTTGCCTTGAGAAAAAGAACTCAGGCAACTTCTTTACTAATCTATTCTCTAGGTGATTGGAGCTGTCAATTTTGGCTCGGAATTTTGTTTAAGATAATAGCATAGCAATATATGGAGTATACTTGTATGTAATTTGCTACTCATTGTTCTATACATAATGTATCAGTAATTCAGTACTGAATTTCTTAAATGTGCTTGCATTTAGCTATAATAACTTGATCCATTTGTGTGCTACAAAATTTAAAGGCTGTATTGATATTGTGAAATAAAAAGACTACTATGATTTAGACCTTCATTAGGCACCGAGAAGAGAGAGAACCGAAAGCCTACAATATACGGAGTATTAGAGCAGATTAAACTTTAGGCTAGGCTAAGGCTGCAAATTCAGGTTGCATCGGTTGACCCGAATGGAGACAGTTGGTTTGTCTGGGTCTCCAGAGTCAGGACACTTGCAATATTCGCATAGAATAGGGTCCTAACCCAGGATCACTTGTGCAGATATGCTAACACTAACCACTGTCATTAGCTGAAGGACAGGTGATGAACACATAATTTGTCACCAATAATCTCAGTACATAAATCAGAATATGATAGGTTAAATTGCAGCATCATCTGCTTAACAATTAAGTATATGGTACACATCAAAAACAGCTCAAAGTGAATTTGATTTAGTTAATATATCGGTTTAAGTCTTAAGAAATCACTGATGCAAATCATATACTGCAAATGGAATAGGCGTATAGCAATATCAGCAACAAACTATAAATGACAGTCATAATCATCACAAACAGTAAATTTACCAGAGCTACAAGGGGTCCTAGGATTTAGGTAACGGTGTGCAATTATGCAGGATTGAGTTTGACAAACAGTAAAGCAAATTATTACTAAATTATCTTTTACCAATTGTAGTTAGCTAAGAATGACTGCAAGGCAGAACATAAAAAATTGGCAAAGTGAATGCGTAAAAAAGAAAACAGATGGATACGTAATGGAAGAAACAGATCTTGGTAATCCTTTCATCTTAAAGTTCAACACAAGGGCATCATATGATAATTAACAATGCTCAATAATAGCTACAAACGATTGCTCATGGAAAAACATAGTAAGCAACATAAGTAAACTGAAAACCTTTCAGAGCCCTCGTCACCTAGTTTGATCAATATTAGTGGTGCAAGGAATAACAATGACCAATTGCTCCAAGAATTACAACATAAGGCAATAGCTAGCAGATGCAGAGTGTGCTTTTTTCATTCTAGATCAAAGTTCAACAAAGACAGATTTATAACAAAGTCATATATAATAAAGGCTACATTATAGTATCTGACAAAGCAAGGATCTTAATGACATGAATGACACTTGAAGTACATTGACTCAAGAGGTTTCTGTGGCAGCTTGAGTAAGTCCAGATTTAGCCAACAATTTGGTCAAGGATTCTGGAGAGTGTACCTGGTACTTGACTTTTCCAGAAGGCAGACGATAAACTTCAGCCAATTCAAGCTTCTCCGAGGTCAGACTTGTGCTGTCCATCGTCTTGCTGAGGACCTTCAATGCAAGCTGAATAGCATCTTCGCGGCTGATATCATCCTTGTAGTCCTGCTTAAGCATAGACTGTGCAGCTTGATTGTTAGCTCCTATTGCAGTAGCTTTCCACCCACCATAATTTCCACTTGGATCACTCATATAAAGCTGGAAACCATAATTCTTGTCCCATCCAGCAAAGAGAAAGGAAACACCAAAAGGCCGAAGCCCACCAAACTGTGTGTAACCTTGCTTGGTATCACACAGAGATTGGACCAACTGCTCAACAGGCATTGGTTCTTGGTACAAAAAAGTGTAACGTTGTGCTTGGACTCGAGCTGTGTTTATCAGAATGTTAGCATCAGACATGATACCAGCAACAGCACAAGCTACATGATCATCAACCTTATACATCTTCTCAGTAGTAGTGGAGGTCTGAAGAAGCTTAGAAGTGACCTTCTTCTCACCAACCAAAACAACCCCATCATTAGCCAAAATACCTATGGCACTTCCTGCATTCCCAATTGCCTCCATGGCATACTCGACTTGGTAAAGCCGACCCTCGGGCGAGAAAATGGTAGTCCGACTATCGTATCTCCGAGACATGATTCACTACCATAGGCATCGAAACAATTACAGTATGAGTTAATCATCACATTCAAATGAAAGTTACTCAACATTTGTTTCTCATCCATCAATGATCAATCAATTCATAATACCAAATTAACGAAAAGTACAGCATTTCCTAACAAAAAATAACATATATCAATCAAAAGATTCATTCAAAACCCTATAAAGCAAATACTAGTATTTTAAAAGAGATTAAAACCCCACAAAACAAAAATCAATTTTAAGATGATCCAGATTCACACATTCACTCAAACATTCAATTCTAAATAATTTTACGAAATCCAAAGAAATGACATTTAAGAAATACCCAAATCAAATTCAAAATTATCAAGCTAAATTGGATTACACTCTTTAAAATTTCAACTCCCCATCAAATTTAAGTAAATCCGAAGAAATTACATTTAAGAAATACCCAATTCAAACTCATAGTTATCAAGCTAAATTGGATATTTTAAGCTAATTGGATCACAAATTGAGTTCTTCACCTATATCAAAATTATCATCTGAATCGGTTATACATACAATGATAATCAAAGCAAAAGAAAACCACAATTAATTATGAGCATTAATCGTCGAAATAAGAGAAATAAGACCTAGATTGGATGATAGAAATGACGGAAAAAGAAATAAACTTACAATATTGGGAGATTAGTACTTCAAATTTCTTTTGTGTGTTTATGCTTCTACTTGAATAACTAGATACTCTGTGCTAAAAAACACTGGTTAATTGGTTTGTCTTCGTTTCTTGAACAAGAGGGTACCCTTTTTTTAAAAAAATATTTTTTCCTGAAAAAGTATAAAGGAGAATGGGAGACCACTTTAAGATGGGCTTATTCCAGTCCATTGAGTTTGGGTTTAGAAAAGCCCAATATGAATTAAACCAGTACGAGCATGTCGTGACACCCGCAACTCCAAACTCGACACAAGCAAGACACAACACATTATGATGTTAGAGACAACCATGTGCTATGTAAAAACGCAATATCCAATTATTGTAAATAATTTATAATGTTGGTAGTCTGGTACTAGTAGTAAAAAAGGCAATTTGATATTGTATGACTTGATATGATACGACATGACACGACACATACATTTAGTTGTGACTTGTGCCTAATTTCTATTCTATTGTCACGAGAACGACATGTAGCCTTATATGATCCTACCTAGCCCAATTTAATAATGACCTTGTACAACCTCCACCAATGGCTCAATTTAGTAATTTATCCCAGCAAGGCCAACCGTTCAATCTTCAATGCTCATAAACTCACATTTTCTCCATAAACAAAACATACGATGCGTTTCACTCAAAACGCAGCGTTTAGATACCCATGAAATTGGCGGGAATCCTGAACCCCTAGAAATTGGCGGGAAAATCCCACCTACTTACACTCCCGCCGCACTCCCTCATTTCCACTTAACACACACTTCCCTGATTATCGAGGAGAGAGAAAATCAAAGATCAAGCTCAAAAATGGTAGGATTACCGTACGATTGCCTCGCTAATCCTGTCGGAGCCGTCCGATTAACCTTCGAAAAAGCCGTTTCTTCCGGCCTCAACCCCTCCACCTCTACCGGCGCCGATTGGGGCGCCGTCGATCTTTTCCGTCAATTCCTCTTCGACGATGGTGGTCTTTCTCAGGTATCCATCAATTAATCACATTTCTAGGGTTTTCGAAGAATTCGTTTGATTATTTTTTTGTTTTGGGGAATTTTTAGGTTCCGATTTTAAATGCGGCGAGTGTAAAGTATTTACCGACGAATTCGTTGGTTCGATTTCGAGGGATGATTCAAGATATGCTGGGAAATGAAGTTTATGTTGGTGCTTACAAGGTAGTAATTTTTTAGGGTTTTTGATGAAATTAATGTTATAATTTGAGGAAATTAATCTTATTTTATTTGTTTGTTGGTGTAATTTGAAGGATGGTTCAACTTGGAGGACCAACAAATTCTCAGATGTTTGTCAGGTTGATGTGGATATGTCCCCTGATATGAAGTTTTGGGAGCGTCGATTGCTCTACTGTGTTCCTGTGAGTTTTCCTTTTTCATTTTCTTTTATGATTTCTTAATTATGCTTTTGTTGTTCTTTATTGTGTTCCTGTAAGGTTGTTGTTTGTTTGAGGATTCATTTCTTGATGAAAGATGGGAATTTGATTGATATTATTATGATTTAGTCGCGATTTGATCCTATGTCTTGAGTTCCATGCCCTGGCCCCTAAGGCTAAACACTAGCATATGTGTTCGTAATTTCGTATTTTGGTTGGTAAATTGATGCATACTTGTACTTTCTTTATCCAAAATATTCTTAACATGTTTCTTATAAATTAAAAATTAACTTGGATTTAACTAATTAAAACTGAATTAATAAGATGACATTTATGTTTAAAAGTTGGTATTGATATTATAAAGTGAGATATAATGTCTGATCAAAAGTAATTGAGTTGTAATAATCTATGTTTTTTTATGGATTGGAAGGATTAGTAATCTTCTTTGGTGCTTAATTTGGATGAGTATAAAAGTTGGTAATGTAAGTATTCGGGAATAATTATTTATTATTGTGTGAATATGTATAGGTACCGGGGCTGAATTCATGGGCAGAACCCTTGGAAGCTTTGTCGAATCAGCAAAGGAGTTTTGCTTCTCAGCAAAGGGAGAAGCGTCCAAGGGATGATCATGAAACTGTTGATCATATGGAGTTGGTAAGGCTTTTGACATATTCGAAATGTTTGTGTTCAGTCATAGTTCTATCATATGAATTTATTAATTTAATAAAAGAATGTTTTACTCGAAAGTTTGAAACACCATCCTATCTGAAGACTATAACCAGTATCCTAACAGAATACTAACAACATGGTTTGTTTGCTTATAGTTTTGTTGCATAATGTCGACAATTCGAAATGCTACTGTAGGCATGTTTAATTGATAAGAATGATAACTACAATGTGCTGCCTCTTGAAAGTCATGCACTCTTGATTTCCATGTGTTGTCTTAATTGTGATCTGCTTATATGATGCAATTGATTTTTTATTTTATTTTATTTTTTCCCTTGGCAGAGATCAAATCAAGACTGTGAGGATTCTCCAATTACTAAAAAGATGGTAAGCAGAAAATGTCTTGTATTTTGCTGGTCTAATAGAACACTGTTATTCACTCTTAAGCATTACCTTAGCCGCATGATTGTGTTGTAGTACCACTAACTATTGCAAATTAGCCATCATAGAGTGGCACTGAATACCCTTACTCTAGTGGTTTTGCTAAAAATAATCTGCATATCATTATGAAACAATCACAACTTTAGAATCTTTCTGTAGCTGGAGCACCTCTTTTTTCTTCTTTCCTATGAGAGCTTATGAGACGTTGCTGATCTGATTAAATATGTATCTCTAACAACAGAGGGAAGAGGGGCATTCTTCCTCATCTGCAATGCAGCAAGACACCGTGAAGGAAGGAACCACTCCTTCCTTTGGACCACCTGATTCCGAGATAAATTCTTTTCCTTGTTTGGTTAAGGTATGCTTCTTTTTTTTTTTTTTTTTTTTTTTTTGAGGCAGTTAAGGTATGCTTCTTGATCCTTGAATTATCATCATGTTGATGAATGTTTTCTTTACCAACTTACCAAAGGAGTAACTTTCTACTTAATTTTTTCATGGGCAGGTTTATGATTCCCCGGAGTCTGATTTAAAACTAAATGAGATTTTTGAGTTTATCGGAGTTTTGAACTATGATCCAGAGTTAGCATTAAACAAGGATGAGTCTGATATGCAGTCAAATGACCTTTATGAAGATGACTTGGTTCAATTACCCCCTAGCAAGGTTTGCACAAATTCCTGGGTGTGAGTCGTGTTGTTATTAATTTTATCTAAAAAATCTCCATGCTTGCTTTGTACAATTAACGATTTAACGTAAATACTTACAGAGTGAAGTTATTGGGCTGGTATCTTTTGCAATTGCTACTCAAATAATCAAACACAAGTTGTTTAGTAACAGATGATTTCCAACTTAATCGTGATTTACATACACTTTGTTTGGATAGGAAGAAATGGAAGGAAAAGAAGAGAAGAGAAATGGAGGGGGACAAAATCTCTTGTTTGGGTAAAAGATTGGGGGAAGGAAGGGGAAGGAGAGGGAGGGATCCATTTTCCCTCTCTTTAATAACCATAATCTCTCCAAAATTGGAGAGATTTGGAGGGAAAATGGAGCTCACCTCCCCCTCCCTTTCTTTTCCCTTCCCTTCCTCCATTTTCCCTCCCCTTTTTTTCCTTCCTTCTTTGCTATCCAAACAAAGCGTTAATCTCTTCTTATATCTTAATTATCCCTAAAAACTGCTGACTAACATAAATTTTCAACTTGTTATAAATTAATAAATGGTCCGACAGTTTGATGACATGTATAATGTTTGTACTGAGAACTGGTTCATATGACTAACTATTTTCCTTTACAGATACCTCGTATCCACTGTCTTGTACACCAGAAGCTCGTGGCGCATGATTTTGTTGATGGTTCACCTACAACAGAAGTAATTGGCCTTGTCCTCTTTTTGCTTGATATCTTCTTCTCCTTGCTGATTCTTATGCATGTTGGGTATTTAACTGACTAATTGTCTTTTATAGTCAAATCCGTCAACGATTAGAGGAATAAGGGAAGGCCTGCTTAGTCATCTCACTGCTGTCCTTGGAAATGATGGAGTGGCAGCTCAATTTCTGCTATTGCACCTCTTATCTCAGGTAAGTTACGTTGCTCTCCCTCCCTTCCAATTTTGCATGATTGGCATTTGGCAGGACTTTTAGTTGCTCTGAGTTGTTTTTTTGGAAAAAATGTTTGTTTGCAAAATCATTACTAAGCATTTCTTACTTGCAGGTGCATGCTAGAGTTGATGGTGTCGCTGTTGGGAAGTTTTCACTTAATTTCACCAACTTCAGCAAGGAAACTGCATCTGTCTTTAGTAAACGTCTTGGTCTCACAATGAAGGAACTTCTTCCTTTTACACAGCAGATGCCTCTCACAATTGAATATCTTAACAGTGCCTCACTTGCCCCTAAAAAAGATTACCAGGCAAATAAGTAAGCAGAGTTATCCTTTACACAATTCTGGCTTTAAATACTGTCACTTTCTATTTTTCTTTTTACCTTACAATTTTTATGGCTGGATACTTGGATGGCAGATTGGTTCCTGGAGCTCTTCAGCTGGCAGAAGGGTCACACTTGATCATTGATGAGACGCTGTTGCAGGCTGGGACCCTGAACCCGACTGGAGTTGAGAATGCAAGATCATTGAAGAACTTGACAGAAATGCAGCAGGTAATCCTCAAAATTTTAGTGTGTGTACCCATGTGCACTTTTCAACCGCCTCCTGCATGGTGTGTTCTGTTAAATGAGAATCAAACTGGCTCTAAGACTATTTCTGCTTCCATTCTCCCCCTCTAAAAAATATATTTTAGGTTGAATATGATTTCCAGTACTACAAAATGGAGATGAAAGCAGACGTGCAGTTGCTTGTTCTATCTGAGGGTAAATCCAACATTCTGCCTGCCGATTTAGTCCTTCCTTTTCAGCCTTTATCAACCAGCTCCTCAGAAATTGTAGATGAAGCAATAGTACAGACTTGGAGATGGTATTTGGCCTTCCTGAGATCACTATCACACTCGATTAGTCCTGAAATGCAGAAGGTATGACTTGCTACGATGGTTTATCTTGATGAACCATTTTCCAAGGCCTTTTATGGTCTTTCTGTTTCTGTACAGAACAGAGATACATACATAGCTGATAATTTTTTTTTATAACTAATCAGGTGGTCGAAGAGGATCTAGTCGCAGCTAGGCAAGCAGACCGGACCTTAGGGAGCCAAGATTTTAGCAGGTCTGTATAACTAATCAGGTGGTCGAAGTATTTGTTTTCCTTTTTACTATTTAACGAGTCAGCGATTAAAAAATCTGATTATTTATGCTTCCAGGTTGCTGACTATGAGTAGACTCATGTCATTGAGCTTTGGCGAGACAAGTCTGTCCATGGAACACTGGCAAATGGTGAAAGAACTAGAAAGGCTTAGAAAAGAGAGAGTTAGATGAAGCTGTTTAAACATGTAATCTAATATTTTCACATGATTACAATTACCAGGATCTATAATGTATGGACTTGGGCATGGAAATTTTTTATGATTTTGGTTCGAAAATGAAGTCTTATGTGTCCAAACCCCCATGGCTCCGTCTCCTTGTAGAGTTTCTAACTCGATAATGTAATAAAATGTCTGGAGTAATTTATTGTGGAAAATCAAAATAGCCTTCGACGCCATGAAAGTTGCTTGGCTGTTGGAATGCTGCTGATGTGCCTGCTTAACTGCCCACCTTTTTGAAAAATCAGAAGACCGACTAACATCTGAAGTCGTATTGTTTCTGATCAATAGTCTTATTATACATTCAAATTGCGAGTGAGTTTCAATGATAGTGAGTTTGTGATGTAAGCATTTTGCAATTATGCAATATTGGAATCATCACTTTGAATAGTTTGCTTTGCTCCCAGAGTCCCCATCAACAAAATGTCAATTTAAGCGTGTGTTTGTTGTTGTCTAGTCGAGAAAATGGAAAATGATGCACATACATCAAAGAATGCTAAACAAGCTACCTTGCCCTAAGTTAGAAGTACAAAAAACATTCAATTTATGTATTGACTAGCCGTCTCCTCTCTATTTTTTTTTCAATAGGGTTTTTCATAAAAAGTGTTTCATAGGCGGAAAATAATCAAATTTCTCTGCTTCAGTTTCCTTATGCTTTGTTATTGAATTCAATAAATCTATCCTCTTTTTTTTTTTGAAATAAAATTGATTCATAAATAAGTCATAAGACATCTACAAAGAGATTTAGATCTAACAAATACATGATAATTGAATCAAATAAAAACATTCTGTAATCAAAGCTACGGTCGTTGTTGTAAATCGTACAATCTTCATACCCTCTTTCATATCGTTGTGGTTTACAGCCTTCTTCGGCGAGGGGGTTTATCGATCTGTTGTAGCCGTGCAGAAAATTTCCGTCTGATTCGTTCGATGGTTGTCGAAATATTAATCTCTTTTTCAATACCGCACAAAATTTTACCCATGAAACAACTCTATAGCAATCCATGAAATAAAAAGTCAAATCCTCCCTCAAAAGAGAGAAGAAAAACACAGTCTTTCGAATGAGCCAAATCCTCCTAAAGAGGAAGAAAAACCCTGTCTTTCGAGGGAGAAATATTCCTCCTAGAAGAGGAAGAATTATTATAAACCTAAAGCAAGAGAAAAGGCACAAAAGAAACAACGATTGGGGCTTTCCACCGGTAAATCCGATGGAAGCCCCTTCAAAATTCAACAATGGAGGCTAGTGTTTTAGAGAGACAAGAGAGGAAAGAGATGCTACATTATAAATCTATCCTCTTTGAAGGTAGTAAGTATTCTTATAGTGGGTTTTAGTGTAGTAACTGCTCTTATGGTGGGCTTTGTTTCAATTTGGTTGTAAATCACATCGTTATGAAAGAGGGTACGAAGAATGTATGAATTGCAACAACGATCGCAATTCTACTAAAAAGATGTTTTTATTAGATTTATATCTCTTTATTGATGTCGTACATATTTTTATTTATGAATTAATTTTTATTATAAAAAAAATAAAAAATAAAATTATATTTATATTTATATATTTAGCTGTCTCTCTCAAAATAAGTTTTTAATTTCAAAATCTTTGAAATACTCTAATACTCTTCAGTCAAAATACCCAAATTCTCGTGGTAGGGCTAAAATGTTAATTTGTCTTTTGAATTGTCATGACTCATAAATGAGTATTTCATATCTTTGATTGTTCATTTGTTTTTTTTTTTTGTTTTATGGTGTTAGTTAAAATACTTGAAATCTCGTTGTAGGACAAAGAGAGCATGTAATTTTTGTTTGGTTATGAATTAAGGAAAACGCCTCACTTTTTTACACTTTGTTTCAATGAAGGAAATGGAAGAAAAAGAAGGGAAGATAAAAGAAGGGGGACAAACGCTTTATTTGAATAAAAGATTGCGTTAAGGAAGAGAAAGGAGAGGGAGAGATCCATTTTCCCTCTCTTTAATAAACAAAACTAGTTATTGGCCCGGGCGATGCCCCGGTTTATTATAAATTTAGTAATTTAATGAAACTATACTATGGCCTTGTTTGACACCTAGAGCTCAAATAGTGTGTGTGTGTGTTTGTTTTTAAAGATGAGATCTTAAGTACGTAGTTAGTTGTTTGTGTGAGCTAGTTGGTTTGACTATAATTTTTGTTTTTTGGTTAATATAGAAAAAATAATAAATCAAATATTTATAATTTTGATGCCAATATATACTACTTCGTATTAGTTATTGCTCGTACTCTATAACTACAATTTTATGAATTAATGCACAAAAAATGGAGTAATGATTAATTTCTTACAAATTATATTATTGTGCAATTTCTAAGGATTTCAAGGGGAATTTAAATTTGGGGTTACACATATATGAAAAACCTTTCAATCAAATTATATTATTGTGCAATTATTAAAAATAAATTTAGATAGAGTAGTGGTTATACATATGAAGAGTTTTTCAATAGATTTAACATTAATACTTGGAGGTTAAACCAATGAAGAGTTTTTCAAGAACACTAAATATTACACTTCGATTATGTGGCAATCTTGGAATATGATGTGGCGCAATAAAATGTAAAAATGACACATGGCGTTACAACACTCCTTACCTTGGGTTTTAATAATAATATAGATTCCTCTAAAATTGGAGAAATTTGGAGAGGAGTTCAGTCAATTCACCTCCCCCTCCTATTTCTCTCCCCTTTCTTTCCTTCCTTATTTGCTATCCAAACAAAGCGTTAGAGAATTAGGACATTTTTAGTTAGGTATTTCTTATGCATTTAAACATTTGCTAATAGTATCATGCACATTAAATAAATAAATAAAGCAAAACTTGGAGAATAATATATTGATAATCATATAGTATTGAAAGATAAAATTTTATTGATTAGACAGCATAATAATTTGTCTCACAAATAGTCGTCCTTTCCACTCCCCTCAACAACAGCAACAACTCAACACAATAATACGTAGTTTAACGATAATACGTAGTTTAACGATAATACGTAGTTTAACAAACAAAGGATAAGGATAAAGAGGGACTAGATATTTTTTCTAGACACTTCATGTGTGTAATACGAACATTTAGATTTAGAGTTCAGATAAAACGTTCATCATACAAGGCCGAGGACAACACTTAACACGTAGAGGAACGAGTTTTACTAACGAAAGACCACCAGTTTCCTCCATATCGATTAAATCGTTACTAGTTCGCTCCCAATCGAAGCATTGAACCAATATTGCAACGGCCAACCAAATCATTTTATTTGCCAAGTGCTCGCCGGGGCAAATTCTTTTACCGGTACCAAAAGGCATGAAGTTGTACCCTAATGTAGTTTTCTCAAGACCCGAAAATCTCTCTGGCTTAAAATTTCTTGGGTCGTCCCATATGTTGGGATCATTGTGTACCGCCCATATGTTGTAAATTAACATAGACCCTTTAGGGACGTGGTATCCCCCTACGTAACAATCATCCCTAGACTCATGAGGTAGTCCTAGGGGACCGGTAGGGTACATTCGTAGTGTCTCGTTTATGATGCATTGAAGGTAAGGGAGGTTGTTCTTGTCGGATTCTTCTACTAAACGAGTGTTTCCTATGTTTGTGTCGATTTCTTCTTGTGCTTTCTTTAGGACTTTAGGGTTGTTGAGAAGGAGAGAAAGCACCCATTCTACTGTTGCGGCTGAAGTATCCGTTCCACCTTGAAATAAGGCCTGTTACACGCATCAATCAAATCAAATTAAGTTTGGTATGCATGCATATCATGAAGATTGTATTAGAATCAAATTAATTAAATATGTAATCATATTCATAATTTTATAATTTTTGTACGTTGGATAATGCAATCTAACTAAAAATGTGAGAAGGCACATTATCACGTGTGATTATTGTGTGAGTGAGTATGTGATACATTAATTAGCATGGTACTTAACGATAATGATAAAAAAGTATGCATAGAATACGTACCAAAATGAGGCTTCCAATCATCTCATCGGAATAATAATGAGGATCCTCCTTTTGTAAGGACAATAAAACATGTATCATTGCCCTCTTTCTCCCATCAGATAAATTTCCTTCTCTTTCTAACTCTCTATGTTCTAACATTAATCCTTCCATGAATGTATTCTTTTCTTTTATTAACTTCTTCATGAACTCCTCAGGTGATCCTAAAAACACCTTAAAATATTTCAAAATTGGCAAAAAATCTTCTATGTTATTCACTCCACTCACCCTAAAACTACCCTCCATAGTTTTTTGGAACCTTCTAGAAGCTTCCATTCCCCCGCTCGCCTCCACGTAGTTACTCTTCCCTATTAACATCCTCATCATGTTATCTAGAGTCAACCCAAAAATGGCAGATTTCATCTCCACTATTCCGTCATTTTCGGTGATGTCCTTTATCATCCTACAAATGAAGGACTGGGCTACTTCAGCCCGGATCCCTGACAGGATTTGCAGCCGCTGAGGTGATAAGATCTCAACGGCTGCAATCCGTCGTAGGTTTTTCCAGTGGTCCCCATAAGGGGACCATGCCATGTTAGTATAGTTATTGCCCCCATGCTTCCCAGGGAGGAGGCGGGGGCGGTCTACAAACACGTCACTCTTAACAAGACACTCCTCAACGGCCTCTGGAGAGGAGAGTAAAAGTACAGGTCGGGCCCCCATCTTGAGATAGAGGACTGGGCCGTACTTGACCGCCAAATGGGCAAGGGAGCGATAGAGGGGCCTCTTAAAGAGGTAGAGGTGGCCTATAATAGGGAATGAGAGGAATGGACGTGGTGGCAATTTGCCCTTAACCTTGGAATGTAGGATGGTATGCTTAAGTGTGAAATAGGTTGCTAGATAAAATGCAACATACTTGATAACTATAATAATGTTATCAATATCATAATCCATTGATAACAATTGCATCATATAAAGTGAATGTGCTACAAAAATTTCAAGTGAAAAAGAAAGTGTACGTACTACGTAGGTGTATATAGTGATTAGATGGGTTTTGGATGCGTTTATATTATTTGTCTTCGATTATCGAGTCACAAATTTATAGTGGATTGGTATTGATCAGCTTTTGACAAATCTAAACATACGTGATTATTTTTTCTCCTTTGGAGGGCTGATAGTAATGGATATTATTGGTTAGGAAAGTTCAAACGGTTCAAATTGTTGACAACAAAATAAGCCAAAATGATCGATTGTTTGCAGCTTGTTTAAATTATATTCTCTCTGTAAAAAAAGAAAAACAAAATCTCCAAAATGAGTGATGTAACATGACTATAAGCTAATAATAGAGAGATCGATAATCGTATGTAGATTTACAGAAAATTACTCGTATTCGTATTTATTTTGATAAATAAATAAGGTCATACTTCTTGTCGGGTTTAGGTTGGGTTAATAACAGGACGGGTTACATTTGGGTCGGATGAACAATAGTTCGGGTTTTCACGGGTTAAAACGGGTTAGGGTAATTCTCGGTTCGAATCGGGTTCAGTTCAAGTCAATGATTTACGAGTTAGAATCAGGTCGGGTCATTCTCAGGTTTGAGTCGGGTTCGGTTCAAGTCAATAATTTGAAAGTTATAATCAGGTCGGGCCGTTTTCAAATCGGATCATTGTAATACTCCTAATTTTTGAAAATATTTTCTTAATTAGTAATTTCTTTAATTAATTGAAATAATTAAATATTTCTAAATTATGATCTTGGTCGGTCCGTATTTTTTATTAATTAACATTGTACGCCGTTTTTAATTTTATTTTCCGGATTTTATCTTAATAATACTTAACAACTTTAGCTTAATTATTATCTCATGAATTACAACAAATCTTAGTTTTGATATTATCTAGTAGTATATATTTTAACTTGATTTAATTATCAAATATAATTATTTTATTTATTTAAGAATGATTTTCGTTATATATATATATATGTAAAAAAAAAAAGGGTCGTGAGTTATGAGAAGCCATACTTATCATTATTATTTATTTTTAAAATCTCTTAATTTATCATTATTTTTTTTACTTAAATCTCTTAATTTATCTTTCTTAACCATATTAGTATTTATCTTACTTCCATCCCTAATCCTTTCCATTAACCTAGACTAAATTCCACTCATATTCATTTAACAAACTTACATTTATCATGTTCCCATGTTAATCTCAAACTTCCTTTAACTCTATCTTACTACCCCTTAAACACTATAAATAGACCCTCAACACTTCACAAATTCCTCACACCAAAAATCAGAAATCCTCTTCTCTACTCTCTATCTCATCACCCCTTCTTCTTACTTTATCTAGCTTAAATAAACTCTGCAACCCATAACCAAGTTGTTGCCACCGAACAACCACCTCATCCGCCACCAACGACCACCCAACTATAGCACTATTTTGATAAAGGTTAATATTTAGGTAGCTCATGCACAATAGAATGGTGTTTTTGGTTTTGTGTTATTTTGTTAACCTTATATTAATTAAGGTTATTTTATTTGTGTAGGAGGAGTCTCCCGATCGTGGTCAAGTTTAGTAGTAGTACCTTTTTGTTCTCGTGATCAAGGTACGTATAGGTGGCTAGGTCCTTGATACAATTTTGAATGCGTGTTTTGTATAGTGTTTGTTTTAATGATTGTTTGAATAAATGTTGCGTATGAATATTTAAGTTAACAATTTTCATGACAAGTTAAAGTATATAATTTTATGATTTGAAGGTTTGATATCTAAATGTTGCTCGATTTAATAAAAGTTGTTTGATTTATAAATCACTTGGTTTAATTAATTTGTAGCTCATTGTGAGCCTGAGTATTTGATATTTTAATTGTCCCTCTACTCGGGACTGGTTAAGTAAGACCATGAGCTTTGTATGATCCGGTCTTTCCTCGAGTATAGTATAACTTGCTTGGGGGGTGTGCACACTTAGGTGAGGAAAATTGATTTGGAAATATATCAAAAATTGAGAAGTTTATAAATTGGGAATCTATTGGTTTGGAAAGCTTTTATTGATGGATATTTCTACCCTTGGAAGGTTTAATTGTTTTTGGGAAGTTTAATTTTGGAAAGTGACTCGTGACAGGTTTAAATTTAAATGGTTATTTCGAAAGCATGTTTGCCTAATAAAAGTATTTACATGCCTTGCACTTATACGTACTTAGCGTTTTTGCTAATGTGTTTTCCTTTTTGTTTTGGTTCGCCCTGTTTACCATTTTGGTAAGCAGTCTTGATTTCAGGTGTGAAGTTGTTCGTACGCATACTAGAGTCGGGATTGAGATCACATAGATAGGTTTTTATTTTATTTATGTATGGACAAGTTTTTATTGGTTTATTTTGAAACCGTTATTATGGTTATTCTTAATATTAATAAAAGTTAGTTATTTTTTCCGCTGCAATTTGAGTAATTAATTAAGCCTTACGTTTTCACGTGGCGGTAATACGCCCAAATCTATCTCTACGTTATTTGTATACGTATAAATATAGTATTTACGTAGATGGAGATTTGGGGGTGTTACAAAGTGGTATCAGATTTCTGGGTCTACGAAAGATTAAAAAAAAAAATTGAAAAATAAAACTCATGGGTAGACTTAAGATGGGCATATAGGATAAATAGAGTTTTGCATTCTTCGAAGTAAAATTATTTTCTATAAAAACTATTTTCTTATTTGGAAAGGGGATTGAGAAAAGGATGCTCGGGTTCTCTTCGGAGGCCTATAATGGGTACGACTCTCTGTCTAGGAAAGGCTCGCCTCGACGCTGTAGGTAACTTTCCTGGGAGACGCGGGCTCGACCGTCCAATTTCAAGAATCGAGTACATTATTATTTTCGAAAACAAAATGAATTGAAACCATTTGATTTTGTAAACACCTAATGTGCATTAGTCTAAGTATAATTAGGGTCGTCTAGTTATCTGTATGGTTATGGAATTATGGTTCCATTGGTATTCATTTTGGATTTATCCTTGAGGAAATTGGAATTGCTTACTTAAATAGTTTGTGTTATCACAGATGATGGAAACTGTTAGAAGACATTTCTTTGATCAAAGGCTAGTAAAATCGGATGTTATATCTGTGCGTGACTTTATAACAGACATTGTTTGGCATGCTACTGATATAAAAAGACACAGGAATATGAAATTTATGATCGAGGAACCATGGATCATCCTACTGGCCTTAGTTCACTTACCCAACACACCTAAATATAATACATTAATCCGAAAGTATAGAAATGTAATTAAACCTAATGGGTTGTGGAATATTGAAGCCTATATGCATGAAGGAAAATGGCTAGGAACCTTAAACAATTTTAAAGCAGACCTACATTTCGCCGAAGTTGACTGGAGTCGAATCCCAAGACCAATAGTTGCTGAAATTCCTCTTCGGCTTACACCTCATGAAGTCCAAAAGTTAAATAATCTAAACTATGATATGCCACCCTTACCACCTCCACGTTTGCATCTTGACTATACATCATCTGATGACTTAGAAATCCCTCACCCAAATGACTTTGAATCCCCACCTCATACTACTTAACCCCTTGTCCCAAGAGGTCGAGTATCTAGTCCAAAACACAGTACAAACCGTAACCCTGGCCCCTATGTTGGCCCAAACTGCAACTCTAGCTATGGCTCGTGCCGTAGCCCAACTTATAGTGAATTTTATCCTACCTTCTTGCTTGAATGTAACCAAATTCCAACCCACATGGCTAAAACTTTAGAACCTGATTCCCCTCAACTTTCCACAGGAAACACAGGTGACGTGGCCAGAAAGATGATCCAGCAAGCTAAGACCAAGAGTAGAACTTCAGAATAATAATTGATTGATTTCTTCCATTAATAGCAAATTGTTTTGTTTTGTAAGCCAACTAGTGGCCCTTATGAATTTGTAGTGACAAAATGAATTAATTATTTTAATAAGCCTATGTGGCTAAATATGGAGTTTCAATCTTTAATAAGAGTTTTATGAAATTTTCTCATATAATAAATGTGTATTATTTGTTATTTTAAGTTATTCAGGATGTCTCTAAGAGCCGGAAATAGTAGACGCACTGGTTCCAAAATGAGCTCTACTCTTAGGAAGCTAACTACCATTGCTCAAAGCATGAGCCAACTGGTGAGTCAGGGGAATCGTAGCAACGACTTAGATCAATTTGGGGAAGTTTTTAAGAGGGTAGCAGCTGCAAAACCACCCACTTACCTTGGGAAGGAGGATCCTGCTAGTTTGGAGAATTGGATAAGGGAATTTGACAAGTTGTTTGATGCCATTAACTGTCCTGAAGAATTGAAGGTTAATAATGTTGTTTATTACTTGAGGGAAGAAGCTGACCTGTGGTGGAGTCAAAATCGGGCTAGGCTTTTAGAAACCCCTAACTTTGGGTGGAAAGAATTGAAGAAGGCTATAAGAGACAAGTTTTATCCCGCTTACCTGAAGAAGCAGAAATGCATGGAGTTTACCAATCTGAGGATGGGGAATATGACCATTAATGAATATTATAATAAATTTATTGAGTTGATGAGGTTTGCACCTGAGGTAGTACCCACGGAGGAGTTGAAAGCCCAAAGGTTCGAGCAAGGTTTAACCCTAAGTCTTCAGGGGAAGTTGGGAGGGGTAACCTTTGAAACACTAGATGAAGTTTATGGGAGATCTGCCCACCTATATGGGATCCGAGGGAGAGAGTTAGAGAACTCAGCTGGAGGGAAAAGGAAGAGTGATGGGGGTTCACATGGAGTTGATAAGAGGCCTAGGATTGGGGAAAATTCTGGGGGAAGTAGGCAATTCAATAGGAGGGACAATAAGGGAAACCTTGGGAAGGGAGCTAATGGATAGGGAAATAACAATCGTGGGAATGGAAATAACACCAAGCCTAAGAGAAGTTATTTCTGTAAGAGATGTGAGAAAAATCACCCAGGGAAGGACTGTGAGGGAAACCCTATGACTTGTCGTTACTGTCAAAAAATGGGGCATCGGGAGTATGAGTGCTACACCAAGGAGAAGGATGTTAAGATGGGGAAAGTCCAGGAGACCAATAGCCCACCCAAACCACCCCAAACCAATGGATCATCTCAGAGGAATGGAACCAGTAGCGGTGCAGGAGGGGCCCCTAAGGGTCGTGTGTTCGTGATGAATCGTCGTGAGGCTGAGGCTTCTAATGATGTGGTAATTGGCACTTTCCTTGTTTTTTCTTTGAATGCTAGAGTCATGTTTGATTCGGGTGCGTCTCATTCTTTTGTTTCAAAATCTCTAGTCCAAAGATTAAAGTTAGAGAGTCCATTATTAGTGTCTCTAGATGTTTCTATTCCAACTAGGGAGGTGAGAAATTGTTCTAAGTTACATAAAGGGGTACCTATCACCATAGCTGGAGTAGAATTTCTTTCAGATTTGATTGAGTTTGAGTTGCAAGACCTAGATGTGATTTTGGGGATGGACTGGCTAGGAAAGTATAAGGCTCACATAGATTGTGCTGCTCAGAAAGTGAAATTGTTGGGTCCGGGTAATGTGACAGTGACTTATAGGAAGGAAGGGAAGAATTCAGGGATCAAAATCATTTCTGCCTTGCAGTTTTGTAATTGGGTCAGGAAGGGTTATCCTATATACATGTGTAGTGTTCAGGAAGTGGGAAGGGAGGATGAGAAGAAAAAAAGTATTCCTATAGTTGAGGAATTTCCAGATGTGTTTCCTGATGAAATACTAGGTATGCCGCCAGTAAGGGATGTTGAGTTCACCATAGAATTGCTACCAGGGTCTGGACCTATCTCGAAGGCCCCATATAGGATGGCTCCAGCTGAGATGAAGGAATTGAAAACTCAGTTAGATGACTTGTTGGATAAGGGATATATTCGACCTAGTTCTTCTCCATGGGGTGCTCCATTGTTGTTTGTGAAAAAGAAGGATGGAAGTTTGAGGTTGTGCATAGACTATCGGGAGTTGAATAATGTGACAGTCAAGAATAAGTATCCTTTTCCTAGAATTGATGATTTGTTTGATCAGTTGAAAGGGGCTGGAATATTTTCCAAGATAGATTTGAGGTCAGGGTACCATCAGTTGAGAATTGCAGAGCAGGACATTCCCAAGAGTGCTTTCAGGACACGTTATGGCCATTATGAGTTCACAGTTATGCCATTTGGGTTAACTAATGCACCTGCAGTTTTCATGGATTTGATGAACCGAATCTTTAGGCCATATTTGGATAAGTTTGTGGTGGTTTTCATTGATGATATTTTGATCTACTCCAAGAATAGGGAGGAGCATGAAGATCATTTGAGGAAAGTATTGTCGATCCTGAGGGAACACCAATTGTATGCTAAGCTGTCGAAGTGTGAGTTTTGGTTAGAAAAGGTAGCCTTTTTGGGGCATGTGATTTCTAGGGAAGGAATTTCAGTAGATCCCTCAAAGATCAATGCAGTGAGTGAATGGCCAACACCTAAGAATGTGTCAAATGTTCGAAGTTTCTTGGGATTGGCAGGCTATTATCGAAGATTTGTGAAGGATTTTTCGAAGATTGCGAGGCCCATGACGAATTTAATGAAGAAGGAATGTAAGTTTGTTTGGACCCAGGAGTGTGAGCAAGCGTTCCAGACCTTGAAAGACAAGTTAACCTCAGCACCAGTATTGGCTTTGCCAGATGAAAGTGGGCAATATGAGGTGTATAGTGATGCATCGAAGTTTGGATTGGGTTGTGTTTTAATGCAGAATCGGAGGGTCATTGCATATGCTTCGAGACAATTGAAACTACATGAGGTGAACTATCCAACCCATGACCTAGAGTTAGCTGCGATTGTGTTTGCTTTGAAAATTTAGAGACATTATCTATATGGTGCAACTTGTAAAATGTTCACAGATCATCAGAGTCTAAAGTACATTTACACTCAGCAGTATTTGAACTCGAGACAGAGACGATGGTTGGAATTTATGAAAGATTATAGTGTGAATATCCAATATCTGAGGGGAAAGCTAATGTGGTAGCTGATGCTTTAAGTAGGAAAACCAGTCATTTGATGAATTTGATGATTTTACCAGACCAGTTGTGTGTAGAATTTCAGAAGATGAATTTGGAAGTGGTGGAGCATGGAGAGGCCAGTAAGATGTTAAATGCCTTGGCGGTGAAACCTTCTATTTATGATGAGATTAGAGAAAGTCAGTTGAGGGACTCGAAGTTGAAGGCAATAAAAGAGAAGATTGAGGGAGGACAGGTTTTGGACTTTACTATTACTGATGATGGAAGTATTCGATTTAAAGGGAGATGGTGTATTCCACAACATCGTGGGGACATCAAGCAAAGACTGATGGAGAAGGCCCATAGCTCTCCTTATTCGATGCATCCTGGAGGGGATAAGTTGTATAAGGATATGAAGAAGATCTTTTGGTGGCCAAACATGAAGAAAGAAGTAGCAGAGTTTGTGGCAAAATGCTTAACATGCCAGAAAGTGAAGATAGAGCATCGAAGGCCACAAGGAATGGTTCAATCCTTGGAAGTACCAAAGTGGAAGTGGGATTCGATCGCCATGGATTTTGTGGGGGCATTACCAAGGACCACGGCAGGGAATGACACTATTTGGGTCATTGTGGATCGATTGACTAAGTCCGCAACCTTTATACCTATGAAAAACACTTGGTCTATGGATCAGTTGGGAAGGGCATATGTGAAGTTTGTGGTGAAGTATCATGGAGTGCCTACAGATATCATTTCAGATCGTGATTCGAGATTCTTGTCGAACTTTTGGAAAGTTTGCAAAAGGCCATGGGAACAAAGCTATTGATGAGTACAGCTTTTCACCCTGCAACTAATGGTCAGACTGAAAGAACCATACAGACCTTGGAGGACATGTTGAGAGCATGTGTATTGGAGTATCAAGGTTCATGGGAAGACCACTTAGACTTGATTGAATTTTCATATAATAATAGCCATCATGCAAGCATTGGAATGGCCCCATTTGAGGCTTTGTATGGAAGGAAATGTAGGAGCCCAGTTTGTTGGAGTGACATAAGTGAAACTGTTGTACTTGGGCCTGAAATGATAGAGGAAACTGTTAAGCAAGTAAAGCTGATCCAAGAGAAAATCAAAGCAGCCCAAGACAGACAGAAAAGTTATGCTGATGAGAAGCGCAAAGACGTAGAGTTCCAAGTAGGAGAAAAGGTGTTGCTACAGATATCTCCTATGAAGGGGGTAATGAGATTTGGGAAGAGGGGGAAGTTGAGCCCAAAGTACATTGGGCCATACGAGATTCTTCAGAAAGTTGGAAAAGTAGCATATAAGTTGGACTTACCCAACGAGTTGGAAAGGGTGCACAATGTCTTTCATGTGAGTCAGATCCGCAAGTATGTTCCTGATGTTGCACATGTGCTAGAACCAGAGACAATTGAGCTAGATGAGAGCTTGACCTACGAAGAAAGACCGGTGAGAATTCTAGATAGTAAAGTTAGAAACACCGGAAACAAGGATGTGAAGATTGTCAAGGTTCTATGGTCGAACCATAAGGTTGAGGAAGCTACTTGGGAAGCTGAGGCAGAAATGATAAATAGCGATAGACCAGCCAAAATCTTCTAATAAGCGACTACGTACCTTTAAGGTGAAAGGTCGTAATGCCAGAGGGTGCGTAAAAAGTACCCAAACCTATTCATGGTGAGTGGTTAAGTTACGGGGACGTAACTTCCTTTTAAGGGGGGTAGAATGCAATAGAGTTTCGCGCTTTCCTTTTATGTCTTTATTAAGTGAATCTTTTGAGTCAAGTCCTTAGGTTGTGCATGAACTTACTAAATTTTAACTAATTTGGAGTATTAATTCGAGTTATTAAATAATTTTAAGTTTCGGGACGAAACTTCTTTTAAGGGGGGTAGACTGTAATACTCCTAATTTTTGAAAATATTTTCTTAATTAGTAATTTCTTTAATTAATTGAAATAATTAAATATTTCTAAATTATGATCTTGGTCGGTCCGTATTTTTTATTAATTAACGTTGTACGCCGTTTTTAATTTTATTTTCCGGATTTTATCTTAATAATACTTAACAAGTTTAGCTTAATTATTATCTCATGATTTACAACAAATCTTAGTTTTGATATTATCTAGTAGTATATATTTTAACTTGATTTAATTATCAAATATAATTATTTTATTTATTTAAGAATGATTTTCGTTATATATATATGTAAAAAAAAAAAAAGGCCGTGAGTTATGAGAAGCCATACTCATCATTATTATTTATTTTTAAAATCTCTTAATTTATCATTTTTTTTTACTTAAATCTCTTAATTTATCTTTCTTAACCATATTAGCATTTATCTTACTTCCATCCCTAATCCTTTCCATTAACCTAGACTAAATTCCACTCATATTCATTTAACAAACTTACATTTATCATGTTCCCATGTTAATCTCAAACTTCCTTTAACTCTATCTTACTACCCCTTAAACACTATAAATAGACCCTCAACACTTCACAAATTCCTCACACCAAAAATCAGAAATCCTCTTCTCTACTCTCTATCTCATCACCACTCATATTCATTTATCTAGCCGATCACGAATTTAGAGGTGCTCCACTGGAATCGAAATTTTTTCATTTGTGCGTGAAACTTGTTAAAATTGACACTTACTTGCTCCACTCGTTCTTGTTATACATTTCTTGTAGCTTGACCTGAACTCGGATGGGCATGAAAATCGAAATGTTTGCTACTCCAAGCTCAAGTAAAAAAGTACATTTAAAGTCGAGTTTAAGTCCGAAACAAACTTAGTTCCAAAATTAATTTGAAAACACATTTAAATAACTCTAGTCTAAACAAGGACCCAAGTCATTTATCCTGTCCTATATATAAAGTAAAAGGAGGTTTTGCAGGATAAATTTTACTTTCCTAAAATACTTCTGTTATATTTTTTTCCTAAAATCGAGAAAACACAAATCGAGAAAACACAAGTTTATCACCTTGGTGTTAGCAACTTTACCATGAACAATGTTTTGTTTGCACTAATTATGGTAGAACCACCAACACCATCACGATCAACAATGCAAAAAAAAAAAAAAAAAAAAAAAACTATTCAGGGTGAAAATGCTAATAGTGTTAGTGGTTTTTCCATGAATAATTTTTTCCATTTATTTACAAATTTGCCGTTTGATAAACTCATTCAAAAAAAAAAAAAATTCTATCTTTTCTTTTTAAAAATTTGATCGAGGGAAGTCAAATTTTATGATTTAGCCTACTTGATATCATCAACTTATTTTTGCAATGACATTTTTTTTGTTATATTTTATCAACAATTTTTAAACTCACCAAGATCCTGTTCACTTCACTTTATTTTTGTAGAAATGAAATTATATATTCCGTATTACCTAAGTGAAATTATTTAGACTAAAGCTTGCTTAACTCTTATTGATTAAAGTTACTTGTCAAGTTCAAATCAAAACAACTCTAGTCGACCATTCCTAGTCGATTTCGAGTTGCTCAACTCGATTAGCACATGAGACCATTGAGATTTGGGTAAGAGCACAAAATTAGGGCTTATAACAGTTTTACTTTATAGTTTGAACAAATTCCAGATACACTCCCAATTCTCGTTCAACATCTCCGATCAACCACTCTTCCCTGAGCTTAATACCCTTCAATCTCGAGGAGAGAGAAACAATGGCTGACCGCCGGCGACTGGCAGCAATTTTGTCGGCAGTCGTCGACGTCAAACCTCACGAAATCTCCGCGCTTCTTCACTCCGCTGGATCTTTCTTCTTCGTATGCAATTTCTCCCATTTTTTTTTTCTTAATTTTGATAATTCAGTAATTTTTATGATCTCATTTTCCGCCATTGTTATTGATTTTGATGATTGAAATCGAGTGATTATGTTTATGTATTTGATTTTGATTTTGTTGAATTGGACAGATTTTGAGTGCCTATTTTGTGGTATTACCATTGCGAGATGAAGGAGCAATATCATTAGGGTTGTCAAATCTTCCTGAGCTTTTTATTGGATCTTTGGTTCTTACTTTGATTGCTGCACCTCTTTCTACATTGCTCTTTTCGTTGCCGAATCTATCCAAAGGCAGGGTATTGACTTTTTTCGTTAGGTTGTGAATTGATTGTATTGTTTCCGAACTTAATTTATCTGAACTTATTTTCCTGAACTTAACTTATTTGAACTTATTGACACTGGATTTTATGTATGTTAACTCATTGGCCCGGGAACTTTAACTCATTTGAATTATGAACTGATATTTCTGGAAATAAGTGAAAATGCGGTGCTGAGAAGAGTCAGAGTTGAAGTAGTATAATGTACGTTGTAGTGCGTATAATCAAGGGTTGATTGAAAAAGGTCTTATTATTTTAGGAATCAAAGGTTAATTGAAAAAGGTGTTATTGTTGTGTGTAGAAGCAAGGTTTAATTGAATGAGCTTGTACCATGTTTAATGGATTCGGCCATTTGGGAATCTTTTTTGTTGCTATGATGTGACAAGTGATGATAAATTATGAAACGTCATTGAGTAATGAAATGATGCATTCCAATCTAATCCCAAATTGGAGGAGTTGTTGAATAGAGAAAGAGTAGTTGTGTAATAGCGGGCATTCATTTCACAGTTTCACTTTGCAACTTGCAAATCTTGATATCAACTGTGATAGAAGTAGTCTTTTTGCTGAACCATTCAGTGTTTACTTTAAAAAACTGGTGGCTCTAGAAAAGTGAAGACCTGTTTGTTTAGTTGTAGAAAGTCTTGAACTCTTGATTTATGTTTCTTGCTGTAATGTTTGTGTTACATGTTGTCTATCTGAGTTTAAAGCTTGTATTGAATCTGTACACATATAGTTGTCTCTGCGCCATTATTCATAGATGGTTTTTAAAATTTCAGGCTCTGGTGTTGATACACAGATTTTTTAGCTTGTCACTTGTCGTATTCTTTGTTTTCTGGCATACTTCAACAAATGGATCTTCTACATCCAGTAATAAGGTGAAATAACTAATTCATTACGAGCAAATACTAATGAATGCAGTCTGCTTTAATGTTGGGGCTTTGTTTTAAAGTTTTATATTAGTTCTTAATGCTTCCTGTTTTGGCACTTAGGATTTTGTTGGTGTGCATTCAAGACATGATCAAAATGTTGGCGGCGAGCATTCCAATGTTATGCACTCTAGTTGGGATGACCTCTCATGGTATTACATCTCAGTGAGAATTGGTTTATTCCTTTGGGTATGGTTATGTCCTTCAGCTCAAAGTTAAATGCTTGCTTCAGTGTTTGACATTTTATGATTCTTATTTGATTTTTCTTCTTTTCTTATTGAAGATTGCTTTGCTGAATTTGATAACTATCTCTTCAACATGGGCAAGAGTAATCGATGTTATGGATAGCGAGGTCAGTTACTATCCTCCTGTAATCCTGTTTAAGTGATGGATGCAGGCTTTTGTGATAATTTAACTTGGATTTGTATCCAGTCAGGTTCAAGACTGTTTGGGTTTATTGGTGCGGGTGCTACACTTGGTCAGCTGTTCGGATCATTGTTTGCGACTGGAATGGCTTGGCTGGGATCTTGTATGTAACTGTCTTTTTATGACTTCAATTCTCGCGATGGATTTAATTTTTTCTTTTTTTTTTTTGTTTTTGTTTTGACACAGTCCTTGATCTCTGTTACTTTCAGTTTTACTCTTAGTAGCTGCTTTTCTAATGGAACTAGCTGCACAATCTTCTAAAGGAATTAGTCAAGACACACCCCATATTTCTGAGGAAGACACTCCGATGATGTAAGATAGTGTTCCAGTTTTCTTTTCTTTTGTTAATCTCTTGTCTGAAATTTAATGATTATAATGGTGTGAGTGTATGACCTAGCTAACTTCTATGGTTCCAAAGCCCTATACCTTTGAATGAACTCAGGGTATGAGATAAAAAAAAATGTCTATTGTGGCCTTGTGTGATAATACTAATATACAATAATTGAACTAATAGGCTAGAGATAAGGATGATTAATTGGATGTGCAATGTTACAAGGAGAGATTAAATGATCAATAAAATGATTTGAGACAAGTGAATGTTATTTTATTTGAAGGAGCATTCTAAAATTTTAAAGATATGGATGCCCAATGTCACATCAGTCCCAATTTAATTGATTTACAAAAGTTGGTCAGCAATTCCTGGTAGACATTTTCTGAAACCCAGTTAACAAAGAGTATTGGGGATTCAGTTAGGCTGTATGCAGGGTTATCAGAATATCAGGAACACTCAAGGTCTATATTCACATCTGGCCGATAGAATGTGGGTATGGGTAATTGCTAATACGGTCCAAGTAAGGAGACTACACGCGTTTGGGCTTTGAAGTGAATCTATCTCTTTATTTAGAAATTTGTGTGAAAAATTATTATTGTTATTGTTATTGTTATTGTTATTGTTATTGTTATTGTTATTGTTATTGTTATTGTTATTGTTATTGTTATTGTTATTGTTATTATTATTATTATTATTTAAAAGTTGATGTGTGCGAGTTGCCGAGTTCTCTTTGGAAGAATTAATTTTCTGCAAAATTCCCATTATACTATAAAAAGTTAAATTAATATTACCCCTGTTCATATTATTTGCAACTTTAGGGTATCATTTGTTCGATATTAAATGTTCCAAAGTTGCAAATAATATAAAACGGAGGTAGTATGTGTGTTCTTACTCTTATAGTAATAAACTAACAAACTTTTAAGACTTCATATCCTCTCACTCTCGATGGTAATAAGGGTTTGGGGAAGCGTATGGAGAAATAATGTTTTATATATGAAAAAAAAGGGAATATGAAAAATAAGTTTATCCTCTCATTTTGTTTGTGGCCTCTGCGCTAACTCTGCTGTATAATTTTTCTGCTGCAGTTGGGGGCATATACATTGAATGTAATCATGTTTGGAATAGTGCACAAGGATTGTAGGATTGGTAGTTTATGTACATGGAGCTGCTATTATCTGAACTTAATTGCGTTTCTTGGAGATATTTTGGGTAGCATTAGTCTTAGAGAACTTGAATTTAGATTTGTACCAAATCAATATCGTTAATCTTTTTTTTTGGAGCTAATTAATTTAGCTAGAGGCATAAACACTTGTATCCTGGATAATTTTTGGGTAGAACATGCATTTACATTTGTATTTAAGTAATTTTTCAATTCTGTTGTAGGATTTGTTTTATTCAGTAAGAAGCATTATCACATCTTTTTCCAGATAATGTTCTGACTGTGTTGGTCTATATGATTTAAGAGGAGAATAACTCCTCCTAATTGAACTATTCAGTATTTCAGAATCTTATTATTTTGACTTGCTGTTCATAGTAAACTGGATGATGAACAAAGTGGAGCGATAAAGAAAACATTGACGCCCAAGGAATCTTCTCCAAATTTTGTTTCTTCTCCAAAAAATCCTCAACTTTTGGCTATGTTGGATGGCTTTAGGCTTATACTCTCCTCACCTTATTTGATATATGTATCACTGTATCTATGGCTGAGTGCCGTTGTCTCATCGTTCTTTTACTTCCAGGTATGATAGCTTATGTCTCATTGCAGTTTAATTGTGTTTTATGCATTGGTGCTTTGCGACAAATTTGCAATCAAAACTGCCCATATTTGGTGGCAATCATTTCATGAAATTCACCACTGATGATTTTTATTCGAGTATAAGATGATGATGAGACAAATACATCTAAGTTGCTGAGCAGTCACAATACTATGAGGAAATTTTCATTACCCTTTTGCACGCTTCTCTTGTATTTGACTTATACATCGTTGCTGATTAAAAGTTTGACATGAGTGCTAGGATAACCCTCGGATGGGATGTATGTCTGTAGTATCCACTTTTTAATTATGAGTTCCTTTAACCCCACTTTAATTTGGATAATTTTAGAAATTGACCGCATAACCCCTTCAATATTTTAATTATTTATCCAATAATTTTTTTCCTTCATTTGAACTTTATTTAATAGGGCCTCATTATGTTGGGCAATGAGTTTTCCTCTAATGGCTAAGATTTATTGAGAAAGTTGACCCTTGTTTTGTGGAAGACTAACAATATTTCTAAAAGACAGGGAGTTGCAGTTGACTCGGCTGTCTTAATAGAGTGCTAGATTGCATTTGCAATGACAGTGAATTTAAGATACACAATGTTAGAGGTTTTCTTATCCGGCCTTTAGAAAGATGACCCTTTGTCCAATATCATTTATTGTGCATAGAATGATCATTATTTCTTCTTGACTGATTGCTGTTAAGATTAGAGCTGTCAATTGGGGTAAACAGGTCGGGTGAGAGTGGGTCGGGTCAAATCGGGTCGGTTCAATTCGGATTAATTCCATAACCTATGTGGGTCGGGTTTGGGTTAGGTCATACTTGCGTCAGGTCACGTCGGGTCATACTTCTTATCGGGTTTGGGTCGAGTTTAGGTCGGGTTAATAAAGGTCGGGTTGCATTCGGGCCGGGTGAACAATAGGTCGGGTTTAATTTGGGTTTTCACGGGTTAAAACGAGTTAGGGTAATTCTCGAATTCAAGTCGGGTTTGATTCAAGTCAATAATTTGCGGATTAGAATCAGGTTAGGTCATTCTCGGGTTTGAGTCGGGTTCGGTTCAAGTCAATAATTTGAGGGTTATAATCGGGTCAAGTCATTTTCAAGTCGGGTCATTCTCGGGCTCAAGTCGGGTTCCGTTCAACTCAATAATTTGCGGGTTATAATTAGGTTGGGTCAATTCCAAGTCAGGTCATTCTCGGATTCAAGTCTGGTTATGTTCAAGTCAATAATTTGCCGGTTACAATCAAGTCGGGTCATTTCCATGTCAGGTCATATTCGAGTTCAATTGACTATAATAGGGAACTATAGCCTATAATTTAAGAAGATAATTATCTCCTTTGGCCATACAACAAATATATACTATATTTAACTCTTAAATTTGAGGATGATGCTCCTTTGGTCATATGCGTGGACCGACTTGGACTCCCTGGACAAAATCCTTTGATCAACAATAATAAGGTGGTCTAAATTGCATTTAAGGTGATTAAAAATCTGGTCGGGAATAATTTGGGTTGAATATAGGCCAGGTCAATAACAAGTCGTGTTAATTTCGAGTTGAGTTAGTAACAAATCAGGTTGGATTTTTGGGTCGGGTAAGTAATAAGTCTGGTAAAATTCGGGTCGGATCAATAACAAGTCGGGTTTAATTTGGGTCAGGACAATAACAAGTTGAAAAGCCTTGAAATTCTTAGGTTTTGGGGCCCGGTGTCAAAAAGCCTTGATATTTTAGAAGATACATCTCGGGGTCATATAATGCCGTTTGGAACCATATATGATCATTATGTGTTTTCATAAAAGTTCGTGGTAGGCTTGATTTAATTAATCGGTGCAAGTTGTAAACCGGTAAATTAACCGTTGAAAGAAGAATTTGATGGTTCAACCCACCCAATTGGAATCCTAGAGGGTATTAGGGACCATGATGAACATTTCGGCAATTTTTATTTCGGGCGAAAAAAAGTCAAGAAAATTCAAAAATTGAAGGCTAATATCCACCTTTTTGAGATATTTTGGAGTCTTCGGGGGCCCGATGTCTAAAAGTCTTGAAATTCAAGGTAATACATCTCGGAGTCATATAATGTTGGCTGGAACCATATGTAATGAATATTTATTGTCATAAATGTTCGTGGTAGGCTTGAGGTAATGAAATTGGTGCAAGTTGTAAATCGGTGAATTGGTCATTTAAAGACAAATTGAATTGTTCCACCCACCCAATTGGACTCTCGGAGGGTATTAAGGACCATCGTAAACAATTCGGAAATTTTTATTTACGGGAAAAAAAACTCAAAAAATTCCAAAATTGAAGAATTGAAGGCATTGAAGGCTATATCCACACTTTTTGAGAAATTTTGTTGATTTCGTGGCCCGACACCGAAAAGCCTCGAAAATTAAGAGATACATTTCAGGGTCATATACTTTCATTTGGAATCATATATATTCATTATATGTTGTCATAAATGTTTATGATAGGTTTGAGTTAAAGAAATCGGTGCAAGTTGTAAATCGTTAAATTGGTCGTTTAAAGGCAAATTGGATGGTTCCACCCACCCAATTGGACTTCCGGAGGGTATTAGGGACCATGGTAAATATTTCGGCAATTTTTATATTCGGGCAAAAAAAAAGTAAAAAAAATTTCCAAAATTAAGGCTTATATCAACTCTGTTTTAGAAATTTTTGAGGTTTCGGAGCTCGGTGTCGAAAAGTTTTGAGATTTTAGAGAATACATCTCGGGGTCATATAATGCCATTTGAAACCATATAAAATCATTATTTTTGTCATAAATGTTCGTGGTAGGTCGGAGATAATGAAATTGGTGCAAGTTGTAAATCGGTGAATTGACCGTTTAAAGGCAAATTGGATGGTTCCACCCACCCGATTGGACTCCCGGAGGGTATTAGGGACCATGGTAAATATTTCGTCAATTTTTATTTCCAGGTGAAAAAAAGTCAAAAAATTCCAAAATTAAAGTCTAATATCCACATTTGTTAAGAAATTTTGAAGGTTTCGGGGCCCAGTGTCGAAAAGTTTTGAAATTTTAGGGAATACCTTTCGGGGTCATATAATATCGTTTGGAGCCTTATATGATCATTATTTGTTGTCATAAATGTTTGTTGTAGGCTTGAGTTAATGTAATCGGTGCAAGTTGTAAATCGGTAACTTGACAATTTAAAGGCAAATTGGATGGTTGCACCTAGCTAGGTGGACCCCCGGAGGGTATTAGGCACCATTTTAAACATTACTTCAATTTTTATTTTTGGGCGAAAAAAAAGTTAAAAAATTCAAAAATTGAAGTTTTAGAGGATCTGGACAGGTGTCGAAAAGTATTGAAATACTACGGCATAAATCTCACGGTCATATAATGCTGTTTAAAACCACATATGATAATATATGTTGTCATAAATGTTCGTGGTAGGCTTGAGTTAGTGAAATCAGTGCAAATTGTAAATTAATAAATTGGCCGTTTAAAAGGCAAATTGGATGGTTCCACCAACCTATTTGGACTTCCGGTGGGTATTAGGGACCATGACAAACATTTCGGCAATTATTATTTTCGGGCGTAAAAAAGTCAAAAAAATTCCAAAATTGTAGTCTAATATCCATGATTTTTGTGAAATTTTAGAGGTTTCGAGGCCCGGAGTTGAAAAGTCTTGAAATTTAAGGCAATACATCTCGGGGTAGGATAGAGTTAATGAAATCAGTTAAGTTGTAAAACAGTAAATTGGTCGTTTAAAAGCAAATTGGATGGTTCCACCCATGAAATTGGACTCCTCGAGGGTAGTTGGGACCATGGTAAACATTTCGGCAAATTTTATTTCAGAGCGATAAAAAGTAAAAAAATTCCAAATTTAAATCCACGCATTTTGTGAAATTTTAGAGGTTTCAGGACCTGGTGTCGAAAAGTCTTAAAATTTTAGAACATACATCTTTGGGTCATACAATGTCATTTGGAACCATTTTAATCATTATATGTTGTCATAAATGTTAGTGGTAGGCTTGAGTTAATGAAATTAGTGCTAGTTGTAAACCGGCAAATTGGATGGTTCCACCCACTCAATTAGACTCACGTAGGGTACTCGGGAATAGGGACCATGGTTAACATTTCAACAATTTTTATTACTGGGCGAAGATAAGTCTTAAAATTCCAAAATTGAAGGTTAATATGCACACTTTATAAGAAATTTTGGAGGTTTTCGGGACAGGTGTCGAAAAGTCTTAGATTTTAGGAGATAAATGTAGGTGTCATATAATGTCTTTTGGAACCATATATGATCATTATATGTTGTCATAAATGTTCGTGGTAGGCTTCCGTTAATGAAATTAATGCAAGTTGAAAACCGGTAAATTGGCCGTTTAATAACGAATTGGATGGTTCCAACCACCCAATTGGACTCCCGGAGGGTATTAGGTACTAATGTAATCATTTCGGCAATTTTTATTTCCGACTGAAAAAAAGTCAAAATTTTCCAAAATTGAAGGCATTATCCACGTTTTTTAGACATTTCGAAAGTTTCGAGGCCTGGTGTCGAAAAATCGGTAAAAGGATGTTTATTATTATTCGGTAAATTGGCCGTTTAAAGGCTAATTGGATGGTTCCACCCACCCAATTGGACTCCCGGTGGATATTAGGAAATATAGTAAACATTTCGGCAACTTTTATTTTATGGCAAAAAAAGTTGAAAGAATTCCAAAATTGAAGGCTTATATCCACGTTTTTTGAGAAATTTTGGAGATTTCGTGGCCATATGTTGAAAAGTCTTGAGATTTTAGGGGATATATCTCGGGGTCATTTAATGCCGTTTGAAACTACATATGATCATTATATGTAGTCATAAATGTTCGGCTAAAATTTGAATTAATGAATTCAGTGGCAGATGTAAACCGGAAAATTGTCTGTTTAAACATAAATTGGATGGTTCCACGCACCCAATTAGACTCCCGAAAGTTATTAGGGTATATGGTAAACATTTCGGCAATTTTTATTTACATGCGAAAAAAGGCAAAAAATTCTAAAACTGAAGGCTAATATCCACGCTTATTGAGAAATTTTGGAGATTTCGGGGCCTGGTGTCGAAAAGACTTTAGATTTTATGGGATACATCTCGGGGTCGTATAATGCCGTTTGGAACCATATATGATCATTATATGTTGTCATAAATGTTTGTGGTAGGCTTGAGTTAATGGAATTAAAGAAGTTGTAAACCGGTAAATGGGCCGTTTAAAGGAAATTAGATGGTTCCTCCCTCCCAATTGGACTCCCGGAGGATATTAGGGACCATGGTAAACATTTTGACAATGTTTATTTCCGAGCAAAAAAAGTAAAAAAAAAAATCCAAAACTGAAGACTAATATACACGCATTTTGCGAAATTTTGAAAGTTATGGGGCTCTGTGTCGAAAAGTCTTGAAATTCTAGTGAATATATCTCGGGGTGATATAATGCCGTTTAGAACCATATATGATCATTATATGCTGTCATAAATGTTCGTGGTAGGATTGAGTTAATGAAATTGGTGCAAGTTGTAAATCGGTAAATTTTTCGTTTAAAGGCAAATTGGATGGTTCCACCCACCCAATGGGACTCCTAGAGGGTATTGGGGAATATGGTAAATATTTCGGTAATTTTTATTTCTGGGCGAAAAAAAGTTAAAAAATTCCAAAACTGAAGCTATGCTTGGGATATTTACCTAATGATAGAAGGTATCCTCAAACCCTCGCTATGTGCGCTTAGAAGCTGAACTCCTTTTTCGCGTTCCTCTTACTTTTCCAGTTGCCGGGGCGGGTTAGGTTCGGTTGCGAGCCAAGAAAGAGGATGTGAATGCTTGCCTGCTTCACTGCTCTTTGTGTATTCATTCGTCCCGAAAACGAAAATAATATTGGCATGTGTTAAGCATATCGTTTAGAGAATGATTGGTGCCTTCTAGCCCTTTGCTCGTCGAAAGAACCTTTTCGCGGTGAATGCTTAGTTGTGCTATCCAGGAATGGAATTTATGGTCGAACCGCATGATAGTCTACTTTGGTTCAAGGCAGAATTTTCGTTTGAATGCCTCTATCTATTTTCGCTCTCCTTGCCATTCGAGTAGCTTCACACCCATGATGATCGCATTTTTAACAAATTTTTTATTTCTTTTTTTGTCTAATTCTTCCCTAGAGAAAGGGCTCTTGTCGTGATTGACTCACTAGTAAGGATATGCACGATTTTGACTGTCTTAATAAAGGCAGTCGAGTTCTTCTTTTCCTCATGACCAACTGTCTTAATGCGCAACAACAACTATAGTTGCTATTCTTTTGCCAAATAATCCTTGCCCCTAACGGCAATCTTTCTCATCACCTGCTAGGAAGAACATCCTTGCTTACCAGCTAGCTACCTTAACTATAGGAAGAAAACCCTCGTTAGGACGGCAGCTAGAAGGATAGGCCTTTGACTTTCTTACTTCTGATACCGATTACCCATTTCCCTTAACCTTGGACGAAAGCGCCCCAATTGACATCAATTCATGAATTATGAACTGCCTTGAACGTAGCATTTATAGGCTAGGGCCTTGAAGTCAGAGATAACAACCCCTAGAATATGAGGATACCCGAAAACCTAGACCTCAATAAAGACCTGCTTAGACGCCTCTTACCCGGACCCTTTTTTCTTTTAGTGAAGAACTTGCTCTACGACTTAAGGTTTTTGTCTCCGGCAACGGAGACTTGTGCCTAAGGGGTTTGAGAGAGACTTTTCGCGCTGACCCTACTTTCGATACAACCAGAGAGACTTCCTAGATTGACAAGTTAAAACAGGATAAGCAGAAGGACTACCGCAATCAGAAAAAAGAGAAGGCAAGCAAAGCAGAAGTAGTTCACAACAACGACTATCGATTAGTCAACAACCGGGACAACAGAAACTGTTGCTAGATTCTTTAAGAAGCGGGAACCAACAAAGCTGCATTCACCAAGAATCAGAACTGGGGAAGCACGTCTTGACTGACGTGGAACTGCTACAATATGGAACCGCCAAAGGTCAAAGCTAGAATGTCCCCGAAAAACGTGGTAAAACGCTCAACTTACAAGTTATTGGAAATATCCGTCTCCGAATAGAAGTAGAAGCAAAAATCACAGGTTCGAAGATCTGAGTTGCAAGACTAAGGAAATGGAAACTTTTTAATATCACAGGAGTTGTGAACGAAGGAGGAAGGAGTCTTTGCAGCAAGACTTTAGTCAAGGAAAAAACCGACGTGTAAGAAGAAAGTGGCATAGACAAGGAATCGGCTTAACTACATTAGGGGTCTCATTCCTTTCCATATCTTAAATCATATAGTTGAGTGGAGCTCTGAGATTATGAGAGTGGATTGGATCCCTTTCTTCGAGAAGAGGCTTTGGGCTTAACTACTTCTCTTTAAGACGTAAAGGAAAAAAAAAAAGGAAAAAAAAGGAGTGCAGGATGTGTCTCCGGACATAGAAAGTAGGCAATCACTTTCTCTTCATTAGGGGTCTAGGTTTCAGTTGTAGTTTTCGGAATGGTATAATCTCTAGGTTTCAGTTATAGTTTTCAGTGTGTAAGACATAGTCTAAATTTTACTTTGAGTTCCTCTTTTAATAAATAACTAAGCATTCCATAGACGGATATCAATAATCACTTACCCCGCCTTAGGAGAGTGAGGGGTGAAAGGACTCAAATAGAGCTTAGACATTAGGCATGAAAATAGGACTATGCATATTAACTCACATTCGTTGATTGCGGTGCGCCATAGACTAAGCTTTAAAGGATGGTAGATGTGAAGGCTAAGTGCTCCTGAGCAAGAAGCATTACACCACCATCACCACTCGTGGTTCACGTCTTTCGAAGAACTATCGGTCACACATATCAAATGCTGCACATGGACCTTGTGATTGAACCAGTGATTCCGAATCCATTGATAGACAAAGGAAAGATTCCAATGTAACTTATCCCCTCTGGTGCAAGATGAGGATTATTTGCTGGAATGTGAGGGGCTTCAACATCAAACAAAAAGAGAGAAAACTCTTTTAAAAAGAAAATAGATTTGAGTGTTTTTTTGTGAAACAAGAGTAAAAAAAGAAAATAGCGAAAAAGTTTATGAGAAGATTTGTAGAGGTTGGGAGTGCGTAGATAATTATGATTTTGCATATAATGGTCGTTTGTGGATTGTTTGGAATGCTAAAAAAGTGGGGTTTGTTCACGCGACCAACACTGTCATGTTTTGGATATGAGCTTGGGATATAGTTTTGATCTTATTGCTGTTTATGGTCGTAATTCCATTGAGCTAAGGTTGTAATATCCACGCTTTTTGAGAAATCTTGAGGTTTCGGGGCTTGTTTAAAAGCCTTGAGATTTTAGGGAATACATCTCAGGGTCATATAATGCCGTTTGGAACCATATATGATCATTATATGTTGTCATAAATGTTCGTAGTAGGCTTGAATTAATGAAATCAGTAAAAGTTGTGAATCAATAAAATGGTCGTTTAAAGGCGAATTGGATGGTTCCACCACACAATTAGACTCCCGGAGGGTATTAGAGATCATGGAAAATATTTCGGCAATTTTTATTTGCAGCAAAAAAAAAATGTTAAATAAATTCATAGATTGAAGACTATTATCCACGCTTTTTGAGAAATTTTGGAGTCTTCGAGTTCAGGTATCTAAAAGTCTTAAAATTCTGGGGAATACATCTCGGGTTCATATAATGTCGTTTAGAACCATATATGATCATTATTTGTTGTCATAAATGTTCGTGGTAGGCTTGAGTTAATGAAATTGATGAAAGTTGTAAACCAGTAAATTGGTCGTTTAAAGGCAAATTGGATGGTCCCACCCACCCAATTGGACTCCCGTAGGGTATTAGTAGAAATGGCAATGGATCGGAGGTGGGTCGGGTGATGCTTCATCCGCCTCCATCCACCAAAGACCCATCCATCACCCGACCCATTCATCACCTAATTTTTTTTCATCCACATCCGATCCATCCGTCATTCATGGATGAATCGGGTGGATCGGGTGATAATTCGGGTGAAATAAATATATAAATATAACTTTTCATTTTTATAATTAAAATCAAGATTTGAGAAAAAAAGTGATCAATTTTATTATAATTTTGATACATCTTTCTAATACTTGTTCCTTTTTACTAACGTAAAACAAAGTCAATTCCTAACACTACAATAGACATTAAATTATTAAAAAAGATATTTATTTTTATTTTTTATGTATAAATTTAACGGGTGGATGGATGGGTCGGGTGATGGATCGGGTGATGGGTTGGATGTATCATCATCCGTATCCAACCCGATCCGTCACCTGATCCATCCATCATCCATCCGTCATCCGCTTAAGTTCGAGTTTTCATCCATATATTTGGATAGGGTGGATGGTTATCCATCAGGTTTGGATGATATTGCCACCCCTAGGTATTAGGGACCATGGTAAACATTTTGGCAATTTTTATTTCCGTGCGAAAAAAAATCAAAAAATTCCAAAATAGAAGGCTAATATCCATGTTTATGAGGAATTTCGAAGGTTTCGGGGTCCGCCGCTGTAGAATAGAAATGAGATTTTAGGGGATACATCTGAGGGTCATATAATGTCGTTTGGAACTATAAATGATCATTATATGTTGTCATAAATGTTCGTAGTAAGCTTGAGTTAATGAAATCGGTGCAAGTTGTAAACCGGTAAATAGGCCACTTAAATGCAAATTAGATGGTTCCACCCACCCAATGGGACTCCTGGAGAGTATTACGGACCATGGTAAACATTTCGGCAATTTTTATATCCGGTCGAAAAATAGTTGAAAAAGTCAAAAAAATTGAAGGCTAATATCCACGCTTTTTGAGAAATTTTAGAGGTTTTGAGACCCGGTGTCGAAAAGGATAGAGATTTTAGGGGATATATCTCGGGGTCATATAATGTCGTTTGGGACCATATATGTTGTCATAAATGTTTGTGGTAGGATTGAGTTAATGAAATTGGTGCAAGTTGTAAATCGATAATTTGGCCGTTTAGCAATATGGATGGTTCTACCCACCCAATTGGACTCCCGCACGGTAGTAGGGACCATAGTAAACATTTCGGCAATTTTTATTTTCGGGCCAAAAAAAGTCTAAAACTTCCAAAATTGAAGACTAATATCCACACTTTTTCACAAATTATGGATGTTTCAGAGCCCAGTGTCGAAAAGTCTAGAAATTATAGGGGATATATCTTGGGTCATATAATGTCGTTTGGAACCATATATATCATTATTTGTTGTCATAAATGTTCGTGGTAGGCTTGAGTTAATGAAATCGGTGCAAGTTATAAACGTGTAGATTGGTAGTTTAAAGGCAAATTGGATAATTCCACCTATCCAATTTGACTCCCGGAGGGTATTTGAGATTATGTTAAACATTTCGGCAATTTTTATTTACAGGCAAAAAAAAGTCAAAAAAATTCGAAAATTGAAGACTAGTATCTACGCTTTTAAAGAAATTTTGGAGTCTCGAAGCCTTGTATCTAAAAGTCTTAAAATTCTAGGGACTAGATCTTGGGGTCATATAATGTCGTTTGGATCTATATATGATCATTATTTGTTTTCATAAATGTTCGTGGTAGACTTGAGTTAATGAAATCGATGCAAGTTGTAAACCGGTAAATTGGTCGTTTAAAGACAAATTGGATGGTTCCACCCGGCCAATTGGACTCCCGTAGGGTATTAGGGACCATGGTAAACATTTCAGCAATTTTTATTTTCGTTCGAAAAAAAGTCAAAAAATTCCTAAATAGAAGGCTAATATCCATGTTTTTTGAGGAATTTTGAAGGTTTCGGGGCCCGGTGTAGAAAAAAAATGAGATTTTAGGGGATACATCTCAGGGTCGTATTATGTCATTTGGAACCATAAATGATTGTTATATATTGTCATAAATGTTCGTGGTAGGCTTGAGTTAATGAAATCGGTGCAAGTTGTAAACCGGTAAATTGGTCATTTAAATGCAAATTGGATGGTTCCACCCACCCAATGGGACTCCCGGAGAGTATTAGGGAATATGGCAAACATTTCGGCAATTTTTATTTCCGGTAGAAAAAAAGTAAAAAAATTCAAAAATTGAATGCTAATATCCACGTTTTTTTGAGAAATTTTAGAGGTTTTGAGACACGGTGTCGAAAAGGCTTGAGATTTTATGGGATACATCTCGGGGTAATATAATATCGTTTAGAACCATATATGTTGTCATAAATGTTCGTGGTAGGATTGAGTTAATGAAATCGGTGCAAGTTGTAAATCGGTAAATTGGCCGTTTAAAGGGAAATTGGATGGTTCCACCCATCCAATTGGACACTCAGAGGGTATTAGGGACTATGGTAAATATTTCGACAATTTTTATTTTCGGGCGAAAAAAGTCTAAAACTTCCAAAATTGAAGATTAATATCCACACTTTTTGTTCTGAGCCCGATTTCAAAAAGTCTAGAAATGCTAAGGGATATATCTCGGAGTCATATAATGTTGTTTGGAACCATATATAATCATTATAGGTTGTCATAAATGTTTGTAATGGGCTTGAGTTAAATAAATCGGTGCAAGTTGTAAACCGGTTAATTGGCTGTTTAATGGAAAATAGGATGGTTCCACCCATGCAATTGGACTTCCAGAGTCCCGGAGTGTATTAGGGATCATTGTAAATGTTTCGGCAATTTTTATTTCCGGGCGAAAAAAAAAATTCCAAAATTGAAGGCTAATATCTACGCATTTTGAGAAATTTTGGAGGTTTCGGATCCCAGTGTCGAAAATCATTTGGATTGTTTGGGGATACATCTCGGGTCCATATAATGCCGTTTGGAACCATATATGATCATTATTTGTTGTCATAAATGTTCGTGGTAGGCTTGAATTAATAAAATCAGTGCAAGTCATAAACCGGTAAATTGGTCGTTTAAAGGCTAATTGGATGGTTCCACCCACCCAATTGATATCCATGAGGGTATTAGGGACCGTGGTAAACATTTCGGCAATTTTTATATCCCGGATTCCCGGCGAAAAAAAGTCAAAAAATTCTAAAAGTGAAGGATAATATCCACGTTTTTTTGAGAAATTTCGATTGTTTCGGGGCCCGTGTCGAAAAGCATTGAGATTTTAGGGGATACGTCTCGGGGTTATATAATGCCATTTGGAACCATGGGCGGACCCATGAAGGAACAAGGGGGGACCATTGTCCCCCCACTTTCGGGGAAAAAAAAACAAAGGAAAAAAATATATAGGAAAAAAAATAAAACTAGGAAAATAGTTATATAAAATTGAGTGCAAGACTAAATAAGAAGTTTGCCTTAGCTAAGTTGGTAATGGGCTAGAAACAATATGTCAAGGGGCCCAATTTAAGGTTTACCTACATCAGGTCCCCCTTGGAACATTATCCCTTTTTTTTTTTTTTTGGTGGGTGTTTTATTTAAGGTTATTTTGACTTTTACCACACGCAAAAAACGAAAAATTTGGTATTACCATCTCCATAAAAAAAAAGTTGTTTTTGGAGGTGGTAAAAACAATTAAGTTGTTTTTGGAGGTGGTAAAAATAAAAAAATTTCCTTTATTTTAACCTAACCACTCGACTACTCCCTTATTCCTATTTCCCAACCACGAGGCACGAACCACCACCCACGCGGCCACGAGTCACGGACTGCAGCGAGCACCTTTGGCAAATGTTTGCTAAGAAATTAACATCACAAGATAATATGGCATTCGAATCCCCCTTGTAACATCACTCATTTTTTTTGGGGGGGTATTTTATTTCAACCATACCACTCGACTACTCCCTTATTCCTATTTCCCAACCAAACCCAAATTACTTGTATTGTGTACCCGTTTTTTTTTTTTTTTTTAAATAGGTTGATGTTAGTTGAATTATCGAAATTGTCCTCCATTGTCAAATTTCTAGGCCCGCCACTGTTTGGAACCATATATGATCATTATTTGTTGTCATAAATGTTCGTGGTAGACTTGAGTTAATGAAATTGGTGCAAGTTGTACAATGGTAAATTGGTCGTTTAAAGGCTTATATCCTTGCTTTTTGAGAAATTTTGGAGTTTTCGGGTAGAGCTTTCAATTCAGGTAAACGGGTCGGTTTTAGGTCAGTTAGAGTGGGTCGGGTCAACTTAGGTCGGGTCAATGCGAATTAATTCTATCACCTATGGTAAAATTCAGGTCGGGTCAATAACAAGTCGGGTTGAATTTGTGTCAGGTTAATAACAAGTCGGTTTGATTTCGGGTCGAGTTTGTAACAAGTCGGGTTAAATTCTGGTTTTGATTGGTTAAAACGGGTTTGGGTCATTTTCGGTTCAAGTCGGGTTCAGTTCAGGTCAATAATTTTACGTGTTACATTCGGGTCGGGTCATCTCCTAGTCAGTTCATGTTCGGGTTCAGGTCTCACATATTTGGGTCAACTCGGGTCTAGGGTTGGTTTCAGGTCGGGTTTGGGTCACCATTTTTTCCGGTTAAGATGGTTCGGTTAATAATCGGGTTTGAGTCGGTATTTCGGGTCGGGTCAACTTTCGACAGCTCTAGTTGAGATGCCTATAGGTATCATCAATGTCCTTCATGTATTACGATTTTCTAGTTGCTTTTGTAAGGTTTAAGGATTAACCTAGTATAGTCAGTATCACAATTACTAATGCTGAGTTCTAAAAGTATGGTACATTTTGTTAGGGTCAGAGACAACTTTATATCTGATCTGTTTTTGGAGGATGATTTTGTGTGGTAAGGTACTTTGTTGGTCTGAGTGATGGGGATAGAATTTTTCTTGTTTGGTGTATTGGAACTTTTCTCTCGTGTAGACAAGGGTTTGGGCTTTTAGGGTTTAGAGTTTGATGGATACAAGACTCTGATTGCTCCCAGGCAAGTCCTATTGTCACCAAATGACATTTGTAGTTTTTAACTTTTTTTCGGTAAAGAATGGTTGGGTTTCTCAGTTAAGGCATCTTGGGTCCCCCCCCCCCCCCCCCTGAAATTCTAATGTTGGGAACTTGGGAATTGCGATCGAGGTTTGCTGATAGAATTTTATTACTTTTCTGTTAGTAATTATTTTTATGGTGCTTTAGTGTAGGAATTTATCGCTAGGGAAGATAGGAACATGAGATTTCTCTTTGAAATCACCAATTTTTATAACAGATTCTTGATTGAGAAGGGGTTGAGTTGCCATTTTTTGTAGGGGCTCTCGATATTATACCTCTTTAATGACTACGATTTTGCGCGTATGGCAGAAGATTACATCTTGATATTTCTCTTGCAAGCACTTAGCTCTTCTAGACTTATGAAGTGAAGTTGTTCTGAAGTGCTGTATTTATACTAACATATGATGTAGATCCATATACATGATTTGCTCCTTCCCCTTGTGTGCTTGTCATGTCCATGAAAGAAGGGCTGACATCTTTTATGCAGAACGTTTGTTTTATGTTAGGTAGGACCATAAGAGATTTAATCTCTCCAGCAACTTTGCTCGAGTATTTCATGACAAAAGTATTCTGGCTTTGGGAGGGAAATGTTTTTTTTTTTTTTTTTGCCAATACCATCTTCTCTTATCGTTGCGGTCAGAAATATTAGCCCCATATGAAGTAAGTAGGAATAAATTGTATTTATCTTTATGTTTAGGATCAGGCATTTTAATCTACCTTGAGGCATAATGCTGCTTGACCCTTGGGGGAACTTGTTCGTCTGACTTATGTTATTCCAATGGTCCAATGCTCTATGTTTCATTGGCATTCTTTCTCTTTTAGTTGGACTGCTGATCTATGAGCCTTATATTTGGTTTTCTTTTTACTGTCAATTATATTTCTCGTTAACTAAGTCACATTAATTTTTGCTTATTATGTTATTTACTGCTTTGCAGAAAGTTTCTATCATTGCCCTGACAACATCAAGTGCTGCTGGTAGAATGAAATTGTTTGCGGAGATCAATAGTTTTATTGCCCTTTTTATATTTTCAGGGCAAATCACCTTAACGGTATGCTATGCTAATTTATGAAATGGCAAAATGAGATGCATATTGTGGAAGTATTCAATTTTAATTTTAAATTTGTGGTTTTATCTGAATTTTGAAGTATGCAAAATAATATGTTTGCAATTTCATTATTGACCTTTGCTGAGACACTAGGCCTCTGTTCTGGATGCACCTCAATTCTTTTATCTACACCTTTGCGTTTCCATATTCCTAATTTGATCGCTAATTGAAAGCATAATAATGTATTCATCTATGCCAAAGAGTGTAATGTCAAGGTGGAGCTGATTCACATGATATTGACCCAGTTTTGCTTATGTGTTTATCATATATTCATCTTTGATGTGTTCTGTTGCATTTAGGTAGAGGTGAGACTTTCTCTCCGACCTTTACTTAGCTACCTATACCTAAAATGAATTTCTACAATGTCATCAAAAGTGGCCTCCTTCCCCAAATAGATGTCCCACTATTATCCCACGATTCAGTTTATAATGCTCTAAAATGGTTTTCTGTTCCTGTCATGGAAAAATGTAAATTGTTTTTTTAGCTTGCTAATTGCTTTTTTGTTATATATAAGCCTTTGACGTCAGTTCGGTGCAAATTTATGATTTTTATAAGTGAGACTTTTATTTGTAATGCAGGTTATTGGTATTGCTAATGCAAATGATTTTGTGTTTACTAAAACAGGGTCGCATACTTACTGTTGCTGGGGTCACTGTTGCAATTAGCTCTGCTCCCTTAGCTGGTTTACTCAATTTAGTTGCTATATCTGTATGGCCAACTTGGATAGTCGTTGGTGTTTGTGAAACCCTGAGGAAGGTTTGTAAATTTACTGTATTTAATTCCATAAATTGAAACTTTATTTTAAAAGGATACTAATGAATAAGTCATTGCTTCACATTCTCCCTTTTACAGGTTGTTATGTATGTTGTAACTAGGCCAGGAAGGGAACTCCTGTTTACTGTTGTTTCACAGGACGAGAAATACAAAGCCAAGGTACATATAAATTCTGCATTGAACATGAACTTAAAAATCATACTTTCTCAATCTTATGCTATTGATCAGTGTTATAAATATATAAGGCTATGTAAGAAGAGTATACTTCCACCTAAAATGTTTTAATATAGTAATGTAGACATGAAAATTCACTTGAGGTTCCATAGCTTCATTGAAAAAAATAAATAAATTTTGTGTTGGCCCTTTTCCTTGCCGCTTTTTCTAAAGCTGTCACAACGCAGAGATTATTATTATTATTATTATTTTTTTTTTTTTTTTTTTTTTTGTCTACTGACTACCTTTCTCCTTAAAATACTGATTCAGGTGTGCATAGATGTAATTGTGCAAAGGCTTGGAGATGCCACTGCAGCGGGGATGTTCAAGCTGTTTTTTGGATCTTTTGAGGAGAAAACATCAACTATATCACTCTACGCCCTTCCTGTAAGTCTTAATCTGTGGTGCTCTTACACACTCATCGCTTGTTCCCACTCACAGGAGGCCTCCTGCCTCTGCAATGACTGAATCACATTATTTGCTGTAGTTGTAATGCCCTTTTTTGCAAACATATGCTCTCCTCTGGCACAAACTGTTTTGTGGGTTGACGTGCGCCTACTTATTATCTCACCTGTCGGATTCAAAATTTTCTAGATAGCGAAGTTGCAGGTATTCTGCTCATAACTTAATCCAGCTATCTAGTTACGTAATTCTTCTGGGTTAAAACTCCTAGAAATTTCCAGATAACTTATTATTGTGAACAAATGCTGAGGAGAGAACCCTCTTCATACCTGTAGGCAATAGCTTAAGATTAATGACGTGGATAGTCTTTGCTTTCATTCTTGTTATGAAATCCTTATTCAGTTATTCTTTTGACTTATCATTTACCAGTATCTCTGATGTGGGAGTCACCCTCTTTATATGAGAAAGTTATCGAGTTTATCAGCTTTTTGCTTGTAGAACTTGTCTTCCTTTTGCCTTCTCCTGCACTGATTAGAATTACTTATTTCTGTTTGTGTGAACATAGGTGTGTTTATTGTGGATACTTACAGCATTACACTTGGGAAATCGACGAGAACAAATGGTAAAGATTCAGGCTCGTACGGTAACCTCAGATTGTTGTGAAGATGGTCTCAGATGACATATGCCCATCTGCTGTAGAGTTGTAGATTGAACTTAGATTTAATGCAATCACTGAAAATTTTGTATACAAATTCTTGTAACCCCTTTAAATAAAATAGAAGTAAAGATCTAAAGTTCTGCAGTAAAAATAAGGAAGTTATGCTAGTATTTGTTTTTCATCCTAAATGTTGTGCATCTTATGTTGATCCTGTATCAACTAGAGCTATCAATTCGGGTAAACGGGTCGAGTTTGGGTCGGGTAATAGTGGACCGGGTCAATTTAGATTAATTCCATAACCTATGCGGGTCGGGTTTGGGTTAGGTCATGCTTGAGTCGGGTCAAACTCTTATCGGGTTTAGGTCGTGTTAATAACGGGTTACATGCGGGTCAGGTTTAATTAAGGTTTTATCGGGTTAAAACGGTTAGGGTAATTCTCAAGTTCGAGTCGGGTTCAGTTCAAGTCAATAATTTGCGGGTTAGAATCAGGTCGGGTCATTCTCGAGTTTGAGTCAGTTTCAGTTCAAGTCAATAATTTGCGGGCTATAATAATCAGGTCGGGTCATTCTCAGGTTGAAGTCAGGTTCGGTTTAAATCAATAATTTGCGCCTTATAACCAGGTTGGGTCATTTCCAAGTCGGGTCATTCTCGGATTCAAGTCGGGTTTGTTCAAGTCAATAATTTGCAGGTTATAATTGGTCGGGTCATTTTTAAGTCAGGTCATATTCGAGTTCAACTAACTATAAATAGATAATTATCACTTTTATCAAGCTAATTATTTCCTTTGACTATAATATATATGGCCATATACTAGGGAACTATAGTCTATAATTTAGGAAGATAATTATCTCCTTTGACCATAATACAAATATATACTATATTTAACTCTTAAATTTGAGGATGATGCTCCTTTCTTTTGCTGGCATGGACCGACTTGGTCTCCCTAGACAAAATGCTTTGATCAACAATAATAAGGTGGTCTAAATTGCATTTAAGGTGATTTATGGTGGTCAGGAATAATTTGGGTTGAATTTAGGCCAGCTCAATAACAAGCTAAGTCGTGTCGATTTCGAGTCGGGTTAGTAACAAATTGGGTAAGTAATACGTCTGGTAAAAATCGAGTCGGGTCAAAACAAGTTGGGTTTAATTTGGGTCAGGACAATAAAAAGTCGGGTTGATTTCAAGTCGGGTTTGTAACAGGTTGGGTTAAATTCGGGTTGGATTTGGAACGGGTCGAGTTGAATTCAGGTCAGGTTAATTACAAGTCGGGTTAAATTCGGGTTTTGACAGGTTATAATGGGTTTGGGTTAATTTTGGTTCAAGTCGGGTTCAGTGCAAGTTAATTAAATTGGCCGTTGTAAACCGGTAAATCGGTGCAAGTTGTAAACCGGTATATTGGTCGTTTGAAGGCAAATTTGATGGTTCCAGCCACCCAATTGGACTCCCGAAGAGTATTAGGGACCAAGATAAACATTTCCTCGATTTTTATTCTGAGCGAAAATAAGTCAAAAATTTCAAAAATTGAAGGCTAATGTCCACGCTTTTTGAGAAATTTTGGAGATTTCGGGGACTGGTGTCGCAAAGTCTTGAAATTTTACGGAATACATCTGGGGGTCATAAAATGCCGTTAAAACCATATATGATCATAGATGTTCGAGGTAGGCTTGAGTTAATGAAATCGGTGCAAGTTGTAAACCGGTAAATTAACCGTTTAAATGCAAATTGGATGGTTCCATCCATCCAATTGGACTCTCGGAGGGTGTTTGGGACCATGGTAAACATTTCAACAATTTTTATTTCTAGACGAAAAAAATTAAAAAATTACAATATTGAAGGCTAGTATCCACGCTTTTTGAGAATTTTTTTAGGTTTTGGGGCTCGGTGTCGAAAAGACTTGAAATATTAGAGGATAAATCTTGGGGTTATATAATACCGTTTGGAACCATATATGATCTTTATATGTTGTCATAAATGTTCGTGGTAGGCTTGAGTTAATGAAATCGGTGCAAGTTGTAAACTGGTAAATTGGTCGTTAAAAGGCAAATTGGATGGTTCCACCCGGCCAATTGGACTCCCGGTGGGTATTAGGGACCATGGTAAACATTTTGACAATTTTTATTTTCGGGTTAAAAAAGTCAAAAAAATTCCAAAATTGAAGGCTAATATTCATGCTTATTGAAATAGTTTGGAGGTTTCGGAGCCTGGTGTCGAAAAGCCTGGATATTTTTGGGGATACATCTCAGTGTCATATAATGACGTTTGAACAATATATGATCATTATATGTTGTCATAAATGGTTGTGGTAGGCTTGAGTTAATGAAATCGATGCAAGTTGTAAACCGATAACTTGGCCATTTAAAGGCAAGTTGGATGGTTCCACCCACCCAATTGGAATCCTGAAGGGTATTAGGGACCATGGTCAAAATTTGACAATTTTTATTTCCGGGTGAAAAAAAGTCAAAAAATTCTAAAATTGAAAACTAAATCACGCATTTTGCGAAATTTAGAAGGTTTCAGGGCTCGGTGTCGAAAGTCTTGAAATTCTAGGGAATAAATCTCGAGGTCATATAATGTTGTTTGGAACCATATATGATAATTATACGTAGTCATAAATGATTGTGGTAGGCTTGAGTTAATGAAATCGGTGCAAGTTCTATATCGGTAAATTTGCCGTTTAAAGGCTAATTGGATGGTTCCACTCGGCCACTTGAACTGCTGGAGGGTATTAGGGGCCATAATAAGCATTTTGACAATTTTTATTTCGCTATTTATTTCCGAGCGAAATAAAAGTCAAAAAATTCTAAAATTGAAGACTAATATACACGCATTTCACGAAATTTTGAAGGTTTCGGGGTTCAATGTCAAAAAGTCTAGAAATTCTAGGAAATACATCTCGGGGTCATATAATGCCATTTGGAACCATATATGATCATTATATGTTGACATAAATGTTCGTGGTAGGCTTCAGTTAATGAAATCAGTGCAAGTTGTACATCGGTAAATTTGTCGTTTGAAGGCAAATTGGATGGTTCCACCCACCCAAAGGGACTCCCAGAGGATTTTAGGGACCATGGTTAACATTTCGGCAATTTTTATTTTCAGGCGAAAAAAAGGTCAAAAACTTCCAAAATTGAAGGCTAATATCCACACTTTTTGAGAAATTTTGAAGGTTTCGAGGCCCGTTGTTGAAAAGCCATGAGATTTTAGGGGATATATCTCAGGGTCATATAATACCATTTGAAACCACAAATTATCATTATATGTTGTCATAAATGTTCGTGGTAGGCTTGAATTAATGAAATCGGTGAGAGTTGTAAATCGGTAAATTGGCCGTTTAAAGGCAAATTGAATGGTTCTATCGACCCAACGGGACTGCTGGAGGATATTAGAGACCATGGTCAACATTTCGGCAATTTTTATTTTCAGGCGAAAAGAAGTCAAGAAATTCCAAAATTGAAGGCTAATATCCACACTTTTTGAGAAATCTTGAAGGTTTCGAGGCCCGTTGTTGAAAAGCCATGAGATTTTAGGGGATACATCTCAGGGTCATATAATACCATTTGAAACCATAAATGATCATTATATGTTGTCATAAATGTTCGTGGTAGGCTTGAATTAATGAAATCAGTGAGAGTTGTAAATCGGTAAATTGGCCGTTTAAGGGCAAATTGAATGGTTCTACCGACCCAATGGGACTACTGGAGGATATTAGAGAACATGTTCAACATTTCGGCAATTTTTATTTTCGGCGAAAAGAAGTAAAAAATTCCAAAATTGAAGGCTAATATCCACACTTTTTGAGAAATTTTGAAGGTTTCGAGGCCCGTTGTTGAAAAGCCATGAGATTTTAGGGGATACATCTCAGGGTCATATAATATCATTTGGAACCATAAATGATCATTATATGTTGTTATAATTGTTTGTGGTAGGCTTAAATTAATGAAAATCGGTGAGAGTTTTAAATCGGTAAATTGTCCGTTTAAAAGCAAATTTGATGGTTCCACCTACCCAATTGGATTCCTGTAGGGTATTAGGGACCAGGGTAAACATTTTGACAATTTTTATTTCCACGCGAAAAAAAATCAAAAAATTCAAAAATTAAAGGCTAATTACCCACGCTTTTTAAGAAATTTTGGAGTTTTCGGGGCCCGGTGTGTAAAATCCTTGAAATTCTAGGGAATACATCTCGTGGTCATATAATATTGTTTGGAACCATATATGATAATTTCTTGTTGTCATAAATGTTCGTTGATTAGGGGATTTTTATCCACCAATCACCGTTTGACAAGTGGACCAACCAGGTTCCGCCACGTGTCCTTCACGTAGGCCAATAGGAGCCTGCCACGTGTCAATCACAGATACGTCCTCTACGGACCAATTGAGACACGCCACGTGTCCACCCATGCCAAATGGGAAAACCGGCCAACAAGGCCCAATCCTGTCTAGAGGCCCGGTCAGCCCTAGGTTTACCCTAAACCTAGAGAGTGGCACGCTTCTCTAGACTATAAATACTTAATTAATCCTCATTAAAGGGGATGAAGAAATTAGTCTCACCTGAAGAACGGAACAGAACAGAAACGTTACGGAAGACACTAATAACCGGCTAATCTCGCTAACAAAGCAGATTACCAACATTGAACACTCTCACCTAGAGAGATCTTATTACTTTAATTTCCGTATTAATTACTCCTTAATCAGGTACTAACTTGACCGTTGGAGGCGGAGCTCTCAGGAGTCTCCGTTATTTTGCAGGTACAGGCGTCCGGTTCCAGTCTCGGAATTGTAACTCTCCCGCAGGACATCAGAAAACCCCGAAACATTTGGCGCCGTCTGTGGGGGAGAGTACTTCAGAGATGGCATCCAAGTCTGTACCGACTCCTGAAGAGAGGCGTCCCCTAAACGACCCTCAAGTTCAGTCGGACCATGACACTGAAAGTGAATTTGAAGTTGAAACTCATACAGCTCCAGACGGGACCCTAAGGGCCCGACGTACCCGTCATACCGAAAGGAGGGAACGGGAGCATCTTCAAACAGGAAGCGAGCCAGCAGGTGCACCGCCTGCTCGGCAATAGCCGACTGATGGGTCTGCTCCCATCACAAGGAACGAACTCATGACCTTCATGAGGGACTTCAAGGGAGAGATTCAAGAGTTGATCAACAAGAAGCCGCCTGCTTCAGTCAAGGAGCAGTCAGCCAAGAAACCTTCCACTTCACAGAAAAGGAAGCCAGTTCAAGGGCGAGAGGCGACTCCTCATCCTAAATATAGGAAGCGGGAGCCACCTGCCCTTGATTTCACAAAATTCCGTTATCCTACAGGAAATAGGAAACCGGTTCGTCATATTCAGGCGGACGGGTCAAAGCAAACGTTCACAGATGCTCGGCTACTGCTAGAGCAGAAGAAGAGTGACCGATTGTCAGAGTCGGCTTCTACTTCAAATTTTCAAGACAGTTTGCGAAATGCCTCGATGAGGCATACTCAGTCGTACCATGAGAGTCAGTCAGGCGGCACCTCCCGTCAGTCCGGTTTTCATAGTGCCCAGGCGGTACCAAACTTACCATTTGTGCCGCAACAACAGTATTTTATGCAGCCACCTCCATTTGGTGGACCTGCAGCAAAAAACGTCCAACCTATGGACTGGCAGCTACGGTTGCTTAGACTTGGTGAACAGCCGTCGGCCTTCTCCAAGGAAATTACTGAAGCCGCTCAGCCGGCCAAAGTAAAAAATGTACTAGTAGGCGCCTATGACGGCACTACTAACCCAGAAGACCATCTGATGGCATTCACCAACCTGATGTACCTTCAAGGGTTGGATGATCCCACTTGGTGCAAGTGTTTCCCAGCGACTCTCAAGGGAATCGCACAGCAATGGTTCGGCAACCTGCCGACTGGTTGTGTAAACAGCTTCAGGACGCTTGCTTATTTATTTGCCTCCAACTTCGCCATGAACATCCCTGCGAAGAAAACAACCCTTGATTTGGGAACAATTCAGCAGGGCGAGAAGGAGGGGCTTCGCTCTTACATCAGGCGGTTCAACCTGATGAGAATACAGATTCAAGGGTTACCGGATGAGGTAGCTTATACAGACTTTTTTAGAGGTCTCAAAGATGGGTCTACCTTCAAATTTGATTTGGTTCGAAAAAGGGTGGCGACTCTTCAAGAGGCCTTGATTGAAGCAGAAGCCTATATACAGGCGACTGATCTGTGTACGATAAAACAGTCGGACGGGAAAAGGTTCGACAAAAGAGAAGGACGACAGAAACAGTCGTCTAACAAAGATGAGAAAAGAAAAGAGGTCTGGGCGGCTGATTCCTCTAAACAGCCGGCCCAGAAAAAGAAAAAAGAATTCAAACCATACTCCCCAAAGTATGTGTTTAACAAGGATAACCAGTTTATCCTAAAAGAAATAAAGGGACGGATCTCAATTGAGAAGCCGGTCCCCATGAAGGGTTCTGCAAACAACCGGAACCAAGATAAAATCTGTGCTTATCATGATGACGTTGGTCATCACACCAATGATTGCATCAGTCTCATGCGGTACCTAGACCGCCTGGCTGAGCAAGGTGATCTTGACACTTATGTCAAGAAATCTACGGGGAACACTTCCTCAAAAAAGCAGTCGGCCAAAAAGAATCAACAGGCCGACAGCTCCGATACAGATGATGCAGTCGTCTACACCATTGCAGGCGGCTTCTCAGGAGGCGGCCCCACTATTAGGGGCAACAAAGACAATATCAGACGGTTAGATGTAATTCCGTTCACCAAGAACGGCCGTCCAAATATACATTTCCTGAGATTGTCATCACTGAAGAGGATCTAGGAGGAATAAGGGGGCCGCATGACGACCCTCTCGTTATTGAATGTAAAGTGGCCAACCAGAGAGTTGGCCGAATCCTCATAGATACTGGGAGCTCCTCAGATCTCATCAGCAGCAAATGTCTGTCGAAACTGAAATATCAGACTGACTGCATACATCCGGCCTCCCACCCTTTAATAGGGTTTGGAGGAGGAGTCGTCCACCCACTGGGACGAGTAGATTTACCCATTCGCCTGGGCAAAAAAGGGGAAGGACGACACATGGTAGTCCGGTTCCTAGTAGTAGAGGAACTCTCGACCTACAACATGATTCTGGGTCGACCAACCCTGAATAATTCCAAGGCTGTTATAATCCCGTCTCTTATGTTGCTCAAGTTTGAGAGGGATAATGGAACAGTCGGCTCCCTAAGGGGAGATCAGAGGATGGCCCGAGAGTGCTATCTCTCGGATGTCAAGCCCACTGTTATGGCCACTGGGTCAAGTGGAGAAAAAACAGACCTTGACAATGTCAAGGAGAATGCGCCTGTTCAGGAAGCAGGCGGCAAAAAGAGAAAGGCGTCCCAGACAGAGTCCGCAAGAAATGCAAGAAAATAGCAATCATTGGCAGAGGAGCGGCCGGATGAGTTCCGCCCTCAGCCGGCTGGTGAGCATGCAGACCTGATCTTAGACGACTCACGTCCTGACCGAACAGTCAAAGTTGGGACGACTGCTCTGAGAAACCTTGGTGACGACTTTCACAACCTATTGAAAGAATACAAGGACATCTTTGCATTTGAAGTCCATGAAATGCCAGGCATTAGTCCTGATCTGGCGGTACATAAACTCGCTGTGGATCCAAAAAAGAAGCCGGTACGGCAAAAGAAGCGGAACCATGGCGAAGAAAGAAGTCAGGCGGCAGCCGCCGAAATTAAAAAATTACTTGATGCAGGGTTCATTCGGCAATGTTACTTCCCAGACTGGGTTGCAAATGTGGTGCTTGTTAAAAAGCCGAATGGCACCTGGCGAATGTGTGTAGACTACACAGACTTGAACAAGGCATGCCCCAAAGACAGTTACCCTCTGCCTAAAATTGATAACCTGGTCGACTCAACAGCCGGCCATGCCTTGATGAGTTTCATGGACGCCTATTCTGGTTTCCATCAAATTCCCTTATGGAAGAAAGATCAAGAGAAGACGGCCTTCGTCACTGATCAGGGGTTATACTGTTACACGGTCATGCCGTTTGGTCTTAAGAATGCCCCGGCTACCTTCCAACGAATGATAAACACTGCGTTCTTTGATCAGATTGGGAGAAACGTCGAGGCATATATTGATGATATGATTGTCAAGACTAAACTTCAGAAAGATCATCTGACGGACCTCCGAGAAACTTTCGCCACACTCAGGCGGCACCACGTCATGCTCAATCCCAAGAAATGTGTATTTGGAGTTGAGTCTGGGAAATTTCTCGGATTCCTTATCAATCAGAGAGGAATAGAAGCGAACCCTGAGAAGGTGCAGGCGGTCATTGACATGCAGTCGCCTCGTACCATCCGAGAGGTTCAGAAGTTAACAGGTTGTCTGGCGGCCTTGGGAAGATTTCTAAGCCGATCAGGCGACAAATGCCTATACTTTTTCCAGGCAATTAAGAAAAAAGGCAAGGTTTGAATGGGGGCCGGATGCTGAGGCCGCCTTCCAGAAATTAAAAGTTCACTTGCATTCCTTGCCGAGGCTGGTCAGCCCTTTGCCCAAAGAGGATCTCTACATGTACCTGGCCGTCTCTGATCATGCGTTAAGCGCTGTTCTCCTTGCTGAAAGGGACGGCTGTCAGCTCCCGGTCTACTTTGTCAGTCACGTACTGAAAAATGCCGAGTTGAGGTATCCCCTAGTGGAGAAATTTGGTCTTGCACTCTTCATGGCTGTTAAAAAAATTGAAGCCCTACTTTTTGACACATACAGTCGTCGTGTATACAAAGCAACCTATCAAGCGGCCGCTGACCATCATGGAGTCGACAGGCCGAATGATCAAATGGGCCATAGAAATACAGAGCCTCGAAGTTACTTTCGAGCCTAGAAAAGCAGTGAAGGGGCAAGCCTTTGCTGACTTTATTGTAGAGATGACTCGTCCTCCTGACTCTCAAGTTCCAGACCAAGTATGGAAGGTATATGTGGACGGAAGCTCTACTTCAAATGGTTGTGGAGCAGGCGTCGTATGCCAGTCTCCAGAGGGCGACAGGTTCGAGTATGCTCTACGCTTCAGTTTTCAGGCTTCAAACAATGAGGCAGAATATGAAGCTTTACTAGCCGGGGTCCGCATGTGCAAGGCGGCAGGGGCAAGAAAAATAGACGCCTGTTCCGATTCACAATTGATAGTGA